>NW_024070185.1:67999413-68599413 GCF_014754425.2 Oryx dammah | reverse complement strand
GCCTGGTATGCAAGGGTCATGCAAGGATGGCTGAGCCATGAATGAATGAAAAATGGTTGAAAACAGTCCCACAAGGAGCAAAGTGAATCTTATTGCGTGGGTCACCAGGCAAAGCTACAACTGTGGCAGTTATGCCAGGGAGCTTGACGAACGTCCTAACAATAAAATAGCTAAGCTTGATGAGTTTAACAGGGTAGGCACTGCTTGACATGTACAGTAAATCTCCTACATATGAACCTTCAAGTTGCAAACTTTCAAAGATGCAAACATGCGGTCCGTCAACATCAGGCATGAGTGAACCTGCAGCTTGCCCTCCGTCTCCTATTGCTAATGATCCTTCAGCTCTGCCATCTCCCACCTCCTCTCCCTCCTCCACTCAGTAACTCCTCTTGCCTTCACTCGATGCCAGCCCCTGTATGCCAGCTGTTGTACTGGACTACTGTACTTTTCAAAGTATTATACTATAAGATTAAAAATGGGGTTTTTTTTGCTTTTATTTTTTATCGTTTGTTTTTTATGTATAATTTGTGTGAAAAGTATTATAAGCCTATGGCAGCATGGTACTCCATAGCCAATTGTGTTAGCTGGGTACCTAGACTAACTTTGTTGGACTCACGAACAAATTGGACTTACGAATTTGCTCTTGGAACAGAACTCATTCATATGTAGGGGACTTACTGTATCATCTGTCATCCTCAAGAAACCCATAAGCCTGCTGCTGCTGCTGCTAAGTCACTTCAGTCATTTCTGACTCTACGCGACCCCACAGAGTGTCCGACTCTGTGTGACCCCATAGACAGCAGCCCACCAGGCTCCCCCTTCCCCGGGATTCTCCAGGCAAGAACACTGGAGTGGGTTGCCATTTCCTTCTCCAGTGCGTGAAAGTGAAAAGTGAAAGTGAAGTTGCTCAGTCGTGTCCGACTCTTAGAGACCCCATGGACTGCAGCCCACCAGGCTCCTCCATCCGTGGAATTTTCCAGGCAAGAGTACTGGAGTGGGGTGCCATTGCCTTCTCCGACCTATAGGGCAGGCACTCGTATTTTTCTCATTTTATAGAGGAGGAGGAGACAGAAGCAAAGAAATGTTAAGTCTATGATCCAAGATCATAGACCTGGGACTCAGCAATGCTGGATTTGAACCCAGACACTCTTGCTCCAGCAAGCACTGTTCTTAAACACTTACTTAACCATGAGAAACGCACAGAGATGGTCTGACACTACAGGAATGGTCACCAACCCTCCATCCCTGGAGGAGGAGCCAGAACCGAGAATGAACAAGTCATGGTTGGGGACATCATAAAGGCAATTCAAGCAGCAACAGAAGGGTTGGACTAGATGACTTTCTAGACTTCTTCCAGATCTCAGAGAAGAATATTCTGTGTCTCAGGCCATTTGGACTGTTATAACAACTGCTGTAGACTGGGTGGCTCAGAAGACAAACATTTATTTCTCTAAGTTCTAGAGGCTGGGAAATTCAAGATCAAGATGCCAGCAAAGGGATTTCCCTGGCAGTCCAGTGGTTAAGACTCTAATGCAAGCGGCACGGGTTCGATCTCTGGTCGAGGAACCACGATCCCACAGGCCACAAGGTATGGCAAAAAAAAAAAAAATAATAAAGTGCTGCAGATCCATGCTGGACAGTTGCCCTCTTGTTTTATCACATGATCAAGAGAGCAGAGAGAGGACGCAAACTCGACTCTGTCACTCAGTATCAATATAAGGGCATTAGTCCCATCAAGAGGGCTCCGTCTTCATGACAAAATGCCCCATCCCAACATACCACCACCTTGATCCATTAGGGTTTCAACATGTGAATCTGAAGAGAACACAAACGTTTAGTCCATAGAACTCTGTCATTTGACTCCTTTGCCCTTGGTCATTTTTCTGAGGGAAGAGTTCCTTGGATTACTCTATTTGAAGTAGAAAGAGTGCTAGTTTGGGAGTCAGGACCCCAGATTCCAGCTTGAACTGCAGGCAGCTCTGTGCTGTGAATTATGAGGTTCCCTCAGCGGAGGTTCCTTAGCTATAAAACAAAGATGGCGGATCTCTAACCCCTTCAACTCCGAGACCCCACTTCTCTGATTTGGTGTAGAGGAGGAAAAAGAAGACCACAGAAGGAAAAGGGGACCCTGCCTCGGTCCTGCCACAAAATTAATTCTACTTTTCTGGGTTCCCTTCATCATTAGAGGTATAATTAGAGGCCTGGCCAAGAAGAAACCAGTCAGGTCAGTATCAGGCGGTCAATCCCTGTGGAACTTGGCATTTTTCTCCCTTCAGGACTGAGAACCTGACAATCCAGGGCATCTCAAATTTGATCTTGCTTTTTCACAACCATGGGCAAGGGCGATGTCAGAAATGTCCAGAAAAACTGATGGAGCAAGATTCTGGCTACAGCTGCACATAGGCATTTTGAAGGGTCACCCTGCATTTTGGCTGGACTGCTCCCGATCTCATGGTTTTCCACCTCTCTGTTGCTTTCAGAGATGTATATTTACATATATATAAATATCTCTTTCCCTGAGGGACAATGAAGCTCAGCCAAGTGGGAATTCATTGTGATCCAGTAGCATTTGTTATGAAGGAATTTCACCAGGTCGGGGAGCAGAGACTGTCTATTCAGGACAGCACCTGCTTAATAAAATATTGCACAGCTCCCAGAAACTCGGGCAATTTCCTTTCCTATTTTTCCCCCTTCAAATTAACAAATGGTATGCTGTTTCCCCCATTTTTGCCAATCTATATTGCAATTTTTTTTGAGACAGTAAGCAAACACAGTAAGGGTTAAACAATTTGTTAAAGGGTCTGGGGGTAAAGAGGAGTTGGGGTTTGGAAAGGGGGTTGGGGGGACTGAAATCTGCCAACAGCAGCAATAAATGCAGAGTTATGCCTCAGGCATAATATATCAAAAAATACATATAATGCATCCAGCTTAAAACTAATGATTGCCATATAATTAGATGAGAAGCATTGTGCTATAAATGTGTATTCTTTAGCGTGCTGTGATTTTACTGTAAAAAAAAAAAGAGAGAGAGAGAGAGAGAGCAAGAAAGGAGACAGAAAAACACAGAGCCCAGCAACATACTATAAAAAGAACCTTCTGTTGACTTCTCTACTGTTTAGTATTCCTTGGCTGTTCTCCCTTGGGAGTGTGTAATTAGTACTTTATGAAGAGTACATTTAAAGCAGTTTAATATTCACCTCATTCAATCTGAAACAATGTGATCCATGCTTAGACAAATCAGTGCTCCTTGCTGACATAAGCTGTCAGAACATTACCTCTGAAAAGACCTTTCAAGAGGTTTGGATGTTAATTAGTTGTCTATCATCTATAAACAGAGCAGTGAGCAGAAGGGGCTCCGACAGGCCAGAGGGATACGTCGCGAAATGCATTTTGTATGAACGCGGCTTGCAGGGGGGTCTTCTCGCTCTCCCCGCCTCTCTCCCTCCCCCCCGCCCCCATGTCAGCAGCCATGTATGCTTTGGACATCTTCCGGGCAAGAAAAGAGCTTTCCGGTGGCTTCCAGGGGCACCACCAGCCCCTAGAGGGGACTGGGGATTTAACAGGGTTCCCCACACACCACCCCTGCCCTTGACACCTGCTGGAGCCCCAGGACAGGGCCACCTGCAGGTGCGGCAGGAAGCGTGACCTCACCAGCCCACCTGACTTGCTGGGAGGCTTTGGGGCCTGGCTGGTTCCGGCCTCCTGTGGGTGGGGAGAACGCCGAGAGCCAAGAAGAGACGGAGGATCTGGTGTGCTCTCGCCCATCTCCTCACTCACCTGAACACTCTGCTCCTCTGGGCGGCAAGTCTGCTATAAACAGAGTTGCACGCCACAAGAGAGGACTCTCCCACATGGGGATTCACACAACTTCCTTTGACACCCTAGCTTCTCAAGGGGCCAGCGAGGTTCAAAACCTGCAGGGCATGGAGTCCAGACCCGGCCTCCAGCATGAACTTTCACCCAAGTGCATCCTGCAAGGACCAGGGTCAAGACTGCCTTCATGAGCAGTCCAGGGATTTGAACTAGCTGTCCTTTATTCCAGACTTAGAAGGCCCTTGTGTGAAGCACTTCCTGGCAGACTGAAGGTGCTTGCTAACTAGTGTCAGGACATCAGGCTCGTGATTCCAAGATGGAGTGGCAGCTGGCCACAGGAACCTCCTTCCACACTAGGGTCAGGCACCCCCTACCCAACTCCCCTGCTTCCCCCACTGGTCTTCCTTTCCCCCTTCCCAGCACCCCACCTACCTTCAGTGGCACCAGCCCCCCGCAGCCTCTGCATTCAACATTCTTTCCGTCAGCAGCCACTAAATCCCTAGTATGCCCAAGGCACATGGCCCTTTGCTTCATTCTAGGGGATCAAAGATGAGTAAGTCATGGTCTCAGCTCATGGGGCATTTACAGACCCATAAACTTATTATTACAGTTTGGGGTAATTATAAATAGTGTTAGAGAGGCAATATAACTCAGTGGTTAGGAGGGAGGGCACTGGGATCATACTGCCTGGATTCAGATCCCAGCCTCACCCCCTTAACACCTTGGGCAAGTTATTTAGCTGCTCTGAGCCTCAGTTTCCTTATCTGTAAAATGGAGATGAGACTATTTTGTAGGTTTTTGAATGTTAGATGACATAATTCAGTAAAGTGCCTAGCATAAGGATGTAATAAGTGTTCCGTTAAGGTTTGTGCTCCCCCCCAACACCTACCCACCCACCCACCCACCCTGCTCCTGCAATAGAGTGCTATCAAAATTCCTGAAGGTGGAAGAGAGAGATACTAACTGTGCCTGGGTAGTCTTGGAAGACTTCCTGGAGGAAGTGACATTTGAGCTCTGTTTTCAAGCAATGAGTAGAAGTTTACCAGGTAAAGAAGTTATGGAAGGACTTTCTAGATACAGGAACAGTGAATTATAGGTTAAAGGGGACACAGGAATGAGCAGGGTGTTTGAAATATGAAGACACAGCCCCTGTGTGCCGTGTCACACTGCTGAGTTCCAGACTGGGAGGCTGGTCCCATGTGACCCTTCAGAATCAGCGAGTGGATGGCACAGGTACACAGCAGAGCATGCTCCAGGTTCCACAGCTGGGTCGTGATGGGGTTCCTTTAATATTCATTTTTATTTATTTATTATTTATTTGACTGAGCCAGGTCTTGGTTGCGGCACACAGGCTCTTTGATCTTCGTTGCGGCATGTGAGATCTTTTAGTTGCAGCCTGCAAACTCTTAGTTCAGCATGTGATATCTAGCTCCCTGATCAGGGATCAAACCCAGGCCCCCTGCATGGGAAGCATGGAGTCTTAGCCACTGGACCACCAAGGACATCCCCTGGTCACTTTTATTATTAATGGAAAAATAAAAGTGTGCGTGGGGGGTGTTTCCTTCTCTAGCTTTTAACTTGACCAGAAGCCAGGACTCAAGACAATCCAGGAGTCCCTGGGGCCCTCTCAACAAAGCCCCCTCTTCTAGACCCCCAGACTCCCAGGCCACCCTCCCTCGAAAACAAAGCTGGCGATGGAGCCAAGGTCTTTCACCCCCACAACCAGCTGCTCAACATGACCCTTTCTAGATACAGGAACAGTGAATTATAGGTTAAAGGGGACACAGGAATGAGCAGGGTGTTTGAAATATGAAGACACAGCCCCTGTGTGCCGTGTCACACCGCTGAGTTCCTGACTGGGAGGCTCGTCCCATGTGACCCTTCAGAATCAGCGAGTGAAAGGTCTTCCTTTCGTCGTGAAACCTTGGGCCCCTTCCTATGGAGCAATGCCTTGGCCACCTTATAAACTATCCCAGATTCTGGGAGGGTGCCATCTGCCCTGCCACACCCAGGACAGGGCAAGGTGCCTGCTGCTGGGTAGAGAGCAGGCACCTCATATGCAGAACCCTCACAACAGTTCTCCGAAGTAAGTAGGCATATTACAGCCACGGGGCAGACAATCCAGTAACTCTGAGGGAGGCTACGACATGGTCCGAAGGCCTGCAGGCAGGCAAGCAGCAAAACTGGGGATCTTAACCTTGCTGGGTTGGGAAGATCCCCTGAAGAAGAGAATGGCAATCCACTCCCATATTCTTGCCTAGAGAATCCATAGACAGAGGAGCCTGACACTCCATAGGGTCGCACAAGAATAAGACTAACACTTTGAAGCCTTTTCTATTTCCAAACTCCCTCACCCTGACACTTACACTAGGCCAGGGCAGCAAACTGCAGCCCATGGGCCACACTGGCTGTTTTTGTAGGACCTGTGAACTATGAATGGTTCTTACTATTTTTTTTTTTTTTTAATTTTTGGTTGCATTGGTCTTTGTTGTTGCATAAGGGCTTTCTCTGGTTGTGGCGCGTGGGACTATTCTCTGGTTGTGATGCATGGGCTTCTCCTAACAGTGGCTTCTCTTGTTGCGGAGCACAGGCTCCAGAGTGCCTGGGCTTCAGTAATTGTGACACAAGGGTTCAGCGGTTGTAGCGCATGCAGAGTTGCCCTGAAGCATATGGAATCGTCTCTGGCCAGGGATCAAACCTGCATTGGCAGGCAGATTCTCAACCCCTGGGAACAGGAGGGAAGTCCTCCTGTTTCTTACATTTTTAAAGAAAATGAAGATGGAGTAGGAAATAGCAACCCACTCCAGGATTCTTGCCTGGAAAATTCATGGACAGAGAACCCAGAGGACTACAGCCCACAGGGTTGCAAAGAGTCGGACACGACTGAGCAACTGAAGTGCACACATGCAAGAAAAGAAATAAACAGAACTTGTGACCAAAATTGCATGTGGCCCACGAAGCCTAAAATATTGATTGCTACATAGACCTTTGCAAAAAATTTTCCAACCCTGCACTAGAGCCCATGAGGCCACCCAGGGGACATTTGATTTGGTACCAGATATTGGGTACCAGAGATTCAAGTCGAAAAGCCACAGTATAGAGAAGGCAGATATTTGATCAGTACAATTTTGCTCTGTGATCCATCACTTCAAAGCCATTTTTAAAACATACTTATTTATTTTTATCTATTTGTCTTCACTGGGTCTTTATTGCAGCACTTGGGATTTTCAGTCTTCATTGCAGCACCAATTCAGTTCAGTCTAGTCACTCAGTCCTATCAGACTCTTTGCGATCCTATGGATTGCAGCACGTCAGGCTTCCCTGTCTATCACCAACTCCTGGAGCTTGCTCAAACTCCTGTCCATTGAGTCGGTGATGCCATCCAACCACCTCATCCTCTGTCGTCCCCTTCTCCTGCCTTCAATCATTGCAGCATGTGGGATCTTTAGCTGTGGAATGTGGGATCTAGTTCCCTGACCAGGGATTGAACCCAGGCTCCTGTGTTGAAAGTGTGGAGCCATAGCCACTGGACCACCAGGAAACTCCCCAAAGCCACTTTTTTAAGCTGATTTTATTTACTTATTTATTTATTGTTTATTCTTGGCTGTGCTGGGTCTTCACTGCTGCACGAGCTTTTCTCTGGTTGCAGTGAATAGTGGCTACTCTCTAGTTGCGGTGCTCGTGGCAGTGGCTGCTCTTGTTGTGGAGCACAGGTAGGCTCTAGGGCATGTGGGCCTCGTGTGGGCTCAGAAGTTGCAGCTCCCAGGCTCTAGAGCACCAGCTCAATAGTCAGGCTTAGGGTTAGGGCATGTGGGATCTTCCCGGACCAGGGATTGAACCCACGTCTCCTGCATCGGCAGGCAGATTCTTTACTACTGAGCCACCAGGGAAGCCCCCAAAGCCATGTTTTAAAAGGTTTTTAATAGAGATGAGACAGGGCTGAACAGAACACCGGTAATTTCTCTCTCTGCACAGCCTTTTTAGTTGACGATGAAATTCTTCACACACAACGTCTGTTTTCTGTAGTTAGTATTCCCACTTTTTGAGTGTAAAAAATGGAAAAACTGGGTGGGGGGAAGGCTGATTTAGGGGTACCTAGGAGAAGGCAATGGCAATCCACTCCAGTACTCTTGCCTGGAAAATCCCATGGACGGAGGAGGCTGGTGGGCTGCAGCCCATGGGGTCGCTAAGAGTCGTACACGACTGAGCAACTTCACTTTCACTTTTCGCTTCCATGCATTGGAAAAGGAAATGGCAACCCACTCCAGTGTTCTTGCCTGGAGAATCCCAGGGATGGGGGAGCCTGGTGGGCTGCCGTCTATGGGGTCGCACAGAGTCGGACACGACTGAAGCAACTTAGCAGCAGCAGTGAATATCCTCCCCAAGCCCCATGACCTCAAGGTCAGTGTTCTTTCTGTCACACCAGGGCTGCTTCTGAGCCCTGGGCATCTGGAAGAGGAGACAGAGACAGTGCCAAGGCTGACCAGAAGGGAAGCAAGAGTGATGACCATTGGTCCCAGCATTTCTCACTTGGAGTACAGAGTGCCTTTATACGCATCTCAGAGTTCCCTTTGTAACACAAGCCCAACTATCCTGGAGCTGTTTCAACCACTGAGTCAGCCCTCAAGAAGAGTACCCCAAGTTGCTGAGCCTTGGGGGTGATCCTAGCCCACCACTCATCAAGCTCAATAAACTGCCCTCGAGGGCAGAGATGATTTCCTGTCCCACCTCTCCCACCAGCCAGCTGTGTGACCTACGACCAGCCACCATCCCTCTCTGTGCCTCCCTTTCCTTCCTGGGAAATGGAGTCAGTGATCCCCACCCCCTACTCAGCCCACATGGACTCTGGGAGAGCACATGAGATCACGTCTGTGTGGGGCTTGGCAGAAGGAAGCAGCAAGAGCACAGCAGTATTATTTTCTGGCTCTCACTGGGCAGCTGCGATGAAGCTGCAGAGACTCACAAACCTTTCAAAGGCCTTGGAAACCCGTCTCAGGAATGCCGTGGGAAAGCTGTGTGTCAGCACCAGCCTAGGCTTCCAAGTCACTGGGCAGTGATTTCAGAGCCCAGCTCAACCATTCACCAGCTTTGGTAAACCACCCAATTGCTTTTGGCCTCAGTTTCCCCACAGAGGAATAATCCCAACCACAGAGGACTGTGTGGTTAAGGATTAAATCAACTAATCCCCGGCACTCATGACCATGACTGCTGTGGACCTTGTCAGGACACCTCTTTTTGTTTCTCCTGAACTATCTCTAAATAAG
This sequence comes from Oryx dammah, assembly GCF_014754425.2. Taxonomy (NCBI): domain Eukaryota; kingdom Metazoa; phylum Chordata; class Mammalia; order Artiodactyla; family Bovidae; genus Oryx; species Oryx dammah. Next base: position 68,590,336 of record NW_024070185.1, on the reverse strand, counting down.
CATACATACCCTACCCCTGTGATGCCCCTCAGGACAGCCTTCTGCAGCAGGTATAGGCTGGACTTACCAAGAGCCTCCTTTTTTAAAAAAAAAAGTGAGAACTGAGGCAGCGAGCACAGGCCTCTCCTAGCATCACCCAGGCAGCCTGTGAACCTCGGGGCCTGGGGTCCAAGGCCAGGGGACTGGAGGAGGCCAGATGTCCTCCAGGGCCTTTCCCCCTTGAGCAGTGGTAGAGAAGGGCCCCGAGTTCTAGACCCAGTAGTCCTGACCTTAGCAGCCAAAACCCTGGGCCTGGCCTGCCACCCGAGGAAAGCAGGCCACAGCCCCCTTCCCTCATCAGCCTCACCAGGTGCAAAATGAAGGGCCTCGCTGAGCCCTGGAATAAATGAGCTGGCTTGCGGCAGACGTGGGCTTCCCAGCTGATGCTCATGGTAAAGAACCTGCCTGCCAGTGCAGGAGACATAAGAGATGTGGGTTCGATCCCTGAGTTGGGAAGATTCCCTTGTGGAGGGCATGGCAACCCACTCCAGTATTCTTGCCTAGAAAATCACATGGACAGAGGAGCCTGGCAGGCTGCAGTCCATAGAGTCTCAAAAGAGTCAGACAAGACGGAAGTGACTTAGCATGCATGCACCCACAGGGGCAGACGAAAATGAACTGTCTTCCTGCGCCTCTTTTTGTAGGGCAGGAAGGGACACAGAGGTGGGGGATTAGATGCCTACAGAAGAGGTCTCAGGTGGGGAGGAGCAATGATGTAGTCGTGGTTGAAGTTGGCCCAGTGAGGGAGCTAAGAGATCCTTCCAGCAGAGGGTGTGAGAACCAGCCCCAAACTGACTGAGGCCTCCTGCAGCTCACACCAAAGCTGTCGAGCCAATCGGCCGTCTGGATTAGTCACCAGTTTTGACAAGGAGTTAAATCGGTTACATAACAGCCTCCCTTGCTCTCCACTGGCTCTCCAGAGCTGGGCTCTCTCTCAGGGTGGAGGGGCTGGGACAGGAAGGGGGTGACATTCTGGGAGCAGTGGCGCTGAGGTTCCCGCAGGGGCCCTCCCCCTGCCTGCTTCAGCCCTCCAGGGCCAGAAGGAGGCGCCAGCTGTTCACCGCCTGTCTGAATCTTGGCCACCCTGCCTCCCCCACAGCCCACGCTAGCCTTGCAACCTACTGCTCTCCGCACTGAGCTCCAGCAGGAAGGATGCCCCCGTCGAGGAGGTCAATTGTCTCTCAGCTCACGCAGCTCAGAAGCACTTGGAGCGCCCCTGGGCCCACTTCCCTTGCTTAATTTGTTAGAAGATATCTTTATAGTAATTATTTTCATCAACATTTAGTAACACCTTTGGTCGTGCCCTGTTCAAGGCATTGTAGGAGGGACAAATGTGAATAAGACACAGACACGCGGTAGCAGGAGTAGCTTGGAATTATAACACCTCTAGAGAGAGAGCACTTTCAGGTAAAGGAACTCAAAGCCATGGGCCCCATTTCCTGCTGAGGGTCAAATTAATTTTTTAAATTTATTTTTTATTGAATGATTTGGCTGCGCCAGGTCTTCCTTATGGCACTTGGGGATTCTCTAGTCTCAGAGCACAGGCTCTAGAGTGCAAAGGGCTCAGTAGTTGTGGTGCATGAGAGCTTAGCGGCCCTGTGGCATGTGGGATCTTAGTTCCCTGACCAGGAATCGAGACCGCGTCCCCTGCGTTGGAAAGTGGATTCTTAACCACTGGAACACCAGGGAAGTCCCTGAGGATCTGGTTTAATCGCTGCATACAGGCGGGAGAAACCAACCTTGACCTGAGAAATGCCTGGGACACTGCAGGCTTCCAGTGGCCAGAGTTTCTGGCTGATTAACTCACCCACTGCTTGCTCATGGCTGAATGAAGAATGTTCAACAGTATTAATAATGGACAATGAGGATGAAGACAATGATGACAAAAATAATGTTAGAGAAGAGTACATGTGTCCCATTTTGGCCCCAAGCCCAGGGGACTTTAATCCTTCCTTCCTCCCTGCGTGTATCCTTACACACGCAGGATAATAGAAAACAGGAGCAGAAGTTTGGGAAACATTTCAGAATCATTCACACAGGCCTCTGACTCCAAGCAGGACTTGACTAACTCATCCAGGAAGAATCATCATTGCAGCTAGTGGGTGAATGCAGGAGTCTGTGAGTGGGGCGGGGCCTTCTTGGACCCTTCTTCCCCTTCCCAAGTGTGAAAGTGAAAGTGTGAGTTGCTAGTGCTGTGTTGTGCTGTGCTTAGTCCCTCAGTTGTGTCCAACTCTTTGTGACGCCATGGACTGTAGTCCACCAGGCTCCTCTGTCCATGGGATTCTCCAGGCAAGAATACTGGAGTGGGTAACCATTCCCTTCTCCAGGGCATCTTTCTGACCCAGGAATCGAACCCAGATCTCCCACATTGCAGGCAGATTCTTTACTGTCTGAGCCACCAGAGACGCATAAGTGAAGGGAAAGTCCCCAGCTCAGACTCTACAGGACTGTGATAACACCAAGGACCACATTCCCTGCTCATCACCCTACCAGATTTGTGACAATTAGGAACTGGCAGAGATCTCAGAGATAGCCTAGTCTAGCCTTCCCATTGTACAGATGAGAACACAGAGGCCCAGAGAGGAGAGATGACTTACCTGGGGCCACACAGCAGAGCTGGGACTCAAACTCCTATCTCCTTTTTAAAAAATATTTAGTTTTGTTTATTTATTTTTTTGGCTTTGCCAGTCTTAGTTACAGCCTGCAAGATCTCCAGTCTTCATTTCAGCATGCAAGATCTAGTTCCCTGAGCTGGGGTGGAACCCAGGGCCCTGCATTGAGAGCAAGGAGTGTTAGCCACTGGACCTCCAGGGAAGTCCCCCATCTCCTTTCACTATGCTGTGAAAACCAGACAGAGAAAGGCAATGGAGGAAGCTATTCAGGGAAGCTATTATATTAGGTGCCCTTCTTGCAGAGATCCACATGATCCATAATTCCTGCCTCTCTGGCTCCATAGCAGGCAAGTAACAGCTTTGCAGAGAGGAGCAGCTGTGCTCATGCAAGTGGTCATGATGCCACGTCAGTGTGTTTCCAGAACAATGAGCCTTTCCCCTGTGCTCAGCTACCTAGAAAAGAGTCTAAAGGGGTAAACGACCCTCCGGCCCCCAGGCAAATTCCTGATGAGAACCTGATCCAGCTTTTAGCTCCCAAAGATCTCTCTGAGTGTCTACTTGGTATAAGCTGTCCCAGCAATGTTTACAGCCAATTAGAGACAATTAAAGGATTAAGTGGGAAACCTTGGGTTGATGTAGGCCACACAATCACTCACTCATTCAACAAGCTCCTAAGCGTGTCTACTCTGAGAGGATTCAGCAAGGAAGAAGAGTGGGTCTTTGAGCTTAGTACACCCTCAGTCTAGTAGATGAGACAGAAAAAGGAGGGGCTTTAATTGCTACAATGCAAGGCATTTAGGGGCTTCCTTGGTAGCTCAGTGGTGAAGAATCCACCTGCCAATGCAGGAGACTCGGGTTCGATCCCTGGGTGGGGAAGATACCCTGGAGAAATAAATGGCAACCCACTCCAGTATTCTTGCCTGGGAAATCCCATGGGCAAAGGAGCCTGGTGGGCTACAGTCCATGGGGTCACAAAGAGTCAGACATGGCTTAGCGACTAAACAACAACAAAGACATTTGGGAAGCACACGGAAGGTGAGGAGTCAGGCAGCTTTGCAGAGGAGCCGTCAGACCCTGGGAACTCAGGAGCCACCTCAAAGCCCATCCTGGCCAATGCATCTGATCCATCTGCTGTCAGGTTTCTCTTTGCCCTTCGTCCCTCCCCGACCCCAGAGCTCAGACATTCTGTTTTTCATGAGAATGTAGACCCTCACTAACCCCTAGCTCCAGCCTCTGCCTTCAGATTTTCCTTTTCCATCATTTTCCCCATTTGGGACCCCAACCAAACCCACACCCTACTGATGGACGGGTAGACCCCGCGTGGAGATTGCGGGGAGGGGCCCCACCAGACTTACCCCGACAGATGTGCTCTGTCCCCCGCACAGCTGTCCGGCCAGCCCATCTGCACTCACTTCCTGCCTCCAGGCTCCAGCCCCTCACACCTCCCACGCAGGGGTGGGGAAGTCTGATCCAAACGCCAGTATCTAGCCCCCCCACCCTCCCACCCACCAGCACACCAAAGCCAGTAGGCCAGGAGCCTGGCTCCCACCCTCCGCCCTCCTCCACAAGGAGTAGTGGCCTGGGAAGGACTTTGGTAAGGTGGTCTCTCTGGGGGGCTCTGCCTCAGGGTTCAACCTAAGGCACTGGGCAGCTGTGGGAGCCCCGCAGCTTCTCCAGTGCTCCAAACACCCACTGTCCTCATGAAACTCACTACAGTGTCACTGATCTGATTTCATTATTTGGTTAAAACTAAGGAGTCTGCTTCTCTCTGGCTAGGTGTCTCCAAGAGAAGGAGAAACTATTTTCAAAACAAGTTTGATGTGAAAAGATGTCCCAGCTAAAAGTCTGCCCTGATGCCCTTGCAGTGCTGATTCATTGTTGAAGTCCATGCAGTGACCCCAGTTTCGATGCTGGGAGGTGGGAGGAAATGGGAAATCTCTTGAGGAAGTGACTTCTCTGGAAACCTGTGTGTTCCTGGGATGCTATCAGTTGCTTCCTGATCGCTGAACAGGACACATACGTTCTCTGGGATGATAGGGATGGTTCAGGCAGCTCTGCAGCTTCCATGAGCTGAAAATTACTTAAGGACAAGAACTGCAGCCCTGTAGCCCCAGCCCTAATTCCATCCATGGTAGGCACTCACTAACAGTGTGCTGAACCAGGCTACCAGGCTATTCCCTGGCCACCTGCCTCTTGTGTCACACAGGCAAGTGGGGAATCTGATTAACCCTCACAGTTTGCTCTTAGGAAACTCAAATTGGGCAATACCATATGTCTCCATGACAGAGAATGGGGACAGGAGAGTACTGGAGTAATGAGAAATTTGACTGTAAAATTAACAGGTATCTTCTGCTCAACCCAGACTCTTTTCTTTAATACTGTGTCCCAGTGCATTGGGAGTGAGGGAGAAAGATGATAAATTGTTCCCTTTTCCTAGAAACAAAAAATGTCTTACAAGTGTGTAAGATCCTGTATCTCTTGAATGGGATTACCTGGGTAGGAACGGGCTTCTCCAGGCAGAAATGAGCCCCTAGAACAAGGGCTGGTGCCAAGAACAAAAGCTAAGGGTTAACCCAACGTTTCTAGTTGCAAGAAGGGGTTGTCTTCTTGACCGCCATTTTTGAATGAGGGGAAATTCCAATTTTCCCCACTGTTCCCACCACAATCACAGACACACCCAGCCTTTGCATATGACTTTAAGTGAGGGGCATTGCTAGCCTTCCTGCCCAGCTGGAAACCCATTAATGTGGACATCCATTCAAGTTTTTCAAACTGCTCACTCTCACAGCCTCAGATGTGACCAGACAACTGTGGAGTTCTGTTATTTTATTTTCAAAGTGTTTTGCTAAGTATCTAAGAAAGAACCTCTCTTTCGCAAAGACATCCATGTCACCATTTTTCCACTTTACAAATCTGGCCGCCGTAACCATGGCAGAGTCCCTGAAAATTCAGGTCCCAGCCTGAAAACTCTGATCATCTGATAAGTTTGAGCCTCTTGTAACAGAAAGAGAAGGTGGATGAGAGATGGCTGATGACAAGAGGGATGAATGACAGCTGGGCAGGAAGGCAGGCTGATAAGCCCACAGCAGGCAAGGAGCCCCGTCCCCACCCAGGGCCTTTGAGGCAGGCTGCTTGGCAAAAGGAGACACTCCTTTGTTTTAGGAATGGTTAATTTATGCCCCTGTGGTTTCAAACAAGAGCAACCCAAAGTTTTCTTTAAATACACACACACACACACACACACTCCCCTTCCCTCTCCTCTTCCTCTCCTCCTCTTCCAAGGCGAGGCTCCTCTCCCCTAGCCCAATGATATAGGGCCTCTTTCTTTAAGAAAAAGGGACAATCCATATTCACCAGTTCACCCAGATTATTCCACTAGTTCATGGCAGTTGGGAAGCCCTAAGACCACACAGAGGTTCCTGAGTATCAGACCCAAGTTCTCCAAGGCAACGGGATGATGGAAGGAAGGGAAAGAGCTTCATTCTGACCACCTGCAAGGGTCGAAAACAGTCTTGCAGGCCCTCAGAGACCCCCAGGTTTTACAACATAACAGCCTCTGTAGGCCTCTGAATCGAGGACCCTAGCGTTTGCTCTCCTAATCTAGGGACCTTGGTTTAAGGTGGCCACCCTCACCCACCCCAACCCCATCTAGAAGCAGGAGGCTCGACCTTGGAGCCCCTGCAGCATGGATTCCCTGGACCAGATTTCACAACCCAGCGCTGAGTTTTACTACAAGTTTCAGACAAAGAAGGTGTGTCAGAGCCGAGAGCATGCTTCTGCCCGCTGCGTGGGCGTCAAGTTCAATACCTTCTTGTCAACACTTGAATGTGTTGAACATCACTCACAAGGGCATTCTTTAAGAAACCTATTAACTTAATTACCCAGGCGGTTTTTTTTTCCCTCTCTCCCCCTATCCATGCATCTCATATAAAACTTTGGCTTTATTCCTCTCTGAGATACTTTTGATGTTACTCCTCTCCCCTTGGCACAATACCATCTTGTTTATTTCTCTAACAGTTTAGTCAGGGTGGCTGCACTGGTTAGTCTGATTCCTTGGCTCAGGTCTTAGCACTGTAGGGAGCTGAGAGAGAGCAAAGTGTGACTCTAGTGATGGAGGAGAGGGTTGTCTGGCATCGTCCTCTCACTGCCTGATAGCAGTGGGAATCTAGAGGAAGAGGGCAGTGAAGGTATAAACCAGTTTCTACAGCATGTGCCTGGAGATGCAGGTTTGATCCCTGAGTGGGGAAGATCCCTTGGAGGAGGAAATGGCAACCCACTCCAGTATTCTTACCTGGAAAATCACATGGACAGAGGAGCCTGGCAGGCTACAGTCCATGGGGTCTAAAGAGTCAGGCACAACTTAGCGACTAAACAACAACAAAGGGTGTGCCCCCTCCTTCTCCTAGAAGGGGAGAGAGAGGATGTACCCAGAGATGCAGGTCAATCAACAGGCAATTAGTAAACACTAGCCATGTGCCTGGAACCATCCACTTAGATCTTGAAAGAAGAGAAAACTCTGCCCAGATCAGTTTCTCCAAATCCCAACCCCATGCACATCTCAGTCCCTGGGAAATGAAAGAGTTAATTTGGTAAAAGTCATCTCACACTAGAAATCAGGAAAACTAGGTTCCAGAGCCACGCTGCCTATAAGCAGTCCCCTTGATACCAGGACCCTGAACTGGTTCCTCTAGGAAAGGGAGAGAGTAGACCTCGATAAGGGGTCTCTGGACTCTCTTCAGATCTCATCAGCCACGGCTCATCTGAGCTCCCATGTTGGCAGCTGCCCACCTACTCGGGGAATCTGCTCAAAGGAAGAGAAGGAGAGGTGATGTCCAGATAGGGAGGCAAACGGCGACCATCTCAGGGAGTTGATCCATGTGCTCTGTTTGGTGGCCAGGTCCTGGACAGTGACTTGCCTCTCAGGGAGGGAGGAGATGAGGAGGGACAGGGGCTGGGAAGGGAATGACTTTCCGCTCTAGCAGGGTCAGTGGAGGTCATGAGCCCAGGAAGGCAACTGTGCTCCTAGGGCTGACATCACATAGAGGGGACCTCTTGCCTACCAATCTAAAGCCAGAAAAGCTACACAGAGGCCCAAGAGACATGTCTGGAAGGTGCCAGCCAGCCAGACCTCAGGCTCCCATTCATTGTATTGTGGGAAATCCGGGCTGCCAGCTATGATAAAGGCAGGACACACCCCGCAGCTTTCTTGCCAAACCCATGAAGAACCAAAAAGCAATTTTCAGACCTTTCCAACCATCCCCATTCTCTCTCCTCCTTCCAGGGAAGCAAGAGCACTAGAGCAAATTCAGAAACTCCAGCAGAGCTCTGTGGGATACCCGCTTCTGTACCCACACCTCAGATTGTCCTTTCCCCAGTCCCAAGAGTGGGCCCCCTAGACTCTCCGCAGACCAGTGTGGGTCTGCAGAGCCAAGAGGCATGGGTGTGGTGAGTCCTCTGTGTGGAATTATAGAGTTGTAAGGGACCTAATGGGCCATCTGATCCAACCCCCAGCCTCTGGACAGGTCTGCTGCCCAGTCACTCACTTGCTGTGAGTGGTCCTGAGCGCCCGGTGATGGCAAGTGGTCAGTGCCTCACGGCTTCCAGGCAGGGAGGGTTCATCTCCCGGGAAGCGCTTGCTTGTGGGGAAACCGGAGACTACCTGATGTTATTCCCACCCACCTCCCTGACTCAGGGCTGATTAAAGCCTGGTGACCTCTGCTTCACACTCCCCCTTCTTCACTCACCCCTAGCAACCCCTCCATGCGTGTGCAGTAGTAGAGGGGGAGGGGTGCTGGTGGAGGCCGAGGTTTTGACCCTCAGCACCCTCTCCTCCAAGGCCTTCCAGCCTGCAGTTTCACTCTGATGCAACTCTCCGCCGGGCGGGTTCCGTGACCCAAGCACCCTGAGGCTCAGGTACCTTCCCGGGCAGAAAAGAAGGCACCTCCTTCTGTCCACTATCTGGCCTTGTCCCGTCACTCACTGGCTGGTGGGCTTCTCTCCCAACCCCCAGAGGGTTCCTCTCAGTGGTCCCTTCCACATCAGCTATAGGTTTGGAGCCTCCATCATACCCAAAGAGCCTAGGAATACCCTCTTTCAGGGGATCCCCCCTTCTCTAAAAGTGTGGGGGGACCTGCTGTGGCTGAGGCTTGGCAGGAGGGCAAAGCAGCAAAGGCTAATTTATCTCCCTTCCATACCTCCCTATGTGGTATATGCACACATGTCTGTGTGTGTGTGTCCAAGTTGTTGGAGTTGACTAAGAGTCTAAGCATTGCCTAAGCCAGGGCCCCGGTCCAGGTGAAGCCCCTCCCCCACCCCACCCCCAGGCTGGGACCGACATCCCCTCCAATGCCAGGGCCCCCAGCTCTGTGGGAGAGAACACTTGCAGCCCAGGGCTCCTGCTCACACGCTCACACATTCCCTGAGAAAGCCCCCTGGGGCCTCCATGGGAAGGCTTTCCGGGAGACTTTTATGGCAAGAGAGGAAGTCTGGGGTATCAGTGAAACAGCTCACGCCAAGGAGTGGGCAGAAACCTAGCAGTAGAGTCAGGCCACAACCTTCCCCATCTAAGAAGCCTTGAACTCCTTTCCTAGTCTCAAGCTTTTCAGTTAGGCAGGATCCCCATGGTCTCACCGCTGCCCCTCAAACCACCCACCATGTGCACACGTCTATGTGTATGCACGCACACACACACACATGCATAGGTGAATCACAACACACACACAGAAACACCTGACGCTGCTCATACTGACTCACCCAGATCTGACCATCGCAGGCTCCAGCCCAAAGAAGCACTGAACTTAGAGCTGCAAGTCTATAAGCAGGAAGCTCGATCTTGGAGCCCCAGCAGTACTTAGAGCTGGGAGGAAACCTTGAAGCTTGGGCAACTTCCTCAAGAAATTATCTTCATTATTTAACAGAAGAATGCACTGATCGGCTCCCAGATCCAAGGCCCAAGGTCACCCAGCTCCAAGTCCAGAACTCCATGGCCTCTCACGGGTAGCCTGTCAGGAAGCTGAGCTCAGAAAAGAGGCTGGTTCCCCTCAAAGGCTTATGGAGGAGGCAGGGCATGGATGAGGCAGGGGACCTCCAGGGAGTCCAGTGCTAGGTATCATTTAGGGGTCTGATGTCCAGCTCAGTAGGTATTAGCCACATGTGCTAATTTTAATTAAAATTAAAATTTAATAAAGCATTTAAAAATTCAGTTCCTCAGCAGCACTAGCCATATTTGAAGTGTTCAAGCCACGTGTGGCTACAAATTACTGTATAAGACAGCATGGATCTGGAGCATTTTCATCATCACAAAACTTTGTATTGGATGAAGAGTGCCACATGGGAGAAGGTGAACTAGGGAAGCCAAAATGAAGAAATCAGTTTCCTGATAGAAGGCTGAGGTCCATGTGGGAAGGAGAGGAGGAGAAGAGAGCAGAAGAGAGGGGTGAAGAGGAAGAGACTGGAGAGAAAAGAGAGAACAGAAGAGGGAGAGGCTGAAATAAAAGAGAAGGGAAGGGAGGCAAGGGAAACCCTGCGGCCTAGAGCCGACCAGCTGCTCCTAGTCTGGGAGACTGACACTCTCCCACATCCTCCTCCATAAAGGCCAGAGAACAGAACCACAGGCCCCGCAGCCAGGGGCCACAGATAGGCCATCTGGTGGTTTTCCAGACTGAAAGAGTTCAACCTGTCCCCAAATGGATCAGCCCTCAAGTCCAGGCCTCTCTCCATCCCCCAGGGTGGCTTTCCCACCAGGACTCCTGGACTTGCATAGATGGCCCCGCCCCTTTCCATTGTCAGGGGGTGGGGGCAGGTCACATCTAACAGGGATGGCCCTGAGGCCCTTTCACATATCATTACAGCAAAAATGTTTCTTGGGAAAAAAGAAGGAAGCAAGCAAACTGAAATATTAATGCTTCTTCTGCTATGAGTTGGGTGCACTGTTCAAGTCAAGGGACAACACCTTGACTCAATTCCATAGACAGATAAATCTATCATGTCATGTTCTTCCACACTCCTCTGATGTTTGAAGGACTGCATTGAGTTGGATAAAGAGCATCACACCTGCGATCAGCATTATCTGGGTTTAATCCCACTTCTGCCACCTAATGACCTGGACAAATGGCTGCCCTCCCCCAGCCTCTTTTTCCTGCCTTGTGGGGTCATCAGAGTGATCAGGTGTACTGATGAATGTGGAATGCCTGAGCCAGGCCTGCACTGAGTGTGTGCTAGTCCCTTTCCTTCAGCCCCAGCCTCTGCTGGAGGAGCAGGAGAGAGAGCAGCGGGGGCACAAGGTACTCTGGCAGAGCTCGGGGCCAGAGAGATGCAGAAGAGCAAACAGCTGTGGGTCTAGCCCAGGCTTGGAGTTGGGGGAGGGAGGGTCCAAACCACAGTGGGGAAGCACTTGGTAGGGAGCACCTGTGAAAGGCTTTAGAGTGGAAAAGAAGTGGGAACCAGTCTAGAAAGATAAGGAGAATCAGAGGAGGACATCTGAGACAGAAAACACAGAGCCAAGCCCACAGAGAACCTCAACTCTTATTAGTCAAGCTGAGGGCCTGAGAAGAGCTCTCAGCCTCACATGGGTAAATCTTCCAGTCACAGGGTCCCAGGCCCTCCCTGAGTCACCTGCCTACCCCAAGGCCCTCCAGGTCCCACCTCGAAATCAGGTTGCCAATGCCTCTGCAGAACCTAAGGCTAGTGAAGTGTTGACCCATCAGAGCCCAAACCCCTCTCAGGGCTCCCACAGCGGCACTCAGTATCCCCTAACTCCGGAGGGCACTGGAGAAAGTGACCTGCCACTGCCAAAAAAGTTTCCTGCCCCCAGGCTGGAAGGGGTGACCCAGAGGAGACTTAGGAAGGTCTGGACTGGTCCTTCAGCCCAATTTGAGCTCATCCAGGGTGGCCCAAGAAATTCCAGCAAAGGGGAAAGGAATCATCTCTTCCCTTTCGCATTGATTTCCTGAACACAGGCCCCCTTTGTTACAAGGTGCAGGCAGAGTAACCTTGGACTCTGAGTCAGGAGGCTTAGATCATGGGCCAGGACACCTGGATTCCATTCTGTAACCTCAGGCAAGTCACTTCACCTGTTGGGAACTTGTGTTCCTCACCTGCAGATTGGGGTGATAAGCCTTGTCCTGTATGGCAAAACCAATATAGAATTGTAAAGTAAAAAAAAAAAAAAAAAAAAAGCCTTGTCCTACTGCCTCCTTGGGAAGAAGAGTTAAATGATACTATGGCGTCAAAGTGCCTGAGAGGCCTCTGGAAAGGAGAGTGGCCAGCACATGTATTGGATGGTGGTTGTTACTGCCTGCTAACCACGACAGCACCTCCAAGTGACTCACCTCACCTGTTGGCTCTCTGAGACTCTCTAAAGGTGTTTTTCCTACTGCGGTGCCCCCCGCTGAGAGGCCAAGTAGGAAGTGAGGGCAGTGCTGTCCTGCAGTTGTCAGGGGCGACTTCTCCAAGGCGAGGACACTGAAAATGGGAGGTCGGTGAGGGGCCCAGGAATCTGCCTTCTTAGTATCCTCTGCCCTCCTCTGACCCCAGTTATCTGCAGATGGCCTGGAGGCCGGGCTAGGCCAGTGCCCAGATGGGAACACTGAGGCTTCGGGCTGACTCATTAGAGTTTCTTGCCACTGGCAGACCTTGTCATGATGGCCTGTGGCTCTCATTCAGACGCTGACCAAAAGACCACAGTTAGGCAGCTCCGGAACTCTGGGAAAAGCAAATCGGCCTGTCCCTCCATCTTCTGGGGCATGCGTGGGGACTTCGATTCTGCTCATCCCACCTGCTTCAGATGTTACCAGCCACCACGGCCCCATGGCCACCCCCAGGCACTTGCCCAGGACTGGTGGGTTCGATTGTTGATTGTTAATTGTTTTGCCACTTTATCCCAAGAGACTTCATGTTCACCTGACCAATTCCTATAATCAACCTAGGTTGCTGGGCGGCGGTAGGGGGGGACTCAAATAACAGCTAGAATCTCTCCAGGAGCTAATCCTGGGAACACAGGGGCAAGCATCTCTTTAAAAATATTCCCTGCCTGGCAGGTCACACTGGCCTGCAGCCACAACACCCAGGGCTGTGATCTCACCAAGCTCCAGGAAGCCAAACAGGGTCAGGCCTCCCAAGCAAAACATAGGTGTTGCTGGTGATTCAGCAGGCGAGCCCCGCCCTCCCAAGTCTTGCTCTTTTCAGGTGAAGGAGTTGATGCTGGGATGATTTGGTGAGCTCCTATGGGCGGGGGGCGGGGAGGGGCGCAGAGGAAGGGGCTGTGGTGCCACCAGCTGCTGGTTGTTCAGTGCTCCTTCTCTGCAGCCACATGTTACAAGAGTCGACGGGCTCGACGGGCTGCCCTCCGCATCCCCTGCCCACTTCCTGAGGCTAGTCACTGGCAGGCATCTCCCCAGACTCCTTGGGCTGTTTCAACCAGATAAGGGATGGAGGAGGAAAACAGAGCCTCGGAGGCACAGGCGCAGGAACCCAGGGACCACCCCACCCACCGCAGCTGAGCCAAACAGCTGGAGTCTGTGGCAGCCACAAGGCTCCAGACCTCAGCCCCTGGGACAGTCCCTTCTGGTTTGGGAACAAGTGAGGATAAAAGGGGTCCATTAAATGAGAGCAGTCATTAGTCTGTTTTATGAGCACACAGATATTCATTACACCCCAACCCCATCATTAAAGGCTGCAGCGAGAGTGAGCTTGGGGCCTCTTTTTTATTGCTATAGATACTGAGGGGGTTTCTCCCCCAAAGGGATCATTGCTTCTGCTTCCCAAGAGGGATTCCTGCCCAGGACAGGGCCAGTGGTCTCCACGCATGGCCAGATACTCACTTCCTTTCCGGTTCCTTCATCCCAATCCCCCAGCCTCAAGGCAGCCCAAGGGGAGGGTCAAGCAGTTTAAGGAGGAGGTGATAAGAGCCTGGGCTTCTGATAAGGAGGCTCTGGAAGAGGCCAGGCCTCACAGCTGGAGTCCAGAAGTATCCTCCCCCTTCCCTGCCAAGCACCACCATCATGTGGAGAGGAATTCGTACCTCCTCCAGGAAGCCCTCCATGCGCCACTCTAGGCCCTCTGCAAATCCTCCTAGCACTCATGGCACCTGTCATTACCTCTTTTCTCTCGTGTCCCTGTCAGACTGTAAGCCACCTTCCCGTGGACACGGCACTTGGCACCTAGCAGGAGTTTAGTCAGTGTGGGCTTCCCTGGCATTAGCCTGGAACCAGGGCAGGTGAACTGGGGTAGGAAGAGGGACTTTCCCCTAGTCCCAGTTCTTCCCTCTGCTCTCTCCCCGAGTGCGAATGATCCAGTGGCCTGACTGCTTTCTCAAGGCCACAGTGAGCAACTGGAAAGCCAGCTACACGTCTAGCCATGCCCCCACTTACCTTCTAAATGTAATTCCTTCACAGCAATCCCACTGGGCCGCTCTCTGCCCTCTTCCCGAGGGGTCACCAGGGACAGCCTCCAGAGGGACCAAGCCCTCTCCTCCAGGGCCAGCCCCTCACACAGGTCAGGACAGCTGGCTCAGGAGGGCAGAGCAGACCCATGAGGGCTGGAAGCGCCAGTGGTAATAGACTGGAGCCCACCCTGCTGGTGCAGGCCATCGAGGCTATGGAGCGTGGCCAGACCCCACAGGGAGGAGCGGGGCTAGAGCTGGCAGATTAATCAGCTGTCATTTGCTTTCATTAAAGGCCCCTTGCTTGTGTACTGCAGTCTCGGATGCCAGGGCAATTTACTGCTCACAGCAAAAAGTTCCAGGGAGAAGTTTATCTCGGCTTCTTGTGGCATAACCTAGGGATTGGCCTGGTGTCCCAGAACTCCAGACTCCTAGGGTGGAGGGCCTCTGAGGTCCAGACTCATGGGTGGGGGTCAGAAGGAGGCCCTGGGAGAGCCCGGGAGCCTTGGGAGTCAGAAGATGTGGACAGCTCCCTGACCCCCTTTGGGCGCCATCCCAGCTGTCACCCCATCCTCTTTCCTCCCCTCTCCTCATGGCCCTGGGCACTGTCACCTGGAAATGCTGGGCCCTCCTCAAGGTTGTGCAAAGACCATTTCAACACACTCTGAGAGCAATGATGATCCTGATCGGGCCCACAGCCAAGCGCCACAACTGCCCCGAGCCTGACTCTCCACCTGCTGGGGAGGAGGGTGGGCACCCAGTCCATAGGCGGCCAGGGTCCTCCACACAGACCTCCCACCCAATCAGCCTCTGGGGCTGAGTGACCCTTAACAGGTGACACCACTAAAGGGGCAGCATAGTGACCCGGAGCACTTGGCCTTGCTGGAGGGAATCATAGCTCTCCCTTCCTCTCCCTGGGGTCATGTTTGTTCCCAAGCAAGCCAGAGACCGATGGAACCAACCAGGAGGTCAGGGTGGAGTTCATTAAGCTCAGTCTCGGGCATTTTTTCATCATGATTGCCAAGCTCCCCAGATTGGCATTTGCCTGCCAGGCACTGTAAAAGGTGACACAACAGAATGAGAGTAAGCTCTGGACTGGGCTGACAACTGCTTGTCCCCAGTGGGCTGTGTTCACTCTTCCCTTGGCCTTGACACAGGGGATAGGGACAGAAAGATAAGGGTAGCCCCGAAAGCTGGTCAGTGATAGCAAGTTTGCTTGGGTATCTGCAAAGGAGAGCTGAGGGGGGCACTTAGCTGTAGGCCTGCTTCTAGGACCAGGGAACCAGCGCAGACCCCCACTGGCCTCCTGAACCACCTTACACCCCCGCCTCTGGTCCTCAGACTGCAAGAAAGAACAATGCTTGCTCTCTCTCTTTTTCAAAATTTTTTGAGTTGTTGATTTCTTTTTTAAATTTATGTATGTATTTATTTTATTTATTTTTGGCTGCACTGGGTCTTCGTTGCTGTGTGCAGGCATTCTCTAGTTGTGGTGAATGAGGGCTACTCTCTAATTGCAATGCACGGGCTTCTCATTGCCGTGGCTTCTCTTGTTGCCAATCAAGGCGTCTAGAGCACGTGGGGTCAGTAGTTATGGTGAATGAGCTTGGTTGCCACACGGCATGTGGAATCTTCCCAGACATGGATCAAACCTGTGTCCCTTGCACTGTCAGGTGGCTTCTTAACCAGCAGACCACCAGGCAAGTCCATGAGCAGTGCTCTCCTGCCTCCTCCTTCCCCAGAGATTTCTAAACACCTGCAGAGGGACTTCCCTAGCAGTCCAGCGTTTAGGACTCTGCGCTTTCACTGCAAAGGGTCCAGGTTCTATCCCTAGTGGGGGAGCTAAGATCCAACAAGCCTCACGGCCAAAAACATAATAATAAATAAATAAGCACCTCGGGAACAAGCATTCCCCCCTCCTCAAATAGGGTTGGGAGTGGGGAGCAGGATGGGAAGAAGGAAGCACCAGTGGGTGTGTGTCCAACAGCCTGGGGAGCACTTGGCCAGCAGTGCGCCCAGATGTGGCTCCTCCGGGCCCCTCCAGCAGGAGGGGCTGTCTTGCCCAAGGCCAGAAACTCAAAGGCTCCGAATAGTGAGTGACACCAAGACTCACCAACCGGGTCTGCTTTTCATGGCTCCAAGCAGGGGTGCAGGGAAGAAGGGGTGCCCCCAAGAAGGGGCACTCGTGTCTCCCAGTGCTGGCAGGGCCCCAACCCCCCTCTACCTCCTGCGACCACTCAGGAGCCCAACCAGTCCAAATAGTCTGCCTTGAGAGCTGGGGTCACCTTGGCACCTGAAGGTCAGGCAGGTCTTGCTCTGGGAAGTATGATCCCCTTCCCTGGGGGCGGGGTGGGAGTGCTCCTGAGCCTGGAAGAGACCGGAAAGGGGACACTGTCAGGGACAAGGGCTCATGTCACCGCCGCTGCCACCACAGCTCTGATTCGGACCCTGCGCACCCAGTCCAGAGATGCCAGGCCCTGGGAGCGGCTTCCAGGGCAGCGCTTCTCAGTCAAGTGTGCACGCGAAGCACCACAAGTTCTTGTTAAAAGAAAGCTCCTGATTCACACCATATCTGGGGTGGGGCCCCAAATCCCGCCTTTCTCACAAGTTCCCACGTGATGCTGCTGCCTCTCTGAACAGCAAGGGGCCAGGGGACTGGGGCTAAGTTCACTGTCAGTCCCTCTGGAAAGAGTAAGACGTGATTTGAATGAGACAGACTCTTTCTGCTTATTGTCACCCTCTCTAAGGAGCCCGGGGTTTCTCAGAGCCTCCATACCTTGCTGGCATCTTTTCTTGCTTAAAAGTCTTGATCCCCAAGCTTCCTTCCAGAAAGTCCTTCTCTCCTTCCTTCCTTACCTCTCTCTTTTCTTTTCTTCTTCTTTTCTCCCTTCCTTTTCACAAGGCAGCCCTGGGCCTGGGCCCTTTGGTGGAGAAGGAGAGACCCCAAAGTATAGACAAAGGGTTATCTTTCTCCTGAAGCCAAGTGTGGAACTGAAAATAGGGCAAAGGAGGGGGACACAGCTGAGCTCAGAAGCCTGACTGAGGACCCACCAGCCTCTGGGGCCTGGGTTCTAGGAAAACCGCATCCCAGAGCTGGTCCATGGCCAGGACAGAGGAGCCCAGAGACAGCTGGCTGTTTCCTGGTTGGTGGTAGAGAGCAGAACAGTCGGGGGAGGGGAGGAGGGAGACATAGGCAAAATGAGAGTAGATGGAAGGGGCAGGAAGGCCAGGATCCAGAGGAAACTGCTGAGCCAGATGCTATGAGAAGCCTCCTTGGCCGTCAGTGATCCCTACCTGGTGAACCTGGGGGAGCCCCACATAGCTCTCACAACCACCCAGGAAGTGTTCTAGACACCGGTGCTCCCCCTTACCACTCACAAGCCCTGGAGCACTCCTCACCAGGCCAGGGGACAGTTAGGGGGTTGCTGGACCCCCTCTGCCCAACTGGGGCTGGGGAGAAAAGGTTTGGGCAGGTCGCCTCCTCCCAGCTTACTGGTCTCCACAGTCCCTCTTCTGGGGTTGCAGCCACCCAGCCAGAAAGACTAGATGCTAGAGATTAGAGATGCGGTTGATAAGGGCCAGCCTGAGGAGGTAGCCCTGCAGCTTCCTCCCCTCAGGCTGGCTGCAGTTTCTCAAGCCCTGTTTGTTTCAGGATTAACTGTAGTGTTTCCTAATTGTTCTACTGCTACAGGCGGCAGGCCAGCCTGCCACATCCCACCACAACAGGCAGGAGGGCAGGGGGCAGAGCCGGGACACCCCCCACTCCTAACTGACCCCCTCTCCTGCCCCAGATCCCCTTCCTTCCTGTGTCCCCACCCCTCTGGCCCTCAGACTCTGGAGAGTAACAGAGAACAGCTCAGTTCTTACTCACAGCCCTCAGTCCTAATCAGTCATCTCTCAGTCCTGGTCTCCTGCCAAAGGCCTGGAGATTCCCACACCCTGCTTCTCCTAGTCCCACGGTCCACACTGTAGCCTCTCCACCACCGGCCCCCTCCCCAAACACCCCCCACCCTGATGCTCCCTTCATGTTCCACCCCTGACATACCCACCAGTGAGAGGCTGCCTGGGAGAGGGAGTATGTGGAAGGTTGTCTGTGTGTGTGTATGAGTGCCTTGCAAATGTGCTTGTGTGAGAGTGTGTGTGAATGTGTGTTAGGTGTATAAGTGTGAGTGTGTACATGTATAAGCATTGTGAGTGTGAGTGCATTATGCGTATATATGTGTTGGATAAGTGTGCAAGGTGGAGGGCTCTGTGTGTATGACTGTGTATATGTGAGCGTGAGTGAGTGTACCTGAGGGTGTTGTGTGTGGGCTTGTGTGAATACATGTGTAGGTGGGGGAATGTATGTGAGTGTGCATTGAATAAGCATGTCATATGTGTATGCCAGCATGTGTGTGACTGAACACATGTATATGTGAGCACGTGAGGGCATGTGTGATTGAATGTGCACAAGCATGTGTGTGAGTTGAAGGCTGTGTGAGCATGTATACATGAGTATGCATGCAAGTGCACATGCGTGTATGAGTGTGTGTGCAGCAGTGGGGGCTGTGGATGTGTGTGGCTGAGTGAACATAACTCACAGATCCCCCTCCTCTGGCTGTCGCCCCTCCTCCCACCCCCACCCCTGCCATCCCAGCCCCCCCTCTAGTCTCCCTCCCTCCAGCTCCCAGCCAGGGCCAGCCCCTCCCCAGCTCCAGTCTCCTGTCTCACCGTTGCCGCTCCCCATCCTTCCCACCAGTTTTGGAAAAGTCTTGCCACTGTTATGTTTCCCTTGCTCCCATCACCAAGCACTTTCTGGCCAGATTCCTACCTGACCCCTGAGCCAGCAGCACCCTACTTCCTCCCCTATCCTGGATCCTCTGTCTGACCCCTGTGACTGGACCCCCATCCCAGCCCCTGCCTTCCCGGGGTGTGGGGGACAACTGTGCCTTCTGTCCCTTCTCCGAGGGCCGACATCTCTATGTGAGTGGGTGTGTGTCTCCACAGGAAGGGGAAAAGAGAGGAACAGGAGAAGGGAGGCCAGGCTCAGATGGTGTCATTAGTAGACACTAATGCTCCTCATCAAGGCATATTAATAAACATCATGTGCCACACGCTCTGCACAGCCGGGTGAGTGCCAGCCCAGCGGGACAGGCCCCACATTCACAGCTGAGTAATCTCCGAGCCCACGGTGCCCCATTAGCCTCATGAGGCTGACCCTGCCAGGAGGCTTCCTGAGTCGATCACAGCAAAAGAGAGCCAGTGGGATGGGTTCTGAGCAAGCGACAGCTGGGGGCAGTGTCCCCTCCCTGCTCAGCCTGGGCAGCAGCGACCTCAGCCCTCTTCTTCCACGCTGAACCCCGGGGAAAGGGGGCCCGTCATGACCCTTACACTCAGATGGCACCACAGGATCTCATACTATCCCATTTCCTAATTTCTTCTTCACAAGCCTGTGAGGAAACCAGGGCAGGTATCATTATCGTTGCCACTTTACAGGTATGGAGACTAAGACACTGGGAATTTAAGTGTCTTGCTCAAAGTCATGCAGCTAATAGGTAATGACATTGGCCCAGTGCCCAGGTTGCCCTTCTGAACAGCTGTGTTAACAGCTCAGTCACTGATCCATGCTTTAACCCCATGGCACCAAATCCCTGGTTCTTGCAGCACCAGACACCAGACCACGAAGCTCGGCTCTCTCAGCAGGATTGAGGACTTCTATTCTCCCAGTGGTGGGCGGTGGTCTCCTTAGCAGCAAATGAGCTATAAGGTAGAGACTGGAGTGAGCTAACTTGTGCCAAGATGCTGGCAAAATGCCTGCCTCATTGTAGGTGCCCCGCAGGAGGTGGTTCCCCTGTCTTTATGTGCTGACAGTGACATCTATATTAAATTATTGGACCTAGAGGAGGTTGGAGCAGGCGGAAGGCTGAATGGCCCTTTCTTTGTCTTTATTTTTGAACATTGCAGTCTTGTGTTGTTGCAAGGTGCAAAATTGTTTATTCACTGTGAGTATACCACCATGGTGTTTAAAATTACAGAAGGTATTCTCCATGTGTGTGTATGTGTGCGTGTGTGTGTTGAAGAACACGAGAACTAGTGTTTTAATAAGAATCACTATCCAAGATATAATAGTTAAAATGAAAGGAGTTGGGAAGCTAAAAATATAAAATCTGAGAGATCAGGGAAATGTTCTTATGAAAAATACCCAATTCCCTACATGAGTTCAAATAAATGAAGCATTCTGGCAACCTGTTGTTGGTACCGAAAGCTTCTGTGTTTGTTCCGTGTGTCTGGAAATGAGAGTCTTTAGCCTAAGCTGACACTGATGCATAATAATTATATCTAACTATCAACTCATGATATTTGCTCTCAATCTATCTTAATATTTCTTGACTGTTTCTAAGTGGGACAGGTTTAATGAGACCCTACATTGAGTTCTTTACTCCTTTTTTCCTTCCCACTCTCCTCCTAACCCTACCTTGATGTTACATCCAGAGAATGGGTGACCTGTAGCAGGCCAGGGTCAAAGAGAGGGGCAGTCCACCATGTCCTGAGGTCCAAAACCGTCTCTGAGCTTCAGAGACTCAGAGCAACCAGGGAAATTTTCCCCAAGGAGATGGGCATCCAGCCAATGCCAACCCCAGAAGGGATAACAGGCTTGAAGCTGACACTTGTATAACAAGAACCTTTGGGACCCAAATGCAAAGAAGGGAGCCCTGATGTTCTCAGGGCCATTATCTCTATGCAGAGTGATCCCGGGGATTCTTTCTCTCTCTAGTTTTTTTATTCCTGAGTCTTACATTTTTTTTGTAAGGAACATATTATACTTTCAGGACCTAAAATTGAAAGGTAACAGTCTGCAACGGGGATGGGCTGGAGTTCGAGGGCCCCATACTCACCTGCTCTGAGTGAGGCCATGGCCACAGGGTGCAGCTCCAGCTAGATCTGACCTGCCATGTGGGCCATCTCCCAAAGCCTAGTCCCACCCAGATTCTTTCTTGACCAGAGAGGCAGCTGACCAGCCCACTTCAATGAGGCTCCTGGGACACAGTTGCTGAGTATGTGGAAAACAGAAAAAGTCTTGCCTGGGGTCTGTGGACCCAAAGTTTGGGTTGCTGATGGCTTCGATTCTCAGATATCAGAAGCATTGCCAGCCACTGAAGCTTAACCCCAGCCTACATTTCAAGCCTTAACTTGAGCTTCTTCCAGACCCACCTGTTCTTTTCATGCCTTGTTTACATATTTATACATTGCTTATGCAACTTCCTCAACTTAAAATGCCCCTTTCTTCCCCTATCCAGTCCAGTAGAAAATTGGAAAACTCCTACACACCCTTCAAAGCCCAGATGGAGTACTGCCTCCTTTCAATAGCTTTCTCTGATCACTAACCCAAGCAGTTGCAATTTCCTTCTTCTATCCTCTTCCAGGATTTCCTATAGACTGCAATTGTTTAGATGGATAATACAGTTATTTCTTTGACAGTATGTCTGCCCCACTAGATCATGTATTCCTCAATACCATAAAATGTGTCTTAATTCCTATTTCACAGGCCTTCTCATTCATTGAATCTACCCATCTCCCCAGCCAGCATCCCTTGGAGCCAAATCTATGCTCAATACTGTCACATACACACAGGTGCAAGACAGCGTGGCTTCTTTGGAAACCACATGCACCTCCACGTGACCTGGAACAAAAGACTTGGACAACCTGTACTTGTTAGACACAAGCAACCTTGACCCTGGCCTTGGAAATCTTGCCTCTTAACCCAGAGACGTGGAGAGAGATGAAGTCCCTCCCATCCGGGTAACTGCTTACTCCAAGAAGCACAGCAGCCACACCCTACCTCGCCCCAACCCATTTTGGCATCTGGAGATGCAGGAAAGTAACTGACTCCAGATTTGAAGCCAAACTAGAAATCAAAACCCAAGGGTCCTGTTGCCAGTTGGTGTGATATACCAGAATTTGCTGGCCATCTGTGGGCATTTTCTAATGGTGAAATTCGCCATGCAACCGCCCTATCCTTAAAGATGCCAGAAAGAAGTCTATCAGGTCCTTGATGCTGACACTTCTTGAGGGAAACTGGTGCAAAGAAAAATTGGCCATCCTACACCCTAGAGTCTGTAAGCACTCAGCTCCCTGGAGGGCTCAGGTCTGTGCTTCCTTCTTACCACTTCCCACGGATTCCATTCCACCCGCCTCAATGGCCAGCCCGCCTTTTCCCAGCCCCAGGGCAAAAAAGCAGGCCACAGGATTAATGGATCGCAGGCTTCTCCTTGGAGCAGGCACAGTCTCCCTGGCTGGGTCCTCTCCAGGAGGGTTTTAGGAGGCCTGGCAGCCACAGCCCTGGGGGACCTTGGATACCAGGAGCTGTCAGTGCCTACCACTCTCTTACACTTGTGGACTGCAGAATCCATAGAGGGCTGGGTAGCACTTTCCAATCTTGCGCCTTTTCTTAGATCGCTTGCCATTTGGCAGCTTGCAGGCAGCTGTGCAGACAGCAAGGAGCATCTCGTTCAGGGCCGGTGTCAGAGCCTGGAACTCTGTCCTATTTTCCCTTCTTTTCCATTCCTCCCTCCGCACCCCCACAAGTGCTCTGTTCTGCTCATTTCTCCCTCTGCTCTCCCTTATCTTCATGACACCCTTCTATACCTCACCTTTCAAGTTCAGGACTCTCTTGATGGTCACCCCACCCTCTGACCCAGAGATCACAAAGTAAAACTTCCCACTCTGATGGAGGTTTGAAGCCAGGCAGGAGAAGTGCATCCTCCCGCCCTGATGGGAAGAGGTGGGTGAAGAGATTAAATCTTCTCAGAAATGTGCCGCGGACCCTCTGCTCAGGGGTTCAGCAAGCCCAAGTACCTGGGACCTCCATGGAAGCCCAGTTGGGTGGGTGGTTGCCTGGAGGTCATTGAAAGGAAGTGAGGAAGTGGGACCAGCTTCCCTCCTGAGAGCAGCACTGAACCAGACTCCTGCCCCGCCCTCCAGACCTCACTACCCAAATCTGGCCACCACACCTCACAGAGCCCTTACCTAAGGGGCTCCCCCGGCTGGGGGAGGGGGCGTCTCTGGACCCTCCATTCTCAGGGAACATAGCTCTCTGGCTGTACCCAAGGAGACAAGAAATAAAGGACTGAGGTGACTTTCATCTAGATGGCTCACCTGCTTGTGGCTTTCCAAGGGTTTAATATTTCAGGGTCCCATCCCTGCATTGGGAAAATCCCCTGTAGGAGGAAATGGCAACCCACTTCAATATTCTTACCTGGGAAATCCCATGCACAGAGGAGCCTGGTGGGCTACAGTCCACGGGGACGCAAGAGTCAGACATGACTAAAGTGACTTAGCAAGTACACAGTATGTCAGGGACCAATTCTGTCAGGGAACTCTGGGGCCTGGCCTGAGAAGGCAGAAGGATCCAGGTCCAGACAGTAGCAGTGTGGTCTCATCAGAAGAGGCTAGGAGCAAAGGACTTCCCTGGTGGTCCAGTGGTTAAGACTCTGCCTTTCAATGCAAGGGACGAAGGTTTGATTCCTGGTCAGGGAACTAAGATCCCACATGCCACCGGGCAACTACGCCTGCATGCCACAGCTACTGAGATGGCACTCCACAACGAGAGAGAAGCCCACGTACCACGACTAAGACTCAACAGCACCCAAAATAAGTAAATAAAAAATTTTTTTAAGTCAGCCACCTCTGAAAGACAAAGCCTTCATTCATCTCCAAATGTCTATTGGACCCTTAAAGCTGTCTTAGCTTGGGGTCCCCCAGAAGCAGAGCCTGAGACAAGTATTTTAGGACAAATAGTTTATTTTGCTGGGGACACAAGAGAGCACTAGTTAGGCAGTGGGTAAGACAGGAAAAGGAAGGTCTGTGAGCAAGTTCCACTGTGGATTCCTGGAGCACTTATACACCAATTCCCATCAGTCATTGGTTAAGAGCTATTGCCAGGGAACTTTAATACCCCAGCACATCTGCCCTGATGCATGGGGGCTGGGGGTGAAGCAAGTTCTGGAGGCTGGTGCTGGCCCTGGGACCAGGAGAAACAGGTTGAAGGTGGAGCCAGCGAGCCAGGGCATGGGCCAGGGCACTGAGAACATCTAATACCCCTCCTATGTGCCAAGTATCTTGAGAGCTACAAAGATGGAAAGGATACAGCCCCCGCCCTTGAGAAGCTGAAGCTTCTCTGGGTTTCTCTCCAGTCAAATGGGGAGACCAATCTCTGCCCTTCTCATATGAGAGCTGCTGTCAGATCCATTGATTGGACAGTACCCTGGAGAATAAATACTAAAAGCTCGTTACAAATGTAAGATGGGATGGGGGGCAGCTGTCCGCTTCCAGCACTGTGTGTTTGTTGTTTTTTTTTAAATAATTTTATTTATTTATTTAGGCTGTGCTGGGTCTTCGTTGCCGCTCAGGCTTTTCTCTAGTTGTGGCAAGCAGGGGCTACTCTGTAGTTGCGGTACTCGGGCTTCTCACTGCAGAGGCTTCCCTTGTTGCAGAGCACAGGCTTACTCTAGAGCACACGGGCTCAGTAATTGTGGCTCCCCGGCTCTAGAGCACAGGCTCAGCCGTTGTGGTGCACAGGCTTAGTTGCTCCACGGCATGTGGGATCTTCCTGGATCAGGGATCAAACCAGTGTCTCCTGCATTCGCAAGGTGGATTCTTTACCTCTGAGCCACCAGGAAAGCCCAGCACTGTGTTCTTTACTTGCCCTGTGACAAGCCCCAGTCAGAACAACCCTTGCTGAGACAGCCTGCATCACCCTGGTCCATGCAATGAGGTTGCTGCAACTCCCTGTCGAGCCTCAGCTCTTCTTAAACATCTCACATGTCAGTTTCAAACTAGCTCAACAAGACACGATGGGTTCTGAGGTGGGAGAGAGCTGGAAGGAAAGTCTCATGTTCTATAAACCAGGAAATTCCTCCATAGGGTCCACAGAGTTGAGCTTCTTCTCTGTGATTAGAATAGTATGTGTTAGTTTGTATGCCAGCCAGCTCTGTATACACACCCTTCATGCACACACATGCACATTTACACACACATGGATGTACATATGCACACATCAAGCACCAGAATCTAAGAAAGAGGGGAGAGTGTCTTATATCCCGAGCATTCAAGGGTCCAACTCAGCAATTTCCCACCTCCTGCTCCCCTCTCCCTGCTAAGAGGATGCTGAGTGTTGGGTTCCGCATTTCCAGAGGATGCTGATGAGGAAAGAAGCTGCTGTCCCAAAGCCACCAGTTCCCTGTGACTTAGAAGGGCCCAGAACATCCTCCTAAGCTCACTGACCAAACACCTCTGGTGCTCCCATACTGAAATCCCAGAAAACCCATCCCGGACTTCTCAGTGTTCTTGAGGATTAGCAATCCAACTATATTCATGCTGTGTGTAATTTCTGTCATTATTTCCTTTTTAAGAATCTGCATCCAGACAAGTTCCTTTTGAAAATGCCCGCCTGTCTTAGCTATAGTTAAGGAAGGGAAGTTTTGTCTGTGCCAGTCTTAAAGAGGAGCAGCACGCCTGGGGGCCGAGAGGCGGGTAGTGGGGAATGAAAGGAAGCCCCTCCCCTCCTGAGGCTCTCCCACCAAAGCTCTGCTCTGCTCAGACTCAACAGGTGTGGGGTCTGGTCCTCAAGTGCTGAGCTTGCTGCCACTCTCAGGGTACTTCCCTCAGCCCCGTCTCCTCTGAATAATAGAGTTCCCTCTTCTCTTCAAAATTGCTCCAAATCTCCTCCGTCTCCAGAGCTTTCCAGCTGTCTAAAGTGACTTTCCAGCTTTCTAAGGTGACATGCAACACTGCAAGCCATGAAGATGCTGTACGAGAGTTCATGGTTTCACATGGGATGGGGGTAGTGTTGACGGGGTGCGTAATCATTGCTACAGGAGCCCCAGTCCTCCAGGTAATGTTGTTCAACCACTCAGTCAAGTCCGATTCTTTGCAACCCCACGGACTGCAGCACACCAGGCCTCCCTGTCCTCCACTAGCTGGATAATATCTGTATATATTAATAATGATCTTCCTGGGACTTCCCTAGTGGTCCAGTGATTAAGACTCCATGCTTCCAATGCAAGGGGTGCATGTTCAATCCCTGGTCAGGGAACAAGGATCCTGCATGCCACAGGGTACTGCCAAAAAAAATAAACACATAATGGTGGGTGACTCAGATGGTGAAAAGTTGCCTACATTGCAGGAGACCTGGGTTCAGTCTCTAGGTTGGGAAGATCCCCTGGAGAAGGAAATGGCTACCAACTCCAGCAACCTTGCCTGGAGAATCCCATAGTCAGAGGAGTCTGGTGGGCTAGAGTCCACAGGGTCGCAAAGAGTCAGACACGACTGAGCAACTAAGCCTTTCACTTTTCCCAAAAAACACCTCCTAGAGAAGGAATGGGATTATCACAATGTCTTAGAAGAGGTTCTGTGGGTCCAAGGACAAAGGGTCTGAGGTCCCCTCCTCCTAGAACATTCTGGCATTCGCTCACTCACTCCTATGGTGCTGGACATGTTGTCTGAGCTCTTTTGGGCACACAGCTTACTCACCCTTGGATCTGGTTTGCTAAGGCCCCCACCAGGTGTTAGTTCTGTGGTAGAAACGTTAAGCCCCTGAGGACAGAGCAGTGAGGGAAGGTTGATGGCCAAAGGGGAGCTTAGCCAATTCCCAATCCAACTTGAATAAATACCAGCTGAGCTGACCACACTCAGGGGCCCTTCTGCTGCCTGGTCCTTTCTCAGAACTTTCCATGGTGCTTTTCCTGCCAACAAGGATCAGCATCTGTCCAAGAAGGGTCCAGAGAGACCCTCTAGGCTCTCCAGGCCATCAGTGCCATCTGCTCACGGCTCCTGGCAGCTGCCTCCGCCGATCTCGGGGGCAGTGGGCAGGGGAAGGCCGGCAGGAAGGGCCGCCAGTGTTACTAAGGGTTTGCAAGTGTCCTTGCCAAGCTGGCCCCTGCCGAGGAGAAAAAGACTCCCCAGAGTGAAAGGGAGGGGACGGAGAGCCTCCCCACCCTCATGGAGGCTACGATCAGACTTTCCACACTGCTCTGACCCTACAGGCCCAGGGCCTACCGCGCCCTCGCCCCCTCCCTGTGCTTGCACCAGGAGAGAGGCCTGTTTATCACTCTGGGTGGGACCCAAGCCTGTGGGGAATTGAAACAGCCGGCCTAGGTTGCTATTGTTTTGTTTAAACAAATCACTGGCTGGGCTGACTTGGGAAGGAATGAGGGGGAGGCTGGGAGCGAAGGGGAGGCCAGGCTGGGCTGGGCTTCCCTGGCCTCAGCACCCACCTCTCAGTCCTGCTAGAGAGGCCAGGGAGCTATTCGGAGAGAGCGACTGGAAGACCTCAGTCCTCCCCGCCTCTCCTGGGAAAGAGAAGGGTATCCAGGGGAGGGGCCTCCGTTTCCCCCACACACCCTGCCAGCCCAGCACCTCAGCTGCTGGCCACACCGGGGTCTCAAGCCAGCCCTGGATAAGGCTTGGCCTGATACTGGGGGAGAGGGGGTAAGCAGAGCTCGGGTCCATCTGAGGGGCTGAATTAGAAGGCTACCTGGGTGCTACTGAGCAAACAAGATGGGATGAGGGTGAGGGAAAGGACGTCAAAAGACACACAGGAAACAGTGGAAGTGGGGCTCAAAGATGGGCTCCATCCTTCTGCAGTCTCCTGCCCCTTCTTCCCACCACAGGTGACCTAGCTGGACACGGAGGAGCAGGGGGAGGGGAGGGAGAGGGATATTCTGGCAAAAACTTGGACAAATTGCAGCCTAAAGGGGAGAACAGGAGGGGGATGGAGGGTCTGGAGTGGGGGAACGGGGCTTGCATTTCCTAAAAAGGAAACCACACTGGGGTTTGGGTCACTCCAACTCTGAGAAGCTCCACAGAGACCTGAGGAGAAAGATCACACGCTCCCCTGGCCCTACCCGACCCCCACCTCCTCTCACGGGTACGGAGCAGGGGCCGCACCAGCAGGGCTGGGTGAAAAGGTGGCCAGGGCACAGTTAGGTGTTGGCAGAAGAAGCGAAGAGCCACACTAATCACCATCATTAAGGCTATAAAACCCCACACCTAGGGGCCGCAGGACTCCCTGGCATGGCCTGGGGCCCTGAGCCATGGCACGGACCCAGGGGCCCAGCTCCAGTGCCTTTCATCTGAGCATCTCCGGGCCCTGCACAAACAGTAATTAGCACCCGCCCCCAGGATCACCTCATTATCTCACAGACACTGAGTGGAGGGGAGGGGGAAGGCAAAGGGAGCAAGGGAAGGGGAAAACTGAGGCTGTCCCAACCACCCAGCATGGTGGACTGAGTCCCCTCAAGCCTCAGAATCAGGTGGTCCAGCCTCCTCCGGCCCTCCCTTGCCCTGCTGGCTGCTCAGGCAGCCGTTGGCAGAGTATTCTGAAGGTCCCAAAGAGAGCCCAAGAGGATGGGCAAGCAGTGAGCATGGTCAGCCCAGGCACTCAATTTAACCAGACCCACAGACCGAGAGGTGCATCGTGGGCTCAGCCTGGGGGCACGGAGGGTGAGGGGGGGATGTCTCTTCCAGAAGGGTTCTCTCAGGCTCTGCATAGATCGGGGGTCCATGCCTCGCCAGCAGGTCATCACCAGCAATGTCTGTATCTGTCCTCTCTCCCAGACCCCCTGAGGCACCATTCTAAACCCCACAGCCTGTCCTAGCAGCATCCCCCAGGACAGTCAGACCGCTTCCTCCTTTCTCATCCTGCTCTCTCAGAGAGAAAGACAGAACTCAGCAGAGCCCACTGAGACTGAGTGGATGGTGTGGCCTTCCGCTGCCCTGAGAGTAACTCTTGCCCATGCCTGTCTCTTATTTTCAGGGCACCGACATGAAGATAGGGAAGATTCAGGGCCAGGAGCTATCGCGTGAGTGACACCCTCCAGGGCCCCTCCCCCCAGCCAGGGCAATGACAAGCATCATAGCAATACAGCTCTACGGTGTGGGAAGCACTGATCCCCGAGTTCACTTGGATGTTCTGATTTAATCTTCACAACTGTCCTTTAAGCTCACTGCCATCAACATCTCCTTTATAAAGAGGAGGAAACTGAGGCATAGACCCACCTGCCCCATGTCACACAACCAGTAAGAAATAGAGCCCACATCAACCTACAGGGCTCTGCTGAGACAGAACCCAGAACCAGAACTGCCCCCAGATGGGCTTGGTCCCCTCCCTGCTCTCTCCCAGCCCTACTATGTAGCTGCATGGACCTCCCTTTTCTCCAATCCCCTCTTCTTCCCACCCCCATCCTCACCACTAGCTCCCCGCCTCCCTTCCCTCTGGGATCTGCCAGCAAGAGCAGGCCCACCACTCAGCTTGAAGCAACTGCTCCAGGGGTGAGCTGGCTCCTGGCAAAGGGTTGAGCAAGAAAAAAACCAACCGAGTTTCATGGTTTGGTGAAGCAACACAGACTTGGGCACCAGACAGGCCCGGATTCAAAGCCCAGCTCCACCACTGACTGTCAGCCTGACTTCATCGCTCAGAGCCCCAGTTTTCTCATCTAGATAATGGCCATAATACCCACCTTCCCGAGTCGTGAAGAGGATTCCAGCAATGTGACAACCCACTCCAGTATTCCTGCCTGGAGAATCCCATGGACAGAGGAACCTGGCGGGCTACAGTCCACGGGGTCACAGAGTTGGACACAGCTGAGCAACTAACACTCGTGACTAGTGACATGGGAAAGCACCTAGCCAGGGCCCGGCTCCAAAATGCAGCTCACCAAATGTGTCCCATTCCCTTCCTCCTCATGACTCTCAGCTCTACTTTTAGAGGGAGAGTTTCTTCAGGAACACCCTCGTGAGAAGGGCTTCCATCTCCATCTCCCCCTAGGACAAATTCCCAGCTGCACGGAACCACTGAGATCCATCACTGGTCAGCAGTATTTGTAAAAAAAAAAAAAAAAAAAAGCGTCAATGTACCCACATGCACACACTGGCAGAGACCCTCCAAAATAGCCTGGGCACACATGCCCACCAGTTCCTGCAAAACCCACACCCACCCAATGTAGACCCTGGTTCACACAGCTCACATGACTTGTGGCAGACCCTGGGTTCACACAGACACACACACACACACACACACACACACACACACATCTGCTCTGCAATGTAAAAACCCAGGGAGGAATGAATAGTCAGGAATTCCCCTGGCTGCAAGCACACCAGAGGCAGGAAGTGCACCATGAGGAGCACCTCCACCACTCCGAGAAGCAAGTGATTCTTGTCTAACTGACAATCAGGAGAGGGAGGTGGCCATCGTGTACCAATGCTCCATCCCACTAGCAGCATCCTTGCAAACACTCTATCCCCACCCACCCCTCGGAAGATGCTTGGTTCCTTGGAAAGAAAGATGAAGGGAGCAGAGGGGTGGGAAAGAGACACCACACTCTTGGAAGGAGGCCCAGCTGGAACAGTCTGCAGAAGTCCGACCCGCAAAACCCCGGGGCCCTGCATAAACTTAGGGGAAGGATGAGAGATGTCCGTACTCCACATCTCCCCCCTCAACAAAGAGTGCCTCCAGCACAAAGACCAACAGGAGGGGAGACGGGCACTCTCCTCCGGAAGAGACTGAGTCAGCTCCCGGTGCCCCAAGCACCCAGATCCTACAGCTTCCATGATCAAACCTTTGAACCGAGTCCCACCCACCCCCGTAACCACTTCCAGATCCTCCGGATCCAGCCAAGAAATTGGCTTCTTTGGGGATTGAGTTCATAAGGAAATGCTGAGAAAATAAATAAAAATCCCCTGCCAAACACACTCGCAGAGGAAGATGGGGTTTCTCTTGAGGCAGGAAATCCATCAGGATAGGCCAAAGCAGAAAGGGGACAACAGCAAGACCCACTGGTCCGGAAAGGCCCAAGAGTCCGGCCAGCACCCAAGACCTTCAACCTGCCCGCACGTCCTCCTCCTCCCACCACCCCAAATAATGAGCTTCTTAAATGAAGCGACTGAAGATGAGATTCTGCCCAAGATAAAGCCTGATGGTCTGCAGTATGTGGACCCCCCTACACAGCTGGGACCCCAGGAGGGTCAGCAAGGACCATGAAAAGGACCAAGACTGACTCTTTGCCCCCTGCCCAGAGCAGCCAGGAGCCCCTGTGTACTGGGGCACACGGAGCCCACCCTCTCTCCTTTTTCTTCCCATAGCCTACCAGCCTCCCTCCCCACCAGCACACAGTGGCTTACATCGCTACCAGTTCTTTGTCTATCTTCAGGAAGGAAGGACCATCTCTCTCCCTCCCAAAGAAAACAAAACTCGAGGTAAGACCTTCCCATTCTTCAAAACTGGAGTGAATTCTGGGGTGGAAGTGAATGGTTCGAGTATTTGCGGGCAAGTTGGGACTTTAACTCTACCCATGAGCCTTAGAGTGTTAGTTGCTCAGTCATGTCTGACCCTTTGCAACTCCATGAACTATAGCCTGCCAGTCTCCTCTGTCCATGGGATTCTCCAGGCAAGAATACTGGAGTTCGTTGCCATTCCCTTCTCCGGGGGATCTTCCCGACCCAGGGATCAACCCAGGTCTCCTGACTTGCAGGCAGATTCTTTACCATCTGAGCCACCAGGGAAGTCCATGAGCCTTGGAGGCCAGAGTCAAAGGCTGTGGTGTCTCTTGAGAATAAACCAGGATGAATGTCCTAAAAGAGATGTTGACATCAGACATGGTCTCCCCCTAGAAGCCAGTTCAATCATCCCTGATGGAGGCTTTAATTGGGTAGGTGGGTCTATAAGGCAGGGTCCCAAAGTGGGTAACTAGAGTCAGAGAAAGAAGCATCTCCCCCAGTAGCTTCAAATGGCATGTGCGGGCAGCTACCCCACAGCACTTCTGCATATAATTGTACCCGGTAATTGAGTCTGATCTGGGCAAGGGGGCCGTGGAATGCCATCCTGCCAGTCTGTCTTCATCGGTCCTTAATTGCTCTGTGCCATCTCAGTGGTGGGGCAGAGACATCCCTGTCCATGCCTCCTCTTTGGCTTCTCTGAGCAGCCCTCCCAGCACTCTCCAGAGGACCAAGAACCCACAGCTCCCCAGCGGTTAGCCCAGCCTTCATGGCCTTGGTCCTTCTACCACCAGAGCTTAGTCCCTGAAGGAGCTGGGGACACCTGGCTACTGAGATGCAGTGTCACAGGTGACTCACCTGACCCTGTGAGGGCCACGCCCCCTCTCTGAACCTAAGATTTCTCTTCAGGAATGTGGGAAATAATGTGATCCCTGTGCGCTGTATGTCTCACACCCCGTTTTAAGGAAGGGAAGAAAATGTGGAATGCATGAATGCCAACTTGGGAGGACAAAGGGCACATCCCCCAGGCTGACAGAAGAGTGAGTGGGTGGGTGGGTGTCATCAGCCATTTCCTCTCACCCAGTGATCCTAACCAACCTCCACCCACTGGGAAGAGAAGGTATTGTCACAAGCCTCCTGCCTCAGGCCCCAGAGGAGAGGAGGGGAGTGTGGAGCCCTTCAGATGTGCCAAGCAGGGCCCACCAATCACAGGCGGCTCCAGACCGCCCTGGAAGTGGAACTGGTACAACCTTTCCACCGGTGAACCTTCCCCAGGTGCCCCCAGCGCCTCACCAATCTGTAAATCTGTTCAAACAGCTTTGCCAGAGACACGATTTCAAGTTTGGATACAAAGAGAGAAGGGAAAGAAAAATGTTTCTTGCCCAGGCCAAGATCAGTTTCACCAGTTCCCTGTTTCATCACGAAGCCCCTTCCACCAGTCCTGGTACTGGGATTTTCCAGGGGGGCTGGAAACCAGCATCTCAGCCTACAATGTTTATGCGACATGGGAGTCGAATAAAGGAACACAGTGCCTTCGAGGTCCACATTAAATATCAGGGCCTCAGTGCCCGTGCCCTGGACAGGATAATGCTCAGACAGTCCCCTGAGGGGGCCTCCAGCAGACCAAGTGCTCTTCCTGGGTGAGAGAGGGATGGAGCCGGGATGAGCATTAGGCGATGCCCAGAGGAGCTGCAAAAGGGACGAAGGAGGAGGACAGGTGCGCACACCAAAGACCTTTGCCACCCCTTGCATAGCTTGTCCTCCAGAGCCGTTGGTGCCTTTCCTATGACAGCAGCAGCAGGCAGTGAAACTGCAAGCCCTTTGGGCCTGAAACTCATTATTCGTCCCCTTTGGATCTTTGCCAAAGCCACGGTTTTTTGTGCACCCCCACCGAAACCCCCCTTCCATCTCTGTGAAAACTTTGGAACCAGACTTGCCACCGGGCAGAGTCCTTTTGGCTTCCATATGCTGTTTTGTTTGCTGCCAGCAATGGAGACGGTAAAATTATTCCAGCAGATGAAAGCTTCCAGGTTCCAGTCCCACCATGTGATGTCTTCCACGAGCCCCGTGCTAAGGGCTTTGGAGGGAGCATGATCCAGGGCACAGAGATAGTTCCCTGCCCTCAAGGGGCTTACAATCTCCTTTGGAAACACTCAAATAACAATGCAGAGCAGCATATAATTAAACACTTTATTGTGTGTTTCTGGCTGGAAGGACAACCGGAGCTCCAGTGGACTTAGGGACAGTCCTGTTCCTTTCCAGGTTCCCTTTCCTTCCAGGATGACACACCTTCTTCAGCTGGGAAGAGTGAAAAGTATTTTACTGCAGGGTGAGGAAACATTGATTTCTAGTCTCTACCTAGTGATTTGACTTCTCAGCAAATCAGCTAATGTCTCTGGGCCGTGATTTCCTCATCTAGAAAAGAAAGGGTTGGATCTTCAGATCCACAGTGTCCTGAGGCCGCTTGGAGGAGGCCAAGTGTAGGCTGGCCCTGGAGAAGGGAGAAGATTCGAATCCTTGAGTGAAGGGGAAAAGGGTGCTCTGGACTGGGGAAACTACAGAGGCAAAGTGAGAAGGGTTTCCCTGGTTGTCCAGTGGTTGGGAATCTGCCTGCCAGCAGGGACACAGGTTTGATCCCTGGTCCAGGAATATCCCACATACCGTGGAACAACTAACCCAGGAGCCACAAGTACGGAAGCCTGTGTGCCCTAGAGCAACAAGCTGCTGGATCTTACTGTACTCCGCAGCAAGAGGCGCCGCCACAGTGAGAAGCCCACTCCCCACAACTAGAGAAAAGCCTGAGCTGCAACAAAGACCCAGAACAGCCAAAAATAAAGTTTTTTTTTAATATAAAAAGTGAGGAGGCCCCCTGTGATGGTGATGAAAGGAGAAAGTGGGAGGTCATGGAGGGTCTCCAAAGCCCAGCACAGGCATGACTTTGGTGGGGGCTGTAGAGAACTACTGGAGATTGCCCATGTGAAGAGTAACACACAAAAGCCAGTCTTTAGAAAAGACTACGCCAGAGTGGTGGGCAGCACAGACTAGAATGAGAGGACAGGAGGCCATTGGGGGCCTAGAGGTGTGTGGCGTGGATGAGCCCAGGGTTGACTGCAAAAGCAGAAGCCACTTGTGTGCATTTCCCAAGGCCAGGCAATCTCTAACATTTGCACAGTGCCAGGGGGTCTCTTGGCACTCAAGCTGGACCAGCCCTCAGGAGTCCAGGACAAGAGGCCTTGCCCATGAGCACGGGCCCTGGGGCTTACTTTGATCTAGTTTTCTTTCCACTGAGGGACATGGGGAGTCCCCGGGTATGTGTGCCATAGCCAACCCTGGTCAAGTGACCCCTGAATGAACAGACAGCATCCAGAGGCTGGAGGGGCGAGGTCAGTATCCAAGAGCCCATGTAGAAAGGCATCCACGGGAGATGGTTAACTTGACTCAGTCCTTTGGGGTTGCCTCTCACACTGGGACTTAGCTGTGAATGACAAGATTCAATGAGAAGGAAGCATGAGATTATTCTCCTTGAACTTATATGACTGTTTTGGGGGTCAGGATTGGTGGGGGAGGTGGCATTGTTCAGGGTCAGAGGCCCAACCCTCTCCAGGATTCCTCTTTGTCCGTGACTCCAGGATGATACACGAGGGGTCAGCAGATGGGAGATCTCAACATCCAAATGCTCACTGTCCGACCTTGGACAAGCCACCTCACCTCCCTGGGCCTCAGTATCTCCATTATCAGGACAAGGTATTGGTCTAGCTGGTCTACCCCTGAATGACCCTCAACAGATTTGCTTTTGGCTCACAGAGCTGGCCCACCCAGTTTCACCGGCCAAATCTGGGTGCAACTCCCCCCACCACCAGTCCTGTGGGCCTGTGGACAGAGGCCTTTTATCAGATCCAGGGCCACCGGGACCACTGCTGGAAGAGGATCTGGGCCCACTTCGCTTCTAGTGTGTGGAGTCCTGCCTTTCCACAGCTCCCTCCTCCCTGTGCCACTTTCCACATCATGATTCAGCAGTGCCTTCTGCGTCCACTCAGGTGACACTTGGTGTCAAGTGTGGTTGGGGCCCCATTCTGGGCGCTGTGGGTACAGAAAGTGCATCCCTGCTGCTGTGGATGTATGGAGTAATCCGGAGAATCTCTGCAGACACTAGAAGCTCACAGAGAGAGTGGAGGGAGACACTCACATCACTTAATCATGTTGTTGTTGTTGTTGTTGTTCATTCGCTAAGTCATGTCCAACACTTTCACGACCCCATAGACGTAGCCCGCCAGGCTCCTCCATCCACAGGGTTCTCAAGGCAAGAATACTGGAGCGGGTTGCCATTTGACCACACCCTAAATGGAGGAGAATGCTGAGGCTGATAGAGCCTGAACTGGTGCCCCTGACAAGGGATGACCCAGTTTCACTGACATTTGTCCCAAAGGTCACACTTCACCTTTTCAGATTTGGAACTGGCATTATCTTGGGTCCATAAGACACAGGACTTGCCCCCTTGGCCTCCCAGTTTAACTCCCTTCCCCCAGGTCTAATCTCCAACCCCTCCTCCCCATCCTCTTCAACCAAAGCCTAGAATCTGGTCTCTGGGGTCATCCGGGCTTCATGATGGTTTCTCTGCACATGGTCCTCATGGCAGCTTGGATTTGGCCCTAGACTTCCAGGTACTAGAGGAACCAACCAAATGCTTTGAGGGGCCTTGTCTGGCAGAGGGCCCACACTCGATACCTTGTTTCATACCCTTTTGGACCACATGCTGCCAGAACACCCATTAACCCTGCTTCTTCACTCATGTCCACCTGCCCACCAGCTCACCCAGCGATGGATTTGCCTCTTCCTGCCAATCTGGGCAGAACATTTTCCCCCTTCCCCCACAGCAGGACTGCCTTTAAGCCTTCAGGACACCAGTCCACGGCGCCTCTCTAAATTCCCCCAAGGGCCCGTCTTCTCTCAGTCAGTAAGAAGTCCACCCCTATCAGTGCCTCCCTTGCCCTCTCCTGCTCCTATTGCATGCTCACATGCTCACAAAACACCTAGTTTATGTCCTCAGTCACCTGCTTTTCTCTCTTCTGTATTTTTTACATTTTCTTCTTGCCAGCTCCCACTTCCACCACTCTTAAGAGCCCCTTGGACTGCAAAGATCAAACAAGTCAATAATAAAGGAAATCAACCTGAATATTCATTGGAAGGACTGATGCTGAAGCTCCAATACTTGGGCCACCTGATGCAAAGAGCTGACTCATTGAAAAAAAAAACCTGATGCTAGGAAAGATTGAAGGCAAAAGAAGGGGGCAACCAAGGATGAGATGATTGGATGGCATCACCAAGTCAACAGGCATGAATTTGAGCAAACTCCAGAAGATAGTGGAGAACAGGGAGGCCTGGTGTGCTGCAGTCCATAGGGTCACAAAAAGTCAGACACGACTGAGCAACTGAACAGCAACAACTTCCACCCCAAGACTCTCTAGTCTCTTCCTTGAAGAAAGAGCTCAGGTCTGTCCTACATTCCTTTTTTGCCACCTGTCCCTGGGCACAGCCCTCTGTGAACTTTGAATCAATGAGTGTGTTTGTATAGGAGACACACCCACCGATAACCATTCACACACACACACACACACACACACACACAGAAGGATCTGCACATTCTCACACCCCCACGTTCATAAACACACCTCACGTTCAACTTCCTTTAACACCTGCTAAGACAGCTGCTTCTGTGAGCACTGTGCCCACAAATGACCATTTTGGTGCCCACACCCACCCTGTCCCAGCCTCTCTATCAGCCTGCCCTGCCCCTCCCCCATCACCCAACCATGTGGGGTGGGCAGCACAGTGACCACAGTCCCGTACCAACCCCAAGGCAGAGGAGGAAATCAAGGCCCAGAATGGTGAGTGGCTTGCTTGACTAAGAGTCTGCAGTTCATAGCAAGATCATTTTCTTCTGCTTTCTGGGCCAAGGGTCTTGGCAACAATTCACCCACATTCCATCTCCCCTGACCCAGACCACCAGACTTCTGGGCCCTGGTGTGGAGTCTGAGAGGGAGCAAGGCCATCCATTGCCCTGGATGTCTTGGTGATGCCCCCACACACCCTTCCTCTGGAGGAAGCCTGCGACCCAGCACCATGTGGAGACTTCAGATCTAGGAGCTGTGGTCTGTGCCCTGCCACACCTTAGGCACCTTGCCCAGGGGTGCCACAAGCTGGCCTCACACGCCTCAGGGTGAGCCGGGGAATCCCCTCTGCCACAGCTGGCTCCTCAAGCCTCTCCAAGGCCACGGGCCCAGAATCGTGCCGTGGCACCAGGGGGACTAACAGGCCACACCGGGCTGGGTCTGCCTGAGCACGGAAGCCTGGGGGATCTGCAGGGAGACTTCTTGCAGAACAGGGTGGGAGGAACAGAGGAGGGTCCCTGGGCTCCAGACCAGACAGCCAGAATCTTGCTCCCCAGCGCCACAGGCGGCTGAAGGGAGCCGCCTCTGGGCGAGCCACCCACCCACAGGGGTCAGAGAGGAGGGACGGGCAGAGATTTGCCACTCCGTGGGGTTTAAGTCTTGCCTGTGGCATCTGAAGGCCTGTGGAGCTCTGTGGGTGAGTGAGGTAAGGGTGCTGTGGGGAAATGTTTGAAAGCCCAGGGCCAAGGGCACAGAGGCAGCATCCACAGGAGGCAGCATCCATGGTGAGGGCCCGAGGCTGGCAGGGGATCCACCAGGCCTGGTGGCAAGGAGGGGAGATCTAGTGCAAGCCAAGCAGCGAAGGGGGTGCGGCCTGGAGAGCAGCCCAAACACACAGACAGACACAAACACACACAACCCGCTGCAAAACAGCCCCGCCCCGCCCCCCATGACCTCCCATGGTGGTTCACCTGGCCAGGCCCCAGGAGCCTGGGGGCCCAGCCCCTGAGTCACTGTGTGGGCTTGTGTCAGGCAGCCCTCTTCTGCCTCCACAGGGCCCCACCCACCTGGCAGAGCAGGTAGGACTGGGGGCCTGGCAGCAGCCCAGGTGAGGCCATGCTGGGCAACTCTCAGACAGGCACCCTGGCTCGGAACCACCTGCCACCACCACAGGCCCCAGGCACCCAGAACACACCCCAGTCAAGCCCCGCGTCAGCCGTCCCAAACTGTACTGAACAGATCATCCGGAAACCGCAGATAATCCCCAACTTTCACCCAGAACTCCAGTCAGCCATCCATCACCATTACCAAGTACTATAATTGATAACTGGGGGCTCAGTGGACCGTTCGGAGTCTCCCCTCTTCTCAGTCCCTTACCCACACCTACCCTCCCACCCCCAGTGCACGATGGAGGGAGGAGCCCAGTGATCCACGTACTGGGTAATTAGGAATCGCACTTCCACTCACCAGCTTTCAGGGGTTCTCCTCTCTACCTTGGAAAAAACCCCTGACATCCCCACCCTCTCACTCCCGCCAAAGTCATAGTGGTCCCCTCTGCCCTGAGCCTCTCAAGTCAGCAGGATCAGCTACTCAGCAAATATTCTCCAGGAGTAATTGGATGTGATGGAACGAGGGCTTTTCAGCTCCCTAGTGGAAGTCTCTGGATGTCATTTAACGGCACAAAAAAATAAAAGGCTCAGGCCTCCCGCCCACCACCGCCAGGACATCATTAATCTCATCAGAAAGGCATCAGCGCTCCCCTCACGGCAGCCAGCCCCACGCAGAGCCAGACAAATTACAGACCTGAGCCAGGCACTCAGTGGGACGCTTATTAGGCTGGTGTTCAATTTTTGTCTTTCCTTCAGGGCCACTGTCCCCTGACAGGAAAGCACTTGTGTCCCTGAGCAGAGGGAGGGCAGCCAGAGGCTGGGGAATAGGGTGGCTGCCTCAGTTAGATGCAGCTCACTCACGAGGTCATGAGTCCCAGAAGAGGCTGAGGGGGGCCCATGCCAAGGTTTAGAGCCCTGTCCCTTTCCCCAGCCAATCTGAATGGGGCCCTCCCTCCCAGAGAGAGGGGAACACCTGAGGGTCCACTGAGGACCAAATGACAAGGCAGGTGGGAGCAAGGACACACAGGGAGCGCTGCTCCGTGCTATAGAGAAGTCTAAAGAGTGAGTCTGGTGGAGAGACTCCAGGACCACTGTCGGGGATGGGAACTCGTCTCCTGGGGCTACACACTGTGCAGCGGAGAGGCCATCCCACAAAGGCCTAGCTTGTTATTAGTCCAATGTTTTTTTTGTTTGGTTGGTTTTGTTTCATTTTTTAAAGCAGTTTCTTCTCTTTCTTTTAAATCTTGGCTGTGCTGAGTCTTCCTGCGGCGTGTGGGCTTTCTCTACGTGAGGCACCTGGGCTCAGTAGTAGTGGCATGGGCTTAGTTGCCCCTCTGCGCATGGGGTCCTAGTTCCCCGACCAGGGATGGTACCTGAGTCCCCCTCCGTTGGAAGGTGGATTCCTAAATGCTGGGCCAACAGGGAAGTCCCTAATACAGTGCTGATCATCCTGTTATAAAGTTGTCAAGGGCAGGAGTGGGGCCTGGATCAAGTAACCCTCCACCACTCCCGGCAGCCCCCAGAAGCAGCTGTCAGTGTTGGGGGGCCTGGATCCCAGGTCTGAGATTCCCTTCAGCTCAGAGCGTCTGAGTTCTGGCCCAGGTGCTGTCTGCTCAGTCCTCCCAAGTCCTGGGGGTGGTGTTACTGGACTAGTGTAGCACCCCTTTCTCAGTCTCCTGCACAGTGCTCCATCTCTCAGTCCTGTACAGCTCTGTGTGACTCCATGTATCGCAGCCCACCAGGCTCCT
Organism: Oryx dammah; assembly: GCF_014754425.2. Taxonomy (NCBI): domain Eukaryota; kingdom Metazoa; phylum Chordata; class Mammalia; order Artiodactyla; family Bovidae; genus Oryx; species Oryx dammah. The sequence goes on along the minus strand of NW_024070185.1, from coordinate 68,550,310 downwards.
CTGGCCTTGGGATTTCCCAGGCAAGAAAACTGCAGTGGGTTGCCATTTTCTTCTCTAGGGGTTCTTCCCAACCCAGGGATCAAACCCAGGTCTCCTGCATTGGCAGGCAGATGCTTTACCACTGAACCACCTGCCTCTTAAACCCTGACAGGCTGGATGGTGGCAGGGGTCGGGGAGGGTCCATTCCAAGTGATGAACTACTCCCAAGCAGTGAATGGTAAGCCAGCCCCACAGATCTGGAAAGCTGGGAGTGAAGAGATGGACTGTCAAGACCTGCCTCAGGGCCATTCCCAAACATTCCAGCCTTGCCATCCCAAAGACTCAAATTCATAGGATGAGTCTCTGAAGCCTGGAACAAGGGTCACTCACCCCCTCCCAGTGTTTGGTAGAGAGGCTCAGAACACCCCCTCCCCATGGCTTTAGATGAGATGACCTAACTCTCCCTGCTCCCCACCTCCCAGCCCAGGTCTAGAACATCTCTAAGGTCTATTGTTGAGCTGGTAAATGGGTAAAGTTGTGTCCGACTCTTTCCGAACCCATGGATTTTAGCCTGTCAGGCTCCTCTGTCCATGGAATTCTCCAGACAAGAATACTGGAGTGGATTGCCATTCTCTTCTTCAAGGGATCTTCCCAACCCAGGGATCAAACCTGGGTCTCCCGCATCAGCAGGCAGATTCTTTACTACTGAGCCACCAGGGGAGCCCAACATTTAACATATCTCATAGCTAACATGTTTCCCGTCAGCACCACCCAGTAAGTGAGCAAACGGCCTCTGTGTGTAGTTGTGCTGGATGAGAACAGCACTCCCTAGGGTTGTGCAGGGACCACCCTGCACATCCTCTGCCACAGCCCCGTCCTGAGGAGACCAGGGACCCCTGTGTTCCAGCCATTGGCTCGGGAGCCGCCCTCCTCCTTTCTCCCTGCAGCCGGAGGCCTCGTGCCACAGAGACCTGAGAAGTGCACTGGCCAGTCCTGTCGGCTTCCCAGGCAGAGCTCGTCCAGGGTGGGTCCGGGCACAAGGGGCGTGGCCTGAGCAAGCCTGCTGCCCGCCCCTCCCTGCAGGGCAGCCCTCCGGAGCTACTACCATGCAGGATGGGGCTTTCCTCCGGCGCAGCAACCACAGAAGCCACAGCCTCCCAGATCCTCACACAGCCCAGAGGGCCTGACTCACCCCTCTTCCTTCTAGAACTTGCACAGGGTCAGTTCCTCTCGTCTTCTGTGGCAGGAAACGGAGGTGTAAGGAGTCACGGCCAAGCCAGGGGAGGAGTCCACCAAGGCTAGCATCCCGGCACTGGCTGCCTCTGCCGAGGGATGCACCTGGTTTGAGAAGCTGCCCAAGAAACCCGAGAACCCCAGGGATGTCGGCAATGGGACCCGGAAGGCGCACCCCCGCCCCAAGCTCCATCAAGAGAGCAGATGCTGGGAGAGCTGAGCAAGGTCTCCCTGGGTGCAGGGGGATTTCTTTCTGCCAACTTGCCCTGATCTTGTGATGAGTTTCAATTCCTTCCCTGCCACGGGTTTCCTTCCTGCTGTGCTCTGTGGGGAAGGTCCCCTTGTCTCTGTGCCAGCCACACATCAGTTCACCCATGACCCTTTCCCTGGCGCATACATATACACACATGCAAGCTTGCAAGCACACGTACATGTACATACACACGCCTTCCCAGGGTCGTGATACTACAGTTCTTTTCCAGCCAGCCCAGCTCCCTCCAGGCAGAGGCCACAGACAGGCGAGCACCTGCTCTCTCCTCACTCCCTCCCTCCCATCCTAGTGAAAAGCAGCTCCCCACCCCACCCCCCAAACCCCAGCAGTGGGTCTTCATCTCAGGCCATTGCCCCCCAAAAAAAGAAGTCCTGAAACACCTGTTTTCTAACCCTCAAAGGCCCAATTTGAATGTGCACAGAGCCAGATAAGACTTAGGGAAACCTGTGGTGGCCCTTCTCCTGAATTGTGTGTGTTAGTTGCTCAGTCATGTCCAACTCTTTGCAAACCCGTGGACTGTAGGCCTCCAGACTCCTCTGTCCATGGGATTCTCCAGGCAAGAATACTGGAGTGGGTTGCCATTCCCTTCTCCAAGGGATCTTCCTGACACAGGGATTAAATCCAGGTCTCCTGCATCGGCACGCTGATTCTTCACCATCTAAGCCACTAGGGAAGCCCTCCTTTCCCCCATCCATTCCCCTAAAAGCTTTTTCACCAAATCTGGTCCTATGACCCCATTATCCCATCTGTGCATTGAGAATAAAAACAGTCTTCTCCCCTTGTGGGGCTTCTCTGATAGCTCAGTTGGTAAAGACTCCACCTGAAATGTAGGAGATCCCGGTTTGATTCCTGGGTCAAGAAGAACCGCTGGAGAAGTGATAGGCTACCCACGCCACTTTTCTCGGGCTTCCCTTGTAGCTCAGCTGGCAAAGAATCCACCTGCAATGCGGGAGACCTGGGTTCGATCCCTGGGTTGGGAAGATCCCCTGGAGAAGGGAAAGGCTACCCACTCCAGTATTCTGGCCTAGAGAATTCCAGTATTCTGTGTTGCAAAGAGTCAGATACGACTGAGCGACTTTCATTTCACTTTTCTTTCCTTGTGAGGATTAAGTGCGTATGTGTGGAGTTCCTAGAACTGTGCCTAGCACGTAGCAAGCACTATATTGGTGTTCTTGCTATTATTTTTTACTTGGTTGCACCAGGTCTTAGTTTTGACATGTGAGATCTTAGTTTCCTGACCAGGGATGGAACCCAGGCCCCCAGCATTGACAGCGCCAAGTCTTAGCTACAGGACCATTATGGAAGTCCCCATGTTATTGGTATTATTTCCAAATCATTGTTTTATTTGGATTAAAATTGTCCTCTCCTTGAGAACATCTTTGAAATGCCAACAGCTGGTGGAGGGCAGGTAGCAGAGAGAGGGACTTGCTTTCTTCATTGCTGAAAATGGAGGTAGATGCCGTCGAGGGGCCACAGGTGGGTGAAGGGGCAGCTCAGGGAGGAATTCTAGGCTACCAGCCCCCCACTTCATCCTCCTGGTGTGTTAGAGGTCTCCATCGGTTCAGGCTGTATCAGCCACTGTCTAGCCCTGCTCCAGGCAGGGTCTACCTGCAGTAATTCCTCTAGCCAGGAAAGGCTGCTAGATTGGGGGTGGGAGGGGGGCGTGGGGAGAAGGGGGGCAGGGATAAATAAATATTGGGTCAGCCAGAAAAGTTCGTTCAAGTTTTCTGTATGAGCGTATGGAAAAACCAGAACGAACTTTTCAGGCCACCCAATAAATACATTAAATAGGTAAGTAAATGTGTACTCAGTCATGTCCAACTCTCTGCAACTGTATGGACTATAGCCCACCAGGCTCCTCTGTCCTTATAGGATGCTCAATTCAGTTTGAGTTTCAGGTAAACAAGGAGTAATTTGTTAGTATAAGTCTGGGCCATGCAATATGTGGGACGCACTTGCACTAACAGAGGATTCGTTGTTCCTCCAAAATTCAGATAGAACTGGGCAACCTGTATTTTATCTGGCAACCATCCGCCAAGGGTGCCTGAGGCCAGGGGTTTGGGAAACAAGAGCGTGGGAATATGCTGCTGACCACTTCCCTAAGCCCCTCCTCTGTGCCCGGGGCCTTGCCCTCCTTGCCCTGCTGCTAGGCCTGTTCACACTTGCTCTAAAAGATTCACCTCCTTCCCCTCCATGGCCCTGCATTCTCTCCCCTTGGAGAAGGCCCCCTCTGACCTGGGCACCCACTGGACTTCCCCAGGGTCCAGGCTGGGCTGTCTCATCCACTCTCCACTCCCCTTCAGGATCTAGGTCCTCAGAGCAAGGAGAAGCAGCCTGGCCATGTGCCCTGCCTTTCATCTGTGTCACCGCCGAGGAGGCAACCCTGTCGCACGAGGTCTCTTGGGACTGGGGAGGAGGTGGCTGGGCTGGCTTCTGAAGAAGAGATTGGAAGAAATGGCATAGACCCTTCTGCCAATCCTAGCCTTGGCAACGGGGGTGACCAGGAATGAAGAAAAGCAGCATTCAGATCACAGTCGTGAGGTCAGGGGAACTTGCAGGAAAAGATGGGTGGGAGGCAGAAGTTGGGCAGCCCACCTGACCAGGCATTTCCTTTCTGCACACGAATGGGAAGGCAGAGTTGTGCCAAATAAAGGCCTGAAGAAAGAGACTAAAGGCAGTCCTTGACTCAGTCCAGACTCTTGGTCCCCACTGTCCTCTGGGAAGTATCCTTTCCAGATGCTGCTAATGTCCAGGGCTTCCCCTGCAGCCAGGAGCCAGCGGGCAGCCCAGACACCTACTGCCTTCAGACCAAGGGCCAGGGTCATCACCTGCTACCTCTATTCTCCAGAGCCAGCCTCCCTCTCGAGCCCCTGCCAGTTCTCAAGTCCACAGTTCTGTCTCATCACCTCCCTGTGATCTGTTTGTCCTTCCAGGCTCTTGGAAAATGGACAAATTTCTGAGCCACTTCCACCTGACCGAACCTGAAGCCAGCACCCAGTTCATGACCCAATATTACCTGGATGCGCTAAGTCCCCAGAACCCGGGAGTAGTAAGCAATGAGACAACGGACAAACCTGAACCGAAATAACTGCCTGCCAGACCTCAAGCTTCACACTGCCGGTGTGTCCACAGTGCGCACCACCCATGGTCTGGGTATGGACTCCCCCTCTCCGGGTATAGAACCCCATTTCTCTTCCAAATTAAAAAAAAATCATCTAGGGCTTAATGGTTGGATGTTTTGTTTCCAAACCTGTCCTCCTTCCAAAACCAAGAGGTAGAAATCCATCGATGTCCATCACTGGGGCTGGGGGCACTCCTGTAAAATGCAAGTGGTTGGTGGGGAGTGGAGTGGGATGGAGTGACAGGCAGGAGGTGGGAGTTTCTAGCCCTGAATGGTCATTGAGGCACCATGTGACCTTGAGCAAGTCACTTACCCTCCATAAAATTCCACTTCCTTAGTTGCGAAATTGAAGGAGGAAGAAGGGACAAGAGGTGGTTGGTTTATCACCGTGGCCCTTCCCAGTTCTGAACACTCATTTAACAAACACTGTTGGCACATGGTGTGTGCCTGACCTCGAGCCAAGGTGCTGGGGATCCACACGTGACAAAGGCAGGCCCAACACGAGGCTTGTTTCATGGAGCTTCCAGTTCAGGACGGGAGGGCAAACTTCTTCATCAGATGACCACAGGCAAATTCCAGCAAATGTGGCAAGTGCTATGAGGGGGTAGAGGGGACCTGAGTTGTGACGGGGGGTGGAGGGTGATCAAGGCTTGGGAATGCCTCTCTTTCCTGAGGAAGTCATGTTTCACTTCACAGCTGAGAAGTGGGGTAGGGATTAACTATGAGTGGAGACAGGGACAGAGAGGAGACATGACACCTCCCAGCTCCCGTGGCTGATGGGGCAATGAAAATCCAAAACTGTGACCACCTGGACAGATGGACAAAGACCAGAACAGGGCAAGCCTTGCAGTCATGTTCACATTTTGGATTGTACCCTGGAAGTGATGGGGAATCGTGAAATGACAAATAGATTGGAGGGGAGAAAGCGCATGATCTGATGTCTGCTTTTAGAAAGCTGTGAAGAAACTTGTTGGTCTGCACAGGAAGGATTTTCGGCATCTTGACAGCCCCTGGATATCCTCTGAAAGTCTCTTGGCTTTCTCACCCCAATATCCCTTGGAGGCATCTCTGTGCCAAGGTCTCATTCACAGGCTCAACCCTGGTTCCTAAACTCCTCCACCCCCAACTCCAACCCCCTACCCTCTCAACAAGACCCTCTGCTCAGTTTCCCTCCCAAGAGTTAATTACTCGCCCCTCCTTGGCTAGAATACAGCAAGATGGGTGACTCATGGATGCAGAGTGCCTGAGAGCCCCAGATGAAAGGGGCAGGCTGCAGCCAGGCCCTGGGTTATTACCTTCCTAAAGCTGTGCCCTGCATTAGCCAGAAGGCAAGGGGCCCCGGCCAACGGCTTGGCCCAGCACACTCTTGACTAGTGGGAAGATTTTAGTGATTGTTGTTGTTGCTCAGTTGTAGCCAGCTCTTTGTGACCCCACGGACTGCAGCACACCAGGCTTCCCTGTCCTTTACTATCTCCTAGAGTTTGCTCAAACTCCATTGAGTCAGTGATGCCATCCAACCATCTCATCCTCTCTTGCCCCCTTCTCCTCCATCCCTCAAACTTTCCCAGCAGCAGGGTCTTTTCCATGGGGATCTGAAAAACACCAAGAGGTGGGAGACTGAGTGTGTGATGGGAAGGGATTGGATGATGTTCCCCCCAACCCCTCCCTGCCGCCACATCGGTAGAATCAGCTCCTCACCCAGGTGATGGACAGCAAGCTCTTGTTCTATAGAACAGCCTTTGTTTGACACCATCGCAGGTAGTAGGAACTCCCCACTCCATTCTAGGCCACCAGGCAGGCTTGTCAGCAGAGCTACACGAAGCAGCCAAAGGAAATGTCCGTTTGCAGTGTCACAGAAGGCAGCCCTTGAAGGGACTCTATGGATGTGTGTGAACCTCCCTCTCTCTGGGCCCTTCTCCCCACAGCCCCCACCCCCACGAGGCCCAGAGTGTAACTGGCAGGTCTGGTCGGTGTCCAGGGCTGGCATAAATAGCAGGTCAGCTTCCTAGAGCAGCCCCAAATTGAGACACATCCTCCCCTCTTCTGCTTTTAATTCCTTGTGGCTAGCATGTTTATTTTGGGTGAGGAAAAAAATCGGATGTTTATCCTTCGAGGAAATTATCGGCTTGCTTTCCTTCCTTCCCCCCGCCCCACCTCTTTTCTCTTCCTCTGGTGTTTTGGGCTTTTGGTTCAGCTGCTGGAGAGACCCCCACTCCCCTGGCCCCAAAACTTGAAAAAAGAACAAAACTAGCCCAGGCGCTAGACTGAAGCCAACCTTGCCAGATGTCCCTGAAAGCCACAGAGAAAGAGCTCCCAGGGATCAGCAAGGAAAGTCTGGAGGCCAGGAAACCTTGGGGAAGCCCACCTGACTCAGCTCTCTGCCTGCAGAAGGCTTTGGGCCTCTTGCCCCTTTTCTTTTCACTGCCTCCTCCAGGAAGAAACAAAATGAGTATGGAGATTGCTTTGAAATTGCCAACAAAACAGTTTTAAAAAGATGTAAGGGAGTACTGCGTGCGTGTTCAATTGTATCCGACTCTTTGAGACTCTATGGACTATAGCCCACCAGGCTCCTCTGTCCATGAGATTTCTCAGGCAAGAATGCTGGAGGGTGTTGCCATTTCCCTCCTCCAGGGGATCTTCCCAATTCAGGGATTGAACCTATGGCTCCTCCGCCTCCTGCATTCACAGGAGGATTCTTTTTACCACCGAGCCACCTGGGAAGCCCCAAGGGGAGTATTAGTGACCCCTTTGCAGACGGGAGAACTGACATTGTCATCATCATCATCAGATATCATTTGTTGAGTGCTGCCTGCATACCAGGCACCATGCCAAATGCCTGACATGTAACATCTCCTTTAATGCATTCATTCCTGCCTGGCTTCCCAGCCTACCAGGCCTTCATACATATTCTCTCATCCAATTGTCAAAACCACCTAATAGTGTAGGTGTTGCGATTGTCATCTTATAGGTGAGGAAACTGACATTCCGATAAGTTAAGGGACCTCCTCCCTGTCCTGTAACTAGTAATGGTAGAATCTGGTGTTAACTCGGGCCTTCCTACTCTCAGTACTCACAGGTAACATCCATGCATGCTAAGTCACTTCAGTCGTGTCCAACTCTTTATGACCCTGTGGACTGTCGCTCACCAGGCTCCTCTGTCCTTGGGGATTCTCCAGGCAGGAATACTGAAGTGGGTTGCCATGCCCTCCTCAAGGGGATCTTTTCCACCCAGGGAGCGAATCCATGTCTCTTACGTCTAATCTGCATGGAAGGCGGGTTCTTTATCATTAGCACCACCTAGGAAGCCCACTCACAGAGTGCTCTCATTTTACCCTCCGGGCTACATAAAATAAAGGCCAGATCTTCTATTTATCCCGAAGCTGGGTAGGCCAAGAAGGAAGGGTAAAAGTTCTAAAAGAACCTAAAGGGAGTCTTCCCTTCTCCTAGCCTCAAGTTATTCTAGACTATGATTTGTGGGGAGGGTCAGCTCCTTGACACTGAGTGCAATGGCCTGGCCCAGCTCAAGGCTGTTACCACCCACCTCAACCTGCACAAGGCAAATACCCCAACAGGTCACCACCCTCAATCCTTTGCATCACCCCTCTGCTTCCTGGAACTTTGTTTGTGTAATAACTGCTAAAAGAGAGATGGAAAAGGGCACATAGGAAAAATTCCTAACGATGAAGATGATAATGATAACGTTGATGGTGAAGATGGTGGTGATGATGGTGGTGATAGGGGTTGATAGTGATGGGTTCAGGTGTTAGTGCTAAGCACCTGTGGAATAAGAAGAAAGCCAGCTAGATGCATGAGGTGGTGTAATTTAAAAAACACAACTCTCCTTAGCACACCTAAGTTCACACAGTCTCTACCACTTGATAGCTCTTTGACCTCGGGGAACTTACTCAACTGTTCTGGACCTGTGTTTCAACTGCAAAAAGAAAACAGTATAATGAGAAAAAATGGAAATACACATGCCTTCCTTAAAGATCTGTTGCAATGGTTAAATGAGATGGCACTGAAGGCGCCCGGCATAGTGCCTGGTATGCAGGCTGTTCAGTAAATGTGTGTTCTCCTCTCCTTCTCTGCCTGCACCTCACCTGCTCTGCTCCCCAGCTCAGCTGGAGCAAGCATTCAGGCTGAAGGTAATGGGAGGGCTCACCCTCTCCAGATGAGTCTTTCCCAAGAGACTCATCAGAGTGTCGGCAGCCCCAGGGAGAGGGCCAACTGCCAAGGGAGCCTCAAGCCCAGCCTAGCATCCCCCTCCCAAGCTTAGCAAAACACTGGGAGGCTTGGATCAGGAAAGACAACCCAGTTCCTTAGCAACTAACAAGCATTTCCCTGTAAAGACAAAGACCCTTCACTCAGAACGCTCCCTCCCCCCACCTCTCCAGGTATCTGATCTGTTCACAGGAGTGGGGCTAGAGGCCCGTCCACCCCTGCCCCAGGTCTAGAGGCCTTTAGCCCCACCCTCCCAGCTGTCCTAATATTACCTGCAATTATCCCACTGCATCTTTCATCCTGGCACTAATTAACTTTCCTATTTTCCCCAGGAGCTGCTGGGAGACACATGAGATGGGCACAGTGCACACACACACACACACACACTTGCATGCACACACATACACAAATACCTATAGTTCCCCTGCAGAGACCCCCACTCCATTTTAGAGATCTGGAAACCAAGGTTCAAGAAAGGAGAAAATTCCTTGAGGTTCTCATCTGCCTCCTGGGTACTTGGGAGGAGAAATAGAAGCTGAAGAATCTGGCTCAGGAAGAGGGGAAGACAGAGTCCCTGACAATTCTGAGGGGTGTAGGACCAGGAAGGAGAAAAATCTTTGGAGAGGACAAATGAAAGTTATGCCAAGACTGAGGACTTAGCTCTGAGTACCACCTTAGTGCAAGCCATCCCACTTAACACAGAGAGGGCATTTCAAAGAGTAAAAAGGAACTATTTCAGTCAAATAGGCAAGGAAGACAGAGTCAAAAAGATGGGAATAGGAAAGAAATGTATCGCCATCTGCTCTGATGAACTAGACCAGGTTCATCTGAAAGAATCTCTGATCAGAACTCAAGACCTGATTTTAACACCAGGGCTACCCTTCACTGCTGAGTGACCCTGGGCACATCAGCTGCCCTCTCTGGGCCTCAGCTTCCTCATCCATAAAATAGTTTGGTATGAATGTTCTCTGAGATCCCCCTCCAGCTGAATGTTCTTCAACTCTGTGGTTATCTGGGTGCATGGTAGAGAAAGCCACTACCACTATCCCTTTGGCAGGGTAGAGCAGGGGTGTCAGAGGAAGCCACTAGAACAGGAAAGAATGAGTATTCTTAGGATTAAGAATGAAAAAGAACCCAATGCATTTGGCGGCAGGAGCCAGAAGACTCTATCAGGAGGTTAAGGAGAAGTCTGCAAATGTGGGGAGCTGCAGACCCTAGAATTTCAGGAGAACCCTCTCCCAGGCTCAGTGGCCAGCAATAGAGCTTCCCCTCCCCAGATCCTGGCCTGGGGAGACCCTTCAGGGACCTGGAGGAGGGAGGACGGAAGGGCACAGAAGGTAGAAATATGACTTAGGGGAATTGCCTGGCGGTCCAGTGGTTAGGACTCGGCACTTTCACTGCCAGGACCCAGGTTCAATCCTGCGTCAGGGATTGAACAAGATTCCACAAGCTGCGTGGCATGGCCAAATAAAAGAAAGAAAGAAATATGATTTGGGATCCTCCTGACCTGCCCTGAATGAGGGCAGGACACAGAAGTTGCCCCCTTTATTCCTTGGGAGCTGGAATCCACACCACTGCTATCTAGCAACCCAGCAGGAAGCTGAGAGCTCAAAGGAAAGAGGCTGAGCCTGTCAGAAAGGCGGGCACAGCAGGGCCCTGGGTCCAACTTTCACTTCCAGTATCATGAAAAAAGCAGACAGTAAGCTGAGGGGGCTTCCTTTAGGGCCTGGGCATAAGGACAAGCCCGGGCAGTGCCCAAAAGGAGTCCAAACACCCTCCGCCCACACCCACACTCATTCACACAAACTCAGACCTCCCGCACTCACTTCCATACTCACACATCAGCACACTCATTCATTCACACACAGAGAGAAACAGCTGGACGTGGATACTCAAGTCACCATAAGTCAATAGATTGCCTCCACTCGCTGTGACTGTGAAGCCAGAGCCCTGACACTTCTTCCCCAGTATGGATGGAGGCTTGGCCAAGTGCTAAGAATTGAAGGGATTACAAAAGAAGCCTGGAAGTTCCCTGTCCATCCCCCACCTCCTCGGAGCAGAAGCTGCATTTGCTCACAAGGATGCTGGTCACCCCTATCCAGAGTTCGCCTGTCTTCCTCCCCGAAACACCCTGAGAATCAGGCCCTACCGTCCACACGTCTATGAATGTGCACACACTCACACACACCTCTACTCTACGCATCCTGCACACATACTGTAAATACACCAGCCCACACAAAATCACATGGTGTACGCACCCGCTAGACACTCCAGGGTTTTGCCTCTGCCAAGCTCTTTCTAGACATCCATGCTAGCTGCATGTGTGTGCACTGTTCAGCTCAGGAAGTGGCGAACATAGGATTTGCATACACAAGTGGTCTCCATGTGTGCATGCCCACTTCATTCACAACCCACTACCCACTGACCCACCAGTGACAGGAACACGCCATCCTTTAAACTGAGATCAGACCAAGGCCTAACCCCAATTCTCACTTTTCAGACTCCTGATACAGCAAGCGGATTTGTGGCGGCAGCTTTGGAGGTTATAAGTGTGTGTGTGTGTGTGTGTATGTGTGTGTGTCTGTATTTGTGTGTGTGTGTGAGTCTCTGTGTGTGTCTGTGTTCGTGTGTGTTTGTGTTCATGTGTGTGTGTGTGTGTGTGTGTGTGTGTGTGTGCAGTTTCGGGTTGGGGGTGTGTGGAGAGGGGTGAAAAGAAGGTTCTGGCTGAAGAAGGGAACCAGGCCTTCCCCTGAAGGCCACAAGGAAGGTACTGAGACACACGCCCTCCTCCCAACAGTCCTACCCACTCCCTGTGCCCTCGCCTGCTGCCAGGCCAGGGAAAGGAGAAGCTAAAAGTGGCCAGTCTGACTTGCTAAATTGGTCTTCAGTGGAGAAAGGGAAACGCGTCAGTTCCCTGGGGAAGTGGCCGAGCCCAGGGTGGCCACAGGCCCCTGGGCTTCTACTCCGATGGAAAAAAAAACTTGCTCAAATAGATCTGACGCTTTGTTTTCGAACCCAAAATACCCTGTGGCGGCTGCCGGAAGTGTGACCGCGGGAGGGAAGTGGGGCAAGAGGGGAGGTTAGTTTGAGTTTCCATTGCAGCAACTCTTTCTTTCATTTGGGGTCTAGATGAAACTCTCCTGCCCATCCACAAGAGGGTTGGTGCGGGAGGCAGTGTGGGCTCTGAGATTCAGGCCTGAGGTACTCACAGCCACATTCACCCTTGGCCCACTGCCATCCTTTCCCCAGAAGCCGCTAAAGAAGACAGCATCAGAATTTTCTCTCAGGCCACCTGGTGGCAGGCGGGAAAGCTGACCAGGGAAGAGGGGCTGTGCTAGGGGCAAGGGGCCCAATCACAGGTGACTCTGCCTTCAGAGACGCGACTTTCCTTACTGAACTTTCATGTAATCTTTTTAAAAAGCAAAGATCTTATTTACACAGAAATTTTCAAAGAGCATCCAATGAATCAGCTGGACTAACAGCACAGACCTCAAATATTCTGAGTCAGTACTTTAGTCTGTGGCACTAATGCTAGCTGCAGATGCAAGCACTGGGGAAGAATGACTGGCTACATATAACAGGATCCCAGTGCGCACTCCCCATCACCCTGCTATCCTCATTTCTTTTTCCTCACATCACTTACCACCACCTTGTATGAATTTTCTTATAGCCCATTCTCACCCTGAATCCTCATTAGGCCTTGAGTCTTCGCACAAGCTCTTTTCATCACAGCTGTCTCCAATGCCAGACACACAGTAGGTGCACAATAGATAAATCTTAAACGTTGAAGACAATCAGGTAGAGGGGCAGTCACCAAACAGTTCTCTTGCCTCATGAGAACTTGTTAACTCACAAATGCTGAGGCCTATGGGACTTGCCTGGTGATCCAGTGGTTAGCACTCTGAACTTCCACTGTAGGGAACGCAGGTTCAATCCCTCCTCAGGGAACTAAAATCTCGCATGCCACGTGGTGAGGTCAAATAAAGAAGAAAATGCTGTGGGCTGCTGTTACACCAGACTGCAGCCCTAGGTGGGGATGGGGTGGGTTGAGGGGGGACCGTATCATGGGAATATGTAAAATCAGAAGTGGCTCCTGCCTTTCTGGAACTTGGGGCAGGAGGGTGAGAGGCAGACATCCATCAAAGAATGACACAGACTCATGTGAAAAGGTGGGTAGGACCAGGGCAACCCAGGAGGGCTGTTTGGTGCAGTGAGCATTTAGCACTGGACTGCTAACCACTGGACATAGCAACCAACACATGGATCGAGGGTCTCCGAGGAAAGGCTCTTCTGGGTGAGCGGTGACTGAACTGAAGGAAGGATGTTCTCCAAGACACCATGGTCCAGAGAAACCGTCACTCTAGATGCGGGACGGCATTGGGGCCCCCGCAAGTGGTTCCGACGGATGGCGGGGTTAGGCGGGCCGTGCTGCACACCTCCTGGGCCTGCGAACCCCCGGCTGCAGTTAGAGGCCGCTGCGCGCCCTTGGTCCCTGGGTGATGTTTACCGGCTCTTAATGACGGCAGGGTAATAATCACCCTAATGAAAAACTCCCTCCGGGCGCGGGCCAGCCAGACTGCGATGAGGAAACCGGGAGGCATTTCGGAGCCGCCGGTGACTCAGGCTGAGTGTGCAGCACGCGGCGGCCCGAGCGACTCTCGGGTCGCCTCTCCTGCTCCGCGCGCCCCTCCAGCACCGCCCCAGGAGCGCGGGGAGCTGAGGCCCCCGGCCAGCTTTCCTCCGCCAAGCCACCGGCAAAGCCAATCGCCCACTGCCACCCTCGGCCAAGCCCTCGGCTGAGACTTCTTTCTCTGCCCCTGCGCGGGTCTCCAGCGCCCCCTCCCCATCATTTTTGACCTCGACTCCCCCGCTGCCTGGCTTTGGAAGCGGGTAGCTCTCTGCGGTGCTCAGGGCACCCCTGCCGACTCCGCCGGGCTCTGCTGGCCTTGGCATCGACTGCCCCTAACGGCACTTTCTCTGTCAGTGCCTCAGTTTCCCCGACTGAGCAGCAACAGCAGCTCAAGTTTCTCCACACCACCCCCACCCTGCCCCCGGGTGGCGGGAGTATTAATTACAGTTCGTTCCTGGCTTTGAAGATGAAAAATGCCAAGAATCATTACCACTCAATTAACGGGGCTATTACCACTTGAGTTTATGTCTGATGAATCCTACCCCGCCCCCAACCTGGGATCCAGGTTGACTTGGGACTCCTCAAGTACCTCCTCCCTCCTGGAGTCCACACCTGGACTTAGCCCCTTTCCTGTTCCTGCTAATAGCACCCGACCCGGGACATGGTAGAGAGTGGAGCACATTCATTCTCCCACAGATATCACAGATACAGATGGAGCACCCACATTATGGAGAACTCCCATAAGCCAGGGTCTAGCTGGGGGTACAGCGGTGCAGGTCTGGAGCCCAGCCTTTGCCTTCCTGGACCCTATGTTCTAGTAGATGTCCCAGTGTCTGCTGGCATCTCCAGATCCTACCTCAGAGCTGTCTTCCTTCCCTTCCTCTAGGATTCCTCACTCATCCACAAACTAACAGAAAAGTTCTGAAAGGACAGTGCTAATGGGCTCTAGCTAGTTTCAGAGATTTTTTTTAAAAAATTAACATGAAAATAAGGGGTGAATCACAGCTCCTTACACAGAATGGGCTTCCCTGGGTCTCAGATAGTAAAGAATTTGCCTGTAATGCCCGAGACCTGGGTTTGATCCCTAGGTCAGGAAGATCCTCTAGAGAAAGGGAATGGCTATCCACTCCAGTATTCCTGCCTGGAAAATTCCATGGAGAGAGGAGCCTGGAGGGCTACACAGTCCATGGCGTCGCAGAGTCAGACACGACTGAGTGACTAACACTTTCACTTTACACAGAATACCCCTGCCCTTCCCTCTCCTCCTCACTTAGAGGTCTTAGCCAACCCAAGGTCTTGATCAACACCCCCATCAGGCTTTCCCGTCTCTGAGCTTGTCCTTCTGCAAGTCATTCCCTGCCTGAACTCCTTGCCGGCACTTCCTCTGAGAAGCCATCGTGCCTTGTGTGTGCTCGCTTCTACCTCAGTCTCATCCCTCACTTCCCTTTAAATTGCCTGCTCCCTGACACATGGCAAATCCCAGTCTTAAGTCTGAGTCCCTCTACAGGAAGTGCTCCCTGAAGGTATGTCTCACTGAAACGAGAGAATTTAGTCCCAGACACAGGAGCCTCTCCCTTCACTCCAGTGAGAAATAAACTTTGGTAGACAAGGGGTCCCCCATCCTGTGTAGTGTGGGGAGAGTGGTAGAACCCATCCTGTATTATAGTATGGGGGGGCGGTGTGCTGGCGTGGTAAAAATGCAGGAACAAGGTGGACAAGGGGTCCCCCATCCTGTGTAGTGTGTGTGGTGGGGAGTGCATGCTGGAGTAGTAGAAATGCAAGAACCAGGCAGGAAGCACACTGTGGATCCTGAGTCCCTCAAATCGGCCTGCTTCAGAATCACCCATGTGGACACTTGAGCTGGGTCAACAACTTCCTGTGGAGCACCTGCTGGGAACAGCCAGGGGAGTGTTAGGGAGGCAGAGGAATCAGACTCAGTCCCTGCCTCCAGGGAGCTCAGATACCAGCTCTTGTCATCCAGTAACTTTCTTGGTGATCTGGGGCCACATAACTCTAAAAGGCCAAAATAATTCTGCAGAGAGAAAGAGAAATCTATCATGCCCCTTCTCCTTTGCCCATCTGCCCTGATCCCCGGCAGGAAAAGCTCATGCCATCAGTCAGGCTGATAGGCAGACTTCCTGTGGGTACCAGCTGGCTAGTACTGTCAGCCCTCAGAGGGATGGGATGGGCCAGAGGCAGTGTCAGTTCTTTACACCAGTGGTTGTAAAGAATTTCATTTTCTAGGAGAGCTCTGACATAACAAAGTTAGGAAGCCCTGCCTGGGCCTTCTGGTGAAAGAGGATACTAACCTAACTGAGGAAGCCAAAAGTCGGCTCCTAACTCATCACCTCGGTGTATGAAGCCAAGGGCCCATTTGTCTAAGGCTGAGGATGGTCCTGAGACTGGGAGCTGATCCGAAACACCGAGATCTAGAGACCACAGCTCTCCGATCCTCCAACGGTTGTCTTTCCAGGGCAGAGAGGAAAGGAACCTGCCAGGCTTTTAGATGCTTGACCTGTCACATGCTTGAAGCCTGCAGCCAGCAGAAGGCTGGTTGTGCGGGCAAGTGGTAGGGGGCCCCTGTTCTCATCTGTGCTCTCACCTCTCTCTCCCTCCTTTTCTGTCTCACTCCCTGTTTGCTCCCTCTACTGCCTCCCCCACCCCACCCCCACACTCATGCCTTTTCTGGTTCACTTCAGATGACAAAGTTCCTCTTTCCAAAAAGCCTCATCCCCCAAGAGTCTTCACTGCAGAGACATCATCCCTTCCAGCTGAGAAGGGGGCTGCCCCACTGTGGCCCCCAGGGGCAATGGCAGACCCCTCCGCCCAAGCACATGACTCCACTTACCCTCCATGCACCCCTGAGCTATGACAGCCAAGTTCCCATTACAAGCCCTTACCCCCTGACCCATCCCTCTTCCTCCCTGAGGGTCCTAGAAGCCCAAACTTGGCTGGGAACACGCGTCTCTTCCCAATACTTTGTGCAATAGAATCCAAAACTCAAGGACAACATTGCTGGGAGGAATTTATTCTTTATAATGCCACAGAAGGTATCCTTTATTTTTTTAACTTAAACTTTTTGTTTTCTGGTGGAGTGTAGCCAATGAACAATACTGTGATAGTTTCAGGTGAACAGTGAAGGGACTCAGCCATCCACATACATGTATCCATTCTCCCTCAAACTCCCCTCCCAGCCCTTTCCAAAATAGAATCCAGAACTGGTGAATCAACACTACTAGGAGGAATTCAGAGGTAGGTTAGCCAGTCCAGTCCCTCCCCAAAGCCCAGGAGTCAGAGGGAAGCCCAAGGTCACACAGATAACTGATAGTGGAAACCAGAAGTCCTGATTCCCAGGCCATGGCCTGTTCTTTCCACGTCCCCATACAGTACACTTTTTCCATGTCTTGCCTTCTATCTAAGACCGGCCTTCTCTCCCTTCCCTAGCCCAGCCCTGCCCGAAATCTCAACCTCTGGACCCCCATAGCAATTACAGCCTAGGACTTGTGTCTGAGGAGGGATCTCTAAGAAGGCTGTATATCCCACCTCATCCCCAGCAAATGTAACTTTGTAACAAGACTTTCTCCCTTCAGTCACCAGCTTCTCCCCATCATTGCTTGAAGAGTAAGCAAAAACACCCTTATTCAACACAATTATAATGAGTTTGTTCAAATGTTGGCACAGCAGATGTTTCAAAAGAAAGTGTGCAATTGGCTTGGTGAGGAGCCTGTGACCTCTGCGACAGCCTAGGGCAGTGGGACCCGAGCTCCAAGGGGAAAGATGTTCTTCTGCCTACTGGGAACCCTGGCAGAAACGCTGCTCCTCCCTGACTTGCCTGTGGGCTGGAGCCCCTCCTCTCCCCCTGGGAAGGGGCTCCTCCCCTCTCTGCCAGCTGGGCCCTGAGGATGCCAGGAGGCAGATCCTGGTAGGCCTTCTATTCATTGCCTTCTCCATAGGTTTTGCACCTCTCCTTCCTCTTACCTGGGCTGCCCCCGCAGCTCAGTGGTAAAGAATCTACCCACAATGCAGGGGCTGCAGGAGACGTGGGTTAGATCCCTGGGTCGGGAAGATCCCCTGAAGGAGGGCATGGTAACCCATTCCAGTATTCCTGCTGGGAAAATCATCCCTAGACAGAGGAGTATGGTGCACTACGGTCCACGGGGTCGCAAAGAGTAGGACACGACTGAGCATGCACTCGCTTCCTCTTACCACACCTGCCATTTCCTTTCTTTCTCCTGACAGCCAGAAAGGCTGGAATTAAGAACAGTATCTTTGGAGTCACAAGACCCTGAGTTCAAATCTCAGCTCGGCCATTTCCTGGCCAAGTACCCTCCAACTAACTACTCAGATTTCTTCCAACTCCTTAGATCTTTCATGAAGGGGGAAAAAAAAAAAAACTATTGAGGGGCAGCCCTTAAAGCTTCCTCACAGAATTGTGAAGAATGAAGCTGGTGTATCTCCATAGGCCACCATCTTTTGTGGGTACAGAAGATCAGTGAGCCAGATGCCTCCAGCAATCCCCACACAACACTCTTAACCAGGACCACCCCTCCCCAAATCGTCATTACTATCAAGTTCCCTCCATGGGCTTCTAGACCAAACCCATCTCACCTCAGAGCTGGCTGTGTGTGTTAGTCGCTCAGTCTTGTCTTACTCTTTGTGACCCTATGGACTGCAGACCACCAGGTTTCTCTGTCCATGGGATTTTCCAGACAGGAAGACTGGAGTGGCTTGCCACTCCAGGGGAACTTCCTGACCCAGAAATTGAACCCAGGTCCCCTGCATGACCTCTAAAATGCCAAGGAGGGTTGTCCAGGTTGATTCCATGGATGAACAGTCCATCTCTTGTGGGGTGCCCCCAAACAGAAAGCAATTGGAAGCCCTTGAGGGAGTTATCATTCAGGAGCAATCTCACCAGGGTAGGCTCTCTACATGGGTCCCTGGTGTGACTTGAGGAATGCCAGTTGTTCTCTGCACCCCAAGCTTCCAAATCCTTGTCACTGAGTCTGACATCCCACAGTCAGACCTCAGCCCATCAGCGTATCTGAGTTCCTATCATTTTCCAGGCACCATGCTTAACAATGGGCTAACTTCCTCTGGGTTACACACTACCCTCTTCTAAGCATTTTCTGATAAAAAGGCAAATCTTGTCTGAAATGGTAAGGCATTAACTTGCCAGCACCCTAGTTTGAAATAATTGGGGGCTTCTTTATTTTTTTAACTTTTTATTTTATATTGGAGTGGAGCCAATCAATAATGTTGTGATATTAATAGTTTCAGGTAGACAGCAAAGGGAATTAGCCACACACATACATGGATCCATTCTCCCCCAAATAAGGGCTTCTTTCTTATAAGACAGCAGAGAATTACTGGATATCTTTAGCAAAAAGGAGCTCAAGTTCCGAGGGCAGAGGTGACTAAGGAGCAAGACAGAGTTCCAACCTGGCCTTTTTCTGTGATGGATTTGTAGGGCCAAGTCCCCTCCTTCCTCCACTCTTTCACCAAGACAAACACACTCGTTGCCCCCACAAGCAGCAGCAGTCCCAGAGGTAAGCAGCGAGGAATGGGTGGCCTTGGCCCTGCTGCAGAGCCTCGGGCCTGCCTTTCACCATCTCCAGGGTGAAGATGCCCTGAACCAGTGCCTACTCGTTCCCCAACAAGTCCAGGGCTTCCAGTTCAGGTAATTAGGCCCTTGGCAAACTCACCTGAGCCTGCCAATAAACTGAGACAATCACCCTCAGCACCTATTCAGGAGGTAGAAAGGCGAGAAAACGGGAGGAAAGGGAATTTTTTTTTTTTTTTCTATGCTGAATTCAAGACAGAGCAAGCAGAAGGGAGAATGCTGTTAGTCTCTAAGGGGCCACTCCACACCTTCCACCCCAACTCTTATAGGCAGGGTTGCCCGTGCCCACCATAGATCCCTGGCCTCTGTTTGCCACCTCCATCCAGATTGACAGGGGACAATGTGTGGGCTGTAATCAGACCAGCACCCAGGCAGTGAGGACCTATGCTTGCGGAGGCGGGCTTTCCCCAGCATGGATCCTTCCAGGATCCCCCACCCCATCCTGAAGCCACAGCCATCCTCCATAACATGTCTAGAAGGATGCTCCAGAGTGTTAAAGAGCAACTGAATGACTGCTTGGCATTCTACTTTATGTCATCACCAAGGGCTCCATCCTTGTCTGGGTGCTCACAGAGTAGGGACCATTCCTTAACCATCTCTGTGATGACGTAAAGCTCACACATGAAAACTTCCTATATATGATCACACTGATATGTGTGATGACGGGTATGGAGTTTCCTACCTGGCCCTTTTTACTCCCTGTGTCAACTACACTCACCCCTAAGATACACAGGGGGAATAGGCTTTTCTGTCACATGGTAGGGTGGGGGGAAAGAGTTTACCAATAATAATTGCCATTTATTGAGTGCTGCCACTGATCTAGCAAAAGTGTTCTATGACGTTATCTAATTTAGTTCTTCCTAAGGGACTGTTATTGTTGTTGTTCAGTTGCTAAGTCCTGACTCTTTTGCAACCCCATGGACTGTAGCCCACCAGGCTCCTCATCCATGGGATTTCCCGAGCAAGAATACTGGAGTGGGTTGCCATTTCCTTCTCAAAGGGATCTTCCCAACCCAGGGAACAGAACCCCCATCTCCTCCACTGACAGGTGGATTCTTTATGGTGAGCCACTAGGGGACACCGTCTTAAGGGGTAGGTACTATTATTATCCCAATTTACAGACAAGAAAACTGAGACCCAGAAAGAGATTCAGAAATTTGCCCAAGATCACACTAAAGTTTTAATGAATACTTATTTAATTGAAGGCTCCCATTCTAGGTCACGGACAAGTAGGAAGAAGGGGACGGGCATTTTGCTCAAAAAGACTCCTACCCACTCTCACCAAGCAAGCAGGTCTGGAGCAGGCCTGCAAACTCTACTTGTTCTCCTTGTATGCAACAAGTCCAGTTGGCCTAAAAGTGTCTGCGGCCCACCTCTGGAATGGCTACACTCCTCTATGGTCTTTGGGGCCCCGGAAGCTTTCAAGAATCCCAGATTCTCCCACCGGCCTCTGCCTTTCCTAAAGTGGGTGCCTTTCAAACAGGCCCAGGGTTTCCAGCTCCTCAATCTCCTTCCTCTCCCGGGTCTCAACGAGGGTGGCGGGTGCATCATGGTAGGGTCCTCCCGAGTTGAGCTGGGCGGTCGGGAGCGCTCGCACTTCCTCCCCACCACCCCCGCGGGCTGAGCTGTGCCTCGCGCGGGGAAACATGGGCACTGCAGGCACCCCTGGTGTCTGCGGCTCGCATGAAGGCCGCGAACCTCGCGGCGTCTCTTGGCCCCGGACAGGAATCCACAGAACCCCTCTCCACCTCCGGGTGCACGCGCAGCATAAAGCGCCGCGGAGAGGCCACGGCCGGAACTGGAGCGGCCGATGCTCGCCGGGGGTCGCTGCTCCCTGCCTCTCCCCGTCTCTCCCCAGTTGCCAGGCTCCGCGGCCAGAGGCTGGAGCCGCTAGCTAATTTTTCACGCCCCCCAGACCGCCTCCCTAGGTGACGCTACAGCCTGTGTGGTTCCTTTAAAGGCTGCGGGTTCCGTTCTTCTTTCCTTTTCCACTGGATGCCAAAATATGCAAATCCGGGGACCGGAATCGGCAGCCAAATCGAGAAGGAGAAGGGGCGCGGCCGGCGCGTCACCGGATCCGCTCCTTGTATGGCTCTTCCCGGCTTGGCCCGCCGCCCCGCGACCCTCCCTACAGTCGCCAAGGCCCCTCCCGCGCCCAGCCCGGCTCACACTGCCGCCCACGCCCCCTGGCCGGCCAATCGCCCCCCCCCCCCCCGCCCCACCGCCTTGGGAGGGAGCCGGGGGCGGGAGGCGCTGCATGCCCTGATTCCGGCCGGAGCCGGGGACCGCTGCAGAACGCTCCCTCCCCGCGCCGCGCGGGCGGAGGAGAGCCCGGGGGCGCAGAACCTCCCTGGTATAGGTGCGGGGAGCCTGGCGGGAGCGGCAGCAGGGGCGG
This sequence comes from Oryx dammah, assembly GCF_014754425.2. NCBI lineage: Eukaryota > Metazoa > Chordata > Mammalia > Artiodactyla > Bovidae > Oryx > Oryx dammah. The sequence continues at coordinate 68,528,840 of NW_024070185.1, read as the reverse complement.
GGAAGAGGGGACCCGCGGGCGGCGGGAATCCCTCCTTTCCTAGGCACCAGAGGAGATCCGGGGGAGAGCGGGCCCTCCCACCCCTAGTTCTGCATCGAGTGAAATGGAGGGGAGGAGAGCGAGGTTGTCATCCACCCCCACGACCAGCAGCAGCTTGGGAGTTCCTCCCACACGTCCCCGGCCCGCGTGGCCCTCCTACGGAGTGAGGCCCGGGGATCCTCTCCTCCTCCTTGTCAACACTCCCACTCCCCCTGAGAAATGCACGTTCCCCCAACCCCGGCTCCCGGGCCAGGGACCGCGGGATCCACCGCGCCCACACGGCCACCGAGGAGGGAATCCTCCTACGCCGAGCCGGTGTGATCTGGGGTCGTTCCCCCACGCTCCTCTCCTCTCCTCCCCCTCTCCCGCGGCCCGGCCGCGCGCGCTCCGGGAACAGGCCTCGGGGAACCTATCAGCAGCCCCCAGGATCTCTGCCTCCCCCGGGAGGTGACATCGCTCGGGGTCGGCTAACAGGCGGCCCTTGACTGCAGAGCACCCGGCACTCAGCCACGGGGACAGCCCTGTAGAAGGCGAGGGGGAGGGCAGAGACCAGGGGAGGTCGCCGCGGTGGCTCGGAGACTGTGGGTTCGGCAGACTCTTGCGGCAACTCGGTGGCGCGCCCTTCGCAGGAAGCACTACACAGCGACTGCGTCTGGGCCTGCTGGGCCCTCCTGCCATCCCGTGGTCAAAGGGGTGCTTTGGAACCATTAGGCGATTTTTGGAGGGTTTGGTGTACATGTTTCCTATCCCCTCGACTTCACTCCACCACCAAAATGGCACACCCTCGATCTCCCGAGGTGCGGGGTTCTCGCCTCCAGCGCAGCCGCTCTGCAGCTACCAATCTCCCCAACACTACGCTCAGCCTGGTGTCAGCTCAGGGTCAGGGGCCCAGGGAGCAGCAGGAATGTGGGCGGCAAACCCGAGGGAGGGCGGCACAAAAGTTCCCGAGGTGCTGGACCGGAGACCCCTCACCCGCTGGAATCCTCCTCGGAGGGACTTTGTCCCAGTCCCAGGCGAGAGGAGTCCTGGACCAGGAGAGGAGCGGTGCGGGGTCAGGGTCGGAGCGCACACCTTCCGGGTTCCCCAGAGGTTCCCAGGCTGCAAAGGGACCTCCGCCGCCGTGTGTTTTCAATCCTTCTTCTTCCTGCTAGGGGGAGAGTGTCGGAGGACACTTGCAAACCACCCCACCTCACTGCCCCCCGCCCCGCCCTGCGATCCTATAAGCGCGCTCTCTCCAAGTGCCGACACCAAATAAACACACAGGAGGTTACTGCTCTTTCGACCCCGCGCTGAGCGCTTTACGCTTCACTTTCAGTTACAGCCCTCTTTCCTCTCGCCTCTCGAATTTTCTTTCCTTCTTCTCTTCTATTTCTCTCTCTCTTTTTTTTTTAAGATCCGCGAGCGGTGCGGGCGCCGCACGTTGGCTGCGGCCCGCTTCCTGCTTTCTAATGTTCCATTGTGAGGAGCTTCCATTGTGACGTCGCGCCCCTTCGGCTGGGCTTTGTCTGTCCATATATGGGCAGCTACGTCACGGAGCTTTCCCGGGGCTCAGATAAATAGGCTGGTGGAGTTCCCTGGCTGGGAGCTTTTGGGCAGCAGTGAGCTTGCTAGGAAGCGGCGGGGCTGGTGCTGGCGGTAGCAGCGGCAGCGGCAGCGGCAGAGGCGGCTGGCAGAGGCAGTGGCGGCGGTGGCGGATGGGGGGGCGGGGGGGCCGCGGGCGCGCGTCTGTTGGTGATATCAATACTGAGGCCGCGTGCGACCCCCTTGGACCGAGATCTCCCCACCCCACCCCACCCCAGCCCCCACCCACCTCGCGCACACGCCCCCCCCCACCACCACCACCACGACCCAGCCTCCTACCACGGCGCCAGCTGAGGCATCCAAGAGGATTACCCACCCTTTACCCTCTCCCCCACCCACCCCTCAAAAAAGAGAAGATCCCTTCCCCAGGCCCACCCCTTCCCCTCTTCCCTCCCCCCTCCCCCCGAACTTTCCCTCTCGCATGCTTTTCCCCTGCACCACCGATCGCCTCTCTGATGCCGCTTGCCTGGAAGCTGCGTTAGGAGCGAGCGGCGGCGGCGGCGGCGGCAGCTCCGGAGTGCTATGACCGGCAAACTCGCCGAGAAGCTGCCGGTGACCATGAGCAGTTTGCTAAACCAACTGCCTGACAATCTGTACCCCGAGGAGATCCCCAGCGCGCTCAACCTCTTTTCTGGCAGCAGCGACTCGGTAGCCCATTACAATCAGATGGCTACAGGTAAGGGCGGCGGGGAGGCGGCGAGGCAGCGAGGAAGGAAAGAGAGAGAGGAAGAGGAGGAGGGAACGAGCTAGCTACGGATGGATAGATGGATGGATGGATGGAGAGATGGGGGTGGTGGCCGCGCGCTGGTAATTTTCCGGGGGGCGAGTTGCTTTTCCCACCCACTCCTCCCGCCCTCCCCGATCGGGAAGGCTCGGTTGGCGACGCCACGGTAGAGGCTTCGATTCTTCCGGGTGGGGGCAGCCGCCGACCGAAGGGAGGTAGGTGCGAGCGGCTCTGGGGTTCTCCACTTAGGGGGCGCGATCGCCGGGCTGCGCGCAAGGCGTAGTGCCGTCGCCCCCTTTCCCGGGAGGAGCCCAACGTCCCTTTTCACCCGCGCTCTCCCCCCTTACTCCCTCAGCCTCCCACCCGGGATGGAGCCATGTGCGGCGTGGAGTCCCCGCGGTGGGAGAGGTACTGCGACGCTGCCTTTCCAGGGCGTTCAGCAAAGCCGCGGGGGTGTGGGGACGGCGGGGAGGGGAGAAGGTGGGGATCCACCCGCCTGGGGGCTGCCACGGGGGGCGATCCCCGGACCGAGGAGCTTGGGAAGAGCGGCCACTCCCGCCATGGAGACACCGGCCGGTTTTCCGCCGCCCTCCACTCTCGCTAAGCTGAGGCTGGGCTTTCCCCCTCCAGCAGGAGCCGAAAGCTCCTTCAGGCCCGGAGGAGGCTGGGGCTGGGGGAGGCGGCGGGAGAGCTCCCTTTGCGGGCAGCACCCCTCTACGCGCCGAGGACAAAGCGACGGAGCGCTCCGGGTCAGCTACCCGGGCGCGGTGCGCACAGGGGGCTTCGTCGGGGCTGGAAAGGCGCGGGGTCCGGCGCGGACAGGGCTAGGGGAAGAGGGCCGAGTTGTGTGCGCTGGAGAGCGAGAGCCCGGCGCGCTCCGGGTCTGAAACTACCTGTAGCTGCAGCTACCTGCCCGCCCCACCTCGGGAATAACAACAATGCTTCTCGCTCTCGCGCCTGTGTGTGTGTGTGTGTGTGTGTGTGGTACGGGAGTGTGTGTGTACGGCGTGTGCGGTGTGTGTGCAGCAGCCACTCCACACCCCGATCCGTAGTATTTTGCTGTATCCAGGTTGCGCCCGGGAGCGCGGCACCGCCCGCTTTGCGCTGGGCGCAGCTTTCTTTCCTCTTATCCCATCCTCTGCGCACTCCACGCGGCCGTACCCTCCACACCTGGGCAAGGACCTGGGCGCCCCGGCCCGGGAGCCGACTCGGCTTCACTCACCCCTCCCCTCTCTCCCCCGCTCTCCGCAGAGAATGTGATGGACATCGGTCTGACCAACGAGAAGCCCAACCCGGAACTCTCATATTCGGGCTCCTTCCAGCCAGCCCCCGGCAACAAGACCGTGACCTACTTGGGAAAGTTCGCCTTCGACTCCCCTTCCAACTGGTGCCAGGACAACATCATTAGCCTCATGAGCGCCGGCATTTTGGGGGTGCCCCCGGCCTCTGGGGCACTCAGCACGCAGACCTCCACGGCCAGCATGGTGCAGCCGCCGCAGGGGGACGTGGAGGCCATGTATCCGGCGCTGCCCCCTTATTCTAACTGCAGTGATCTCTACTCGGAGCCTGTGTCTTTCCACGACCCCCAGGGCAACCCCGGGCTCGCCTATTCCCCCCAGGATTACCAATCGGCCAAACCGGCCTTGGACAGCAACCTCTTCCCCATGATTCCCGACTACAATCTATACCACCACCCCAACGACATGGGCTCCATGCCGGAGCACAAGCCCTTCCAGGGCATGGACCCCATCCGGGTCAACCCGCCCCCTATTACCCCGCTGGAGACCATCAAGGCATTCAAAGACAAGCAGATCCACCCGGGCTTTGGCAGTCTGCCCCAGCCGCCGCTCACGCTCAAGCCCATACGGCCTCGCAAGTACCCCAACCGACCTAGCAAGACCCCTCTCCACGAGCGGCCACACGCGTGCCCGGCGGAGGGCTGCGACCGCCGCTTCAGCCGCTCGGACGAGCTGACCCGGCATCTGCGCATCCACACGGGCCACAAGCCCTTCCAGTGCAGGATCTGCATGCGGAGCTTCAGCCGCAGCGACCACCTTACCACTCACATCCGCACGCACACGGGCGAGAAGCCCTTTGCCTGCGAGTTCTGCGGGCGCAAGTTTGCGCGCAGCGACGAACGCAAGCGCCATGCCAAGATCCACCTCAAGCAAAAAGAGAAGAAGGCGGAGAAGGGGGGTGCGCCTTCTGCGTCCTCGGCGGCCCCGGTGTCCCTGGCCCCTGTGGTCACCACCTGCGCCTGAGGCTCGGGCCCCCCAGATCCCACTTTTCCCCTTCAGTGTCTCCCGGCTGCTCGCCTGAATGCGCAGCCGAAAAGCTAGCTACGGAGGCGCAGGGGCCGCGCCCTGGCCTCTCCATGGACGTAAGGCCCCTTGTTTCCCTTCGCTGTCCCCGTCTCCACCCTTTCACATCGGCCGACGGTCGGGGGCCAGGGCAAGAGGCGCCTTCCCCTCGCTGCCCACCCCTTAGCCAAGGCGTGGGGGCGGAAAGGTGGCGTCTAGCCCGCTTTGTTCAGTTCGGATCGTCTTGATCCAGGGGCCGCCGGGCTGGGCCAAGGACCTGCCGGGGACTGAAGGCGGGGTCCGCCCAAGCCTCGCCGGACCCAAGCACCTCACGGTTCCCCCCACGTGTCCCTCGATTCCCCCTCGAAGACCCGAGAGGGGGAGGGGGTAAGGAGCGCACCAAAGCGCAGAGCTTGCTGCCCGCCGCACGCACGCGCGCCTGCGTGCGGGGATGCGCGCGAGTGTGCGTGCTCGCGTGTGTGTATGTGTTATGTGTGCGTGTGTGTGTTTCTGTGTGTGTGCGCGCGCGCGCACGAGTGTGTGTGAGACTCTTGAGCTGAACTGGGCTGTGTCCACCCCAAACTCTTCCCCACTTCGCGTCCCCGGGCCGCCAGGGAAACGTCCCAGCCTGGGGGCCTGCGCGTGGCGGGACGAGACGGTCTTCCATCTGCTCAGAAATAATGTTTCTTACAGAAATGCCTCGGATGCCGCCGCCGCGGTGCTGCTACCGCCGCTTAGGGTTTGGCCCCTCAGAATCCCTCCTTTTCTGAGCGCTTCCCTCTCAAGGCCTCAGGGCAGTTTGATCTGCGGGGAGAAGGAGCAGCCATCCTTGAACCTGCCTTTTTAGAAATGTGTTCCTCAGCCCCACTTTTTTAAATCTGAGTTTGCCCTCTGCCTTCCCCCGCCTTTCCCCTCTAAGGCTTTTCCCATCTCTTTCCAAATCTTTTTTCCAAAAAGGCAGGCCTCAACCAGCCCATTTCGCCATCTTTTTGTTTTCTCTCTCACGTACCCATTTCTCTTCCCGCCATTGATTGGAATGCAGCCTTTCCCCCCGACTTTGTCATCATCCATACAACAGGTAGATTCAAATGTAGGTAAATGGCAGGTGTGTATGTATGTATGTGTATAAATAGGTGTGTGTGTTCACACCCACATATATATACACACACACATATATATATAACCTGCACACAGTATGTATTTCTAGCAAAATTAAATCTCTAAGGTACTTGGCAATCCAGTGCAGTGCACCGGAATAAAGAGAACTTATAGGCATATACAGCTTTAAACGATTTATTTTTTATGAAAAAATGGAACCAATGAGACTGTATCTGCCTATGTGTGTATGTGTATGTGAGTATGTATATATGCATCCATAGAAACACATAGACACACATCTGTGTCCCAATTTTCCTCGAGTTATGGGGATGTCTGCATTAATCCATGTTGATGAATGAGGCACATCTCTCCATACCCCAGTCTCACCTTCTCCCTGCCCTACCTCACCTCTTCTCAGGCACCCCCTCCTCCCCAGCCCCCTCCGCACAGGGGGAACTATTTGGATGTGGAGTAGTAGGGAAGCTGGCCCGACACAGCTTCCAGTGCAGTCTTGCCTGAATGTACTGTTCCCTGTTAGCGTTATTTCTCCTGGGGTCAGTAAGCTGCCCAGAGAGAAGGAAGACAGGTCTGGAGTTTACAGAATGTCTGTTTTTAAAGTCACTTTATGCGTTTCCCACTTTTTTTTTTTTTAAAGAAAAAAGCACCGGTTTTTTTGGTGGTGGATAAATAATACTAAAAGGAATCTAGTGAAAGGGGGGGGGAATCATAGAGCAAGAGGATTGTGGATTTCCAGGTACTTGGGTTTTTTGTAGAAGGAGAGAGAAGTGGATGAAGTTTGCCAGGAGGGCCCATATTTTTTCAGCTGAAGGGTAAAATCTTTCTTTGCAGAGACAGTATTTTGCTGAATACTTTTTATAATGTGATGATTATTTAAAAAAAAAACAAAACAAAAATTTTGGTCACTTCAAAGCTGGAAGGAGGAATCAGATACCCTTTAATATTTTTTCCTTGCTCCTTCTGATCTATGCATGTCACTGCATGATAATTCTGAGTTTTCCTTTGTTTTAATAAAACTGTTCTCAGACATTTAAGCTAAACTAAGAGAAAAATGACTTTGTTGCCAAAAGGTTGTGCTATCCAGATTTTTTATATGTCTGCATGTTTTAAGAGAAAAAAAGAGAAAATGCACTCTAACTTATGTGAACTGAGAGAAAAAAAAAATCAGGTTTTAAACAGGAAAACCTATGGGGAATGATATTTTTTGAAAGACTTTTGTATAAAGTTGAGTACTTAGAAAAAGACAAACCAGATGTAATATATTTTGTGGATGTTTTTATTTCTTGGATTTATAGTACCTTATACTAAGGTTAAAAAAATATGCTTGATATTGTGAAAAGGTGAAATTCTTCACCAACATTTCATTTGCTCCTTTGTCACATTGTTATGCCAATATAATATAGTTAATGAAAACAGCATTTTTAAAAACCGAAATATTGAAATGGTGTCATGTTGTACCATTTGCACTGTGAGCAAATGCTAATACAGTAAATATATTGTGTTTGCTGACAATCAGCCGGCCTATAGATCTCCTTATTTTATTTCTTGTTTTCATGGCATAAAGTTTTGGTTTGGCCTGGTTTTTTTTGTTGTTGTTGTCTTGTTTTGTTTTTGGCTGGTAGTTGGTTTGATAGGTGGTGCTTGTGCCTGGTTTTTGTGGTTCTTTCTCTGAGACCCTTTACCGTGGAAAGGTGGAGTCTGGCGTTATTAGAAGGTGGTCAGAATTTTGTGTGGGGTTCTGGTGTTTACAGGTCCATGTTGAGTGTTTACTGTGGTTCTCAGCGAATTCCACTGTGGTTCTAAGGTTTCTCCTCCACCCTTCTGAGAGCCTCAAACTGCCAGAGAGATTAGATGAACAGATTAGATAAGCTCATGGGACTCTGGGCTGGACTCTTTCTCTCTGGTTTCCAATGGGTATTTGAGGGTAGAAGGGAGGGGAGCTCCTGGTTTAGGATCTACTTCTCTGGTGGTTACAGTGAGCACCAGAGCAGGACCCAGGGTTGGGGGGTGAGTGTCTCTGCAGCCACACTCAGTCATACTCTAGTTGGAGCTTTTAAAGCTACTGAAAAGCAGATAGAGATTTGAGAGGGGTTCTTCAGGGTTGGCAAGATCACTAGAGAAAGGGAGAGCTCTTCTTGTGGTCAGATAATTGGGAAAAATCGGGTTTAAAAGCTCTACAACGCAGTCCTACTTGGACAGGGTTCTCCAGGTCCCACTATTCATAGCGACCTGCAAAAGGGAGTCCTAGTTTTTATGAATTACCCAAGGATCCAATGCTTAGAAGAGAAAGAACCCTGGAATTTGGAGAAATACAGGGAATGTTTTCTATAACAGTAATCCTTCCCATCTTACAATTTCTATCTCCCATAGGAGTAATGCTTTCCCTACCCTCTGAGCTTTCTTCTCTGGAACCTTGCTTTATCTTAACCGACTTTATTTGCCAGCCCCAGAGCTTTCACCGTTTCTCTTGAAGAGACACATACTCTCCACTTCCTGTGTTCACATCTCCATCCTGCTCCTTATTTCCTATCGTTTATGGAATCCTTTATCCTTGGGAGGCTTGTTCTAGAACAGTCTTTGGACAGATCGGTCTTTTCCTCGCCTGCCTGCCCCCTGAAACACTCGCTCGTGTTTCTTAGCCATGCATTTTGTATCTTACCTGCCTCAGCGACATGTAGGAGCTTGTACGATACAGAGCTGTGCCAGTGTACCATGACACTGTGACTTGGGAACAGCGCCTCACCACCTGAGGTGCCAACCAGGCCAGCCATCCAGTAAGAGAATGACATTGCGGTGTCCCTGCTCGAAAACCATTCTATCATGCCCCCTGCCCTCCATGCAGGCCCATTAGAGTGAAAAATATGGGTGGTATTTCTGGTTGAGAGCAGACCTGGGTGGAGGCTGAGAGCAGACCTGGGTGGAGGAGGTGGGCTGTGGCTTAGAAAAGAATGTTTTTGATGTGAGAGATCAATAAAGAGAATGCAGTGTGCAATCTCTCACATTCTCACCCACACAGCTCTAGGTCACTGGCTGCCATCTTGAATTCCCTTCTCTGGCCTCATGAAACTTGGAAACTTCCAAGCTGCAACTTTGTGTACAGCTGTAAGGAGGTATCCTTCTTTTTTACAAGAAATCCAAGATGGCTGAAAGGTCCTAGTGATAGAGAATATAGTCCATCTCCTTGCTAAACTGGATGAATCCTTCCAGATTTCCATGTGTTTTTCAAGTGAACATTATCAGAGGAAGAGAGGTCACTGGGTTTCTTCACAGTTAGCGCACAGCCCTACCTGCGCCTTCTCCAGTCAAACCCGGCATTCAGAGGGACACTTCGTCAACAGTGTACTACTGGCTTGATTAATAAACTTGCTTCCCATTGGTGCATGTTACTCAACCCGACCTGGTTCAACCACTGGGCTACTTGGCAATATGGCAGCCTGCCTGGCTGGCACCAGCCCTCTGTGGTGTAATCTCTGATTCACACTTTGTAGGTAGATAAGGCTGCCCCAGATAGCATCACATCACCAACCCAACCTGCTTGAGTTTTGTAAATGTGGGGAGAGGAGATTCAACCTTGAAACTTAAGGGTGAAGTGAGGGTAGGGGAGAGGAAAGTTCTGGATGGGGCTATCATGAGAAACAATCCATGGGGACTTTGCCAAGAAGAGGCCCAGGAGTGTGGAAACCCCTAAGTTGTTTGGGGGTGAATGAAGGGATGCCCCCCAACACACATACACACCCCTCGGAGTGGCATACTGAAAGTGATGACTCTAGAAAATTGTACTTAGTGAACTGGGATTGGGTACAAATGAGGCGATACTTTGTGAGAACCGGGCGCAGGGAATAGCTTATATTTTTATTTGGTGGTGGTGGTGAGTGAGTGAACGAGTGTGTGTGTGTCTATGTATTATTCAAAAGTATATAAAAAGGAATAGGAAGGTGGATTCTGGTGAGTGTAGGCAATAACGTGTGGCCCCTCATTCCTGATCCCCTTTTGCTAGTCCAGAATTTGCTTGCTGGAGGTGAGGGTTGTGAACTGCCTTTTCTTGGCCTCCATTGGCTCCCCTTGTGTCCTGGAACAATAAACCTGGGGAAAGTAGGAGGTCTCTGTGTATCCCAAAGATTAGAAATCATACTGGCAAAAATCTTAACGACTAAGGGAAAATGACTTTCTAAAAGGTGCCATGGGGTTTTAAAAATAGGTCGTAATCCTAAATCTATCCCTAGTGGCTCCTTTTAGCAAACCCACTCTTTGTGTGGGGAGGAGTGAATTCCCCAGAAGAAGGGGATGGATCTGAGTGACCCTTGGAGCCCTTTGGTCCCAGCAGCCCCTGGGACAGTCTTTAGGGCACACCATCACTCCCCCATCTGTCATCTACGAAGGCGTGGAACATGTCTGGCCTCATCAGCTTCTCCTAGCATCCTAGCTCTTGAAATTTCACTGCTCCTTTTGCTGGAAAGTTCCCATCCATGCCAGCCATCTCTAATATTTTCCACACTGACCGTTTTCACTATTCCCTGCAACAACAGAGGTGGGGGCAGGGTTTGGGGCAGTGTCGTGGGGCTCTAATGGGTTATGCCCAGGCAGAAAGAGTGCAGGTCTTGAGCTTCCTGCATGGGATCCTCAATCCCCATTCTTCATGTGGGCTCTGGAATTGGGGTCTTCCCTGCCACCACCACCCCTGCAGGCCACCAGGGGCACAGTGCTCCTCAGCCCCCTAATGGTCATGAAAAAACTGTCTTCCTCTCTGACAAACATACAGGTGGTGAGAAGCAAGGTTTCTGAGCAATCTTACTAAGGAGGTAATGTAAACAGATCATGGCCACAAAGTGGCAAACAAGAATTAGAGAATACAGTGTTCTAGATGGTGCTGGCTACTCAGCAGAATATGGGGTGGCTTACTGAGATCCTGCTCTGCTCTCAAGGTCTCTGGACAAAGGACAAACATAATCTCTGGGCTTTTGGAATGTTATTCCTTGATCTCAGGCACCCCACCCTGCTCTTATGGTCTCCTCCTCCATCCATTCCTAGGGGTCTTCAAGACTCTACAACCCTCTAATGCCATCATTCCTCCAGGTATGTTCTCTTATTTGTGTGGAGCATGATCACTAGCCCTCCGAGTGGTTTCCCACGAGGCCTGCCCAGGGCCTGCTGTCATCTTCACCTTGGACGGTTCACAGTGGCATCACCCCCAACCAGAAACTGATGCTCTTTTCTGATCCAGCCAACAACAGACTTGAGTCCCCTCTGGGGTCACCCACTGGGTTTCTAGTGACAGGCTCAAGAATGCTTCCATTTCTCAGCTCCCTGGAGGAGAAGAAGTGTCTGACACTGCCGAGGCTGGGGACAGCCCAGCCCTGCATGAGGGAAGTTACCCTTATCTGCGGGCCTGCATTCTGGTCCACCTCATTGGTTGACCACTTACCCAGAAGTCATCAGGTCCCTGTCTCCACCAAAGGGAAAGAGATTAGTGACAAGAACAGAACTGGGCCTCCAGGAACATTGGCTTCTTCTCAACAAAGGCTGCAAGAGCTCTGGCACTGTTACTCCTGAGCGCTTTGCCCATCCAGGTGGTCCAGGCACCCAGAGGTTTTCCATTCTTCCTTGTTCCCTCTTCCCTACTGCATAGGAAGGTCAGGCCCTCTGAGCAGGAAAGAAAATTTTCCTGCTCCTGTATGACCCTCGGGTGCTAAGGAAAGCTTACTTAGGGGCACTTGTTACTCAGGTCTCCGTCCTGAAAATTGAGAGGTAGTTTGGTAACCCAACAGCTACTCTAGCTGTGCCCTTGGGGCCCTTAACTTGTTTTGTAGTCATTATCCATCCTTGATCTGAACCCAGCTCTGCCACTTTCTTGCAGTGTGACTGTCAACAAGTTTCTTGGTCTCTCTGGACACCGCTTTCCTCCTGTCTGATCATTACTGTTGTGGGGTTCAAGTGAGGTGATGTGTACGATGCCTGACTCAGTGTGGGTGCAACATAAATGCTACTTATCTTGCTTGCTCCTTGCCCCACCCTCTTTCCCCATCCTCCAAACCCAGATGCAAGAAAGAGGCATCTGGCTCCACCAGGGATCGGTACATGGATCCAAACACAACCAGAGGAACGGGCAGTCCTCAAAGCCACTCCCAACCCCAGCCATCCACTGGACATCTGTATTCTGAAAATGGGTCCTCTCCACCCCACCCCCGCAATCCACCCAGAGAACAGGAGTCCTGGCCCCTCTTGGCCGCAGTTGCTACTCATTGTTGCCATTTCCTGCCCTGGTTCCTGACCCCTTCCCTGGTCCTTTTGTCTCTCTCACTTAGATGGGTGGATGTAACACCTTCCTGATCCAGTATCATCTGCAAAGTTAATTAATGTGTCATCAGGTTGTTGCCTGCTTCCTGATCCTTATCAGGGATTTAAATAAAACGCAGCAGCCCCAGCTCTTCCCGGACCATCCCTCACCCTGGATCTGAGACTTGGTCTTAGTCATCAGTCCTTGACCTCAGCCTTCTGGCCAGTTCTCAGCTTCCAGCCCCAGGGCTGTTGGTGCTGCCCCTGCCCCACCCTAGTTTGGGAACAGAAGTGCCATCCAGGGCTTTAATGACAATGATGTTCTTGAGGGAATCAGGGTTGCCCGGGCCTTTACCTCATCCCACCCCCTTGGGCAGGTTCCCCTAGGTTTGTAGAGTCATAAGGGACTTTGGAGAAAGAAATGGCAATCTGCTCCACTATTCTCACCTGAGAAATCCCATGGACAGAGGAACATGGCAGGCTACTGTCCATGGGGTTGGACATGAGTTATCGACTAAACAACAAAACAACAAAGGGACTTTGAGAGGCTATTTAGGCCAACACACTCCTTTTCAAGTGTGGAAGAGGTCATGATTTGTCCAAGATAATATATATCCAGTAAAAGCAAAGTCAGGATTTCAGATCCAGACTCTTGGCAGATGGTCTCATAAAAGGGTGCTAATTGCTTCACTTATTTAATAAATATTTGTGGAAGGATATAGCCGTGAACAAAAGAAAAAGTCCCTCTGTTCTCAAAGATTCTCTTCTCCAGGGAAGAAACGGGTTAAAAAACAAACAAGGAAATACATGTTGTGTCAGATTGTGATATGTGTCACAGAGAAGAAGGGTAAGAAGAATGACGAGTGTTGGGGAGCTGATTATAATACTATATAGGGTGCAGGACTTCCCTGGTGGTCCAGTGGTAAAGAATCTGCCTTTCAATGCAGGAGATCCCTGGTTGGGGAACTAAGATCCCACATGCCAGGGGGCTTACTGAGCCCTCGCTCCACAACTAGAGAGACTGCATACTGCAATGAAAGATTCCTCAAGCTGCAACTAAGACTTGACATAGCCAAAAAAATATATATTTTAAAAATATACTGTAGGGTTGTCCAGGACAACCAAACAGGGAAGGGGCCTTTGTGCACAGATGCAAGAAATGATGGAGCTGGACACACAGGGACCTCTGGGCATTAGCTCTCCGGGCAAAGGAGATGGCAAGTGTAAAGGTCCTAATGATGGTGTTCTTAGAGTATTAAAGGAGTCACATGGACCCAGAGTGACTGGAAGGAAGCCAGGGAAGGAGTCAGCCATAGGAAGAAGTCAGAGAGGTAGTGTGGGGACCAGATCACAGGGAAAGCAAACCCATTCTGAAAACTGATGGTCAGAGAGAGCCCCATCCCCCATCAAGCCTCTGGGGAGAACATTGACCTGTGCCTGGATGCCCCCTCTCTCCCCCCATGCTACCTCTCCTTTCACCCTTCAAACCCCCTTCCTCTGCTTGGCCTCCTCACCCCCTTACTGCAGTCTTCTTTACCCTTCTTCCACATCCTCTCAGAGGCCACTGATGATTCCTAGACTCTAGATTGTCCAAGGAGAGACAGAGCTGCCTCCTTTGAGAACCACAGCCTGAAAACCCTTTCTCCTCCTGTTGCCATTTGCCTTAATGCCAAGTCACTAATAAGATGGATGACTCTTCCTGCTGTCCAACCTCAGAATGGGAATTTCCCTTGGCCTCATCTCTGAGGAACTGCAGCAAAGGCAGCCGCCTCCTTCATCTGTGGCTGGATTGGCCATGTTTCCTGCCTTGGCAAAGAGCTGGTGAATGGCCGCTTTTCTCCAATAGGGTCATATTCTCATCCCGTCTCAGCCCTCATCTTATAAGATGGAACATTCCTGAAATCACTTCATCTGCAGTCTTCCTGGCATAAGCTCCATTTCCCTGGATTTTTGCAAATCTTGGAGCATCATTGCTATACACTCATCTGAGCAGTTTCATTCTGGAGAAGAAAAAATGTCTTCCCTTGCCTTTTTTTGGGTCTTCCACTTCATGTCTTTCCAAAAGCCCCCATCAATCTCCATCTTTCTGTGGCAACTTGGCATCATACAGAGTTTCTTTGCATCTAATTAATTTATCCATTAATTTAGTGAAACCATATCAAAGCAGATCCAGTGATGCCCCTTGGAGGGGAGGGGCAGCAGCAGTACAAAGACAAACAAGCACAGGACAAAGTTCCTGCCCTCAAGGATCTTCCATTCTGTCAAGGGAGAGGCAGACATGTAAACAGACCATGTCCGTAAATTGGGCCTCTTTTCACGTGCGCTTTCCAGGTGGCATTGGTGGTAAAGAACCTGCCTGCCAATGCAGAAGACATAAAAGACATGGGTTCAGTCCCCTGGAGGAGGGCATGGCAACCTACTCCAGCATTCTTGCCTAGAAAATCTCATGGACAGAGGAGCCTGGTGGGCTACAGTCTATAGGCTCACAGAGTCAGACATGACTGAAGAGTCTTAGCACGCATGTCATGTGATGGTAATGCCTGATAGGAAGGCATCTAAATCAGAGTCCAGTGGGAGGTGGGAGAGGTGGGGGTGGGGTGAGGAAAGCTTCCTGGGGGAACTTAGAGCATCCTCTCCAGACCCCACAATAATAATGAAGCCCCAAAGTCACCAGGAGCTTAACTACCTGTCAAGTGCTGTGCTAGATTCTTTTGTGAATTATCCCACTGGGCTCTAGGTGAAGTGGATCTACCTGGGATGTTCACCTGGTGGCCTATAGGGCTGCTCACTCTCTTGTCCTTTTCCCGAAGGAGAAAGAGAACATCCTGGTGGCCCACAGGCCCCAGAAAACAACATAGCAGCTTGGCATATCTGGAGCAGGCCCAGCTGGCTTGGTGGAGGTTGTCCAACCCAGATGACACTTCCCTGTATTACATTCTGGTTGCTTCTTCCTACAGAGCAGACTTATCTGGGACTTGGGGAGAGGTAGGATGGGGACTCCAGATTCTCCTTGGTCCATGCAGAGCATCCTTTCTGCTCTTCTCCTCAGCTGTTTCTCAGCTCAGGGCCTGAGATGGTCAGCTGGGAGCCAAGGCCACCTCACACCCTCTTTCTTCTGATGCTCAGAGTTCTGCTTCTACAATTCCAGGGGCTTTTCTGGTGGCTTAGATGGTGAAGAATGTGCTTGCAATGTGGGAGACCCAGGTTCAATCCATGGGTTGGGAAGATCCCCTGGAAGAGGGCATGGCAACCCACTCCAGTATTCTTGCCTGGAGAATCCATGGATAGAGGAGCATGGCAGGCTACAGTTCGTGGGGTGGCAAAAGATTTGGACACTACTGAGTGACTAACACACTTCCACAGTTCCAACCATGGACAGACCTCTGCCTTCCCCCTATCAGCCCACCCACCTGCTTCTCCTTTGCTGCTGTTGGAAGAGCTCAGATCTCTCAGCCAAAAGACCAAAGGCACTTCGATAAAGAAAAAAGAAAGCCAAGAAAATTTGAGGAAAAAATTATTTATTAACGACTTGAACTTTCAGATATTTTAGAGTATTATAAGCACTGATAATTCACTATTCTTATAGAAAAAGACATATGTCAAGAAAACAAATAGAAAAATAAAATTTAAATATTGATAAGAATTGTTTAAAAAAGACCAAAGGCATAGCTTCAGCCCCAGAACTGCCTTTCTGTGTTAGACCATATGTCAACCTCATAACTTGGCTGAGTCTCTGTTTTCCCATCTGTAAAATGGGGTTAATGCCCCTACTCTCCACCAGGCTGTTGAGCGGATCTGCTGCATTGTAAAATTGTGATAAAGAGCTCTTCTGTCCCAAAAGCTTGAAGAAGACTGCTGGGGGATGCTCTTCTCCTTCTACAGGTGAATATCCTGGACAGATGTTCCCAAGAGATCTAGGAGCTAGGTCTGAATTCTTCCTACTAGATCATGTGAAAAAACCACACAGGATCCAGGTGACAAGCTCAAGCATGGACCCTGCTTCACCATTAGAAACTGTACCTTCTGGGTCGTGGGGTGCTGAAATCTACATCCAATGAGAATCTGTATTGTCAAACCATTGTTCACCTCTGGGCCCCACTGCATCAGGAGTTAGGAGATCTGGCTACTGGTATTGACTCTGAGATTAGGACAAAACTGTATGATGTTTGCAAAGTCACAGTCCCCCTCATGTCACTTCCAGCTGTGATGTTCTGGGAATGGCAGGCTGGGTCTTATGGGTCCACACAAGACCCAGGCCTCCATCTCAGCAGGGGGAGCTGAGCCAGGGCTGTGCCACTGAAGGTTGAGGGAGAGGCCTCTGCTCCTGTCCTCCTGGGCCCTAGCTTAATGATCCTGCTTCCTTCTGCTCAAAAGCTCCGGCCTCTCTCCAGCCCTGTGCTGGCTCCCTGGGGCCTCTGTTCCCTGACTATAGTTCCTTCTGGCCTGAGTCTGTGCTGGGGGAGTGTTCTGGGGCTGTGATCATTTGGGGAATGTGTTTCTTAACCCTTTTCCCCCTGTGGGCTTCCTAAGTCATTTCAGTCATGTCCAGCTTTGTGTGACCATATGGGCTGTCGCCTGCCAGGCTCCTCTGTCCACGGGATTATCCAGGCAAGGACACTGGGGTGGGCTGCCACGCCCTCCTCCAGGGGATCTTCCCCACGAGGGATCAAGTCTGTGTCTCCTGCGTCTCCAGCACTGGCAGGCGGGTTCTTTACCCCTAGTGCCACCCGGGGAAACCCTTTGTCCCCCTTATTTGCCTGCAAAGTGTATAGAAACTGGTATGGAGTGAGGTCCCCTGGTTTGGGGTTCCAGTCAATCTAAATGCTCTCAGAGAGGCCTGAGATGCGTGAATGGGTCAGCCTCCCACCTGTGGACTGGAAAGCCCCAGAGGGTGGCTGGTTCCTGAGGGAGCCACTGCCTTGATGAGCGAGCAGGAGGGCTCAAGAGCTCTGCCTCTGGGTCTCCATCCTGAAGACTCGCACTGCTGGGAGTCCTCCATGGCTAGATTTTTAGCCCCAAAGCCACCACCTGAGCCTCTGCCTCTGCTGCCAGGACCTTGTCCCAAGAAAGGCCTCCCAGGAAGTTCTGGAACCTCATTCCTTCTTCCGAACCCCAAAACCCAAGTGTGCTCCTCCCCATCCTCCTCCTCGGTAGGCTGCCAGCAGCCCCTCCCAGCCAGGCCAGGCTGGCACACCCTCTCTCCCTTATCTCCAACATCACCTATTTATTCTAACCCTAACCCCACTGGAGCGTCTGCTGGGTTTCCCAACCACCCCTGGGTCAAGCCTGTGTCGGATGGGTTGAGTCATTACCTCCATCTCCTCCCCAATCCTCCCAGGTCCCAGGGCTTGGTCTGGTTTAGCAGGCTGGGAGGGAAGACACATCCTTTCCATGAAAGTAGAAGAGGCCTCCCAGGACAAGGATTTCCCTGAGATTCAGTCTAACTTCGTCTTCCCTGGCACAGTACCTGGTGGGCCTTCCTAGGTCAGCCCCGTGAACCGCCCCCATCACCCACTGGACCACCCAGTAGCTTGTCTGAGTATTCTTCCTGCCCATTTCCCCTGGCAGTACCTCCTCCAAGTATTCAGGGCAACTTGGACACAGCAACTAACTCAACTCTCTGGGCCTCAGATGACACATCTCTGAAATGAGGATAATGATACCTCACCTGCCTCAGGCAGGACACTGGCCAGCCCACTTCCCAAGGTCCTCTTTGGTTCTCTTAGGACTGCTTGTTCTCAGCTCTTTCTTACCCCTGTACTGAGAACAACACCTCTTCTGCATCCATTTGGGTTTCTTAGCTCACTTTGCCCCTTGCTCTGGGGACTAGCTCTCTCCCATCCATAACCCCCTACCCTCCAGTCTCCGATGATTTTCTTATAGGAATTTCCAAATCCCATAAAATCCCTGAGAACAGGCCTCCAGACCCGCCGGCCTCCCCACAGAGGCTCAGGTCACCACTTCCCTCTGCACTGCCCCCACCTCATCTAGGGAAACCCAGAGGCTACAAAGCAAGGCCTAGTTTCCCTCTGGGAACAAGAAGAGGGTTCTGCTCTCTGTTCACACAGCATCTGGCGGGGCCCTCAGCAGTCCCTTCTGTGTGCAGCCCTGGGGGCACAGCTCTCATCATTGTACGCTTGCCCTGCACACTTGCTCACAGGAGCCCCACTCCATTGTCCCGCAAGCAGTCTCTCCTGCCCTCCCTTCCCTCTTCTTGATTTCTCTCTCTGCTCTGTGCTCCAAGAACACGCCCTCCCAACCCACCAATCCTACACACGCCACTGTGCTCTACAAGCTTCAGCTCCAGAATTTCCCAGTTCTCTGCTTGCTCCTCCACCGCATCCCCTCCAACTCCACCCTCAAAAGGGTGGGCCCCAAGACAGAGACACCTCAGCTTCTCTTGGCCTGCCTTCATCGGAGGGGGTCTTTGCAGGCCCCTCAACTTCCTTTCCCCCTGAGAAAAAGCAGCTCGAGGTCCCCAGCAGCCTGGGGAAGCCCCTCCCCAGCATCTGGTGAAAGGACAAGAAGGAAGAACTGTAGGTTCTTTTCCCCAAGACTCCTAGATTTTGTACCAAAATGCAGGGTGTGCTCCTGTTTGCATTTTTTTTTTTTGTTTCCTTTCTGAAAATAACCATGAAACTATCATTTCCTCCCACTGCCTTTTCCCTATCTTATTTGGATTAGCAGCAGAGTTCCTGAGAGAGGTGGTTTGGAGCCACTGACAACCTCCTTCTCTGACCTGGGTCTGGTGCACTCACAGGTGGCTTTCGAGCAGGTGCTGGGTCCCACAGGTTGGAGCAAAGGAGCCCTGAGGCTGGGCACAGTGGGTCCAGGAGACCACCACACCCCACCTCCCCCCGCCAAAAAACCAATCAGGGACTTTCGGGAACCAGTTTTCTGCCCAACCTTGAGGCTTTGACCCCAACATGGCAAAAATACCTGGAAGAACTCTGTCCTCTGCTGTAGCTCTTGGGTGTGGGGGAGGGGCCAGCAACTCAACCCCCACTTCTTCCCCCACTTAACCCCGGCTGACCAGATTGGAGGCTGCTGTGGTTGCAGACTCTCAAAGTAGTGGGGGGGTGGTGCAGAGGGATCAACACAGAGGCATCTATATTTATGCAAGAAGGAAAATGGGGTCCATGCTGGGGAATATATTTCTCTTTTTCTATTTCATTTTCATGCAATATACCTCCTCCAGTTCAATCATTCTGGGCACTCATACAGTTGCACCAACCGAGCTTCTAAAGATGCCGCATCCAGGGTTGTGGGAGACAGATCACAGAGGCCCAGGAGGAACCCTGCACTCACGCATCAGAGCACTCTCAGGGTCCAGCCCCTGACTTTTCCATGGCTTGCTTGAGAAACTGGGTTTGGCCCCCCTCCCCTATCCCTCAGCCCTTGCTGTGAAGAGATGCTGGCTCCAAAGGTCTGAAGTCTTCTGTGACACCTCAGAGAAGTCCAGAAGCTATGGCTTTGGTAGAAGGAGGGCAGTTAGACACAGAAGGGTTGAAGAGCCTTGTCTTGGAGGGTGCCCCAACCCAAAGGTTCTGGTCCAGCTCCCAGACTCCATCCCCCCATGCCCGCATCCACCTGCCTTTACTTCTGGTTGAAAACCACCCTGTGGGAGGGTCCATGGGGCCCAGGAAGTTGCAGTTCCACATGAGGCAAGGGGTGGCCCCAGGAGGGTCTAAGACCTGTACTGCACACGGATCTTGTCCTAGCTCTGCAGGGTTTTGGGGTGTGTGTGCCCCCAATTCCTTCCTCATACTCAGTCTCCCTTCCCTCCCCACGTGCCTTCTTTGGGGACCCTTTCCTGATCAGTACAGAGGTGCCACTGGCCAGGACTTGGGGGGCAGCTGGCCTGGCCTCAGGGGCATCACTGGTTCTTCCTCTACAGCTACGAGCCCCCCTTGACATCTCTGCTCATGCTGGGTACCACCTTCTCAGTGTGACCAGATTTATCGTGGAGTAATGGCGTCTGCCCTATCTAATCCCCGGCAATGGGGACTCATTCCTTCCTTTGAGAGCCCTTGCCTGCCCGAAAGGCAGAAGCCTTGATGTGGTGAACTCCTCCTCCACTCCCCAAGTCCTTCCAAACACATCCACCCCATGCACCCTCTCAGTCCTGCCCCTTCATTCCCAGTGGGACCCTCCTCCTCCCCCACTCCCTGTGCCAGGCTGAGCTGCTGGGCTATTTGGGGCTCTGACCAGCCCTGTGGTGTAATCAGTGCCCCGGGATAATTGCCACCTGCTCTGCCGGTGTCTGGGGGCTGTCTCGGCCACAGCAGCAGGGGGCGGACACTGGGCAGCCAGGCCTGGAGCGAGGTCAGACTGGGGCAGTCCTCCCCACCCCACTCCCCAGATCTGCTCCTCACCACCCACAGGACCTGCAAGGATTCCCCAGGAAAGCCATGCTCTTCTGGGGGCTGTGCCCTCCTGGGATGCCCTGTGGTTTCAGCTGGGAACGGGTAGCCATCCCAGCCAGGGGGCAAAAGTCCAAAGGCCACTCCATTACCCACAATCAACTCCAAGAATATCTCCACCCCCCCCCATACTACCCCCAGTGAGCACCCCTCCCCAGGCTGTAAGCTGACCCCTGGACGATGCCATGGCTGGAGAACATGCTTTGCAGGTAGGACTTCCTTGTGACCTTCAGCAAGACTTTCCTGTGATCAAGGCCTTCAAGCCTCATCATCCTCCTTCAAGGAGGAGCCTAAGGGGACATGTGAGACTGAGTCCCCCATAAATGCTGGCTCCCTGCCCTCCTGCTACTTTTACACAACAACGGGCTGAAACAACCGGTTGTTCTCATTTAGCCGACACTTTGACCTTGGGGAATCGGTTCACCTTGGGGAATCGGTTCAGCTTCGGTTTCCTCATTGATGAAAAGGAGATAATCAGAGGAGCTGCCTTAACAAGTTACTGTGAAAATGACGCTATCTAATGCATGCCAAATGCTTAACCCAGTATCAATAAGTGCCAGTGGTAGTTGTTATTATGGGGAACTTCAGAAGGCAGAGAATGGGGCTGGGGAACACTTAGAGGCCAGTGGTAAGACACTCAGAAGAGCAAAGCCTGAAGAGACAGGCCAGGGCTGATGGGGCAAACCACACAGTGACCACAGCACCCAAGCACCCCCAGTTGCAGTGATGCCCCTGGGGGCAGAGAGTAAGAAAACCTGGCCTCCTTCCTCTTTCATCCCATTTGCTCTAAGGTGGCACATATATACATAGCATATATATATGCTATGTATATATGTGTGTGTGTATATATATATATATGCTTCTTGAGATCAGTGAACACCAGACACCTGTGGATTTCTTTTCTTTTTTTTTTTTTGCTTAATTTTTTATTGAAGTATAGTTGATTTCCCATGTTGTGCCAATCTCTGCCATACAGCAAAGTGACTCAGTTATACACATATATACATTCTTTTTTTTAACATGCTTTTCTATTATGGTTTATCACAAGATATTGAATATAGCCACCTGTGCTATGTAGTAGGACCTGGTTGTTTATTCATAAATGTTTTATTTTAAAAGAGAATCAGCGAAATCAAGATGAAGTGCCTTGTTCCTGAGAGACAGAGAAGTAAATCTGTTGCTTTTTTCTTTATTGTTAGAGTCCAATGCAAATTCGCCCTGATTCTTGGAATTCTTCACACAGATATCCACGAGTGGCCTCCTAGGACCACTCAGAGAACTGACTTCCTCCCCAGGTGGCGCAACGCCATGGGGAACGGGCTGCAGCACTGGGCCCAGAGAGCAGGATGCACAGGGCCAGCCTGTACCCGATGCAGAGGAGCGCCATCCCTCGCTACTTCCCATCTCCAACCAGGCACAGAGCTCCCATCTCTGGCACCCTGGCAAACAGGCCAGACTGGGAGAATGCCTTAGCTTTCCTGCTCCACCAGTACCACAGCGGGTGCCAAGAAGGCCACTTGGGTAGAAGGGTGAGGCCAAAGTACTAGATACCTCCCCCTTGGGAATGGAGAGAAAGAGAGCATACTGAAGAGCAGGGCTTGGAAAGTGGGTACCATCACCACCTGCAGGAACTTCGCAAGCCCAGTCCGAGCCCTGAGGACCCCAGACCAAGGCAGTCCTTAGCCCCACCATAGCCTGGGTACCAGCCCCACATCACAGCCGTCACAACTCCACCATGCTCTCCCTCATCCTTGATAGCCAGTGTTCCATCCTGGGAGCCACATCTTCAGGGACTTCCTTTGACTTGATCTTGGTGGATCCATCTGGAGGAACAGGTCACCCAAAGCTAACATGGACTAAGGGGAACCATGGGCTCAGTACCCCTCCCACCAGTTCTCTTTCCTGTGGGTTCCTGATACTGTGGGGTAAGCCATTGGGGGCTGCCCAGGCTTGACTTAGCATCCGTTGGACTGATGCCTGGGGGATATGTTGTCCAGGGGGGATTGCTTTCCCTCCTGGTGTGCTCTCTCTCTCTCACTCGCATCTCCTCCCTGGCTTCTGTGAGCTAATCAGGGAGCAGGAGGGGGAGGAGGGGGATGCTGCTTGCCTTCCCCGTTATCTGCAGCAATCCACGGTGACTAATGCTCCCAGTTGGTAAAAAGGCAGTGTAATCAAAACACTTTTTTTTTTAGTCCTTAAAGTTAGTCATTCTCCCAGAGTGGAGGAGAAAGGAAAAAAAAAAAAAAGCCCACAGCAGGCACCATGAAATGCAAGCTGAGAGACTCATGCTGCAGATGGAACTGAAGCATTGGCTGTAGCAGCTCCAGTGTGGGTCTGAGGCTCAGTCTCTCCTTCCCTGGACCCTTGGCTAGACTTCCTCCACACCCTCATTTGTTCTTGCTTTCCTCTATATCTGGGCTGTCTGATCCCTAAAGGACTCCCATGCCAAGTTGGGATCTGCCCTTTCCTCTCACCCTGCCAGGTGCTGCCACCTTCTGGTCACCCCAAAGTGGAGGAAGCATATAAAAGCTCTCAGGCTGAGGCTGAGGCTGAATGTCGAATGTCAGTTCTTGTTAGCTAGGTGCCTGGTCATGTGCTGCCCCTCCTTTCACCCCAACCCAGCCATAGGTCAGGTTGCCCATGTTAGAATCTCCATTTCACTACTTACTGACTGTACTTCAGGTGGACAATAACAGTACCTACCTCATAGGGTTGTTGTGAAGATTAAATGGGTAAGGGGGGAGGGGGGTGCTTCCCTGGTGGCTCAGTCGTAAAGAATCTGCCTGCCAATGCACGAGACACAGGTTTGATCCCTGATCCGGGAAGATCCCATGTGTCTTGGAGCAACTAAGCCCATGTACCACAACTACCAAGTCTGTGTTCTAGAACCCAGGAAGCATAACTGCTGAAGCCCGAGTTCCCTAGAGCCCAGGCTTTACAATGAAGAGTAGCCCCCACTCTCTAAACTAGAGAAAAGCCCAAGCAACAACAAAGACCCAGCACAGTCAAAAATAAATTAAATTAATATTTTTAAAAAAAAGATTAAATGGGAACTGCTTAGAATAGTGCCTGGCATATCATGGTTGCTCAATTAACTCATAAAAATAATAACAACATAATAAAGTGGAATGTATACCATCATATTCCCCTTACTCATCCATGGCAGACATTGCTAGTCAACCAATAGGAAGAATTTCCCCACCAATAGGAAGATTCCCCAGAATCCTCAGCACAGCACTCCAGCACTCCGTAGACTTCTGTGTGGGGAAGCTGGGGGAGGGTGTATATGACAAACTCAGAGATGAGGGTTAACAGGGAGCAGCTGCTTACCAATTACGGCGTGAAAAACTCCAAAGAGAAGTCAGGTGGCGAAGCTAGTTCTGCTGCTGCTTCATTCGTGCTCACGCTCATTCGCAACCAACTCTTTGTGACTCCACAGACTGTAGCCCACCAGGCTCCTCTGTCCATGGGATTTTCCAGGCAAGAATCCTGGAATGGGTTGCCATTTCCTCCTCCAGGGGAATCTTCCAGACCCAGAGAGCAAACCTGCATCTCCTGCATTTGCAAGTGGATTCTTTACCACTGAGCCACCGGGAAACCCCTTAAGCTGCTTTCCTTCTGATAAATAGTTTTGTTCCTGCCACCTGAACACTCAGGCTTCTGGGGAGAATGCAGTAGCCACCTGGCTTGAAACCAGGAGCATCTATTGATACCTCTACCCAAAACCACTCCACTCTCTGCTTCCACTTAGAAGCTGAATTTGCTCATATTCTAGTCCATCCCCCACCCTGAAGGGCCAGGGTCAACCTGTATCATGCTGGTTGCATGCATGTGTGCTAAGTCACTTCCGTTGTGTCCAACTCTGTGGGACCTTATGGACCGCAGCCTGCCAGGCTCCTCTGTCCATGGGATTCTCCAGGCAAGAATACTGGAGCGGGCCGGTTATAGACGAGCAAGACAAGCTCCCAGCCCTGGGTCTGGAGCCCCTACAGCTGAGTTTCCTCCAACAGTGGGAGGTGTTTGTCCTTCCTTGTGCTCAGTTCCCCATGGATTAATGCCACATGGTATGCCATGCTCATGGAGGAAAGCTCATGAGTTCATGGGATAGCAGGATGCCTGCCTGAGCCCAGCATCCACCCTCAGCCCAGCACGCCTCAAGCTGAGCCAATGAGCCACAGTAGGCAGATAGAGCTCTGCTCAGAGCAGACACTCTTCTCACAGACTCCTGGGAGGCCAGCACTTTTCCCAGTAAAGGTGCAGGCTACATGAAAGTTTTGGGGTCAAAGGTAAGCAGTACAGCCCCAGGGGGGCCTCAGGCTGAATCCTTTCATTCCAGAAGGTGCGTGTTTGGCTTCATTTCCAGACATCGATGATTCCTCAGACCTGCTCACTTCTCTGGGCTTGCCTCTCCCTGCTCAAGCCCCATCTCATATGCCTCTCCTATTCTTCTGTTTCCTGGGGGCCTCTGGAGTCAACAGTTGACTTGGAACCTCAAAATATTAGTGACTTTGGTGATGAGATCCATCCACTCATCTCAAAGAAGGAATCAAGGCCCAGAAAAGAGCTGTGACTTGTCTGAGGTCATCTTGGGGTCAAAGAACCAGAGCCCAGGACTCCTCCAGATTCTTAATCCGGAACTCATCATTCTTGCCCTGCAGGATGTGGTTTCCATCCCACAGCCCTGAAACAGACTTCCCCTGGGATATGGTGGTTGCCTAGGCTAATACTTGGAAGTTCTTTAGCACTGTGGGGCAATAACCAGGGCAGACAGAGTTTGGGGAAATGAGGAAGCAGGTGGGGGAGCCATCCACAGGTGCTGAAATTCCAGGAGGCTCATAAGCACATCACCCTCCGTCCATCCTGGGTGAAGCAGCAAGGACTGTCCCTCCATTTGTCCACTCTGCCCTCACTGCCCTTTGGTGACTTCTCTTCCTCCTCTCTGCTCTTCAGTGCTGTCCTGCTGCTCACTTTGGCCTGTCTCCTGAGGAGCAACATGGTGATGGAACCAATCTGTGTGATGTGCTTGGGGGCCCACCCTTCACTGGAAAACCTCTGTTGAGTCATATACCCTCAAGAATGGAAACAGAAAATAAAAATGAGAGACTACTCCCTGTGGATGATCTTATGAGCTTCCCTGCTTTCCCTGGTCAAGCCCTCCTCCCTACCCTGGGAGGTCAGAATAAATCAAACATTCCTGGGGGGTGGGGGTGGTATGGATGGGAGAGAGGCTCCAGAGGGAGAAGATACATGTATACTTATAGCTGATTCACAATGATGTATGGCAGAAACCAACACAACTTAGGAGACATAAGAGACTCAGGTTTGACCCCTGAATTGTGAATATTGCTGGAGAAGGGAATGGCAACCCACTCCAGTTCTTACCTGGAGAATCCTGTGGACAGAGGAACCTGGCAGGCTACAGTCCATCGGGTCACAGAGAGTCGGACACGACTGAAGTAACTTAGCACTTAGCATGATTCATGTTGATATACAGCAGAAAACAACACAATGTTGTAAAGCAATTATCCTCCAATTAAAAAAAATTAAATCTTTAAAAAAATCATACATTTCCTTCCTCTAGTTCAGGGGTATCCAACCCCCATTAGGGGGGCCACTAATGGACCACTCAGCAGGTGAGCAGCAGCGAGCAAGCAAAGATTCATGTGCGACTCCCCAGTTCAGTTCAGTTCAGTTCAGTCGCTCAGTCGTGTCCGACTCTTTGCGACTCCCCATCACTCACATTACCACTGGAACCATCTGCCCCACCCTACCCCCAGCCATCATCATGGAAAAATTGTCTTCCACAAAACCAGGCCCTAGTGCCAAAAAGATTGGGGACCGCTGTTCTAGTTTACAGGCTTCACTACTCTCCAAGTAGCCCCAGTAACGTTGAAGCCTATGTGAAGGAGAATACATAGAGGGAAGGCCCTTGGGGCCCCAACAGTAACCTGTAGCCTGACTGCCTGCTGCTCTCTCTTCTAAGGCAGGGAGTTTCTGGGGGGTAAGACCAGCTTGGCCCAGGACCCCAGCTAACTTAGCAGGAACTAAGGCCCTGAATCTGACTTTGGAAGACCCAAGGCAAATGAGTTGCTTGCCTGAAACTCAGTCCTCTTCTCAGCCAGGATAGGTTCCCACTGCCTGCACCTTCACCAAGCCTCCCTTCGGTCTCACCCAGCCAGCCTGATTTGCCATCAGGATGTGGCTTACACATTGGCTTCTCCCAGAAGCCTTCACTAAAAACCCATGTGCAGTTTAGGGGGGCCCCTTACAGGCTGCCACAATGCCTTGTTCTTTCCCATTATACACTATTATTTAGTTGCCTAACTACCTCTCCCTACAGGGGCTTCCCTGGTGGCTCAGATGGTCAAGAATCTGCCTGCAAAGTGGGAGACCCAGGTTTTATCCCTGGGTCAGGAAGATTCCCCTGGAGACAGGAATGGCTATCCACTCCAGTATTCTTGCTTAGAGAAGTCCATGGACAGAGGAGCCTGGCGAACACTTATAACTGCCTAACTGCCAGGTAAGTAGCTCTAGGAGAACGTAAACACGGGAACTATACTGTTTCTCCATGGTTGTATTCTTGAAGTTAGCGCAGTGCCTGGCACACTGTAGAAGCCCAGTGAATATCTGTTAGCTGAATGAGTAAAAAGAATGGGACCATTCACATCATTTGGGTTCTATAGTGGGGAGCACGGATGGAAGACTGGGAACAACACTTACTCTTCCTCTTCTGTTGAATAAATCCACAGAACATTCCAACCTGAAAAGCACCTATTCTATTTCTATTCACAGTCCTGTGCCATCTTGGAGGAGCAGAAAGATCCATTTATTTCTTTGTTTGTAACAGGTAACTATGTATCCAGTAGAAAATTGAAAAGATACAAAAGTCCATACAGTGAATATGTTTCCATCCATCACACTCCCTCCTTCATCCTCCTCCTCTCGCCCTCCCTACCCCAATCCCCAGACAATGAGTTACTGCTACCGTCCCTGGATGAGAAATCTCTTTACAGACTGAAAAACTAAGGCAATCGGCGGTTAAGCAACACGTGTAGTCTGTGGAAGAGAATTTTACCAAGCCAGTGTTTAAGGAACAAAACGCACCCAAGGGTCCTCAAGCCCCCGCCACAGCCTGAGACCTCTGGAGCCCCTAAGCCAACGCTTGAGGGTCGCGGGCCAGGGTAACACCTCGGAAGCAAGCGGCAGCGGAAGGGTTAAGGCGCCGCGCGCCCCCACCCCCGCCCTCCCGAACGCCTCTTCCGGGCAGAGGGGGCGGGGCTAACGTCACTTCCTGGAGACTGGTTGAATCCGGAAGCGATCTCCCAGGGCTGAGTTGCAGCTGAGGACCCCGGTGGCAGGGCAAGGTTCGGGATCATGAGTTGGTGAGTGAGGCCAGACGGCGGGAACCGCTGGAGCCCCCAGCCCGCAATGCGCTCTGCCCTGCGTCCGTCCGAGTTGTGTCCCTTGGTCCCTGCTGCTCGCGGACCCTTCACTCCGGAGCAGGGCCCGACTGGCCCGGAATCTAAGGTCCTTCAAGAGGCCTTGCTCCGGTGCTGGCCGGCAGGCTTCATCTCTCTGCAGGCCTCACCGGGAGGTGAGGCGTGGGATCCCTTTAGCGTGGGATCTTGGCGTTTGTTTTCTGACTTTGTTCCAAGGAGCCGGTCCCGTCCGTCTTCTCTCGACAACGTGAAGGGAGGGACTCTCCTGTTACCTCCTTTTCTAGATATCCGTTGAGAAATATCTCCTTTTCTCCCTTCGTGAGCGTCTCTCCACCGCTGCCAGGTGGCCCTCACTCTGACAATCTGAGCCCAGTTCACGGATCTAAACCCCTTGCTTTCAGAAGAGTAACCTTTGCCCCACTTAGTCTTCAAGAGACAAACCGTGCTTCTTTTTTGGAAGATGCCAGAATTACACACGCACCCTGTCAGTACAGTATCAGACTAGTTTTCATCGTTTCCAGGGCCATTATCCTCTCATTGCTTTCCCTGTTAGCATAAGTAAGTGTAAATGTTATGAGAAGGATCAAGCCAAGAGAAGAGAAGGGAGGGAGTCTCAGAGTCGAGTCACAACTAAAGAGCTGGCCGGTGCATTGCTATGAAACTGTCTGATGATAAACACTGGATATAGTTCAATGGTTGATTTCTTTTGTAAAACTCAATTTGCTTGGAGGACCTTACCCTCGGGCCCAAGGGCCTACATATTCACACCTCCAAACCCCAGGGCATCCAACCAACACAATAGGTGTGCTGGTCTGAATGCACTGCTCCTTCCCTCCCCCACCGCCCCCCCCACCAGAGAGGTACAGGATGAATCAATCCTTTTGGAATCCAGGTTATGTTAGCATAGGGATCATCTTCGCCACTCTTCTCAGAGTCTAGTCTGTTTCTTTACCAAAAGTACACGACGATAGCGAGTTATGAATGAACAAAGATGGTAGAATATTCTTCAGGAAGGCTCTTGCAGGCTTGCATTTGGCCATCTGTGGAAACTAAGTTCTGGCCACAAGCAGCTGATGTCATTCAGTGTCAAGGACAGCTCTGTAGTGTAAAAGTATGCCATTTCTACCTACCCCCCTTGCTTGTCAGATGAAGATTGACAAATATAAGACAATCAGCGCCAGCACGCGAAGGGCAGCCCGGAGCAATCCCCTAACAAGCCCCAGCAGGAGCTGCTCCTTTTCCCTTCACTTTTGCTCCAAGAGGCCGATAGGGGGCTGGAGCCTTAAAAAGCTGATTTTTCAATCTTGTTATAACCTAATCATTGATGGGCAAAGTGGCAATCCTTTAGTTCCACTTCCTAGAAGAATTGCTTCCTTAAAGGGTCAACCAGGGTCCCCTTACTTTGTGAGATAGATGTCTTCTTACCTGCTGCATCTTGAACCTTTGGAGTTCTCTTGCCTAATTTCCTCAAAGTGAAAAGCAGACAGTACAAGTGCTTTACATTGCTTAGACTGGCATTTACAGTTCTTAAGAGTGAATCGATCTTTTTTTTTTTTTTCCACAAATCGGGAGGAGCAGAGCAGAGACCACTGAAGCCAAAGGATTCTCTAGGTGACCTGAGGTGCACTGTTTCTACCTGTCTCACAGAAACCTTTTTTTTCCTGAAAAAACTAGTAGCCTATTTCCTAAAGCCTTTCAGGCTGGAGAGAATTGAAATTGACAAGTAACTGTCCAGCCAAAGCTGAGATTTTATCCAGTAGAATTAATTTACCAATACACACCCGTCTTGGCTCCTCCTTGGACTGAGGGTCACAACCAAAAGGGTAGCTTTGTCCCTCAAAGCTGAGGTTCCTTTCTCTTCCTCCTTAGAGGGCTTCTACGTCATCTCTTGCGTGGACCCTGACCCTCTCTCCCTGAGAGGGGAACAGCACCGGCGCCTGGGCACACAATCACACTCAGTTCCTGGCTCAATGGCTGGCAAGAGGACCGGGCCTGGATCCTTCTGATTCACTCCTGGAGTGGTTTTCCTGCTCCCAGAATGAATCCATCCATTCATCTGCGACTGGAATTCTCAGTGGGGGAAGAGACCAGAGTGACGTAGAGCTGTCATGGGAGGCTGATGCCCAAGGTCAAGTTCACCAAGCACATAGGATATGCCAGCCATCATTGAATAAGGCCTAGGGGCACACAGCCCTTAGTCCCCAGAGGGCAACCATTGTTCTGAGTTAGACTGGGCTTTCAAAATGTCACAGTGAGAAATGTCCAATATTGGTGCCCTTTGCACACTGTGGGCTTTGCATGAAGAGTGAGAGCCCTTTGTTCTCTGCTTCCTCAGTGCATGCGGCCCACCCACTGCCTGTTTGTTTAGTGGGTCCTTGCTGCCTTCCTGCACCATCCACCGATCTGCCTTTCAGCAAGGTGGCCAAGTGGTGGGCCCTGCTCTAAGGAAGGCATTTGATGTTCACATATCAGATCACAGATCTACCTCTTGGCCCTAAGCCAAGTGCTTCTCTCTTTCCCCTCCTCTTCCCCATCACTCCCTCTCTTCCTGGGTGTGTGTGTTTGTCTTTATTGTGATGTGGAGGAAGAATTAAGTAGTTTTAAGGACAGTGGCTTTAATCTTACTCATCTGTCTTCATTGGAACCACACACCTTGACAATGATGTTAGGCTTCAACGACAAGAAAAAAGGAGGACTGCTGAAGAAAATCGGCCTGTACCTAGAGGCTCAGGAGTGTGACTCAGAAGACAGGAAATTACAATCAGCACAAATAAACTTGGTAGGAGTTGGTTGGTTGGTGCTGCGTTCAGGCTCTGGTTCCCTCATTCACAGTATGGCCTGGTCAGGCACTTGGTCTTTCTCTGTCTTGTTTTCTCCAGTGTATACTTTCAACTGACACTTTGTCACCCAGATCTGTTGTGAAAAGAATGGAAACCCTGCATATCTGATTTTTTGTGTTTGTGATTCTTCTGGGCTTTTCTACCTCTCTCTGCCCCCTTAAACATTGGTATTCCTCAGGGAACATCTTTTTTTTTACACCCTGTTCTCACCCTGTACCCTCCCCATCATCTTCAGGATAAAGCCCTAACTCCGTGACATGTCTTATAAGGCCCTTCTGGATCTGGATATCCCGCTTCACTCCTGCGTCCACGGTTTTCCTGGTCTCTTGTGCCCCTGCTCCTCTCTACCCACTGCCCCTTCTCCCTAAAATGCTTTCCTCCCCGTTCCCCACCATCCTCCAGGCCAGCATCCGCTCATCCTTTGAGTCAGGGCAGGGCTTCCCTGGTGGTCCTGCCTGCCAATGCAGGGGACATGGGTTTGATCCATGGTCCGGGAAGATCCCATATGCCTCAAGGCAACTAAGCCTGTGTGCCACAGACACTGAGCCAGTGCACCCTAGAGCTCGTGCTCTGCAACAAGAGAAAGCACCGACATGAGAAGCCTGTGCAGCCCAACTAGAGGGTAGCCCCGATGCAACAACAAATGCCCAGCCTAGCCAAAAGTAAAAAAAAAGTCAGGGCAGGTTTCACCTCCTCTGAGGGTCTTCCCTAAATGGCCCCTGCACACCCTGCCAAGCTGAGTGGGGTGCCCCTCCTCTGGCCCTCATTAGCATCTATACTTGAATTGCTGGCTTTTCAGTCAGCCCACTAGTTGATGAGTTATTGAAAACAGTTGTCTCTTGGCCACCATAGTAGCCTTAGCACTGTCCCCGGCAATCCGTAAATGTTGAGTAAATGCATGAATGAGGACTGTATTCCCATATACTGACTTGCCTTCGCTCAGGAAAAATGTAAGATAAAAATGTGCAAAAGCTACTCTACGAACTGAAGGGTCTAAGTATGCTGTCGTTAACATGAAGAAGTGGCTTCCCAGTCTACTCTGTCTGTTCTCTCCTTTGCCTTCCCTACTCACCCCCACCCAAACTCCTTTATTCTCCAGCTCCACAGTGCTTCTCATATAGTTCTCTCACACTCTCCACATATCATAAACATGTGCCTCTCACACGGTAAAGTCCCCGAGAGCAGGATCTATGGCTTCTCCATCTGTGTGTACACATGGTGTGTGGCACATAGTGGATACCTAATCAGTAATTGTCAAATGGATTGGATGAAATGTAAAGGAAGGACAGTAAACTGCTGGGTCAGAGGGAGACATCCATTCAATGGCAAACATTTTCTCAGGGGAGGCTCTTTTCCCTCTGGCATTACCATTGCTGTCTTACATTCTTACAGTACTTTTAACTTTGCAAATTATGTTCCCATCCATTATCTGATAGCATCCCTGCGTCTACCCTTTGAGGTTTGCAGTTCGGGTCTGATTATCTCCCTTCAGCAACTTATCTGAATTCATTCACCTCGCAGAACTGGAACTGAAGCCTGAGAATTCCCACGCTTGAACAGGAACATTAGGAAAGGGGAAGACCATCCCCAAGTTGACTGGATCCCAGAGGAAGGTATCTGACTTTGTCAGCTGATTAACATGAGCAGGTTGGTAGTGCATTACAGGAGGTGACCGGTCTTCACACATTAAGTGACAGAGGAAGTCCCATGTCCTGCAGACCTTCAGGTATTCTGGGCTGTCTTGGTTTCTTCCTACCATGGGGCCTTCCCGCCTGGGGTAGCCTTACCACTCACTTCTGTGACTTTGGACAGGCCAGCCTCTCTCCAAGCTTCTTCCTCCTCTACAAAGAGCCATATGCTCAGTTTTGTCTGACTCTTTGCGGCTCCTCTGTCCATGGGATTCTCCAGGCAAGAACACTAGAACAGTTTGCTATTTCCTCCTGCAGAGGATCTTCCAGACCCAGGGATCCGTCCTTCATCTCCTATGTCTCCTGCATTGGCAGGCAGATTCTCTACCACTAATGCCACCTGGGAAGCCTGTAAAGAGCATAGCAATGCCCATTGAGGAGCCCATGGGATTCTGTATCAACATTGTTTTGTGCACAAGTGTAAAACTCTACTTTCAGCCATTTGTAACAAGAGGGGAAGGGACTTTTTCCTGATTTGGGAGCAGTTTGAAAGAGTCAAGTATCTTGAGTCCCACAGCTTCTTAGTCAAAGGCATTTTCTTATATTGGGTTGGCCAAGAAGTTCATTCAGGTTTTCCCATAACATCTTGTGGAAAAACCCGAGCAAACCTTTTGGCCAACTCGATTATTCTACTCTAAGTAAATGGATTGAGGTAGGTTTCAGATTGGCAGTTAAACTATTAGAGTTGTTGTCCCAAAACCATTAGCCTGGTGGCTGATCTACTAAATAGAGCCCAGTGTAGTTTGTTGCACATAGATAGAGCTCAATGAATCTTTGTTGATTTAACATATATCAAGCACTAAACATTGGGGGACATTCCAAAGGCTTTAAGAATCTATCCTTGCCTTCATCTGGTGTATGAAAAGGGCCAGGGGTTCACAGAAATGACAGCGGATCACTAAACGTCCATGTAGCATCATCACGAAAGACGTCAAGCAGAGTATGTGACTGTAACTCAATGTTGACTTAGCGAGCGTATCCTATTGCAGTGGGGAACGACAGAGGGGGGTGTACAGGTTGGAAAAATGGTGTGAGAAAAGTGCGTGGAGATGGAATGCTTCTAGAGTGTTGGGGGCGGGCAGTCGGGAGGCCAGCTTGTATTTAATAAATAGTTATTCGGGTAGAAGCTTCGTGGATGAGAGCTGGCACTGTGGTTGGGGCCCTACTGTAAGCACTTTCAGTGCCATGCTGAGGAATTGAAATCAAGCCTAGGCTTTTGAAAATTGCAGGTTTTTGAGCAGAGAAGTGGCAGGGCAAAAGCAATGATTTTTGTCAGGTTAATTCGGCAGTGGTCTGCAGGATAATTCAGAAGCGAAAGAATGGAGATGGGGGTGGGGCAACTTGGACAGTGGCTTCTGAAATTTTTTGACCACAGTTTGCAGTTAGAAATGCCTTTGATGTCAACACACACACACTTGAAATTAGTTTCACGTTGGATGTGTGTGATGCACTCAGATATTTTCTATTATGTTCTATTTTGGTTTTTAAAGAAAGACCCACTTCATTGCTTTCATGACTGATTTTGATAGATGTTTATAGTGGAATAGCATGCAGTAGTGTAAATGATCAGTGGGTGATGGGTCTTCTACACAAGACCCAGAGTTGATTACAAATATTCAGACTAGAAGCTTCTACCTATGACTTCAGCCTGGTCAAGATAGTGCTGTTTGCTTATTTGGTTCTTTGTCATAGGTTATAATAAGAAATACAGAAGGGGCTGCTGTAAAGAACATTGGTTGGTTCTGTATAAGAACTTATTCCATAGATTTGGAAACTGTCAACCACTTAATAGAAAAGAGAACCAGGTGGACAAAAGCCTCAGCCAAGATTTTCCGTGTATTAATTATCAAAGAAGGACTCCCCTGGTGGTCCAGTGGTTAAGACTTCAGGTTCCAGTGCAGGGAGTGCAGGTTCAATCCCTGGTCCGGGACCTAAGATCCCACAAGGCTCGGGGCCAAAAAAAAAACAAAACATAAAACAGAAGCAATATTGTAACAAATTCAATAAAGACTTTAAAAAATGGTACACATTAAAAAAAAAAAATGGTCCACATCAAAAAATAAATAATATTCAAGGGGAGATTAAACCAACAGTGAGAAATGAGATGCCATTTCACAGCTATTGGACTGGCAAAAGATACGGTAAATTTCGTCTAGCAATGCCGGGTGTCTGAGGAAGCAGTGGGAACTACAGCCACTGCATGGGGTGGGGGCGGGGAATTGACACGACCACTGGGAGGTTTTGCAGCTCCTCACGCAGTCAGAGTTGGGCCTACCCCTCACCCGGTTAACCTTTCACACCTGTGCAGCAGGAGGCCTGCGGCAGAAATGCCCCTGCTGCATTGTTTGTATTAATAGATGTCCAGACTCTGAAGAATGGGAAAATAAAACACTTTATCGTTACATAGTAAAATAAGCTGTAGTCAAAATGAATGAAGTCATGTGTGTCTCAGAAACATGCTAGACATAAAGTTTCCAAATGGTACGTTTAATATTGTACTATTTGTATAAAGTTCATGTGTGCTAAGTCCCTTTAGTCATGTTAGACTTTGCACCCCTGTGGGGAACTGCTTTTTCTCATTTTTTGATGATTATACAACTCTGCCCCATAGGGGAGCTTTTTTACACCAAGCTCCTCTGTCCATGGGATTCTCTAGGCAAGAATACTGGAGTGGGTTGCCATGCCCTCCTCCAGGGGATCTTTCTGACCCAGGGATCGAACCCACGTCTCTTATGTCTCCTTCATTGGCAGGCAGGTTCTTTACCACTAGTGCCACCTGGGAAGCCCAGCACATATTTGTATAAAGTTTAGACCTGTGAAACAGTAATATTTTGTGCTTATGGATTCAAATTTATGAAGTGAAAATATAGGAATAATACACCCTGAATTCAGGATAGTGGTTATGTCGAGGATAATGAGGTGGGGAGAAGGAAGTGGGATCAGGTTGGAAAACCCCAGGAGCTTCAGCAGTATCTGTGCTGTTGTGTAGATTGAAGGATAAGACCTGAAGCAAGTGTGGCTCAGTGTTAGAGTTTCACATTGCTCCGTGGTAGATACATGAGTATTTATTATACATGTGCCAGAATTTTTTGTGTCCAATATTTCTGTAACTGTTTTCATGCCTCGCCTGACCAGCATCATGGCTAGGGCTGACCTCATAGCAAAAGAATCATTGCCTCCTGTGACCAAAAGCAGAGGATGACCAAGGGAGGGGAGCCTACAGGTGGATATCCGTCCCAGCCTTCCTCTCACTTCTCGGGACCAGACCTTCAACAGAGAAGAGGAAATGACAGAGTAAAAGCTCTTTTAAGATTCCTGGTTGGTGAAGGACAGAAGTGAGAATGAGATCAGAGCTAGTGCCTCAGCTCATCTGGTGCTTCTCAGAGTCTCTGCATCTCAGCCTCCATGAACCCATCAGAGTAGAGGTCAGGCCAAAGAAGACTTATCTCTGGTTTGTCCAGTAAGCAGGACAAACATTGCACCTCCAAGTGCCTTATGGTCCCCTTTTATAAAATGGGAAAACCTTTTTTTTTTTAATGTCTGTCAAACATTAGGAGTTTCTTAAAGAGATGCAAAAAAAAAAAAAAAAAAGTCCAAGCCACCTCCCCGAATTGCCTTCTTTACTCTCTCTTCTTGATCTTTGGATGTTCCAAAAGTCTCCAGACTTCTGTCACAAATCCTTTTAGTGATCAGGAGGAAGTCACCACTCAATTGTAAGCAAATATATCAACTTGATCCTGGTAGTGGCGATTATGTTATGGGACTGCTGCGTGCTCCCCAAACAGAAAACAACCATTTCGGCTCTCCTGACCGTACTTAACCTTTGTGTAACTCTGTGCAAGTCCCCATCGAGGCCTCAGTTTGATTAGCATCATCAGGATACCACCACCCTCATCTTTATGACAGATATGGGCTGCTTATTATAGGTCGGGAACTATTGTAAAGAGTAAACTCATTTAGCTTTCACAGCTGCCCTGTACAATAGCTATATTATGATCCTATTTTATAGACAGGGAAATTGAGACACGGGAAAATTAAGTCACTTGTCAAGTCTCACAGCTGGCAGTTGGCAAAGCCAGATCTTGAACCCAGGCAGCCTGGATCCAGAGTCCATCCCCTCACACAGTGCGCTGTCTCTTGAGTGAAATACGGGAGGGCAGCACTTTGAATGAACTGACGTAGCGGAAGCAGTGAGCACAGAAACTGGCAATAGTAGATGCTCAGTAAATGGCCTCTTTATTGGATGAACTCACTCCACACTCTGTGATTCATTCTGCCTTTCCTTTCAGAGGTCAGCCCCAGGAGCGTGGGGAAGGAGGGATCACAGCTGAGCTGGGCAATCTTGCTGGTCCAAGCACTGAATCAGCCAAGTCACAGAGTCATGCCTTTTATTTTTAAACACACACACACCTCCTCGGTCCAGTGGCAAGTGAGGGTGGTGTCCTCTGTGCTCTGGTTTGGGATCCAGCTAATTTAGGGGAAGGACTGAGGTGGGGCTGGAGAGGCTGTGGTCGTAGGCACTGGAAACTGGTCGTTCATAGCTCAGGCCATTTGTCTTTCTGATGGGGTCTCTCGCGTCCTTGCTCCGGCTGAACTTTCCTTGGCCCCAGGGATCGTGGCCAGCTGGCCCTTCAGAGAAGATGGCATCCCTTGAGCAGCTGCTCCTCCGGAGCCAGCTGACTCCCTGTAAGCCCTGCCCTGGCCCCGGCCTGCTGTTTCCTCTCTCTCATGGTCAAGGTGGTGGTAGCCTTGGTGGGGGCCTCAGACCAGAGCCAGCAGCGACCTGAGAATAGAGTGACAGAAGGCTGGGGGAGGAGGGGCTCGTCCTTCCAGCCTGCAGAAGCTGCTGCCTTTCGCCCACCTTCCTGCTCTTGCCGAGACGGTGACTCAGGCCCAGACCACTCCCTGGGGAGCCAGGATTTCAGCCACTATCAACTGCCTCCTACTCTCTGCTCAGCCTTCCCTCTCCCCACCACCCCGAACTCTGATCTTTGCTCAGCTGGAGATATCTGGAAGATGGTGGGGTGGGGGTAGACTGAATCATTCCAGGGTTCTCTCCACCCCCCGGCCGGGGCCTAGGCCCATTCAGGCTCCATAGAAACAAATCCAGGAGGCCCAGTGAAGGCCAGGGAGGAGGACGTAGGGTTTAGCTTCTCTCAGCTCTTCTTGGTGATGGACTGGAGGACTCTCCAAAGAAGGCAGGGCTTGAGAGATGAGCTGGGGTGACCAGGGGGATCCCCACCCAGCTGCCATCTGGGGCTGCCTCTCAGTCTCTGCCTCTGCCATGGAGAGGGTGGGGAAACAAAAGATTGAAAAACCCAACAAATTGAAAAGGCACAAGAGCCGGTTTTGTAAATAGACATTACACAAGAGCAGGAGCTCTTTGGGAAAGGTTTTACTGAGACAGAATTAGCCAACTGGCATCCTGCTGCTAATAGAGATATTTACTGTTTGAAAAGTATATTTGTAGCTTTGGAGAACATCCTGTTGACTTTTCTTTATTGTGAAAGAAAACAGAACCCTTTCCCCCCTCTTCCCCTTTTCCTCTGTACACATAGAACTTTTTTTCTTTTTTTTTTTTCTTTTTTGAGGTGGGGCTGGCTGGGGGTTGGAGAAGGGCAAGGCTGAGAGAAATGTTTTCTCCATTTTGTCCCCAAGACCAAAATATTTCTTCCCCTGCCCTCTGATGCTC
This sequence comes from Oryx dammah, assembly GCF_014754425.2. NCBI lineage: Eukaryota > Metazoa > Chordata > Mammalia > Artiodactyla > Bovidae > Oryx > Oryx dammah. The sequence continues at coordinate 68,490,725 of NW_024070185.1, read as the reverse complement.
GTATTTATGGAATGGCAAGAACTAAGTAAGGAAGCCCACTCCCTGGGTCGGGAGCTCACAGCCTTTCTGATAGCTCCAGAGTTTAGAGGTTCTCTAGGGAATGAGCCCCATCTCCTCTCTGGACCTCTGCTGACCTCCCCCCTCCCCGCCTCCACGCCCAATTCCAAGGGGAGAGCTGTGAGGACAAGGAGGAGAACAGAAGTCTGGAAGCCCAGTGAGCCCCTCATCCCAGAGCCCCAGCTGTGCCAGGGCAGCAGTGCCCTCAAGGGATGCTGCCGTGCTGCCACTCTTGCTGCTGCTTCTGAGGACATCCCTGTGGGGGCCTTGAACCACAGGGTGAAATCCAGAGGTCAAGGAGGTGAAGAGGCCGAAGAGTCAGTTGCCTTAAAGTTGCTTTGCTCTCTCTCCACCCTTTACTACTTCAGCGGCAGAGAATCTGATCCCTCCATCAGACCACCTGCCCAAGTTCTCTGGCTCTTCCTCTGGCAGAGCAGAGCACATTTGCCCTTTGGCAGCCTGAGAAGAAACCCAGGAGACTCTTCTCCTTTCACATTTCCTCTCAGGCTCTTGAGAATGTGTTCCCTTGATCCATACGCTGCTAACTTGGCCAGGCTTTACTGCCAGCGCCAAAGGCCAGCTCTGTTCTCTCGGTCTCCACTGAATGTACTTTGCCTTGACCCCAGCTGGTGCTTGTGGCTGGTGATGCCTTTTTAGGTTTTTATTATAACTAGATAAGGATTGGGAGACCAAGGACAATGATACTACCTTTCTTTGTTCTGTATATAGCCTGATCTAAGAGTAGCTTTTTTCAGGAGCCCTAAATTAGAGTGTGCTATTTGATAGGGCCCTGAGGGCAATGGTCTCATTTTACTCATTCATTTAATCATTCATTACCTGCTTACTATGTGTATGAAACCAGATTATAAGCTCCATGAAATCATAGAATGAGTCTGCCTTGTTCATCCTGAGATCCCTAATCCTCACATAGTACTAGGCATGAAGGATACCCTTAATACATAGTCACCGGCTGTTCATTCAGTAAAAGGTTGAAAATAGCACTGTGCCTGGTACAGCACTTGCAGGAGATGCACAGAAGCATAAGTCAAGAGTCCCTATCCTTGAGGTGCTTATGTGTTGTAATGAGAAGACAAGATGTGTACACATCAGAGTTAATTAACATAGGTTAATTAACTTTTTACCAAATAGAGCTTCAGTAATGAAAGGGTGGCTCATTCTGGAGACATGTGTTCACACAGTTCATCACAGCACAAGGTCATAGGCGAACCAACTGGTCAGTTAATGCATGCTGAAAAGGCATTGATATAATTCAAAAGTCCAGTCTTTATATCTTTCAGTAAACTGGAAACTGAAAAATATTTCCTTACTATTATTGGATTGGCCAAAATGTTCTTTCAGGCTTTTCTACTATCATACAGAAAAAACCTAAATGAACTTTTTGGCCAACCCAATGGGAGGCTTCTTGGCTGAAACCAGGAGCCTTCTTCTTGTTCTAGAGCAGAAGATTAAACTCAGAGATTCTTACTGAAGTCAGAAGCATCATTTTCTGCAATTTCTAGCCAATGCCATAAGACAGTAAATAGATATTAAATATTGGGGAAGAGGAATATCTTACAGTTATTTTTAAATGATATGACTATTTGGAAAACCTAGTTAGTTCTTTTTTTCTTGCCAGCCAAATTTCTTGGGCTTTTAAGACTAGGTTAAATATATAGGTGTGGTGACTGGTTGTGGGGTAAATATTTAACACCCCATAGCTTTCCTGTGTACCAGGAAGATGAAGTGAAAAAGAGAATCCATTCGTAGCATAACCAAAATATAAAATTCCATGGAGTGCACCTAAGACAGGTAGGGCAAAAAATTTCACCAGTAAGTGTTCTTTGGGATGTTAATATTTAGCAAAATAAATGTAGCAGACCTATATGAAAAAACTCTTAAGGCCAGAGGAAGTGATAAAAAGACTTGAATGACTGGAAAGAAGTGTTTTGGCCCTAAATGAGCAAACCTAATATAGATAAAGATGTAAGTTCTTCATAAATTAATTTATAAATATAATGTATTTTCACTTCATGGCAAATAGATGGGGAAACAGTAGAAACAGCAACAGACTATATTGGGGGGGCTCCAAAATCACTTTATTTTGGGGGGGGCTCCAAATAGTCGTATCATTTAAAAATAACTGTAAGATATTCCTCTTTTTCCCCAATATTTAATATCTATTTATTGTCTTACGGCATTGGCTAGAAATTGCAGAAAATGATGCTTCTGACTTTAGTAAGAATCTCTGAGTTTAATCTTCTGGTGACTGTAGTCATGAAATTAAAAGACGCTTGCTCCTTGGAAGAAAAGTTATGACCAACCTAGACAGCATATTAAAAAAGCAAAGACATTACTCTGCCAACAGTGGTCCATCTAGTCAAAGCTGTGGTTTTTCCAGTAGTCATGTATGGATGGATGTGAGAGCTGGACTATAAAGAAAGCTGAGCGCCGAAGCATCGATGCTTTTAAACTGTGGTGTTGGAGAAGACTTAAGAGTCCCTTGGACTGCAAGAATGTCCCACCAGTCCATCCTAAAGGAAATCAGTCCTGAATATTCATTGGAAGGACCGATGCCACTCCAATACTTTGGCTACCTGATGTGAAGGACTGACTCATTTGGAAAGACCCTGTGCTGGGAAAGATTGAAGGCAGGAGGAAAAGAGGACGACAGAGGATGAGATAGTTGGATGGCGTCACTGACTCAGTGGACATGAGTTTGAGTAAACTCCAGGAGTTGGTGATGGACAGGGAGGCCTGGGGTCGCAAAGAGTTGGACACGACTGAGCAACTGAACTGAATTGAATATATTTTCAGTAATAAATATCCTGATTTAGAAGGGAGGATACAGCACATGATTTTGAATTTCATCTTAAATCTGAAAACAAAACGAAATGGCCAAGAAATTACCTAAAAAAGAAATGTAATGAGAAAGATTTGCTTACTAGATATTGAGCTGTTATAAACCTAAATAATTAAATTTGTGTTCGAAAGAGAGTGGACCTACTTGTGGTATAGAGTGGAAATGTTTAACACTAATAAAATGATTTTTCAAAGATAGATTAATTTTTGCGGGGGGACTTCCCTGGTGGTCCAGTGGTTAAGACTTCGCCTTCCAATGCAGGGGATACAGGTTTGATCCCTGGTTGGGGAGCTATGATCCCACATGATCCCTCATGGCCAACGTAAAACAGAAACAATATTGTAACAAATTCAATAAAGACTTTAAAAATGGTCATTTCAAACAAAAATCTTTAAAAATATATATATTTTAAAGATTATTTTTTAAAATCACGTTAAAGCAACTGGCTAACCATACACTCAAACTCTACATGGAGTAAAGATTTAAATATAAAAAACAAACCACTAAAATTCATTTGGAAATGCAAGGGACACAGAATAGCCAAAACAGTCTTGGCAAAGAAATTCAAAGTTGGAGGACTTACTCTTCCCAATCTCAAAACTTACCACAAAGCAACAGTAATTAAGACAGTGTAGTACTAGCATTAGGATAGATATGCAAATCAATGGAGTAGAATTGAGTCCAGAAATAAACCTTTACATTGATGGTCTGTTGGATTTTAACAAGGGTGCCACGACAGTTCTACGGAAAAGGAAAGTCTTTTCAGCCAACAGTATTGAGATAACCGCATGGCCCCATGCAAAACAATGAAGTAGGACCCTTACCTACACTATGTACTAAAGTTAGAAAGGATCAAAGACCTAAACATAAGAGCTGAAACTAGAATGCTCTAAGTAAAGAAAACATAAGTGTGAATCTTCCTGACCTTGGATTTGGCAAAGAATTCTTAGATACAAAAACCAAAACCACAAACAACAAAAGAAAACATAGATTTGGCTATTTCAAAATCTAAAACTTTAATTCTTCAAAGGACACCATGAACAAAGTAGAAAAAAACAAATCACAAATGACAGAAAATATTTATATTTGATTAGGGACTTGTACCCAGAGTATATAAAGAACTCTTACAACTCAACAGTTAAAAGAACATCAAGTTTTTTAATGGGCTAACAATTTGAATGGATGTTTCCTCCAGAGAAGATACACAAATGACTAATAAACACCAAAAAAGATGCTCAACATCATACTCATACAGGCCACAACATGGCTAATCCTTGAAAACATTTTGCTCAGTGAAAGAAGCCAACACAAAAGGCCACATGTTATATAATTCTATTTATGTGAAATATCCAGAATAGGCAAATCCTTAGAGACTGCAAGTGTCTTTCTGCTACACTACAAAATAGTTCAGTTCAGTCGCTCTGTCGTGTCTGACTCTTTGCGACCCCATGAACCACAGCACGCCAGGCCTCCCTGTCCATCACCAACTCCCAGAGTCCATCCAAACCCTTGTCCATTGAGTCAGTGATGCCATCAAACCATCTTGTCCTCTGTTGTCCTCTTCTCCTCCTGCCCTCAATCTTTCCCAGCATCAGGGTCTTTTCAAATGAGTCAGCTCTTCACATCAGGTGGCCAAAGTATTGGAGTTTCAGCTTCAAAATCAGTCCTTCCAATGGACACCCAGGACTGATCTCCTTTAGGATCGACTGGTTGGATCTCCTTGCAGTCCAACTGACTCTTAAGAGTCTTCTCCAACACCACAGTTCAAAAGCATCAATTCTTTGGCACTCAGCTTTCTTTATAGTCCAACTCTCACATCCATACATGACCACTGGAAAAACCATAGCCTTGACTGGACAGACTTTTGTTGACAAAGTAATATCTCTGCTTTTTAATATGCTGTCTAGTTTGGTCATAACTTTCCTTCCAAGAAGTAAGCGTCTTTTAATTTCATGGTTGCATTCACCATCTGCAGTGATTTTGGAGCCCAGAAAAATAAAGTCACCCACTGTTTCCCCATCTATTTGCCATGAAGTGATGGGACCAGATGCCATGATCTTAGTTTTCTGAATGTTGAGCTTTAAATGATGAATGACTGCTAATAGAGACAGGGTTTCCTTTTGGGTGATGAAAATGTTCTAAAATTAGTTAGTGGTGGGAATTCTCTGGCAATCCAGTGGTTAGGACTCTGCTTTCACTGCCAAGGGTGCAGGTTCAGTCCCTGGTCCGGGAACTAAGATCCCACAAGCTGCACAGCATGGCCAGAAATAAAATAAAATTAGTGATGAGAGTTGTACAAGTCTGTGAATATACCCAAAACACCAAATTGTACACTTATAAAAGAATGAATCTTATAGTATGTGAATTTCATCTCATAAAGTTGTTATTTAAAATTAATAAAGCAGGTTCTGAGTAGAGGTGACAAGTTGTGGGATTTGTGAGAGAGAAACTAGGTATATATAGTATAATATAATGTATCTATAATATATAGCACATTATACATTATACTGTGTAATATTATGCATCTAGTTTTATCTCCCTTACAAATCTTACAAGAAACACAGTGAGGTGATTTTTTTTAAATCATGAATCTACAAATTCAAGGAAAATAGAGACATCAACAACACTTGGTTTTCATTCGTTTCTATGCATATTTTTATTTCTTTTTTTATTTCTTCTGTGATTTGTTGGTTATTCAGAAGCGTGTTGTTCAGCCTCCATATGTTGGAGTTTTTAATAGTTTTTTTTTTCCTGTAATTGACATCTAATCTTACTGCATTGTGATCAGAAAAGATGCTTGGAATGATTTCAACTTTTTTGAATTTACCAAGGCTAGATTTATGGCCCAGGATGTGATCTGTCCTGGAGAAGGTTCCGTGTGCACTTAAAAAAAAAGGTGAAATTCATTGTTTTGGTGTGAAATGTCCTATAGATATCAATTAGGTCTAACTGGTCCATTGTATCATTTAAAGTTTGTGTTTCCTTGCTAATTTTCTGTTTAGTTGATTTGTTCATAGGTGTGAGTGGGGTATTAAAGTCTCCCCCTATTATTGTGTTATTGTTAATTTCCCCTTTCATGCTTGTTAGCATTTGCCTTACATATTGTGGTGCTCCTATGTTGGGTGCATATATATTTATAATTGTTATATCTTCTTCTTGGAGTGATCCTTTCATCATTATGTAGTCTCCTTCTTTGACTCTTTTCACAGCCTTTATTTCAAAGTCTGTTTTATCTGATAGGAGTATTGCTACTCCTACTTTCTTTTGGTCTCCATTTGCGTGCAATATCTTTTTCCAGCCCTTCACTTTCAGTCTGTATGTGTCCCTTGTTTTGAGGTGGGTTTCTTGTAGACAGCATATATGGGGTCTTGTTTTTGTATCCATTCAGCCAGTCTTTGTCTTTTGGTTGGGGCATTCAACCCATTTACGTTTAAGGTAATTATTGATAAGTATGATCCCATTGCCATTTACTTTGTTGTTTTGGGTTCAAGTTTATACACCTTTTCTGTGTTTCCTGTCTTGCAAAAAAAAAAAAAAGACCCTATTTTTAAAGCAAACTTCATATATATTTTTATAATCTTTTGTTTATAAAAGATTTTGTTTGTTTTTTTTTTTTGTTTTGATTTTGTTTTGTTTGTTTTTTAAATATTTTTGAGAGTCTAACCTCTACTCTAGATTTTTAATCTTCACTTTTTGGTATTTGTTATCAACAACACTTGGGGTTTAGAATGCAGTTACATTGGGTAATGGACTTAGAATTTCCCAGGAAGCCAGATCATGAACTAGCATTCAGGAAAACCAAGAACTTCTGTCGTAAAATCCTCAAAGGTTCAGGAATTGGTGGCCCTGGACACCTCTAGAAGTGAAGCGAAGCCAAACACTCAGGTTAGGAAGACTGGTTGAAAGCTGCCTATGAAAAAGTTGAGAGTCCTACCATCTCTTCCCCAAGTCCATTTCCCCAGAGACTGTCCCCACCTCACCCTAGCAGAAGAATGAAAGGGCTGCACCCTGAAGAGTGTGAAGCAGAGAGTTTCTCTACAGGGGCACACAAAAGTGGATTTACTGTGTGAAACTAATAAAGCCTCAACTTCAGGGCCCTTGCTTACATGGACTTTGTCCAGGGCCCTGGTAGGAAACCTAGCCATGTGTGCAAATAATCCTATTTCCATAAACTTCGGAAATGTGTTTATACTGCACTCAGTTAAGAATACCTCTGCCTTCCTTTCTTCCATTTTCTTTTTTTACTAATTTTTTTTAGTACAGTCGATTTACAATGTCGTGTTAGTTTCTGCTGTAGAGCAAAGTGAATCAGTTATACAAGCACTTGTATCCATTCTTTTTTAGATTCTGTTTCCATGAAGGTTGTGTGTGTAGGTTCCCATGTAGGTCAATCACGTCCAACTCTTTGCAACCCCGTGGACTATGGCCCACCAGGCTCCTCTGTCCATGGGATTTTTCAGGCAAAAATACTGGAGTGGGTTGTCATTTCCTTTTCAGGGGATCTTCCCAACCCAGGGATCAGACCTGCGTCTCCTGCATCTCCTGAATTGGCAGGCAGGGTTTTTGTTTTCTTTTTTTTAACACTGAGCCCCTGTGAGGCCCCCCTTACACATTATTACAGAGTATTGAGTAGAGTTCCCTGTGCTACCCATTAAGTCCTTATTGCTTAGTTATCTATTTTATATATAGTAGTATGCATATGTCAGTCCCAAACTCCCAATTTATTCCTCCCTGATCTTTTTACCTTGGTGACCATAAGTTTGTTTTCTACATCTGACTCAGTTTCTGTTTTGTAAAAGGTTCATCTGTACCATTTTTTTAGATTCCACATAAAAGCAGTATCATATGATGTTTGTCTTTGTCTGACTTCACTCGGTATTACAATCTCTAGGTCCTCCTTTTTCTTCTATATACTCCCCTTCATGTCAGGCAGCTTTAGAGTAGCCTAGACCTTTTTTGAGATGGGGCAGGATGGGGTGGGGGGGATGTTGAATTGAAAGTTTGCTGTTTTGACTTTAATTTGTAAGGAGATTTTTGGAAATCTTTAATAAACCAAGTGACATTATAGACTCCTAAGTTGGAAATATACAAAGGATATACCTTTTTTGGACATCTTCAAATTTGTTTTATAGTTAAAAGAAAAATTCTATAAAAATAAAACACAAAACAAGTGACAGAGGGGGGCAATGAAATCATAGATATTATTCTGAAATCAAGTAAAGTGTAACAAAACAATGTCACATTGTACCGAAAGCTAGCAATTCATTAAGAGAATAGATCAGTTTTAAATAGAAGTGATGATTATTTGATAATCCAGCTAATGAGGAGGAGCAAATCATATGAACATGTTGCTAAAACATTTAAATTTCTAATGGATTTAACATGAAAGACATAACAAAGAAAACATAAAACTCATGGTATGCCCTCCTACAAGGACATCAGTGACAAGCCAGTTTCTCTCATTAATTCAGAGAGCATTTAAGATTAGTCATTGTACAAGAAAATCTGAAATCTTACAGTTTACTTATGAAAGAAACATGAGATTTTCATAAATTTTACAACAGTCCTAAAATTTATATTATATTTATATGTTACCAGTAAGCTGCATAAAAAAGCTTTTCTAAACTGTCAGTAATAGAAAACAAATTTCAATCAACGCCACTGGAAAAAAGGCTGAATTATCTTTCTTTTCTCTCTAAGAAAATGATTTATCAAGTCTGTGTCATATGAAGAGGCAATCATAGACTATGCAGCCAAAAAAAAAAAAGTAGAGAAGTAAATATAAAGGTGTGTCAGGCTCGCTCAGTTGTGTCTGACTCTTTGCGACCCCATGGACTGCAGCCCACCAGGCTCCTCCGTCCATGGGATTTTCCAGGCAGTAGTCCTGGAGTGGATTGCCATTTCCTTCTGCAGGGGATCTTCCCAACCCAGGGATCGAACCTGGGTCTCCCACATTGTAGACAGATGCTTTACCGTCTGAGCCACCAGGGAAGTCCCATGTTACCAGTAAGCTGCATAAAAAACCTTTTCTAAACTGTCAGTAATAGAAAACAAATTTCAATCAATGCCGCTGGGAAAAAGGCTGAATTATCTTTCTTTTTTCTCTAAGAAGATGATTTATCAAGTCTGTGTCATATGAAGAGGCAATCATAGACTATGCAGCCAAAAAAAAAAAAATGTAGAGAAGTAAATATAAAGGTGTGTCAGGCAGATGATTAATAAAAATATTAGGTTATTCTTGATTTTCTGATGTTCATGTTATTTGTCAGGTTTTATAACTTGTAATTTATTATGCTCTTTCTCTGTCTAAATAAACATTCACTTTCAGACCTGTTTTTACATTTGCAGTTTTGCAATCTCTTTCTTTAAAAGGGCATGCAGAATTGTGTAAGCTTCAGGGCCACAACACCTAGACTGCTTCAGGTACAGGTGAGGGTAGGACTTCATAGGTGATGAAGCGGATGAATGCATATGGAGTGCTGACACACCCCTTCCCCACATGCACACACACAGGACCTCGTCTACTCCCTGAGATCCCAGAACAGTGAGCTGGGTCTTTATATCCAGTGCATGGGAGTGGAAGAATCGTCTCTAGGGAATTTCACCTCCCTCAGAGAAAAGATCAGCTACTGACATCAAGGATCCCCTATAAGACTTCTCAGCCAGATCATCCTATGCAACTGACAGACACTATTCGTGTACTCACAGCTGCCTTTTGGCTCCTAGTCATATATTCAAGAAGATAACCAAGTACTGTTCATCCAAGGGACGTATTTAGTATGAAAAATGGAGACTAAAACAAACCAAAAAAGCAACTTGAAGGGAAACTGAGACTCTAAAGGAAGAGGAAGCTCTTTTCAAAGCTCTCATTGAAAGTTTCAGATAAAGCATCTGATAAGTAAAAACAGGTTACTCTTTTTCTGAAAAGACATCCTGAAAATTAAGGAGCTGTTGAAATGAAAAACGTGAGAGCAGAAATGAAAATCTCTTTAGAAATATTAAAAAGTAAGGAAACATTGAGAAAAAAAAAAAAAACAGAGAAATTAGAGGACCAACCAAGGTCAGCACCAGAATTATTTCAGAAATTTTTTTACAAGGCAAACAGAAAATGGGAGTGGGTCATCAACAACAAAGTCTCCTTTAATCCAAGAACTAAAGATTATAAATGGCCAACTTAACAGAGTCCTGTGACTACCCCAGCACAATGGATAAAAACACCACAAGGTACATTGTTGTGCAATTCTGCACTGCAGAGGACGCACATCTTATCCTCGAAGCTTGCATGAAGAAAATAAAAAGCAGATCCCGTGCAAAGGTTTGGGAATCCAAGTGGCTTCAGACTTCACCACCTAAAAGGTACTGGGAAAAGAGAAGCCAAAGAACCAGTGCCTTTGAGATTCTGGAAGTCATTCCCAGACTATAATTCTATACCCAGTCCAACTAACTATAGCGTGAGGATAGGATAAAAAGAGTTTGGGTTGTGCCGTCTCAAAAATGATCTCCAGGACTTCTTTGGTGTTTCAGTGGCTAAGACTCCACACTCCCAATGCAGAGGGCCCGGGTTCAATCCCTGGTCAGAGAACTAGATTCCACATGCTTCAACTAAGACCTGGAACAACCAAATAAATATATATTTTTTTAAATGATCTCCCTCACACTTTGTCCACCCAAATGAGGAGTAAACCAAGAAAGGAAGACTCAGAGTCCAGGTGGAGAAGTTCCTAGGAGAGAGGCCAAAGAAATCCCTGTGAAGATGGTGATGGGAGAGCCCAGGAGGAGAGGCAGTCCATCCAGACTAGGTTCAAAGCTCCAGTAGAGACTTTCAGGAAGGGAAGGTGATAGAATATCTAATACAAGGGAATGTACTGAGTAGATTTAGACAATTGGGAGAGGATTAGGGCTAAACATAGAAAATTAAGCATGTGAAAGTAAAAACTATTTTTAGGGAAACTTATGCAGTGTTCGGAGTTCTGTGTTGCTGTGTAACAGATTACCTCCCTCTCCACCCAACCACCAACAGTGCCTCCCAACAATACCAGTTTCAGATTGTCAGGAATTTGGGAGTGGCTCAGCTGGGGAGTTTGGCTTGCGAACTCTGCTGTCTCCTGAAGATTTGGCTGAGGCTGAACAGTCTGCTGGCTGCCACATGCAGGAAGGAAAACAAATCACATTATGTTCCTAATAGTGTATTTCATATGAATCTAACCAGATCACAGTATAACTCTATTGAGAAGACAGAGTTGCAAATATGCCTTTGGTAATAGGGGTGAAGACCCAAAAGAGGTGCATGTGTTTGTTTAGTTAAATCTTCTTCCACAATAAAAAGTCAATAGCTAGGGCCTGAAACCTAATAATCAATGAGGGGCAATGCTCACATTTTCTGTTTAAAGATGCAAAGGTACATATCAAAAAACAACAACAAAAAGAGAACATCCAAGTTAGAAGTGCTCATCTCAAGCAATTGAGATTGGGGAGCCTAGAACCTAATGTTTTGCTTAGCAAACATTGTTCCCTTGTTAAACAGTGCACATGTATAGCTTTAATAAGAGCAAAGCTTAAAGAGGAAGTCATAAAAGTAATAAAGTAAATCTAGATGAATTTTTCTGTGTTGGGGTGGAGGAGGCAGGTCTTTGTAGGATATCAAAAGAAGAAATCGTAAAGGAAAAAGTTAGATTTGGTCATTTTGGCTTCATACTAATTAAAACCCTCTGTATGTTAAATACACACACACATGTATAAAACGGAGAGAAAAGCAGTAAGCCAGGAAAAGAATCCTGATACACTGTCCAGCGCTGGTAGCAAAATAGAAACTATTACAGTCCTTTAAAAATACATAAACTGTTTCAATCTGTCTCAGGATCCATTTGGCAAGTGAATCAAAACCTTGAACCTGCAGGTATCCTTTGACCCAGCAATTCCAACTAATTGTAACTAATCCTTGATGTGCCCAAAGATTTAGCCATTCCTTTTCATTTTCAAGAGAAGAAAAACTTGAAGCAGTTGAAATGAACAGTAAGTGAGCGATGTGAGTACAAAAAACTAGTGGTACAATTGATTAATGAAATACTAGTTAGCTCTTAAAAGGCAGGCCAATTATTATACAGAGTGAAGTCAGAGAAAACAAATGTCATATTTTAACACATACATATGGAATCTAGAAAGATGGTGCTGATGAATGTAGAAAGATGGTGCAGGGCAGCAATGGAGATGCTGACATAGAGAACAGACTTAGGAACACAGGGGAGGAGGGAAAGATGAGGATGAATGGAGACAGAGCATGGAAACATATACATTACCATATGTAAAACAGATAGCCAGTGGGAATCTGGTGAATGGCTTGGAACTCAAACCAAGGCTCTGCAACAACCTAGAGGGGTAGGATGGGGTGGGAGGGAGGTTCAGAGGGAGAGAATATATGTATACCTATCACTGATTCATGTTGATGTATGGCAGAAACCAATAGAATATTGTAAAGCAGTTATCCTTCAATTAAGAACAAATAATATAAATTAATTAAAAATAAATAATTTTTTAAAAAGGCCAATGAAAACTAAGTTGGCATATAAAAACACTCCTGATATTTGGTCCCTTTATTTTTAAAAAGTTGTGTAAGTAATGCATCTACTATACGTGTGCACACTCATGTACACTGAGATTTGAGGTGGTACTTTTTCTCTGGGATTTTGTGTTTTTGTATCTGTGTTGTGTTCTTCATAGTTTTCAGCACTGATCAGGTGTTATTTTTATAGTCAAGAAAAAAAGTAAGTTTTTTCTTAAGTTTATTTGAGAAATAGGGAAAGTGCAAAGAAGAGAACAGTAATCATATTCTCACCACCCGGAATTAACTACTAACATTTGGCATATCTGCTTCAAGCTTTGTTTTGTTTTGTGTTTTTTTTTTTTTCCTGCAAATGTTAAAATATAATTAACACTAAAACATTAACCTTGGCTGTTTGAGGTTTTTTGTTTTTCTCTTCTTTCTCTCTTCTAGGCTTTTCTGTATTTCTTAAGTTTTCTCTGATGAGCATGTTTTACTTTTTAAAGAGATGAACTGTAATCAACTGTAAAAGGTAGAATATTTTAAAATGCCAAATAAAGTCATCGACATTTCAAAGAAGGTCAGCAAAGTTTGAGACTCAGAACAGCTTTGATGAAACCAAGAGAAGGGAAGGGTTCCCTGTAGGTGGGATGGCTGTATGTCCCAGTTTCCACAAGTTTTATACCTTTTGTCCTGATGAAATTGTAAATAACAGTGTTGATGCTAAAAAAAAAAAGTGGACGTCCCACTTTGGGACAGGGATTTGGGGAATAAATGAACAGCCACTTGGCTGAATCAGGGTGGTAGTTGCATTGGCTGAAAGAGAAAGGAAGCTACAAGGCAGAGTATTATAGAGGCACAGTGACTACTGGTTTCGGAAGTTCCTTCACCAGTTCCGGGGCTGCTGCAGGAAATGTACACAATGAGCGTCTTGTTGTCCAGAAAGCAAGGAAGTACTAAAAACACACTCACACTGATGTGGGCGTGTCCAAGGGACACAGGAGCCAGCTAAACGAGCTCCCAAAGCCGGAACAGTGGGAAGAACAAATAACGTAGTATTGGGCTATAAATCATATAAAATAAATATGCGTTTATACTGATACAAATGACTGAATAAATAAACGAAGAACAGAATTCTCCCGTGCAGAAGCCCAAGTGACTTGTGCCAATACTCTGCCCTCCAGGAGGTGGAGTATAACTCCTCCTTAAGTATGGGCTGTTCCCTAGTGGCTTCCTTCCAAAGAGGGGAGGGGGTGTACCAGGGCGTGGGGGTGGGAAGTGACCATAGAGGGGAGAATCCTGGAAACACTGCTTCAGCCCAGTGACCGAGGCTCACATCAACCGTAAGAAGTCACGCTGAGAGACTTCCCTGGCAGTCCAGTGGTTCAGACTGCGCCTTCCAGTGCAGAGGGTGCAAGTTGGATCCCTGCTCGGGGAGCTAAGATCATACATGCCTTGAGGTCAAAAAAAAAAAAAGGCAAAACATAGATCAGAAGCAATATTGTTTACAAAGTCAGTAATAATTTTTAGAAAATTCCAATGGTAAATTTTTTTTCAAAAAGTCACATTGATAGCTCAAACCCTCAGTGTGATGTGGCGAGAATGGCACTTTTACTTCTTCCCCCCAACGACCCGTAACCCCAATCCAGTCATGAGAAAAAGAGCAGACAAACCCCAGCCAAGAGACTGTTCATAGAATACCTGACCAGCACTCCTGAAAATGGTCAGGGTCATCAGAAAACAGGGAAGGTCTGAGAAAAGATCAAGAGGAGGCTAAGGAGACTTAACAACTAAACGGAATGCAGCAGCCTGGCTAGGATCCTGAACTTCAAAAGGACCTGAGGTCAAAACTAAGGGAATCTGAGTAAAGCACAGACTTTGATATCTCAGGATTGGCTTCTTAATTGTAATAAATATACCATGCAACTGTAAGAGGTTAAGAATAAGGGAAACTGGGTGTGGAATATATGCAGTTAGGGACTGTCTTCACAGTTGTTCTGTAAACCTAAAACTTTTAAAATTAAAAGTAACTTTTTTTTTTTTAAAGAAAAGCATTCTTCAGGCAGGGAGATGGCTTTTGAAGAGGTGAACTGAAAGCTGATCAGAATTGAATGATTGTCAGTTGCTGACAGTGAGATTACAGAGACCTGGCTCCATCTACACGGTGCATGTAGCCTCTCATTTGTGTAGAAGCACCCCTTTCAGCACCAGTCTCCTTCTGATAACACGGTCCTCTTTTCGTTTCCTGTCTCATAACCATGAACCCTTTGTAAAATCCATAGTATTTTAAGATGAGGTATTGTGGTCAGATGGTTTTTCATAATTTCTTCAAATACATGTGAAGGAATGTGTTCATGTGAAAGAGTATTACACTCTGAGTAGCCGAGAGAAATATGGACAAATCGAGGCCCTGACTGTTCTGCGTCCTGTCGTTGCATGACCCTGGGCCCGTCACTGCGCCCCTCCATATCTCCTTCTCCATCCACCAAATGAGAGGGTTGAACTGGAAAAATTTCTTTGGTAACTCGCAGCTCTAAAAATACCATGATTCTAAATTAAGATTTAGAGAGAGAGAGGCTGTGGCACCACAAATAATGGAACCGAAGTTCCTGATTGCTTTGTCTCTAGTTGGCGGTAATGTGTGTGTGTTAGTTGCTCAGTCACGTCCGACTCTTGCAGCCCCATGCACTGTAGCCTGCATGTAGGCTCCTCCGTCCGTGGGACTTCCAGGCAAGAATACTGGGGTGGGTTGCCATTCGCTTCTCCAGGGGATCTTCCCAGCCCAGGGATGGAACCAGGTCTCCCGCATGGCAGGCGGGTTCTTTACCATCAGAGCCACCAGGGAGGCAGTAGTACCAGACGCCAAGCTAGAATCACTTTGACGACTGCTCCGAGTCGTGTTTGGAATTCTCATCCTGCTCCCCACATTCTTGGAAGGGAAATTCAGTGTAGAATTCAAGTTTTAGATAAGCTGAAAGGACCACCTAGTCCAACTCCTTTGCTTTATAGTTTGTCTAAGAAACTAGTCAGAGGCAGAGACCAAGGTTTCTGATTCCTGGTCTCAAGTTTTTTATAGGCCTTATGCTTGCCACAGAGCAGGATCAGTCCTTTTGCAATGCCACCAGGACCTCATTTGCACTGTTACCAAAATGGTCCTTGAAGGCAGTGTCTCACTGTCCAAAACCATTGTGTCAATCAGCTTGAGTCCCTGATCTGGGGAAAAGTAACTGGGGGGAGGGGGAGGAGTCTAAGGCTCTCCCCTTAACCTGTCTTCTTCAGATCTGAGAAAAGGAAATAGCAATTTGATTTTTTTTCCCTTTGCTTTTCGGTTCCATTGCTTCCCTTTCCCTGGTAATGACACAGCCAGAGCTGATTTGTTTACAGAAGCCACGTGAATGAGCCAGCCCCCAAAGGGTTAACACTCCCAAATTACGGGGCTGGGTTAACAATAAACAGGATGTCCTCCAGAAATTAAATTTAAACCGCTGTGACTCAGGCCAGCCCATCCTCTCAACCAGATCGTTGTCTGGGGTTATTATCGGTGGTTAATTATACCATTGGGTTTAGTGGCAGTGTTGGTCAGTGTGGGCCAGAAGTCAGGCTCCAGGAGAGGGATGTGTGTAGGGAGGTGGTGAGGGATGTGGTGGGAGCGGGAGGTTTGAATGGAAGGGACCACTGCTCCTGAGCCTGGAAGGAGAGACTTGAGGGGGGTCCAACCCGCACCCTGAGGGCTCTTCCCTGAGCTGATCCCAGCCAGGAAGGCATCCGTCCCTCCTGCCTGGGTAGGAGAAGCCTGTGCTTCTGTAGCTGTTGGGTTGCATTGTGGCTTCTTTAAGTCTCAGAATTATAGGATCGTAGAATTTTCAGCACCTGAAGGAAGCTTGTAGACTTGTAGAGTCCCAGTTTAACCCTCTGGTTTCCCAGAGTAGGAGATTAAGTCCTGGCACAGTCCTGGGGAAGGGCAGCCTGTCCGTGAGAGGCAAGGTGGGGTTAGACTCTTCCACCATGACCTTCCTCCCGTCAGGGCAAGCTGTCTTCCATTTCCAGGTGGACAACCTGAGGGGCAGAGCTTCCCAGCAAATTTGAGCCAACCTTGAGCTGAATTCAGATTCTTCACCAAGCTAGCTTTATTTAGATGTTGTCAGTTCTTGTGGGACATAACCCAGCGTGACTGATCCTTAATGCCCCTGCAATTTGTCCTCTCTCCCCAGCCCCACAAGAAGCTCTCCACAGTTTCAGAATTTCCCTGGTGGTCCAGTGATTAAGACTCCATGCTCTCAATGCAGGAGGCCTGGGTTCAACCCCTGGTCAGGGAACTAGATCCCATATGCTGCAACGAAGACCCAGTGCAACCAAATATATAAATAAATACATATTTTTTAAAAATGAGGTTAAAAAAAAAAAAGCCCTCCACAGTGTGTCTCTCTCTAGAAAAATAGGGAAGCACCTACTGCAGATGAGAGTGGGTTTTTTGTTTGTTTGTCTTCCATGTATTTATTTATTTGGGGGTAGACGATAGTGGGTTTTGGGGTGGTTTTTAAAAGGCATGTTTTCAAAAAAAAAAAAAAATAAAATAAAAGGCATGTTTTCAAGGATGAGAACTGTCCAGGTGAGCATGTGACCTCTCTGCCCTAGCCACTCCCCAAGATGCAAGCTGTATAGTGACTGTTGCTGGTACAGTGTCTCGCCTTTCCTGGCTTCACCTTTGCAGTGGAGTGCTCAGGGCATCTCCATCTGCGTGTCCGTGGAGGACCACTGCCCTGGAGCCCAGCCTGGCTGCTGATGGTCCTCGACCCACAGTCATGTGGTATGAGTACCTTGAGGTGAGGCACCCCTTCCAGGAGAGAAGTGGCCGTACCTCATTGAATCTTTTCAGCCACGTCCTTCCCCATTTCTCCTAACCTCCCTCTTCATCTCTCTCTGTCTCTCTCACAGGATTCCTTTCAAGATTGGGCAGCCCAAGAAACAGATTGTCCCCAAAACAGTGAGTAACCAGTTCTTTGACTCCGAGACTCACGTGGCCTTTGTATAGAACCAGAGCTTTGACTCAGCAGGTCATGGGACTGGAGAAGCAGAACCGGTCTTATTATTCCCAGTCGTGTCCCTCTAGGATCTCGCATAGGTGGGGGCTTGCAGGGCCCTCCTGTCCCAGGACACTTTATTCCCTCAGGTCAGCCTGGGCCCCTCCCCCTCCTTAGGGAAGTGGCAAACGTGGGTCACAAGGTGACGGACACGCTGCTTTTGAGCAGCCTGTCAGAGGGGTCTGGTTGTGACAATCTGCATTTTACTGAAAGCATTCATGAAACTCACCAGGGATGTGCCCCAGACCTATATCTCTGGCCTCCTCAAGCTGCGTAACATCCCAGGGAGCCTCCCTGGATGCCCAGGTCCCCTTCTCTCTGCTGCTACATTTGTTCTTAGGCAGGACCCAGAGCCACTGAGAGGAAGGGCATGATTGACTCCTACCCTCCTATGAAAAAGCAGAGACATCATTTTGCTGACAAAGGTCCATATAGTCAAAGCTATGGTTTTTCCAGTAGTCATGTTAGGGTGTGAGACTTGAACCAAGAAGAATGCTGAGCACTGAAGAATTAATGCTTTTGAACTGTGGTACTGGAGAAGATTCTTGAGTCCCTTGGATGGCAGGGAGATCAAACCAGTAAATCCTAAAGGAAATCAACCCTGAATATTCATTAGAAGGAGTGATGCTGAAGCTCCAATACTCTGGCCACCTGATATGAAGAGCCAGGTCATTAGAAAAGACCCTGATGCTGGGAAAGACTGAGGGCAGGAGAAGAAGGGGACAGCAGTGGATGAGATGGTTGGATGGCATCGTTGACTGAGTGGACATGAGTTTGAGTAAACTCTGGGAGAGAGAGAAGGACAGGGAAGCCTGACTTGCTACAGTCCATGGGGTCTCAAAGAGTCATACATGACTTAGTGACTCATCAACAACCCTCTTGTAAGCTCACAGTTTGTATCTCCATTTTATCATCCCAGCAGAAGAGGAGGAAAATCTAGATTCTTAGAAAGTTGGAACTGTGCGACTTCTCTGGTGGTCCAGTGATTAGGACTCTGCTTCCATTGCAGGGGGCACAGGTTCAGTCCCTGGTCAGGGAACTAAGATCCCACATGCCGTGCCCTTAGAGATTGTCCAGTCCAGCCTGCAGTTTTCCTGATAAGGAGACCGGTGGCCGTAGAGTTGTGGTGACTTTCTAAGGTCTTAAACCTAATTCTGACAGAGCTGGAGTTAGGACTTGTGTTCAGGACCCTTGCCATTGCTTTGTACGCTCTCACTTGGACTGTGAAGACCTGAGATTTTGAAATTCTAGTCAGGAATGGCCTCTTCAACCCCTCACCCACAAATCTGAGTAAGACTCTTAAGGGTCTAATGTGGGAGACCATAACTATAAGCCTAGCACTTGTCAGCCTACTGGAGGCTCTGCACTGTCTTCCGAGCCACTGGCAGTTCTTGTCTTAATAACCTTGGCTTAGGACTCAGGACCAGAGAAAGCAATGGCACCCTACTCCAGTACTCTTGCCTGGAAAATCCCATGGACGGAGAAGCCTGGTAGGCTGCAGTCCATGGGGTCGCACAGAGTCAGCCACGACTGAAGCAACTTAGCAGCAGCAGTAAGACTCAGGACTGGATTTGGCGGCAAGGGAAGTTCTGAGCACATCTGAGCACTGGCTTCATCTTTGGGAAATCCACCATCAGGTCACTTAGGAGGAAATGGGCCTGCATTAAAAGATCCCTCCTGTTTTTCAAGCAAAGGCAGGCCAGGGACAGACTCAGAGCTTACCTCCCATGCAGAGGCTGAGCAGCTGTGGAGGCTGAGGCGCAGAGAATCTGGGCGTGCTGCAGCTGGCCACAGGAAGTGGGAAGGTGTGGCTTTGAGTCTCCAGAGTTTAATCCAGGGCAGATCTGAAGGGGAAGTGGTTTCGAGAAGGGTCTTTTATTCCCAGCACTCACTACCAAAAAACAAGCAAAGAAACAAAAATGTCTCCTAACATCCCAGCCTTTATCAAAATAGGCTTTGTTCTCCGTGAAAAAGTATAGATGAGAATGCAGTTTCTAGCTTCCTTGGCAGACTTCACTGTTGCAAAGTCTCTGGGTCTTCTGTTTGGGGGAATGGCCAGGACTCCCCAGAGGAAGGGCAAATGGCAGACTCAGTGCCTGTGGATGGGCCCAAGGCCTCCCTCTTCCCTTCCTAGAGTCCGTCGTGTTTGGGACAGAATTGTAGTCCTCTCACTCCTGGCATCAGCTCCTCCAGACAGACTGGGTAGCACTGAGTGGATTTGTAAGCTTCTCTGTCTGGATTCCCGTCCTGGCCCTGCCACATGCTGCCTGTGAACCTCAGCAAGTTCCTTACCCTCTCTGAGCCTTCGTTTCAGGGGGTTTCTGTGGTTTGGGTTTTTGGTTTTTTTTTTGGTCAAGCCACCCTGCTGCATATGAGGTCTTAGTTCCTCAACCAGGGACCAAACCCCACCCCCTTCCTGCATTGAAAGTTCGGAGTTTTAACCACTAGACTGCCAAGGAAGCCCTTCTGATCCTTCATTTTCTCTTTGGTGGAGTGAGGATGTTGCTAGCTCCTGTGTCATTGATGTGTGATGTATCTCACAGGAGGGGCAGATGAACACTTAACACAGTGCCTGGCAGGTAGTGGGCTCTCAGCAAGTATTCACTACATAGTGAGATGATAGCTGACGTGACTGCGTAAACCACCAAGGACCCAGCCTGTCCCACACAGCTGGATTCCCCACTGCAACCAACCGGTCCAGTCACCTGGGCCTTCAGTTTCTCAAGAGGAAATCAGAGCCAACTCATGGCTTGGAATGGAGGCCTTTGCTTCCTCGACTCCCCAGAGGCACTGAATCTGTGGAGCAAGGCCCTGCTTCTTTGGAGTCTCCCTCCACCTCACCAGTCCCCTCCTGGCCCCCACACAGGCCCAAGCCGTGCGGTTGTCTCAGCATCTCTGGCAGCTGCCCCCGAACTCGGGTGACGCACTCTGTTTTTCCAGGCCCTCTCGAGGAGGGAACAGATGTGGCTGCCTGGGTTATTGGAAGTCGCGGCACCCTTGTCATGGGAAGAAGTGCTCATGTTATCTTCAGGGAGTTCCAGGAGTTTTCTTGGCTTGAGGCACCCGAGCATCAGACACAAAGAAAGCATTGTGCATTTGCCCTCCCCATTCTCCTGTGCCCAGGTTATTAACACAAACCCCAGGATTGTCAAAGCTTTGGCTGGGAGGGTGTGTTCTCTGCAGGGGCTGACCCCTGGGACAAAATGGAAGGATGGGCACTCGCCCACCTCCTAGTCCTTAGCTTCTGCTTAAGTCTTCTCCCGCTGCCCCAGCCCATCAAGGAGCTGGAGTGTCATGGTGCAGAAGAGAAACTGTACCTCCCTCTATAGCCAGGAAGATGGAGGACTTTTTTTTTTTTTTTTTCGTATTTGGCCACACCAGGTCTTAGTTGCAGCATATGAGATCTTAGTTCCCTGACCAGGGATTGAACCCAGACCTCCCGCATCTGGAGCATGGAGTCTTAGCCACTGGACCACCAAGGATGTCCCAGACTTTGGCCTTTAAAGCAAGGCTTTCCCTGGGTCTCGCACATGCCCAGAGTCCCAGCTAGGCAGGCAGGCATTCCAGAAGGTCAAAGTAGATGGGAGTCACAGCAGGTTGATCTTCCCTTGAGAACTGTTTCCACATACAAAGTGAAGGGACCCTTTGTAACAAATCTAAGAGAGGCTGCTTCCTGGAAGGGGAGTTTCTCAGCTGGCCCAGGGTTCCTGTTTCCTCACCTCAGCTTATAACCCCAGGATGAGCGCCTGGCCCTGCCCATGGGCCTCCCTGTCTTCCTCATGCATGTGAATGGGCAGAAATTCTGCCCCATACTCACTTAACAACCGCAGAGCTCCTACCATGCGGCAGTCTGGCCCAGGCCCTGGAGATGAGCCATGAGCTGCTCGGCACTTATGGCCACCCCAAGCCTCCATGAATGCCAAGGCGGTCTCAGTGCTTGATCCTCCCAGTGCTGACCTCGCCAGCCAGACCTGACCCGCCGACGGTCGCACACATGTGTTTACACTTGCATTGTTGACTGGGGTCCAGTTGCCTTTTTGGCAAAGCCATTGGTTGTCCAAAGATGTTCAAATCTTTTGTGTTTGGCTCCTTTTCTCAGCACGGATACACCTTGGAATGAGACGTCAGTGTGTCCCTTGATCCCCTAAGCCATCGTCTGAGAGTCTAGAATCCGGGTGCTATGCCTCTCAGATCTTTCCCCAGGGGACCAGAGACCTCCGGAACAGTGAGCTGTGGAAGTAGCCCCAGGCGGCTCCCAGAGACGGGAGGTGAAGCATCCTTGACCTTCTCTTAGGCTGTCAGTGTATAGAACAAGAGCCCGAGTTCCCACCCAATGCACCTCTCCGCTTCCAGCATAAGATCCCCAAGTTTCTCCTGAGCCAGTTGGAAACCTGCAGCCCTTCTACATGCAAGGACCAGCAGTGGCACCCAGGGAGACCAGGTTCCCTGACACCCCACATAACACCCTGGGGATTGCACAAGAGCGTGCTGCAAGCCTGGCCTTTGCCTCCTTTCCCCCTTTCCCCCACCCCCACCCTCTGCCACCTCCCAGGGCCCCTCCTGTCTGCTCTTGATCTTCAGGAGAGCAAACTCCAGCCATGGTGACCTTCATTTCAATTATGTCTTTTTGGCCAAAAAATGCCTGTAAGACATGAAGACTCTGCTGGGGCACCAGTGATGAGGCTTTTTGTTTGTTTTGGGAGTTTGTTTGGGTTTTTTTGTTTGTTTGTTTGTGCCAAGTGGCATATGGGGTCTTAGTTCCCCGACCAGGGATTGAACCTGGGCCCTCTGCGTTGGGAGTTCATAGTCTTAGCCACAGGACCACCAGGCAAGTCCTGTGAATGTAGTTTTTCTTTCTTCTTTTTTTTTAAAAAAGACCTGAGCTAGCAGTCTGCATTCTAGCCCTGCTATCCCACAAATTAGGCCTGGGTCCTGAAGTAAATCACTCCCTCTGGCAGCATGCTCCTCACTTATCACATGAAATCCTTGGCCTGGATAATGTTCTGCCAGTCTGTGACTGTGTTGAATTTACCTCCATCCAGATGTGGAGCATGAGGCCAGTGTGAGGGAACAGCACATGAGTCTTTGATGATAACTACAGATTTGCGTGCCTCACCTCTAACCTGTATGTCCAGTGACAGGATTTAGGGCTTTCCCTAGCAGGAGTCTCTGGGTGGCAGCCAGGAAGGCCCTCTAGGAGGTCATGGCCTCAGTTCATCAGCTGGGGCTTTCCCCACTTTGGTAGCATGACAGTTAAGGGCACAGACCTGAGAGCCGGGCTGCCTTGTCCGTATTCAAACCCTAGGCCTCCTGCTCAGTAGCAGTGTGACCTTGATCAGCCGATACCCCTCTGTCCTGGGGACCTCAGTGTGTTGAGGGCCCTCAGCACACCTGCCTGCCAAGTGACTGATGGAGGAAAAGCCGGCTCGGGAAACGTGCAGGGAGCAATTAGGCCTCCTTGGGAGAGGACGAAGCAGAGGCAAGGCTCAGTCCTCCCATGGGACTCCACTGGCCACTCTGCTGAGACCACTGCCTGGGCCCCGCATGACTGATGGGGAGATTCAGGCTCTAGAAGTGCGGGTGACTTTCCTCACTTCACCTGCCATGTCAGTCAAGGAATTGGGGTCCAGGCACACACCCACTCAGTTTAAATATCAAGGAAACCTGGTAACTCATCCAGAGTTTAGATAACCTTGCTGAGTCGATAATGATATTTGTGATGGGCATAAGTATCCCAGCGCACAGAGCGGTGATCCTGTGTCTTTCACGATCCACCTGAACCTCTCAGGCTCGGGACTTGTGAGGAAACTGGGTTGGGAGGGGACCGGTTCCCGCCTGCTTTCCTCCAAGCCTGGGTGAGGAGTTTCTGTCACACTCTGAGCCCCTTACCTGCTCCCCTGCCCATGGAGAGGGGTATAGGGAGCACAGCCCAGCCTCACTCCCTGCGGGGGCAGACAGAGCTGAGATCCGCTGGTACCTGCCTGGCTGGCCCGTCTGAGAGGGGAGGCCTTCACCCTAAATCAAACAATCAATTTGGGAACACAAGGCTCCTGTGTCGTGAGCAGTGCTTGTGTGGACTGGATGGCGTTGTTTTCTGCAGAAGGGGTGGCTGGGAGGGCGGGCCGGGAGTTTCGTAGGTGGCAGGTTTTTTCCAACGTGCTGTCAGTCTTCCAGTGATTGAGTTATCACTTCCTTTTCAGGTGGAGAGAGACTTTGAAAGAGAGTATGGAAAACTCCAGCAGTGAGTGTCAGCCCTGAGAAGGGTGGGCAGGAAGGGGGTTCTGCTCGGGAAAGGAAAGACTCTCCTGCCCAGTCTCACTTCCCACATCACCTCATCCACTGACCATCCATCCTGTCGGCACCCCAGGAGCCAGAGCAGCTCAATCCACCACTGGCCAGAACTTCTGCCGAGTGGTGGCTGCCTAATAGTCATTATCTTGTAGCCTTTGGGTCTGTGGCCTCGTGCCAAGCTTGTAGTGGCCCTTCGGTCAGTAGGAACATCCTCGCAGAGCGAGGCTCCTCCTCCTCCTGGCAGGAGCCCTGAGTCCCACATAGGGTGCAGCTCAGATGGGTGGGCGAACAGGGGCAGAGGCAGCCGGGCGATGCCAGGTTCCAGGCCCATACTGCTGCCTTGCAGGCTGGAGGAGCAGACCAAGAGACTGCAGAAGGACATGAAGAAGAGCACAGACGCTGACCTGGGTAGGTGACCCTTCCCCCGCACTCAACCTGGATGGGAGAAGGGCAGAGATGGTCGCCCTCCTCACTCAGTCCCTGTAGGGCTGGCTTTGAAGAAGGTGCACTTAGCAGTCGCCCCACAGATGTCCCTGAGAAGTGGCACGAGGCCCCGTTTCACTTAGCAGACTACCGCTCTCTGCTTTCCCTGGAACAGCAGCCACTACCAGCGACAGGTGGAAGCCAGCTTCTGGGGTCTGTGCCCCAGAGCCTCCTGCCAGAGCTCATCCAAGGGATGGGAGGTTCTGGCCGTGACCTGCCCCACTCTCCTGACTCCCGGTGTCTCCACACTGTGTGTAGCAAGCCACAGGTCTGAGTTTGAGTCCATCCGTTATTTGTTTTGTAGGAGTTAGTTCCGAGTCACCTGGAGCCCATCTTTCTTTGTTGGCTCCTACTGTCTTCCCAGCAGGAGATGCTGCGGCCTGGGCTTCCTTTCCCTCCTGCTTCCCCATACTCCTTAGAATGTGAATGGAAGGAGTTGAACATCAGGAATCTGTGAGGTGGATTCTGACTGTAGAGAGCACAGGTTTTTAACAAATAAACCAGGATAAACGGCCAGCCTCTGGGGCCTCAGATTCCTGACCTCTTCCACCCCAAGTCAGAAGCGGAGTCTGGGCAGAGAAAGCCCTCCTGACACAGCGGTGCCCTCACCCATCACAATGCCTGCGTCCCCCAGTCCAGGCAGCCTCATACCCTGGCAGCTGGTGCGTCAGAGGCAGTCAGCGCCCGCTGTAGTGTGGATGGCCCGGCCCACCCCCAGGCTCTGAGTCATCAGGTCTGGGCAAGGCCTGAAAATCTGTGTTTCTAGCCAATTCCCAGGCAGCACTGATGCTGCTGGTCCAGGGACCCCGCTTTGAAAACTACTCCAGACAATCGGGAGGAATCAGATAATGCCTTTCCTGGTCTTGGAAACCCCTGAGCTGGTGCCTAGACAGGATCTCCTGTCCGAAGCTGTGGGTCCTAAACAAGATCAAGGAGGTGTGACCAGTCCCCGCTGGATCCTCATCAACCCTGGCACTCCCAGGTTGTGTTAAGGCCCTAGAGACTCACGTGGGGTCCAAAACCTTGAGCTGTCCAAGGTACAAAGCCCACCAAGCCTCTTGGTTTGTACTGGTCTGGCCATGCCCCTCCTCTGACCCTGCAGAACTAGGGTGGGGGCTGTGAGCTGCTCCAGTGGAGCGTGGGGGCCCCTCTGTTCATGCAGGCCAGTCATATCTCAGAGTGGAGTTCAACCCAGTGCCACCCCGATACTCGCTTTTCATTCACTTCAGGTGGTTCTAGCAAAGAGACATCACATGAAGATGTGGCACCTGTAGGAAAGGAAAGGAAAATTGGGAAGAAAGTCTTCCCACCTGACCTTCGCCTTTTGGGGGTTTTCTCCTCAACTATTAAAAAAAAGCAGAAGAAATTTTTCAAAAACATTTTTAGATTTGTCCAGGTTTTTTCATCTTTTAGTGATGTTGTCTGCAGCCATTTCATGATCCAGTCAAGGTGCATATGAGTTTGTGCCTAAACCTACAAAGTTACTTTACTTTTTTTTTTTTTTTAAGAGGGCTTTTCCCTCCATTGGGTCAGCATCTCTGGGAGGTTTACATTTCCAGTCATCTCTCATACTTTGCCCTTTGGCTGGGGGATCTGCAGCACACTCCCAGAGTCAAGAGAAATCAAGGTGCTTATTACAGTAGCCTGCTTGGGTTGAATTGGCAGCATTTTTTTTTTTCCTTAATGGCTTAAACAGTAATGGCATGTCTTACAATTGACAGCATCTTTAATGTTATGACATAAAATAGTAAGAAATAGTTCAAAGATTTGTTCTCCCCTGAGCCCCTGAAACTGGTACAGGCGCTACAGGGCAAACAAGGCCCTTCTCCAGCCTTTCCGGCCCCTCTGGGATTTTGTTTGCTGGTAATAGAGGCCTGAGAAAGTCTATAGGGCCAAGAACTCCAACACTGCCAACAGGTTGCCTTGCCACACCAAATCCTGCCAAGTTTTGCCAATAAAGTTTTATTGGAACACAGCCACACCCATTCTTTGGGTATCACCTGTGGCAGAGTTGAGTTGTTAGAAGTCTAAAATCTTGTCTGTAGCCCTGTACAGTAAGTTTGCTTCCCTGATGTAGATAGTATGTTACTCTTTCCATGAGGGAGCCCCAAACAAGCCTCACATCCAGACTGCTTGGAGACTTTTTTGAACACATATTCCTGGATTCCAGGCTTACTGAAATAAATCTTTAGAGCTAGAAATATGTATTCCTTACAGCTTCCCGTCCAAATGATTCTGTTAGAATCTAGAGTTTGGAAAATAGGTCATTGCAGCAGGTAAATCTGATCAGAAGAATTCCCACAAGCAGCATCCGATGAAAGGTAGCAGCGTCAGGCACGCATGTTACATACCGTGAGGCCAGTGCCTGGTGCCTCTGGGTTACCTGTGGTTTTGATGGCCTGTGGCCATGGGTAGAGGTCATCCAGGTGCGAGACTGGCCCCAGGAAGGACAGGGAGCCTGCAGACAAGATCTTGAAGCCTGTCCTGTCGTCAGTTCACTGAACTTTGTTCTCTTAAAAAGCCATGTCTAAATCTGCTGTGAAGATATCCTTGGACTTGCTCTCCAACCCCCTCTGCGAGCAAGACCAGGACTTTCTGAACATGGTGACCGCCCTGGACACGGCCATGAAGCGGATGGATGCCTTCAACCAGGAAAAGGTGACTGGGGTCTCTGCCCACCCCCCACATTCCACGGCTTGAGGAATCTTAATTCCCCAACCAGGAATCAAACCTATTCCCCCTTCAGTGGAAGTGCAGTCTTTAAGCACTGGACCACCAGGGAATTTCCAGGGTGACTGAGGTGGTGTTCTTCCCTCTTCTCAAAGCTTCTGTCTGGGAGAAGTGCTACGTGGAGTCTTTGCGGAGGCTCAGTCTTCTCTCTGGGCGCCTCAGTGTCCCAGCCCTGTGAGTGCTCTCCTGGCCACCGTGCCCCTGCAGTGGGTGTTTGCCATGGCTCCCGTGAGCTCACGTCACTCACCGTGAGGCCACAAAGGAGATTCAGGCCAGCTCTGCCCACCTGCACCCATATCCCCTCAGACTCACTGTGGCTAGCCACCCAGCCTCCTCACCAGACACGGCCACATTCAGCCTTCCAGACCCTGGTCCACAGGATGAGAACTGCCATGGGACAAGACCAGTGCCTCTGGTCGCCCTCCAGGCTCCCTGCTCCATCGTCTCTGCCTCGCTCCTTCAGCAGTTAGGGGTGCTCCTCCCTGCCGGGAGCTCTCAGGGTACCCCTGTCAGGCCCGTTTCCTTTCTCTTCTCCCCTTTGGGGAAGAGTCTGGCCACCCCCGAGTCTTGACGGCATCTGGTTTTTCTTTCAACAGGTGAACCAGATACAGAAGACTGTGATTGAACCTTTAAAAAAGTGAGTAAAAGTCGTGGGGTCCATGGACCTCAGGGCATGTACTGAAAAGGTAGTTCAGCCAGCCACTTGGGAACTGAATATCATTTGTTAACCTGTCCCCAGAGTCACTGGGCAGACAGGAAGCTCCAGGGGACACCGGTGGCCTGCCTTGGGGTTGACACTCGGGGTGGCTCCAGAGCACCTCACCTGGCCGGGAATGCTCAGTGACGACAGGGCCCACCTGACCCTCCACAGCAGCCGGCTGGCGCCCCCGCGGTCTTTCCGCGTTGTTGTCCCTTTGTTCCTGATGGACCAGAGCTTGTGGGGTTAAGCTAGCAGAGATCTTGGCCAGCCCTCAGCGGAGATGAGCGAGGCCTTTCATCTCACCCGGGCTGGGAGAGCAGCTGCCTGCAGCACCCGGCTTTTAAAATGTGGGGGTGGCCACACACAGGGAGGGGCGCAGCCGCCTGGGAAGGTCCCCCAACTCGTGACCTGTCAGGGTCAGAAATTCTTCTGTGAGGCTGAACTTCAGTCTGGCAGGCTCTGGTCAGCGATCAGACGGGCCTATTCCCTGGGTCCCTGGAGGTGGGGGGAGTGGGACGGCGGTGGGGAGGACAGGCAGGAACATCGCCTTGAAGCTCCCGAATCACTTCATCTTCCTCCCTGGCCTCTCCCAGCCCAGCTCTGACCTAGAAAGGCTCCCGCGCCAGCCCAGCAGCTGCTCTTTATTACCTCTTCCGTGGTGGTCCCTGGCAGTTGCCTCACCAGGGCTGGGTAATGAGGCTGCGCTAATTACCATTAGGCCTGGATCAGGGCCCGGAGGGAGATGAAGAGCGAAGGTTTTTGATCCTCCAGCCCCTGGCGTTGGGGTTGTTGAGCTCTTGTTCCCTGTTCGGGTCCAAGGGGTGGGATTAAGGAGAGCTCCTTCTAAGCCGGGCCGTCTAGAGGCTCAGCCATGGAGGGAGACGGACCTTGGCCTGTAGGGATTTCTCCCCACTCCTGCCCTGGGCCCCTGCCCCCAGCCCCTGCCCGCGCCTAGGTGGCAGGGTCACCCAAGGAGCTGGGTGCTGGAGGGAAGCAGTTCAGGAGGGAGGTATCAGAGCTCCACTGCTGATGGCTCTGAGTCAGTCTCCAGGTGTGAGGGTTCAGAGCTGGGTGGGAAGGACCTCGGGCCGAGCAGACCCTGCCCACTGGGGTCCCGGGGGCTGTCACGGAGGCTGCTATGGACACCCAGGCTGGCAGGGTGAGGCAGGGGACACCAGCCTGGAGAACTGGGGGACTGACTCCCGCCCCAGTTTCACCACCAACAAGGCGGCCTTGAAATTCGATGCCTGGCTTCTAGAGCCAACTGGAGAGAGATCTCGGCTGCTTCCCACCACTCCAGCAGCCCACCACCTGCCAGGAAGGTGGGTGAGTGGCCGGCCGAGGGGGCGGCCACTATCTCCGCAGCAGATCCGCTGACCTCTGCCTGAGCCCCCTGGCCTGCCTGCCTGCCTGCCTGCCTGGCTTCTATGCATCCCGTGGCCGACATGCGATCCCCTCCAACTGCGTAAACCCGGCTCTGCCTGTTGCCGTCTCTTGCCAGGCGAGAAGCTCCCAGGGACCCCAGCACCGGAAA
Source organism: Oryx dammah (assembly GCF_014754425.2). Taxonomy (NCBI): domain Eukaryota; kingdom Metazoa; phylum Chordata; class Mammalia; order Artiodactyla; family Bovidae; genus Oryx; species Oryx dammah. The sequence goes on along the minus strand of NW_024070185.1, from coordinate 68,461,451 downwards.
CAGGAAACTGCAGCTTTCCTGTCCTCTGATGAGGAACATTGCCACATGGCCTCCCTGCCGCCCCCAGCCTCCCCTGGGGGGCTCGGCCTCTAATCCCAGTCTCTGGGCCGCGTTCACATGGTCGGATAGGGATGCTTTCAATTTCCCTTTCCTGGTGGGTGGAAGATCCCGGCTGTGTGGGCACAGATTGAGGAATGGCAGGCATTCCCCACCAGGGCCGTCTGCTCCCAGCCCACCTCCCAGCCGGCCTCCCTTCCCTCCACCTCCCGCTGCCTCTTCACCCAATGCTTACGCCGGGAGGCATTTGCTGTTCCCCCCTCAGAATGGGCAAGAAATGGACAGAGCTTCAGCGAGCGCCTGCGGTAGGCCCAGCCTTGCTCTCGCTTCTCCGTGGGTAGATGTGATTCAGTCTTTAAGAGCTTGGGATGTAGTGAGGAAGCCCTGCGGCATTCCCAGAAAATGGTCCAGAGTGACAACTGCCAAGGCGGGGCAGTGCAGTGGAGCAGGAAGAGCCGTGGACAGGCCAGGCTTGTCTCCTGTCTGGAAGGGGAGCAGGGCTAAACTCTCGACATGACCAAGCCCATCATCACCTCCCTGAGTGGGTGAAGGAACCGTCATGGGCTGGAGTCACTGTGCATGGAGGGCAGAGACCCTCCTGAGGTCCTGGCCCAGGGACCCCGTGTCCCCCTCACCAGTAATTTTCAGGGGACTCCTGGCACTGAGCAGAGATGTTCTGAGCCCTCAGCCTTGCTTCTTCATGGCCACCCAGTCACAGTGCAAACTCGGTCCCCAGGGAAAGCTGGGCCGCCTGTCCTTGTCAGGTCAATTCCGAAGGCGCCTGTAGGGTCCGAGGGCCATGTCTGGGAGGGGTCCAGGCCCTGGGCACCAGCCTGTGCTTGTCCTAACCTCCCTCCCACGCCCCTGCCCCGATGTGAAGGTAGAGGCGGCGCTTACACACCCTAGACGAGGAGCGGGGTCAGCACTGTGGTATTTATACTCTAATACGTGGAGCTGACAGAGTTCTTTCTGTAACTTCTGAGGAGAAAATGAGGACGTGGGGCTTCAGTGAGACAGTGACAGGAGCCAGGGATTATAGAGTCCTGATCACCCCCACCCTTTGTCAGCTACTTCGGATTACACTGCCTGACCTCCCCTGCCCCACCTCAGTTTCCCTGCTTACATATGGGAAGGGCATGACCCCAGCCCCTAGGGGGTCCTGAAGTCCAGGGCCCAAAGCCACCCAGGTAGTAAGTGGTTCATGATCCTCGGTGGCAAGCGGAGTGAGCGGAGCAGCCCTCCTCGGCCTCTGGTTTGACTGTGGGGCGCTCTGACGGGAGACAGGGGTTAGTGTAGTTGAAGAGACCATTTTCCTGGAGGGTCTCAGAGAGCTGCTGCTGCTCCCCACAAGAGGACAAGTGGTCTCGCTCCCACGAGGCTGAAGCTAGGCTCCTGTGAGCACACTCATCCCCTGAGGTTGCCAGCAAATCTGCCCTGGATCCATTCCCATTCCTCCCTGCCTCAGCTTAGGACCTGCCCAACCTAGGGTTGGATTCCTACTTCCTTTGTTCAGTTCAGTTCAGTCACTCAGTTGCATCTAACTCCTTGCAGCCCCATGGACTGCAGCACTCCAGCCTTCCCTGTCTATCACCGACTCCCAGAGCTTGTTCAAACTCAAGTCCACTGAGTCAGTGATGCCGTCCAACCATCTCATCCTCTGTCATCCCCTTCTCCTCCCACCTTGTCTTTCTCAGCATCTGGGTCTTTTCCAGTGAGTCAGTTATTTGTATCAGGTGGCCAAAGTATTGGAGTTTCAGCTTCAGCGTCAGTCCTTCCAATGAATATTCAGGACTGATTTCCTTTAGGATTGACTGGTTTGATCTCCTTGCAATCCAAGGGACTCTCAAGAGTCTTCTTCAGCATCACAGTTCAGAAGGATCATTTCTTCGACACTCAGCTTTCTTTATAGTCCAACTCACATCCATACATGACCACTGGAAAAACCATAACTTTGACTTTGACTAGATGAACCTTTGTTAGCAAAGTAATATCTCTGCTTTTTAATATGCTGTCTAGGGTTGTCATAGCTTTTCTTCCAGGGAGCAAGAGTCCTTTTAATTTCATGGCTGCAGTCACCATCTGCAGTGATTTTGGAGCCCAAGAAAATGAAATCTATCATTGTTTCCATTGTTTCTCCATCTGTTTGCATTGAAGTGATGGTACCGAATGCCATCTTCTTTGTTTTTTGAATGTTGAGTTTTAAGCCAGCTTTTTTACTCTCCTGTTTCAGTTTCATCAAGAGGCTCTTTAGTTCCTCTTCACTTTCTGCCGTAAGGGTGGTGTCATCTGCACATCTGAGGTTATTGAGATTTCTCCCGGCAGTCTTGATTCCAGCTTGTGCTTCATGTGCTGCATTTCGCATGATGTACTCTGCATATAAGGTGAAAAAGCAGGTGACAGTACACAGCCTTGACATCCTCCTTTCCCAATTTTGAACCAGTCCATTGTTCCATGTCTGGTTCTAACTGTTGCTTCCTGACCTGCATACAGATTTCTCAAGAGGCAGGTCAGGTGGTCTAGTATTCCCATCTCTTGAAGAATTTTCCACAGTTTATTGTGATCCACACAGTCAAAGGCTGTGGCATAGTCAATAAAGCAGAAGTAGATGTTTTTCTGGAACTCTCTGGCTTTTTTGATGGTCCAGCAGATGTTAGCAATTTGATCTCTGGTTCCTCTGCCTTTTCTAAACTCAGCTTGAACATCTGTAAGTTCTCAGTTCATGTACTGTTGAAGCCTGGCTTGGAGAATTATGAGCCTTACTTTGCCGGCATGTGAGATGAGTGCAATTGTGCGGTAGTTGGAGCATTCTTTGGCATTACCTTTCTTTGGGATTGGAATGAAAAGTGACCTTTTCCAGTCCTGTGGCCACTGCTGAATTTTCCAAATTTGCTGGCATATGGAATGCAGCACTTTCACAGGATCATCTTTTAGGATTTGAAATAGCTCCACTGGAATTCTATCACCTCCACTAGCTTTGTTTTGACTTTGCATTCCAGGATGTCTGGCTCTAGGTGAGTGATAGTATCATGATTATCTGGGTCATGAAGATCTTTTTTGTACAGTTCTTCTGTGTATTCTTGCCACCTCTTCTTAATATCTTCTTGTTTCTGTTAGGTCCATACCCATCTTTGCATGAAATATTCCCTTGATATCTCTATTTTCTTGACGAGATCTCTAGATTTTCCATTCTATTGTTTCCTTCTGTTTCTTTGCATTGATCACTGAGGAAGGCTTTCTTATCTCTTCTTACTATTCTTTGGAGCTCTGCATTCAGATGGATATATCTTTCCTTTTTTCCTTTGCCTTTAGCCTCTCCTCTTTTCTCAGGGCTCTTCAGACAACCATTTTGCCTTTCTGCATTTCTTTTTCTTGGGGATGGTCTTGATCACTGCCTCCTGTACAGTGTCATGAACCTCTGTCCATAGTTCTTTGGTGCTCTATCTATCAGATCTAATCCCTTGAATCTACTTGTCACTTCCACTGTATAATCATAATGGATTTAATTTAGGTCATACCTGAATTGTCTAGTGGTTTTCCCTTCTTTCTTCAATTTAAGTCTGAATTTTGCAATAAGAAATTCATGAGGTGAGCCACAGTTAGCTCCCAGTCTTGGTTTTGCTGACTGTATAAAGCTTCTCCATCTTCAGCTGCAAAGAGTATAATCAATCTGATTTTGGTATTGACCATCTGGTGATGTCCATGTGTAGAGTCGTTTCTTGTGTTGTTGGAAGAGGATGTTTGCTGTGGCCATTGCGTTCTCTGGGCAAAACTCTGTTAGCCTTTGCCCTACTTCACTCTGTACTCCAAGGCCAAACTTGCCTGTTACTCCAGGTATCTCTTGACTTCCTACTTTTGCATTCCAGTCCTCTATGATGTAAAGGACATCTCTTTATAGTGTTAGTTCTAGAAGGTCTTGTAGGTCATCATAGAACCATTCAACTTCAGCTTCTTCAGCATTAGTGATTGGGGCATAGACTTGGATTACTGTGATATTGAATGGTTAACCTTGGAAACGAACAGAGATCATTCTGTCATTTTTGAGACTTCACCCAAGCACCGCATTCCGGACTCTTGCTTGAATATGAGCGCTACTGCATTTCTTCTGAGGGCTTCTTGCCCACAGTAGTAGGTGTCATGGTCATCTGAGTTAAATTCACCCATTCCAGTCCAGTTTTAGTTCACTGATTCCTAAAATGTCGATGCTCATTCTTGCTATCTCCTCTTCCACACACTTCCTGTGTAGGCTAGCCCAGTTCCCGTGCTGAGTCAGTCTTCCAAAGTGTATCTGACCTTGGCCTTGGAGATACAACCTGGTTGACCACCAGGGAAAGAGAGGTTATGAGCTGTGTGTGGTTCAGGTGCTTCTGGGGCCAGAGTAGTGAGAACTGCTTGACCAACCGTGGGATAGAGGCCCGTCCAGAGCTGTACATCAACCCCCACACGCTGCTTCCTTGTCATGGCACCCTCCTTCCTAAGGACAGGAGCTGAGGTGACAGCACCTTGACAAAGACGAGGAAACTGTCTGCCGCTCTCTGCCTGCCTGGTCCTTGTCCTATCTCTGTGCCTGCCCCCACCCGCCACCTCGCGGGCAGCCAGAGAGATGGAGCAGAGGCCGGGACACTGGGGATGCCAGGCAGGGGTGTTGCTAATGAGAGAGTCAGGGCAGCTGCTGGTGTTCCATGTCCAGTTTGGGTGGAAGGAGAGGGGCTCCCCTAGCACCTGAGACCCCCTTGTAGCACTGCCTGAGGCCAAAGAGGTGAAATGAATCCCATCTTCTGTGGAAGGTCTCAGCCACCTAGGTGTCCAGCCCTACCTGGGGGATCACGTGTCCTGGAGGTGGCCATCTGCTCCAATTTGCTCAGCACCGAGTAGGCCTGAGTCTTCTGCCCAGCAGAGCAGTCCTTCGGGTATTGGTTTGATTACAGTGTATAGGGGCCAGTGACTAAGGATTCTGAGATGGGTGGCTGCTCTGGCCCATATTAGCATCTCCAGCTACACAGTGAGCCCATTACAGACACACAGGCAGTTAGAAGGATCCTCTTCAGTGGCCTGTTTGTTTCATCCAAGTTTACTGCCTGGGTCCATAGCTTTGTTTGGGACATTATGCTCCAGTCAGGCTTCTGTCCTCTGTTTTCTGGCAGAAGTGGTCGTTACTCTTAGGTCACTGCACTCTTGATTTGTTGAGTCTTTTTCCTGCCCCAACTTCTATTTTCTGAGCCTCCCTCTTCATATTTGTCAGCCATAGAATAACCGCTGGGCCATCATCTTCTCAGCTGGAGGTGGCATCTCCACCAGCTACTCAGGCTTAGTGTTCAAACCACCCTTTTTCTGTCCAGTTCCAGAAAACCCACTCATGGCTTTGCCCGGCCTCCTCCCACGCTCATTAGTCGAGGAGAACGCAGCATGGACGTGGTCCTGCCCTGGGCTCGTCTCAAGACTGGGTTGCCCTTCCCAGTCAAAGGGGACCTTCATCACAAAGACTGTGCCTACAGCGGCCAACCGTGCCTCTGCTGCTGCTCTTTCTGACCAGCTGCTAGAGCATTTCCCTGTGGTTGCTTTAGTCCTGGTGGGGCATAGCTCCTTGAGTCATTTTTCTCAAACATTTGGTTTGACAGTTTGGCCATTTCAACAGCAGAACATGCGGATTCTTGCGTTTCTGGTGGAACTGGTAGAAAAGGGCAGGAGTAGGTTGTTGTTGTTTTATTGGAATATAGTTGATTTACAAGGTTATGTTAGTTTCAGGTGTACATCATCAGAGTGATTCTGTTTTTTGTTTTTATTTTTTGGCTATGCTGTGTGGTTTGTGAGATTTTAGTTTCCCAACAAGGGGTTGAACCTGTGTCCTTGACAGTAAGAGTGCAGACAATGTGCTAACCACTGGGCCACCAGGGGAGTCTCCATTCAGTTATATATGTATGTGTGTGTGTATGTGTGTTTTATAAACATTCTTTTTCAGATTGTTTTCCATTTTAGTTATTACAAGATATTGAATATAGTTCCCTATGCTATGCAGTAAGGGCTTCCCAGGTGGCTCAGTGGTAAAGAATCCACCTGCCAATTCAGGAGATGCAAGTTTGATCCCTGGGTCCAGATGATCCCTGGAGAAGGAAGTGGCAACCCACTCCATTATTCTTGCCTGGAGAATACCATGGACAAAGGAACCTGGCAGGCTACAGTCAGTCCATGGGGTTGCAAAGAGTCCGACACAACTTAGTGACTAAACAACAACTACTTTGCAGTAAATCCTTGTTCATCTATTTTATATATAGCAGTGTGTATCTGGCTAATCCCAAACTCCTAATTTACCCCTCCCCTTCACCAATGGACATGAGTTTGATCAAAATCTGGGAGATAGTGAAGGACAGGGAAACCTGGTAAACTGCAGTCCACAGGGTCGCAGAGTCAGACACGACTTAGTGACTGACAGCTCTTACTGTTTGGTAGCTATCAGTTTGTTTTCTACATCTACGAATCTGTTTCTGTTTTGTTCTTGCATGTCGTGTTTTAGAGTCTATGTATGAACAATACAATATGATACTTGTCTTTCTCCATCTGATTTAGCATCGTCATCTCTAGGTCCATCAGTCTTGCTGCAGCTGGCATCACTTCATTCTTCTTTAATGGCTGAGTGATGTGGGAGCAGGCATGGTTGCACCTCATGGTAGTGTGAGGTGGTGGGGAGGTGCCAGATGGAGAGCTGGGACCCTGGAGTGAACCTCTGCTGGGCCCGCACTACCTAACTGTGACCTTAGACAATTCATGTCATCTCTCTGGTCTCAGCTCTTGCACTTTTTTAAAGGAAGATATCGGACAGAAGCTTGACCTCCAGGCTTTTCTGACACCAGCCCTTGGAGTGGCTGCCCTTGGCCCAGCTCCTGGAGCACCCTTGGATCCAGGCCCATTCGTGAGGGGTGTGTCTCCATTTGCTCAAATGGCTTCCTGAGCCCTGTCTACCCTTGTCCCTTCATGATTGTCTAGGGAGCTCTCCTGGTTCTGCTAGCTCGTCTGTCTTTTGTTTCTTCTCAGAGGCATGATGCTAATTAATAGAAGCTGAATCATTTTGTACCAAGTCAAAAAAAATACTCCAAGGAGTCTTCAGCTCCTCCATACTCTGAAATGTGTGGAGTCATACAAGGTGGGGGCTAAAGGCAGTGGCCACACCCTTGGCATCTTGCATTCACGACCCCCTGAGTCTCCTTAGGGGCCATGGAGAGGCCCTTCGCCCTGTCTTCCTTCCCCCGACCTTACCCCACGGTGATATTCTCAGCATGTACCCCACTGACGCCAGGGCCACATCTGTCTCATCCATAGTAAGATCCCCAAGATCTAGAATGAAGGCTGGTCCTTGGTAGACACTCAGTATGTGTTTCTGAATGAGCGATGAACTGCCAGCCTGCAGCTCTAAGAACGGGCCTGTCTTCCCAGGTTCGGCAGTGTGTTCCCAAGTCTCAATATGGCAGTGAAACGGCGGGAACAGGCCTTGCAGGACTACAGAAGGCTCCAAGCCAAGGTGGAGAAGTACGAGGAGAAGGAGAAGACGGGACCGGTGCTGGCCAAACTCCACCAGGTACCAGGAGGAAGTGCTGGGGGTGGACTGGAAGCCGTGTGGTCCCACATGGCAAGTTCCTCCTTCACCAAGGGGCCGAGACACCAGCTGTCCTGACACCTCCACCCTCCCCCTCAACCCCACCCCACCCACACACACATATCTTGCCGCAGTCAGGGTTCTGGGTGAGCCGTGACACCCAGCATGTTGCTCCCCAGGCCCGAGAAGAGCTTAGGCCGGTGCGGGATGACTTTGAGGCCAAGAACAAGCAGCTTCTGGATGAGATGCCGCGCTTCTACAACAGCCGACTGGACTACTTCCAGCCCAGCTTTGAGTCCCTGATCAGAGCACAGGTGAGGCGGCTGCTACCCCTCCTGCCCCGGAGGATGGCCCAGCACTGCTTCCCTTAGTAGGGAGGCGGCCGTGGGCTTCGGACCATCCCAGCCCCACCACACACACTTGAAGTGGGCTTAGCCACTTTCTCCCACCACCCCCGCCCTCCCCATCAACTCCCCAGCACTGCCTGAGGGGAGGAATCCAGGCACCTCTGGTTGTTGGCTGGAATTCCTGTTTTGGTTCCTCCCTTGCTCTATGGTTAATCCCAGCCTTGGGACGAGGTCCACCTTGTCCATGAGTCCTTCCCTCAAGTTCTCCCCACTCCCGCTCAACCGCAAGAGCAGGAAGAAACCAGGCTGCACCTACAGTGCCTCCCCCTGATGGGCAGGTACCTTGCCTGGTGGGCTCAGGTCAAGAACAGAGGCCTTTTCCTATGGACCCTGCACCCCTGCCCTTCCCTGATTAGCCCTTTCGGTGGAAGACCAGGGAGTGTCTTGACCTTTAGCAACCCTGGGCAGGGTCCCTAAACCCTGGAGAGAACCATGCTCAGCACTCCTTCTGGGGCACCACTTTCGGTGGAAAGGTAGGCTCACTCGGCCTGGGCTGGGGTGGAGGTGCACTGAGGTGGCCCTAGGAACCATGCCTCCTGCCACTCAAGGGTGTAAAGACAGAGTTGCTCCTGCCCTCCTCCGCCCCACATTCTTCAAGCAGTTAGCAGGCGTTAGTCTCCCCATTTGTGAAGAGAAAAGGTTGAGGTGCCAAAACCAAAAGGTTTTCTATATGTGGGACACCCCGCTGCCTCCCCCGACTCCCCCCACAAGGTGACAGCAGGTAGTCAGCATTCTGCCAATTTCCCACCAGGTAACAAAGCTAAAGGCTCAGCATGTCCCTCTCCGCCTCCAACCTCAGCTCCTCAGCTGCTGGCCTGAGTGTCTGGCTCCCTCTAGTGGACACACTCAAGTATTGCCGCGTCCACAGTTGCAGACACTGAGGAAAAGCCAGGTTTCTCTCTCCCAGCCTATCTTGGGAGAACCCCAGAACCCATGGGAATCATGGGATCCGGAGCCCTGAGCAGGATTAACATCAGTGACCAGAACCCTGGGGGTACAGGGAAAGTGAAGCAGAGAGCTGAGTGCGTGGGGCGGCCCTGCCCTTGGAGGTACATGCAGGCTTGCTTCCAGCAGCTTCTCCCTGGGCCAAAGGGCAGTGGTTTGAGGAGACCCTAGCCTTCCCTCTCCTGTGCCGTGCTCCCAGGCCCCCAGCATGGCCCCTCCACCCTGCATTGTGTGCAGGAGGAAACCCGAGTGACCAGGCGGGGAGCTCTGGGTGCCCTGTAACCAGGCAGCAGGGTGGTGAGGGGTTGTTTACTGCCTCGTCAGCGCCAGCCTCCCCCTCCCGCGGCTGCTGCTGTCATTAGTCACAGAAGTGAGCATTCCGAGTGACTCAGCCTGCGCAGTGCGGCTCGGGGCAGGGAGCTGGGGGAGGGAGCCATCCGTCCTCACCACCCCAGCCCAGGCCCCAGCCCCTTGGGTGACACAGGATTTGGAGACCTTGATTCAACTACCCCTCAGCCAGTGGAGACCCAGCTCTGGGAGTGTGGAAGGCGACGTGACCTGGCCTTGCCCCTAGTAGCACTGCAAGCCTCAGGAAAAGGAGAGTTCCTCCTCCCCAGAGACAGCTTGGAGCTGGAGCTGGTAAAATTTCAGGGTGTTCAAGCAGTATCGAACATTTTCTTGAAAGCCCATGCTTTCATTTGGTTGTGAGGTGGAGGCTGAGGCAGAAGGGGCCCCTGGCTGATGGTCCTCGCTCCTCAGCCTGCTGCCCCCACCTCCTTCCTGCAGGCCTCCTTTCTACTCTGGTGTCTGTGCAGGAGACACAGAACAATCCTGGTCTCTGGCTTGGCTTTCCTGGGTCTGCAGCTGAGGTGGTGGTCAGGGCTGGGAAGGTGTGTCCCCTCTCACCTTGACCTCTAAGACTGTCCCAGGGCTCTGGGAGCTGCCTTGACCTCTCCCCCATGGCCAAGAGCTTCTCCTGGCTTCCATAAAGCAGGTAGCCCCTCAAGTGCCTGACTCCCTAGGCCCACCCCCAGGATCCAAGGGTCCACCCACTCCCCCCAGCCCTCTCCCGTCAGCTGCCTGGAGAGTCAAGCCTCCACCTCACCAAAGACCTGTCACTCCCCTCTGCACCCAGGCAATGGGCAGCAAACATTCCTGAAGGGCTCAGGGCTGTGGTTGTCCTGCAGTCCAAGGGGAAGGGTGGTGGCGGAGGGGAGGTGACGGAACAGCAGGGGGCCAGCCCATAGGCTCCAACTTCTCTGCCCACCATCCCAGGGGTGCAGTGCTTTGGGGCCCCGTGTCCTGAGCATAGCACCTGCAGACCTCTCCTCTTACCGCCCCCAGGTCGTGTACTACTCAGAAATGCACAAGATCTTTGGAGACTTGACCCAGCAGCTTGACCAGCCTGGCTGCCCTGACGAGCAGCGGGAGCGGGAGAACGAGGCCAGGCTGAGCGAGCTCCGAGCCCTCTCCATTGTGGCCGATGACTGAGCCTGGCCTGGGGAAGACTCTGGAACACAAGCCAGCCTCCCTCATCTGCCCTTTTCAAAAGCTCGAAAGCTCGGGCATCAGCCAGCAAAGGGCCCCTCCCTGGGAGAAGTATGGGGACAGCGGTGGCTCCTCCTCCCCAGCCCCTGGGAAAGCCTGACACCAAGAGCCCTAGCAGGCTACTGTGTCCCTACCCCACCGTAGCAGAAACCGGCAGACAGGTAAGCAGTGTAGACTGTCTGTTCCTGAAGAACCGTCCAAAGTGCCTCCTGGCCTCGGGCCAGAGCCTGGACTGTCAGCTCCCTAGAAGTCTCAGCCTGGCTGCACGGTTGGGACCACATCTACCTCCAGAAGGGCTCCCCTGGGAGTCCCCCACCTACGCTGCCTTTTCACCTCAGACTCACCTTTTCTGGGAGAGGCTGTGACACTGCCCTGGAGTGTCTCCCAGCACTCAGGCTCAGCCCACTTGTAGCCTTGGGTCACCTGCAGGGGAGACCCCTAGTCCTGCAGCTTCCTTAGAAGCTGGGACTCAACGTGTGTAAATATCCTACCACACTAAACGTCACCGACAAAGTCATGGGCCTCAGAGCAAGAATAGTGGGTGTATGTCTCACCTGGTTATTGGGAATTTTATTTTTCCAAGTAAAATTTTCAATGAAATGTCCATATATTAGTGTGCTGTAATTATAAAGAGGGGGCCACCCCAGGTCTCTCTCTGGGTTAGGCTACCCACTGCTGAGTTAAGGGAGTGGTCAGGGTGGGGTCGCCCCAACCGCCCGTAGCATCCCCTCTCCTGACCACCAGGCCATGGACCCCAGAGCTGCCTCCCACCAACCATCCTCTGGAGGAGACACCTCCACCAGCAGAGGCTGGGTTGAGGGTGGAGAGGAGGGTGCAGAATCAGACCTAGACAAGGAGTCAAGGGGAGAGAGCTATGGAGCACACTGGGTTTGTTTTTGACTTTGGTTTATTTAAAAAACAAAAAGCCAAAAAAAAAAAAAAAGGGAAAGAAAACCAACTTTATATACAAAGTCAAACTGAAACCACGGATTAATGGAAAGAGGCAAGACTTGTGGGGAAGGGGAAAGGCTGGGCCAGAGCCAATACCACATTCTGAACACAGGGAGCCAGGGGACAGGTGCTGGTTTTTTCTGGCATGTCTGGGGCAGCTGGAACACAGTGTTCACTGGCAGACACGGCCCCACACCAAATGCTCGCTAGCACTGACACCGTTCCTGCGATGGCCAGGGAGCCCCCTCCCCAAAAACCTGCTCCTGGAACCTGGCAGGATTTGTGCCATTCATAAGGGCTCTTAAAACCCCAACCAGATTCCAAGTCTGCTTCTTTAGTTCATTGGCATCACACCTTATGACAGACTTGAAAAGCCTTTTCTGCCCTGTCTTATTCTAAACTGTAAGAGGACAGGAGAAAGTCAGCACAAGACGAAAGGGCCCCAGGAGGAATCCCAAAGTAGAGGGCAAAATGACATTCGAGGGGTGCACAAGATGTTGGATTTAGTTGCGCGTGGAACCGGCTTCCTCACTCATCCGACCCACGTGGCACAGACAGACCCCACCCTGACGGCCTGAGCGCCTCTACTGAGGCTGACTGCTGCCGGGTCAGCCACCCCTGCCTCCAGCTCCCAGGTCCTGCTCTGGCTGCTTTCTGGGCTCTAACTTCAGCAGGCTCCATCGCTGACCTCATAGGATGGCGGCTCCTGCACCAGGCCCCTCAGTTGCTTGGTGCTGGCTCCTCCTTCTCTACCCAGCTGTCGGCCTGTTTGAAACAGACACACGAGAATCCGGGCTCGGAGGAGGAATGGCTGAGATCCGAGATCCCATCCGAGAACTACTAACCACTTCCTCCTGTGAGGCTCCTGGTCACAAGCTGCTGACTGATGGATTCCATAAGAAACTAGCAGATGGAGGCAAATGCCAGTGAAGCTGGGCCGGCTGTGCTGACCCACCTCACCACACAACGGCCGGCTCTCCAGGAGGCTCACCTTTTCAAGCATCCGCTGTGTGTCGAGCTGCAAGGTGGTCAGGCGCCTTCGGAACTCCTGAAGCAGCCGCTGAAGCTGGTTCTTCTGTCGCTCGGCTGTCCGGGCCATCTCCTCAGCCTCGGCCAGCCGGGCCCGCAGATCCTGCATTTCCGTTGCCAGTGTCTTATTTGTCACTTCAGTGGCTGAGAAACGGTTATGGCTCTCCTCTGGTGGGGGCAGGCCAGAGAGACTGCTCAGCTAAGAGGGGAGCGGATGGCGGGCAGCCTGGAGTCTGGGATGCGGGCCTCCCGCCTCATCTCCCCAAGCCACAGGCCACTCACCCAGCTTAAGCTCCAGTGTGTGAATCTTATTCTCCAGGTAGAGCCGCCCGCTGTCCTGCTGCTCTGCACGCTGCAGCAGGCTCCCCACGTTGATGAGGCTGCCGTTGTGGGACACCAGGCCCTCGTGCTCCGCCGGGGTCGCACCTGGCTTCCCACTCTTCCCGGGAGGAGGCAGCAGGTCTAGGTTCCCTAGGAGGGCCAGAAGGCTCAGGGACAGGAAGTGGGGAAAGCAGCCCAGCCGCCCCCATCCCCTGGAGGCCACAGAGCCCAGTTCGCACCAAAGAGCAGGTCCTCAGGGAGTGCCCCGTCTGGGCCCTCCGGGCGGCTGTACTGAAGGCTCCGATACTGGCAGATATTCTGAGACACCGCCCTGCTGACCAGCTGTTTGGCCTGTAGGAAACACACCCACGATGCCCACAGAGTTAGAAGGCGCAAGCCCCCTGTGATGGCACACGAGAACCTAGAGCCACGGCATCCCCAGCCCAGCCACACCTGCACACACCACTGGGAGAGGCACCTCAGGGAGGACTGGGTGACATTACCTGCTCGGCACTGAGCCGCAGCCCAAGGGTAAGCAGGATCCTCTCCAGGTCTCGCCGGTGCAAGTAGCCACACCAGTTGGCGTCAAAGTAGACAAAAGCAAGAAGACAGTCCACAGGGAGCACCGCAGAGGGTTCCAGCTCCTTGGGCTGCAAGAGAAACAAGGATGAACAAGATTTACAAATAGCTCTCTTACTGCTAAATCACCCAAGATGAAGCCCTTTCAAAATAAGGCAGCTTGGCTGACACATTCACACCCAGACACACCTTCCAGTTGGAGATCTGACCCTTGGCCTGTGAGCAAAGATCTCTCTCTAGGGCACTTCCGCCCCAAGGCCTGTCACCCAGAGAGGAACCGTGTGTGCTCCTAGATCGGACAGCTCGCTCAGAACCACACTGATAGAGACACTGAAGTATTCTCCTGGATCATATGAGTATGCTATCCCATGAGCCAAGAGCTACCTTTGTCTTTCATTAATGAGAAAATGCCAGGTGTCTGGGACTTTCCTGGTGGTCCAGCAGATACGCATCTACCTGGCAGCATGGGGGACACAGGTTCAATTGCTGGTTGGGGAACTAAGATCCTACATGCCATGGAGTAACTAGAGCGCCCACATGCCACAACTAGAGAATTGGTGTGCCACAGCAAAAGATACCCAGTGTACCATGACTAAGACCCAATGAAGCCAAAATAAATAAAAAAATTTTTAAACTATCATTCTATTAAAAAAAAAATGCCAGAGGCTGTTTAGTAAAAGTATCCCTTTCCCAGGAGAGTCAGAGGCCTTGCCAGGCTTCCCGATCACGGAGCCCCAAGAGCACACTGAAGGTCTCACCATGTCCTGAAGGGTTGAGAACTCCATCTCTGACTGGTTTGAAGCAACCGACCGGACCTCAGAATCCTCCAGCTTGGCTCCTGCTACAGAAAGCCTGAGGTGAGCCCACAGCAGGGCTCACATGGGTCCAGACTGGCTCCACCCAGAACAAGAGCAGTAAGGCCACAGTGTCAAGAAGCCACCATCTGGCCGGCGCCACACATACCAAATTCCTCCTCCCCGTCATCTCTCAGGAGCAGCAGTTCTGGGTCCAAGGCCATCTCACACAGGTCCTCGGACGCCTCACCCCGGGGTTTCTCTTCATCTTCTCCCCCAGAAGATGGGGGTTTGGGCAAAAGCCCATCTTCCTTCTAGGAGAAGCAGACCCAGATGATAAGGAGAAGAGCTGCCCCTGGAATTACCCACCATAACAATGGTTAACATTTTCACATCAGCCATCTTCAGGCAATGGGAATAAAGGCTTACGTGCAGTGTCTCATTTAAAGTACTTCGTTACACAGGGGTCACAGAGCAGACCAGGGCGAGTTCCAGACACCTGGGGTGCTCCTCAGGAGTCAAGCCCAGTCCCATAAGCAATCTGCTTACTTAATTATATTTAGGCAAGAAGCACACCCATGGACTTTAGAAACAGCTAAGAAAATGCAGTACTGTAGTTAACCGCAGGGTCATGAAAACACCTATACCCATCAAAGCATTGCTATGAACAGATGTCCATGGCGCCCTGTCAACTACGCTTCCCTTCACGATGCTCCAGGCCCGCCTCCCTTCTCCCAGGTGCTTCACCTCCGAGCTGTGTAGCCACACAGGAGAATTACGCGCCCCATGCCCAAGTCACACCGGGGTCAGGAGGCGCGTGCAGTGAGTGTGGGGTAGTGAGAGGAGAGCCGTGGCGTGCCTGTGCTCCAGTTCTGCTGGGCCTTAGGACCTGCCGCCCCAGTGCCCACACAGAGGGCAGCGATACTCACCGGCGGGGCGTCTGCCTCGGCAGCTGTGCCCTCACTCTGTACCTCATCCTTGGCCTCCTTGGCCTCCTCCTTGACCGCTTCTTCTTCCTTGGCTGCTTCCTCCTTCTCGGGCTCAGACGGGGCCATGACCTTTTCGGGAAGGCTCAGGAGCGTCTTATAAATCCTATAGCCAAAGTCCCTCTGCAGCATCTCCAGAAACAGCTCAGCCAGCACCGTGGCCTGGTTCGGGAGGCGGCGGGAGGCCATGAGCCTCAGGACAGAGTGTTCCCATCACCCCCTACCACCCCACAGCCACCAGCTCCTACACCTGCCTCAAAAGAGATCCTTTCCTTTGGTCTCCGGTCCTCCACGATACTTTGCAGGGACAGGTTTACACAGCGGGAGCGTGCCATGACAGCAGGTTCCAGAGGGGGTGGGGGGGCTTCCGGGAGGTCGGTGTCCACTTCCTGCTGTGCAGTGACCTCCGGATTCTCGGCACTCTGCTTAGAGGTGTCTGCTGCTTGTTCTGATCCATCAGCCGGCTGCTCTGGAGGCTCTGTTTCCTGTGGCAGATGTCAAGGGCTATGACCACCTGGGTCCCGGGGTTCATGTACCTCCCTCCCTCATTGGTTCATAAGCCTTGGCCTCACCGCTGGCACCTCTGGGGGCGGGGGAGCTGCCTCTGCAGCTTTCTGCTGGCACAGGGCCTCCCACTCTTCCAAAGTGGGCATGATGGTCCAGATGTCCGGCAGGTACACCACCACAGTCTGGAGCCGCCTCGGGGGTCCTGCCTGCAGGTACTGAAACTCAGCGAAGCGCCACCTGCTCACAGTGAAAGGGAAAATGAAGTGCTGACCCATGGCATTCACAAGTGAGTGCTGCAGCTGCCAGTCACCATTTGATGAACATGTACTGCGGGCCAAGCTCTAAAAGATACAGCCCAAGTCCCCAAGAAATGGTCCATGGGAAGAGACGGGTAACCCGACAGTTACTATCCGAAGTGCCGTGGCAATAAGGAGCTTGGAATGTGGCTGGGGACCACATCTGAGGAGGCTTGGAGGGTCAGCTGGCTCTCAACACACTTACACATCCCTAGCCGTGCTCGGGCCTACGGCAACCACTGGCAGGGCTGGAGGGAGGGAGATGAGCAGGGACAAGGAAACTGACAGGAACTGACAGGTGAGAAAGGCCCAGCAGAAGCCTGGCCTCCGGCTGGGTCTCACCCACTCGGTGGTGCCCACAGACAAGCCCGGGCAGCCACTCACCACTTGGTGCAGGCACTCAAGTCGATGCCAGCCTGGGCCTGCGCGCAGCGTGTGGCGGTGCGGACAAGCACCTGTGGGTCGCCCTTGGGGTCGAGGCCATCCAGCGAAGGAGACCACTCACCCCCAACCAGCACTGCCTCATCATCCTTCCAGCCCAGCAAAAACTGCAAAGAGAGACCAGGGATAAGACATGAAAAACCAATCATCTGGGCCTCCCACTGGGAAACAACCTGCCACCGTTGGAGAACAGAGTCCACCACACTGCATGTGGAGGGCGGCTCTCTACCCATGAACTTGAACCCCACGTCAATCTAGTAAGACCATCTCTGGGCCACACCCTGCTCCTGGCAGAACGACTAGTAACTCAACTCTGTTTCTTTGAGCTCATGAGCAGCATCTCAGCTGACAGGGACTGACCATCATCAGTGAGTGTGTCTTGCCTCCTGGGCCCCAGCTCTTACTTTAATTTGCTTCAGAGGGTGTTCCGGGGTCTCCCGTGGCTCAGCCATGTCATCCACGAACAGCATGCAACAACGATACAATTCCTCCAGTCCCGGGGAGGAGAGCAGCAGTACCTGGTAGGGAAGGCGTGAAGGAGACATTTGAGAGCTTTCTCAGCCCTCAACAAGCGGATCAAGTGGCAGGACCCCAGTCAACTCACCTTGGAACTGTAGGTGGGGTCGCTGTCTGTAGGGGGGGGCTCTGCACCAGCATCAGCAGCCAACTCCTTCTCTGAAGATACCTGGATGCGGCTTGGATGATGGAGAGAGAAGGGCTGGCTCACAGGGAAGGCTGACAGCCAGCTCAGATGCACGGCCAGAAAATCTGAGGGAACCAGGAGGGTGCGGTAACGGCGCTGGAGTTCTAAGAAATCAAAGACGGGGCTGTGGGAAGAAAGCAGGGAGTTCCAGATTGAGCAGAGATGAATTTGTTTTTTAACATGGAACCATAAAAAAGACTTGAAAGAAAAAGGAAGCAAATTCTTTTATAATCTGAGAAGAGTTTTCTAAGGAAGACACCTCTGGAGAAAGAAAAACGGATTAGATTTGACCACTAAAATGCTACAAGTCAATCTAGGGAAAGGAAAAAAGACATTTGCAATATATGACAACAAAGAGTCTTTATCTTAAAGTTAATATAAAAGGAACCCCACAAATCACTAAAAAAAATCACGTCTAAGAGAAAACTGGAAAAACTGATAGCCACAGATAGTTAGAAAAAGGAATGAAACTGAAGAGCTCATGAAAATACCCTCAGTATCACTCATAATTAAAGAAATTCAAATCAGGGTATCACTTTTCACCTACTGGACTGACAAAGATCATGAAGCTGGCTAACACGGTGTTGGCAAAGGCTGGGGGTACAAGTACCTCACAATTCTTGTGAGAAGGTAAACTGACCCAGCCTCTGTGAGAAGCCTGGCCATACCTTCAAGGTTCACAGACCTTTAAGCCAGCTACTCCATTTCCAGGAACTGAGCTCAATAAAATGCTTGTACCTGTCCACAGACAGGTCTAGAGAAGAATATTTATTATTACAGCAAGATTTAGAATAACTACAGATTAAAAATGGAGACCTGTTTCAATAAATTCTGGTCCATCCACTTAGCCATGTGGTTGCTAAAAAGAATGAGATCAGTCTAACAAACTGTGGAATAAATTCCAAGATAAGTGAAAAAGCAAAGTGCCCAACAGTATGTACAACAGGCTTCCACTTGTGTGATTTTAAAAAAAATACACAGCTGTGTGTGTGGCTAATCATTAGCAATCAGTGTCCTGACCACTCAAGATGCACCCTCCCACAGTGGTGATGTGGGGACCAGGGTCTCCTGAGATTACCCCAGGGAGGCAGGTGGGCCAGCATGTAGAGTACAAGGTGTCCCCTGGGCCTGGGGGAGGAAGCAGGGCAGCCCCCCCACCCAGCCCGGTGTGAGGAGGTGCTAAGAGGCCGCCCTCACTTCTACTTGGACAAAAGTCGATCTGCCCTGGGGGCTTCTAACACAGCAGTTGGAGCCCTGTATCTCCCCTGCTAGCTGGCATCTGGGATCACTCATCTACTCAGTTTCTACATGTGAGAAGTAAGCTCGTGTGGGGGCCAGTGACCTCGTATATGCCGTCACACTCAAGAAATCATTCAGAGCTTCCCTGAGAAACCAGTCCCACCATTCCCATGACCCATAGTTTCCACCTGATTTATAACTGGTATTGGGCACCTGGATTTTGATTGGGATGCCATAATTATAGGCTGGCATAACAACTTCTGGTGATTAAATCATAAATCAGTGGTGCTGCGCTGGTCTGAATTTGAGATTCTGAAATAAATTTGTCATATTAAAAAACAAAAATGAAGTGAGCAAAAAGGTCCTAAGAATACACATACACGATTACTCCCAGACTGTATCTCATTTACACAAGAAAAATGTTACCAGCTACAAGTCTCACCCCAAAGCCCAGCCTCCCCACTCACCTGTCCACAGTATAGGGAGTGAGATGGACTCGGTAAGGTGGCAGGTCATGCCTTGGTTTCTTAGCACCCCAAGGCTCTCCACCAGCTCGCTGTTTGCGTTTCTTGGAGTCATAGTCATCACTGGAGGTTGATTCATCACCAGAAGGAAGAAACCATACTGTTAAATACAGCTTCAGGACATGTTGGCCTAAAAAGAGCTGGAAACCATCTGAATCCTGAACTTTAAAGAAACGGATAAATAAGCCATACTAACAGCCATATAAGAAACTGTTATTAAAGATATTAAAGTATACATTTAAATGCTTTAAATAGCAGAAAACCATTCATGTTCAATAAAAAATACAGTATGGAACACTATATAGATAACACTGCCTCAAATGAGCAAAAACAGCTTTAAAGACTGACAGAAAGAAAAGATTAATGGTGGACGCCCCTGACTGATAAAGCTGATGAATAATTTTTTTATATTTTTACGAACATTGTAAGTTACAGCTAACGTAATTTTTTGAAATGAGAAAAAGAACTTTTTTTTTTAACAAGAGATACATATATGGTACCATGCTATGGGTTCTATCAAGTTTAATTAAGAGACAGATCTGGTAACAAACCCTTGAAAAAAGTGAAGTGAAACTGTTAGTTGCTCAGTCATGTCTGACTTTCTTGCAACCCCATTGACTGTAGCCCACCAGGCTCCTCTATTCCATGGAATCTTCCAGACAAGAATACTGGAGTTGGTAGCATTGCCTTCTCTGGAGGATCTTCACAACCCAGGAATCAAACCTGGGTCTCCCACATTGCAGGCAGATTCCTTACCATCAGAGCCACCAGGGAAGCCCAACAAACCCTTAACCCTACACATTTAAGTCATAAAATTCACTAATCATACAGCCTTTAAAACAATTCTGAGGATTACTCTGCAATATGGAACACATGTTCAATGAGAATGCATTAAAAAATCTGAACTCAGATTAAAATTATAAAAACTATGCATATATATATATAGATATACAAAGACTAGAAAAGAACACTGGGGAAAAAAATGACAGGAAGTAATTTTGCTTTTCTAAAGGTCTTTAAATATAAGAATGGCTACCTTGGGGACAGGGGGATGAGGGGTAAGAATAGGAGACTAAGAGGTACAAACTACTATGTACCAAATAAATAAGATACAAAGGCTTAATACACAGCACAGGGATTATAGCCAACATTTTATAACTTTAAATGGAGTATGATCTATAAAAGCACATAACTTTAAATGGAGTATAACTGCTATGTTGTACACCTGAAACTAATAAAATATTGTAAACCAACTATACTTTAATTAGAAAGTTTTTAAATGCTTACCTTTAAAGGGAAAGAGGGAATGATAATTTTTGTAGTATTTTAACTATATAGTATCATACACTACATTTTTATAATAAATCACTTATTACAGTACCACTGTGTTATGATGCAAGCAATAAAAACAATAGAAAAAACCTTTAGACCATTATAAAATGCCAGACTGATAAGGGGGGAAAAAAACCCATGTCTCACAAGGGAAATAAAATCAACTGTCAATTCTTCGTGCTGAGGTAATGCTGAGCTAATTATTTTTTTTTTACCAGGTCTCTGCTCTTTTCCTTTAGACCTGCCTAGGTTGTTTCCCTAGTCATTACACCCCTGATTAACTAACTCGATTATATTTAATGCAGAATTTTTCTTTTCTCACATTTCTGCCTGGGTAATTTCCTTGTTCATCAGTATCTCCCTCCAAAAGCTGCCTTCTAATCTTGCCCTTGTGGGATATCAGTGCATCTGTGTCTCTAACAGAAGAACTGCTCCAAAGTCATTTTGACAACTGTCTTCAGCTCACCCGTGATTGAAGTGAACTCTTCAGTAAAGGCTGTCAACCTCAAGTTGAAGTGCATGTTACACTGAATCCTGTAATCTTTATTGTCAATTGTCAGGAAGAGACTATAAAGCACGAACAGTGGAAGCCATCTGGGTAACTTCAGCAGGACACTGAGATGGCCTACCCGGCTGAGTATCCTTGTCTAAACCCCTCAGTAGTTGAGCATTAGCAATCCAAAGGAGACACTGGTTTCTGCCTCCCAAAACCTGAAGTTCAAAAAGAAAGCCTGGTTTCCAGTCAAACACTAAGATGGCTGACTCTTGTTATAAACGGCTGTTCCCCCAGAGGGTGACCTCATTGCTACTGCCCCCTCCCCTGCTCTGCAAATCCCTTCTACAGACTCATGGTAGTATCTCACTCCCAAAAGTCACGTCTTCTATCTCTAGAGGCCGTGACACTGAAGCATTATGGCCCAAGTAACAGAACACAGAACTTGCACAGGGCTTGGTGTGTCCTGGACAATCAAATGCTACTGGCTTTACAGGAAGGCTGAATTTGAACCTAAAGCAAAAAGTCAATAGCAGCCATTGATTTCCACCCAGGCTACATTACCCCTGAGGGCACCTGCTGTCCTCAGTCTATAATGAAGTCTTTAATAAACTCACAGAACGGGAGAGTTGGAGAGTCCTTGGAAACTGAAGACCAAGAAGATGCAGAGGACAAGAGGCATAGGTGTATGTGAATTATACAACAGTAACTTGAGAATGAAACTGTTTTAAGCAGTGGAGATGCTGTGGAAAAAAATCCTACACAATCAGAGCTCCCCACTCCAAAGCTCCCAATGACCTATCCCAAGGCAACACAACAGTAGCTTCAGCAGACTAGCTACATCACTTTGCTTAAAGCTTTTTCTCTGAGGAACTCCATGCCCCCTTTACATGTTTGCAGTAGACTGCAATCTTAGCCTTTACTTACAAGTAACAATCACTGGCTTCTGGGAGAGCAAGCGGTTTCCTTCTGACAACAGTCCTCATTTCAGAAGAGAACTAGAACATGAAAACCCTTTCTGGAGTGATGGACATATTCTGTATCTTGAAAGGGGTGAGTCTCATGGGATTTTTCATTTGTCAAAACTGCCCATCTAAGATCTGTGCACATCAACCTACCTAAATTCTACCTTAAAAAAAAAAAAAAAGTATAAGGCAGATGAAAAAGAATGGCAGGTATTGATACTTGTTGAAGCTGGGTAATGGGTATATGAGGGTATTTACTATGCTTATACTTGAAACTTTCCATAATAAAAAGTTAAAAAGAAGACTGACAGAAATAACCTGAACGTGTCTTCAACAAACTAGTCTAGAGCATAACTCCTAGGGATAGAAACAAAAACTTTTAGGTAGGGTAAGGCAGGATCAGAAAACAGGAAGCATGCTGCTGACAGTCCCCAACACTCACAGATGACACACAATGGCCCAGAATGCCCCAAAGGCCCAAAGCCACCATGCCTGCTCTATACAAGGCCACATCTACATGTCCACAGCACCGGATTTCTGGACAGAGTGCAACATCCATAGTCCATCACATCACTGACTGCTGTGGTATATAGGAAGAAACATGTTTTATACTAAGAATTAAATCATGCACTGCAGGAAACTAAAAAAAAAAAAAAAAACAAACAAACAACAAAAACAGAAACAGACTCACAGATTTAGAGAACATACTGGTGGTCACCAGAGTGGAGGAGGTTGTGGGGGGAATAGGCAAAATGGGTGAAAGTGAAAGTCACTCAACCATGTCCAACTCTTTGTGACCCCATGGACTATACATAAACAGTCCATGGAATTCTCCAGGCCAGAATACTGGAGTGGTTAGCCTTTCCCTTCTCCAGGGGATTTTCCCAACCCAGGGATCCAACCTAGGGATCGAACCCAGGTCTCCCTCATTGAAGGCGAATTCTTTACCAACTGAGCCACCAGGGAAGCCCAAGAATACTGGAGTGGGTAGTCTATCCCTTCCCCAGCAGATCTTCCCAACCCAGGAATCAAACCGGGGTCTCCTGCATTGCAGGCAGACTCTACCAAAAGAGTTATCAGGGAAGCCCTAATACAGGTGAAGGGGGATTAAAAGGTACAAACTTCCAGTTATAAAATAAGTAAGTCATGGAGATGTAATATACACCATAGACGATATAATCAATACCGTAATAACTCTGTAGAGTGGCAGATAGTAACCAGCTATTGTGGTAATCATCTCATAATACATAAAATATCCAATCTACTGGTATAACATTGTAATCTATGCTTCAGTTAAAAAAACACACTGCAAAAAAATTTTTTTGGACCCTATTATTTTCTTCAGTTTTGATTCTTGGTGTCCCAATCTTAGAGACTAGAAATAAAAGACAAAATTATACATTAAAAACAAATTCAGTGTGATATTTTGAAAGATGAATTATGCCAAATCCCTACTTGTTGAACCAGCTTATAAAGATCCAATATTTCTCAATGTGTCAGCCTATCTTAGGGTAAGGGGACTAGGGTCTAGCTGCACAAAGAAAATGTTAGTGTCAAGAAGTGGCCAAAAACAAGTGGGGGTGGTGGGGCACATTCTCTTAGAGGCAAAGAAATGAAGCACCTTTCCTGCTTGATCATCATCTTACCTTCGGCCCTGATCCAATCGTCCATGAGGGCCCCGAGCAGGAAACCTGTTCAGGTGGCTCAGATGAAGTGTGTGGGATGTTTGGAAGAGACTCAGAGCTGCAGAAAGGAAATGAATAGTGACTCAAAACACCTAAATTATTGCCCAACTTTCCTGTCCCCTTCTTTTAGTCTCCACTTCTACTGAGAATAACAACCTAATTCTTACAAGTCCATTCAACAAGAGTACTCCATAAAGCCACACCCCCAATAACCATGTCGCTGGTACTCACGCTTCTGAGGAAAGAGTGGGGGAATCCGATGAGGCTGAAAGATCAGCTGGGGCTGAGCTCCCAGAATCCCTTGCTTCTGGCCCAGGGCTGCCACATGTAGAAGGGGAGGTGCTGGGGACTTCAGTAGGGGCTGCAGGACAGTAACCAGGAAACTCAGGACATCCCATGGCTGAAGCGCTCACTACCTTGGAAAGATGTGGCCCTACCCCCTTGACCAAAGAAAGGTTCCTGTCCATCTTTCTGGGCACCAGGGTGTCCCTCCTACCCCTTTCCAATGCACAAGCTAAGGAGAGATGAATACCTGGTTGGAGAGCGTCTGCACCTTGACAGCATTCCAGGGGACTGCCTGACCTGGGTTGTATGCAGCCTTCACCAGCACCTTCTCACCCAGCTGGGGCAGCCGGCCCTTCACCACACTGCCAGCACACAAGCCAGGAGACCCAGTCAGGAGAGAGACCCGGCCAAGCCACCCTGACTGTCCCTATGAGGCCCTTCCCATCAAGATTTCTCACACCCTGCATAACAGCAAAGCAACGTCTTTAGAAGGATCCACCAGCATGGTGACAGAACCAAATCCCGTAAGCATTTCCATAAGAGGAACAGCCTCAGCCTACCTTAGCTGAAAAAAGACTTCTTCATCCACCACCCCAAAGTAGTCGTGCAAGCTGGTAACAATGCCAGTGAAGACCCGTTGTTTCTCTCCACCCTATATGAGAAGAGTGCAGTTTAAAGGTAAGAGGGAGCATCTATCCATGCTCTGCCATTAGCATCTCATCTTTTTCCACCCCTCCAGCCCCAGCTCAAAGTACTGTCCGGAGCTTCCTGTGCAGGAAGGAAGCACATGTGTCTAGTGGACATAACCTACTGAAGGTGGGGGGAGTCATGCTGATTCTTGGGCCATAAGTTTCTTCTAGGATTCCCAGTTCTTCTTTAACTCCAAAAAGCACCCTAGAGATTTCCCTAGAATCAAAACCAAGTACTCCTCAGTCAGAGGTCTAATTATCTCTGGACTGGTTGACGATAGGAGTGTCAAGAAGGATGAACAACGTCATGTAAGAATGAAAGCATCGGACAACCATGCATGCTGAGGTCCTCCAGAGTGCTGAAACTCACTAGACAGGATGCCCAACTTACCTGAAGGTGCCTGGCATTTTGGGACAGGTCTGTGGCCACAGGAGGAGTGAGCAAACCAGGAGGAGGGCCCAGAAGGGATGTCGAAGCTGCGCCTGTTGGAAGAGAAGCAATCCAGGAACTGCACCTACCATGGTAAGCACTAGAGTCAGCTAGAGAAGACAGGAAACCCAAAGTGTAAAGTGGATCTGTACAAGTCCCAACAGGGTTTTGCCGACAACCACTGTGCTCATCGACTAGTTTCCTAAGAAACATCAGCAGCAAACTGCACTCCACCAGGAAAACCCCTGGTGGATTTAAAGACTAACTTCTGTTAAAGACTAACTTCATTCAAACACATACTTCCCATTGTGGGGCCAGGTAGAGATAAAGGTGATCACCTGAGAAGTTGCGTCCCCCTGGAAGCGGGTTGATCCGCTGGCGCTTAAACTGGGACATTGGGAATGCTGGCCTCTTTCAGAGTCTTGGGAAAAAACCTTCAATCACAAAAGAAATAAATTAACAATTTACAGGGAAGATTTTCCACCTACCCCCCAAAAAGGAACTAAGGATCTGAAGGAAAGTGGGGAAATGTATACTGAGAATGAATAGGGAAGACAGATGGAGAGAACAGGAAATGGACCAGGAAATAGAGAAATTACAATGCTCCAGTTTCCCTCACAATAAGCTAGTGATGGGTAACACTGTTACACTCAAACAAAAGGAAACCGAAGCTCGGAGGGACTGAGACTTGCCCGAGGCACAGAACCAGGTACGTTAAAAACTAGGACTCACACCTAGGTCTCCCGACAACTCAGCGCTCCTCTCACTATGCCACGCCACCCTCAGATGGTTGGGGAGAGTGAAGGGTTGGAAAGAGCCCTGGTGACATTCATTCATTCAAATACATCCGCCAAAAAGCTCCACGCAAGGCCCGGAAAAATGGAGGAGGCTGATGCCGGAGAGGAGATGGTGTAGGCCCTCTCCCCGGAAGCCCGGCCCGTTGTTCCCCGGACGGGCTGGTGAGAAGACAGCTCCGCGGCCAGGCGAACGCAAATCCGGCTGCGCGCCCGCCCTCCTGCTCCCCCGCTCCCCGTGCCTCGGCTCCCGTCTCAGCGGCCAACAGAGCCGGATCTCCCGGGCCGGGCCGCGGCCAGGCCGCCATGGGAGGACGAAGGCGCGAGGTTTCTCCTCCTCCCGCCCGCCCCCAGGGCCGAGGCCGTTGCCAGGGAGACGAGACTTGCAGTCCGGAGAGGGGCTCGGCCCCTTCCGCGCCCAGTGCATCTTCGCGGCTTGGCTCTCGCAGCCCCTCGGCCGGGGGAGGGGCAAGGAGGCAGAGGGGCGGCGGAAGGCCCCCCCAACCCACCTGCGGGCCAGGGCCGCGACACCGGGGGGACAAAGACACCCGGAACCACCAGAGCCACTGCTGCCGCCGCCACCGGAAGCGCCTCTCCGGAAGCACGACCACTGGTCGGAAGCTGCCACTCTCCCGGATATAGTCCCTCCCTCCTCTCCACCGACCTCTCCCTTCCCCCACACCGGCCTGCCATCCCGCTCCAACTGCTGAGCGGAAGTGCGCCTTCCCCGATCGGATATGCGTTAGGAAGCCGCGCATCGGTGGTGTCCTCGCTTACGTGCCCCATGAGAAAAGCAGACTTCAGAGAACTGGTTCCTGGTCCAAAGACAGCTGGAGCTGGACCCGCAAACATAAAGCAGCACCTATGCTTCATTCTGGCGGACCCCCAAGCCGGCAGCAGCAAGAAAACCAGCTGACTGGAGGAGGAGGATGCATGATCAGTGCCCGTTTCTATAGAGACATCCTTGTGTCTGACTCAACCGATGACCCCATCTCTAGCCCTACCCTTCGTTGAGGGCACCCCCCACTTATACCTCCCATCTTCTGGGTGCCTGCAGGAGACTAAATTTTACCCCCCTTCTCAGTTAACAGAGCTTGGAACCTAAAAGGTGTGAAATGGAATAGTTCCTCCCATATTGGTGTGCTATGTCCTCCTCCCATAGAAAATATTTTCCTCCATTTCCTCCCTCAGAAAAATACTTTTCTGAGCCCAGGTAGAATAATACCAGCTATCTGGCAGCCATCATCCACTTAGCCACTTCCCTGGTAAATGCTGAGGAGCTTGGGGCAGGGGGCAGAGGTAGGCAAGAGGAATTAAAGACGTGAATGATCATGCAGTAGGATTTGGCCCCCAATAACTGAGATGCATATGAAAGGAATGAATTCAGGGAGCCCAGATGCTTGCAGCTTCTCATACTTAGAAGAGTGCTAAATTTCTTGATTTGAGATACTCGGTTTTCCTTAATTAACAATAAAATTTTGTTCAGACCCCCATCCCCTGCTGCAAACTTTTATATAACCTGACTCCTTGCCTCACCTCCTTAGAAAGAGTTCTCTGAGGAAATGCTGTCTCCAAGGCCTGAAGTCCTAAAAATTCCCACGGAATAAAGTTCTCTTAGGTTGTATTTTTTCAGTCAACACAGGTGATATGGTAAGATAAACCTTCACAATATTTAGGTATACATTTACAAAGAATTCTCACAGTCATTTACTTTAGTCCTCACATCAACTCTTGGGGAATGAGCAGGTCAGGTGTTAGTGTTCTAATTCTCAGATGTGATATGTGAGAGACTCAAATGACTCGCTCCAAGTCTTGCCACTAATCACTGGCCATTTTAGCCCCAATTAGCAACCCCAATTCCCCCTTATCCTCTGACTTTCTCATCATCCCTCCAGTCTAGCCTCCCTCCAACCCCCTTTCCTATTCATTTAACATTCAGAAGGCAATGGCACCCCACTCCAGTACTCTTGCCTGGAAAATCCCATGGACAGGGGAGCCTGATAGGCTGCAGTCCATGGGCACGACTGAGCGACTTCACTTTCACTTTTCACTTTCATGCACTGGAGAAGGAAATGGCAACCCACTCCAGTGTTCTTGCCTGGAGAATCCGTGGGACGGGGGAGCCTGGTGGACTGCCGTCTATGGGGTCACACAGAGACATGACTGAAGTGACTTAGCAGCAGCAAGCATTTTGAGGCAGCTTAATTTCACTTTATCCTCAGAACAAGTCTGTGAGGTAGGCAAGGCAGGCATCGTTATACCATTTGGGAGATTAAGTGGGCAGCTGTGGCTCAGAAAAGTTAAGCGATTTTGTCAAGGTCTAAATGCTAATTTGGGCCTCTGGTTTCAGCTATGATATAAGCAGTAAAGCAGCAGAGAGTAGACCTTGAAGATTACTCTGCTGTTCCTTGTGTTGTACTTGACCCTCCCATCCTTGGTGCAGTCTTCAGGCAAGATTCAAGGCAAAGGCAGCCAAGAGTGCCCTTCTCTGTTCTAGGGCTGCCCACTTGACTATGAGGAAGACGATAGGACTCCAGATCAGTAACTGTCCACTCAGCAGTGAAGGCCACGTCCATCGTCCTGTGGTTACCTCACCATGAGGGCATGATTCCAGAGAGCCAGCTGGGTCCAGTCCGTTCACCACACTGACAGTCCCATAGACCCACACCCACACTGGGTGCCAATATACCACTGTGCCTGACATGCCCCATGGATGCCCCATGAATCAGTGAGGTTCACATTGCCTAAGCCCAGGGATTTTTGGCAACCAAGGAGGAGCCCCAGAGCTGCTGCACTTTGGGGCCTCTCAGGGACCCAGGGCTCCTTGGCTGCTCAGAGGAGAAGGACTCAGCCCTTGCCTGAGTTCAGAGAGAAGACAGAGCATCCACAGCTTTTTCTGGCAGTGCCCAGAAGCAGCATCAGGGCAGACGGTGAGGAGACTTCACAGCACTCGCCCCATCGGGGTCACACCCCTGCACCAGGAGGTCTCAGTGTACAGAGAGGTTTTTGTCTTGTTTCTTCTTAACCACAAATGATGGCATAAAGGTCTTCTGGAGGGGATGGCCCAGAGGCCTTTCAGGGAGGTCCCTTGATGCAATCCTGTGGAAAAAGGAAGGAAGCTCTAGACTAGGGGGAAAAAACAAAGGTAATGATGGCAGACTTCTGTGAATAAGAGTCCGCCTGCTTAGGGCAGGGGTTGGGGTGGGGGGTGGGGCGGAGGGACAGTTAGGGAGTTTGAAAAGGTCATGTACACACTGCTATATTCAAAATGCATAACCAACAAGGACCTACTGTACCGCACATGGAACTCTCCTCAGTGTTATGTGGCAGCCTGGATGGGAGGGGGGTTGGGGGAGAATGGATACAAGCATGTGTAGGGCTGAGTCCCTTTGCTATTCACCGGAAACTACTACAACATTGTTAACTGGCCATGAAAATGAAAGTGGTAGTCACTCAGCTGTGTCCGACTCTTTGCGACCCTACGGACTGCAGCCCGCCAGACTCCTCTGTCCATGGGATTTCCCAGGCAAGAATACTGGAGTGGGTTGCCATTCCCTTCTCCAGGGGATCTTCGTGACCCAGGGATTGAACCCAGGTCTCTTGCATTGCAGTAAGACCCTACTATCTGAGCCACCTCGAAAGCCCTGGTGATAACTGACTGGACAATCACCAGGGTTGCAATATAGCCCTGGAATAATCAGTTATATCCCAATACAAAATAAAAGAGTTTTTTTTTTTTTTTTTTAAAGAATCTGCCTACTAATGTAGTGGACATGAGTTCCATCCCTGGTTTGGGAAGACCACACAGTCTGCAAGGCTGTGCTAAGCCCATGCGCCCCAACTACTACAGCCCGTATGTCCTGGAGCCTGTGCTCAACAACGAGAGAAGCCACCACAGTGAGAAGCCCACACACCTCAACAGAGTAGCCCCCGGTGGCCACAACTAGAGAAAGCCCGAGCAGCAACAAAGGTCCAGCACAGCCAAAACTTAATCTTAAAAAAGAAAAGTAACGATGGCCCCAGAGTTGACCGACAACTGTGAAAAGCCTAAGGATATTAACTGATGGGGATAAGGCCCCCGGGAGAGTTTTCAGTAAAGGTGCTGGCCCTCACTCCCAGCACCCGCTGTGGCATTCTGTGTGCACTACCTTGCATTCCTGGGGAAACCCAGGGAGGTGACCTAAGTTTCAGCTTTGAGGGCTGAGGGCTTGCTGGGTTCACACGACAATTTCCTATCTTTTGGTCCTGGCTCTGCCACTGGCTCACCATGTGGCCTCAGGAAGATGACCTCCCTCCCCAGCCCAGTTCTCAGACTCCTCATCTATAGATGGGGCTTTTTAACTACTTTCTGTTTCTTTCCACAACCTCTCCAAGACTTGTTGTTTAGTTGCTCAGCTGTGTCCACCTCTGTGACCCCATGAACTGTAGCCCATCAGGCTCCACTCTCCATGGGATTCTCCAGACAAGAATACTGGAGTGGCTTGCCATGCCTTTCTCCAAGGGATCTTCCAGATCCAGGTATCAAACTCAGGTCTCCTGCATCACAGGCAGATTCTTTACCGCTGAGCCACTGGGGAAGCCTTCTCCAAGACTGCCTCTCTCAAATTTTGCAGGGACAAAAATAACAACTGGCAGCACAACCTCAGCCTCCTAGCTCATCAGGCTCCTCCTTCTGCCCTGCCCTGGGCAGGGTCACAGAACTCACCTGGGGGCTGGGTCACAGGACTCACCTGGGGACAGGACCATCGGCAGAGGTGGCAAGTTCAGCAGGTCGAGGGCTGCCCCACCTGATCCGGTTGAGCAGGACCTTGACTTTGTTCCAGTGGGAGTGATCCCCCTGAGCAGAGGGTGAGGGGGTCACCCAGCGTCCCTCCTCACAACATACCCCTGACCAAGCTCCCACAGATAGTTGTCACCACAATCAGGACAAGTCACCTGCTCCAAATAGGAATCCTCTCATATTCTAGCTTTCAGGGTATCCACACATCCCAGCCATCCCACCCCGACACCATCCTGTCACCTGGCCCCACATATCAGTTCAGTCACTCAGTTGTGTCCAACTCTTTGTGACCCCATGGACTGCAGCACACCAGGCTTCCCACTGCAGCAGGCCAGGCCCCACATATATCCCTCACCTACCTTGTGTTCCTGGGAGGATGAGACAGTGTGAGCTGGCTCCACCAGGGCCTCTGACAGCCTAGGAGGGCTGGCACTGGGCGCCCCTACCTTTGGGGGTGAAGCTGTTTTTGCTCCTTCAGAAAGATAATCCGGTTACCCCAAGCAAGGAACAGGAAGGCACTCATCAAGCCCAGAGCTCAGGCGGTTTGCCTGTGGGGCCCTGGGCGGGCAAGATGCAGAGGGAGATGCATTTGGCGCTCACCTGTCTCCTCTGTCTGGCTGAGCTGTTCCCATGGCCCGCGCACCTCACTGCCTGGGGCGTAAGAAGGCAGAGGTGAAGGCACCAGGGTTGTCTCTGCCTCCTCTTCAGGATCCTGTGCACAGGAGAGACAGGCTCTCTGGGCCTGGCTAGAGGGCTGAGGCTGTTCTGAAGGGAGTCCTGGTTTCAGGGGTCCCACCGATCTTCTGCCTCCCCCATTCACCTGCCACCAGCCGGCCTGCCCACTCACAGCTCACTCACCCCAGGGCCCCTCTGAGTCTGCAGCTGCAGACAGAGCTGCTGTAGATTTGCCACCTGCTCCAGCACCACGCACAGGTGCTCCAGATAGCGAAGACCCTGCCCCGGAAGGCCAGAGCAGGCCTCAGGCCCCAAGTCCTCCACCTGTGGGACACAGTGAGGTCAGAGAGACTTCTGAACCCAGCCAGACTCCCACCCAACGGGCCAGTAGATGGGGGCAGAATAAGTAAGAGGAGGAACACACACCCAGCTGGTCACCCTGTGCCCAACCAGGCAAAGGGCCAGGTAGGCCCCAAGCCCTGCTCATCTCCACACAGCTGGGGGTTGGGGGTGAGGTGAGACGTCTCATCCAACCCATCAATTAGAGTCAAGGAATGCCCTGCCCCAGCTTCCCTGGTGGCTCAGATGGTAAAAAGTCTCCCTGCAACATGGGAGACTCAGGTTTGATCCCTGGGTTGGGAAGATCCCCTGGAGAAGGGAATGGCAATCCATTCCAGTATTCATGCCTGGAGAATTCCATGGACAGGGGAGCCTGGCGAGGTGCAGGTGCCAAGGTGGTCTCCTCCTGCAGTTCATGGCGGTCGCAAAGAGTTGGACACAATTAAGTGACTAACATATACACACACACACTCACACACACAATACCCTGCCTGGGAGAGTTCCAGGGAGAACAAGGTTGGGGCGGTGGGGGGCGGAGGTAGGGGGGAGTCCATCTCCATCCCACCCTTGAGAGTTGGCACTTACCACCTCTGCTTGTTCCAGGCCATCCTCTAAATCACTCTCTGCCTCGGTGGCCTCGGTGGCCTCGGGTCCCCTTGCTTCAGAATGGGGCATTTCACACTCAGGTGACAGCTTTGGGGAGTAGCAGTGTTGAGATAAGCTGGTAGGGGGAACTGAGAGCTGGTGGGAGCGCTCCAGCACCTGCTCCAGCTTACGGCTGGCTAGAAGCCGGCTTAGGTGGGCAGGAGGCTCCAGGGCACCAAGGGCTAGGGACTCAGAGCTCCCCAGGGGCTCAAAGTTCAGAGAGTCTTGAGAAAAGCCGGGTGAGGTGGCCGGGGAGCTGTCCCCAACCGCCATCTCCACTCCTGAGTCCTGGGAGGCCAGTTTGAGAAGTGGCACCTGCCCCTGGGGACCTCTCAGCTGGTCTTGCCTCTTCCAAGAGTCTGATGAGCAAACTGGAGCCACATCTGGGATCTGCCTGTAGGTGCTGATGACTCCAGGCACTACACAACCATGTGCCAGGTCCTCACCAGCCCCATCTGCAAGGAGAGTCACTCATCAGGCTGGGCCGGCTGCGCCAACATTCCTGCAACTGGTGGCGTTCCCGGGGTGGAGTGTCCTGGGTCAAAGGTGACAGGAGGAGACCAGCGGACCACAGCCATGTCCAGATCTCTCCATCCCTGTCTGGGAGATTGGGTTAGGACAGGGGTCCCTTTTACAAAAGTAATTGTTAATGATATCTTCCTTCGAGGGGTGGGCACTTGCTTCCAGGGAGCCCTTGCGCTCTGGCCCCTGAGGTCAGCCTAAGACCTCTGAGCCATCACTGGGGAACTATAGCCTCTTCAACTGCTCCCCAAGGGGAAGTGTGACTGTGCCCCCGCCTCCGGGAGATGGAGACGGACACAAAGAGGGAAGCCGGGGTCTAAACTGGCATCAGGATGCAAGAGAAAGTCCATCCCAGAAGTCCTGGAGGGAAAAGGTACCGAAAATCACAATAGCCATAATCATTTTGGACTTTTGTTCTTTTAAGTGAGAAGCAGAAGATTTGGGAGAGTTGAAAAAAATCTGAACTGAGGAAAGGCAACCCACATGGTAGAAGGAGAAGCAGCGCGGTCGCCCAATCACTGTCCTCTCTACAGCTCTCCTGGTCTGTGCCAGGCTCTCCTGCAATCTAGGTGCACGATCGATCGTAAAGATACAGAATTGGAGGTTGGAGGGGACGGAGGCCGGCCTCCTTCTCCCGGACTGCCGCACCTGGATACCAAACCAGGCCCCTCTGGGCAAGAAAGTCCACCAGGAAGTCTACCCCTGCGCGGCTCCTTTGCCAAGAGGTCCGCCGCCGCAGAGATGAGGGCTTTTCGCGACCGCCGGCTGGGGCAGGGGCCAGGGAAAGGAGGATCCTGACCAGAAATTAGAGGTAAGTGGACCCCGAGAAAATGGGATGGAGGTGACGATCGGTTTAACGCCAAAAAAGTAAAAGAGTCTCCAACAGCGGACGCGATCCCCCGCCCTTCCTAAGGGAGGCGGTGAGGAGGGCGCACCGAGGTCGGCTGGCTGCGCCAGGCGGTGCAGGCTCTGCCGGTGGGGCGGAGAGCGCAGACAGGGGCCAGGGACCGAGAGTCGGCTCCAGGCCAAAGGTCCGGGCCCGCCCCTGAGTGGGCGACTCACCCCGGCCGCCCAGCGGCTCCACGGCGAAGACGCGCCGCCGGCCCAGCATGGCCCGAATCCGGCCCCAGTGCGGCGCCCGGGCCGTGGCCGCTGCAGCAGGACCGAGCTATCACGGCCGCCGTGGCGGAGCCGGCTGTCGGGCGGGCGGCTAGGCTTGCGCGTCCGGACCCGGCAGGGTGCGGCCCCGGGACACTCCCAACCCGGATTGGGGAGGGACGGGGCGGGGAAGGGTGCGCAGGTGTGCGAACGCGACCAGGAGGGCCGCGAGGGCGGGGCCTGGGTCCCCCAGCCCAGTGTTGGCGGGGACCGGGGCCGGGGTCAGGGGTCAGGGGTAGGAGGCCGGCCCCTGGCTCCCTTGCCCAGCCGGCCTAGCAGAAGAGCGGGGACCCTGGCGGGGGACGCGGTCTCGCCCGTGGCGTGGGGTCACCCCGCCCACAGTTCCCAAGCCGAGTCTGTTTTCCTGCGGCCGAAATGAAGCTGGGAGAGGCGAGGGGCGGACGCGAGTGCGGAAGGAAATGGATCAGCACGTGCAGGCGGTGGAAAGATCGTCGGCCAGGACGTCCGCGTCCTTGCGCGCTCAGCTGTGTGCCTTCGGGAAAGTCACTCAGCCACTCTGAAACCTGGCGCGATCAAAGGTGGAAGGGATTCTCGGCACAGAGAAATCCTTTCCAACAACTGCAGGGCGCCTTGGATCCTGGGCTAGAGCAGAATCCGGCGGGGGCGAGGGTATGGTTCAGGATCCGGGAAAGTGAAACAGGGGGGCAGAAGGGCAGCCCGGAGGTCTGGGAGTATAAAGGCTCACCAGTCCTCAGCCCCACCCACTTTGAGTCCATGGAACTCCACCACCGCAGGCAGCCTCGAAAGCTGAGACAGCCTGGTGACCAGATGGGGTGGTGGCCTCTAAGGAAACCTGTCTCCTGAGGAAGGTCAGCGGGGCTGGAAAAATCCCAGCAGGACCCAAATTCCCTGGAGGGAAGTAAGGGAGCTGGCGGACGTGCAAGCTTGCACCTGAGCCTCTGGGAGTAGGGAGGAGGGCGGGCTGGAGCTGGAGGCGCTAGTTGCAAGTGGTAATTATCTGGGAGGGAGAAGACAGTCTGCCCACCCCCTGCTTCCTCCTACCCTTCCTCCAACAGCCCCCGCAGGATCGGTCAGGAATCAAAAACTACAGGATTCTAACTCTATGAGATGGGGAAACAGGCCTGCAGCGAAACCCTCACCGTCCCCACCCCCCACCCCACCCAACTACCCCCCCCCCCAACAATGACTGCCCAGATTTACTCTCCACACCTTGATTTTCGGGCCACGCCCTTCCCTGCTATCTGAGTTCTCTGGGTTGCCCGCTGGCGGCCCTGTCCTCCTGGAAACCACCCCCCATGGCTCTTTCCCAGATACAAACAGAGAAGCCTGGGCCTGGGGACAGTACAAGTCCAACAGCCGGGTATATCCTGCACCAGGCTTCCCAGGGGAGGAGGCGGAGGTTGGGGGGGGGGTACAGAGGGAGGGCTGGCTGTCAGGGGGCTTCCCCCCTCCTGAGTCAGAGGATGGGGAGGGAAAGGGAGGGAACCTTTGCCAGATCTTGTCCTCAATTTCGAGAATGTGGGGCCAGATTCCAGGCAGTCTCTGTGGTGACTCTGGGGTAGGAATGTATCTAGAGCAGGAAGCCAGCCCAGCCAGGAATGCAGTGTCTCAGCATGGGGCTCTGTGTGGGCTCAAACCACACACACATACACACACACACACCAGGCACACTCTCCTCCAGGCCACTCCCTCCTCCCCATGTAGATATGCCAGAACCTTCAAGGTGGTTGGGATCCCCCACCGTGGGGGGGCCGCATGCTGCCTTCCCATCTGCCTTTTACAGTCCTAACTGTGGCCAGCACCTGCCGGAGCTGGGCCAGGCCTTCACCACCCAGAAGGCTGTCTCTCCTTCCCCCCACCTTCTACCAGAGAAGAATCATCTCTCTTTGAGTGATGCTGGAAGGGATGGGAGGGGCACACCCTCGCTGCCCACCTGATGGAGGATGAGTAGCTACCATGAGTCCCTGAGACACACGGTAGCCCCAGCAGAGGCATCCCTCGGCCTCCATGGGGGAAGTCCCAGCTTCAGGAAGCACGTTTCCTGCCAGCTAGGCCTTGTCGGAGGAAAGGCAAAGCCAAGAGCCCAGGGCAGCTTCTGGCAGACTAGAGATGGCTGGAAGCTGTGGTGACCTCCCCCATGGCCTGGAAGGCTGCCTTTGGTGGAGGGACAAGAGCAGCCCAGGGCAAGCCAAAAACCCAGAAGTCAGGCTCCTGGCTCCTCCTCAGCCCCCCGCCCTTACTGCCAGGAGTTCTTGAACCAGTGACTTATCCTCCCTGTCCTCAGTTTCTTCATCGATGCAACTAGGATGACAACAGCACCTATTTCAGAATGGTGTGAACTGACATTAAAGCACCTGAGAATTACCCAGCAGTGTCGCTTTGGGCAAGTCATTTTCTCATCTCCAATAGCAGGGGGCTGTATCAGATGCTCTCTCAGGTCACTTGTAACTCGAATCTGGCATCATTTCTGAAGTCATTCCTCAAAACACAGAAGAAAGTAATGAGGGCACTGAGCTGGACAAATAGCAGCTGCCTGCTTGGGTGGGGTCCCGTCCCCTCCCCAGCTTGTCTGGGTCAAAGCAGGTAGATGCTCACAGCTGGGCACAGACCAAAGGCTGCCCCCCACCTTCTCCTCTGGCAACCAGGATTGACTAATAACTCTGTCTACCAAAGAAGTCCTCCCCCAGGCTCGGGCTGGCTGGTGGCTGCAAAGAACTCTGATGCTGAAACACGTGGGCCCTGGGGAGGAGAGCTGACTGCTACAGTTAGGGGAAGGGCAACCCACTCCAGTCTTCTTGCCTGGAGAATCCCACGGACAGAGGAGCCTGGCAGGCTACAGTCCACAGGGTCGCAAAGAGTCAGACACGACTAGCACTACACTACTATTAGTTAAAACCTGTCCAGCCTTTGAAAGGCCTTCAACAACTCACTGGCTGACCCATTTCACATGGGCCTCCATACCCCATTTGTCCTCTGTTCCTTAGAGCTACCATGAGTCTAAGAGAATGGTTTGTTACACGTGGGGATCTGATCATATTAAGATTCCAACGTTCTCTTTTCCAACCTGTCACTTCCCTGATGAATTTTTTTTACTGTCCACAGAGCCTCAAGGTGAAATTCAAACCATATCTTACGGCATTCAAGGCTCCCATCTTCCTTTCCAATCTTGTCTCAGTATCGCCTTCAGCCTCTCCCCTAACCTGAGCTTTCCACTTGCACTGACCCCCTCACTCTGCAGGGCTCTCCTCCGTCTGTCTGAGTCCTGTTCTTCTGACAATGATGGCCCTGGCCCTGAACTCTGAGTGCTGCTGTGTGTTCCACATAAGCTCTTTATACTCACTACCATATAGCACTTTTCATCATGTCAACTCTATTGCTGCCACTTGATTATATCTTTGGGAAACCCACAAAAGTGCTCTTCCGGTATTCCCACTGCACCAGGACCCAAGAATTTACAGTCAATCAGTCCCCTTTTGTGAGCATTCTCCCTGCCAAGGGCTACACCTGACACTAGGTGGCGCCAAGGACCCTGTCCCACTTGGGACCAGATTGTTGGGGCCTGACAACTCCTGAGCCACAGACAGGCTTGATCTTTCCTATAAAATTAAAGGCAGCCATTCAGGCAAAGAGTGAGACAATTATAGCAAGGTATAAATTATATCAAGGTGCCTGAGGAGGCAACACACACAGTCTTTGCCAAGATTCCATTCAAAAAGAACCAGATAGCACCAAAGCACCCTCCAGCTTTTATCTTTTCTCTCCAGACTGACTGGGTGGTAAGGTAGGTGCTGCACCCCAGCCGCACCCATGCACCTTTCTAAAATGTCCTCTGGGATTAGGACCAGAAGTGATGGGTGAATCAAGCCAAAAATCTGGCAGAGGACCACCGCCTCCTGTCTGACTCAAACATACCCCCAAGGCAGGCACGCCTAGCACCAGCTTTCCAATCTACCACCTGTGAAGCAGCTGGGGCTCCCAGGGGAGAGGCGGGCAGACCAACCCTGGCTGGGAGGGTGGGGGCACTGCTGGGTTGTCCCTCCCAGGCAAAGCTAACTCACAGCCCTGTCCAAGGATTCTCCTGGGGATGATCTTTCTCAAATGGGTGCAGACAGCCTTGGGCAAGTACACAGAGTTCTTTAGATCAGGGGTCCTTAACCCCCCGGCCTTAGACGGGTACCAGTCCGTGCCCTGTTAGGAACCAGGCTGCATAGCAGGAGGTGAGTAGGAGGCCCAGTGAGCAAAGCATTTGCATTTACAGCCATTCCCCAGCACTGCCATTACCACCTGAGTTCCACCTCCTGTCATCAGCCAAGGCATTAGATTCTCACAGGAGCATGAACCCTAGCCCTAAAGTCAGGGCGGAATATCCTCAGATTGCCACAAGACAGAAATAAAGTGCACAGTAAATGAAAAACACTTGAATCATCCCGAAACCATCCCCTCCTCTCTGCCCCAGTCCATGGAAAACTTTTCTTCCACAAAATCAATCCATGGTGCCAAAAAGGTTGGGGACCACAGCTTTAGGTGCTGTCTCCTCACTTGCCTCCCCAGCTCCTCTGAGTAAGTCAGCAGGGCTGGCAGCATCGATACGAAGTAGAGCGAGGGGCAGAGCGCCAGCCCAGGCAGGGCTGGCAGAAGAAGATGTTGTCTTACTGAGACGGGCCTGGGCAGAAGCAGTTTCAGGGCCTGCCTCCTGTTTGCTTCCAGCGCTCTGTCACCCTAATCCCTCTCCAGGCTCCCAGTGAGACACTCATTCCTCTACCAGGGATCATCCCAATAAAACAGGCATCTTCACAAAATGGTCCAGGGAGAGTATGACCATCCACTAAAAGGAGCCAGTCTCTTCAGTAGGGAATGTCACATGGCGAAGCATCTGGTAGGAGTGGGGTTTGAGGGAGGGGGGAAATAAGAGGGCAAAAAATTGTTATATATGAATACTCTCCAGGGACGTCCCTCGGGGTGGGGTGATTAAGACTCTGCCTCCCAACTCAGGGTACGTGAGTTTGATCCCTGGTCAGGGAACTAAGATCTCACATGGCACAGGGTTTTTAAGCCATCACACCACAGCTACATGCTGCATGCTGCAGAGCCCGTGTGTCACAAGAAAAGCCCTCACATTGCAGTGAAGAAACAGTGCAAAATTTAAAAAAAAAAATTTAAATAAAAAAAAGAGACTCTCCACCTAGGATTAGGGGAAGCACATTTCCAGGGGCTGGGGCAGGGAAGGAGAGAAGACAGGGGCACTACTTTATTTTGTTCATGTACAGTATATATTTTTAGTGCTCATATATTGCAAACTTTACACAGTGAATACCTGTAGCCTCTGGTCCACCCCTCTCCTTCTAGACACTTATATCCATGTCCCAAACTGCTTAATCCCTGGTGCACAAAGATGTCCAGTGCAGCACCCACTTCGGGTTTTGATGCAGAGCCTGTCCTTCAGGAGGACACAATAGTATCCAGCAGAGGCCTGGGGAGGTGGGCTGCCCTCACCGGCAGCACAGGCAGGTCCCAGCCTCTGGCTTCACGCCGCTCCCCATCACCTTCCCAGGCCAACGTGCTATTGGCACAGGTCTGGCGTGGAGTTGCCCACAGAGTGGAGGGTGGGCTGAGAGCTCAGGCCTGGGAATTGAGGGTGGGGGCTGCAGAGTAGCGCTGGCGGGCATGCTTCTCGCAGTACAGCTCGTCCCCCACCCAGAAGTGCCCTCGCATCTTCAGGTTCAGCCCACAGTCAGCACAGGTGTAGCAGCCAGGGTGGCGGTACCGCCCCTCCTGGATGCGGACGGCCTGGTTCCTGCAGGGACAGGGAGGGGACAGCCATTAACCTGGGGGGCAGGAGGGAGGGACAGGAGTGCCTGGCACGATGCCACCATTCCCATTCTCAGGGATCCTGGTTCCCAGCCCAGAGCCAGGACCCTGGAAGGTCCCAAAATCTCAAACACTTGACTCCTCAGGCCTACCCTCAGGGAAACCCCCGCCCACACCCACAGGACCCCAATTTTAAAGTTATTCCTCCCCCGCACAAAGGCAGACAAGCACCATCCTGAATCTTCTGGATTGTTAACAGAATAGTGATTCTCCAAGTGCAGTCCCAGGTGCCAAGACCCACAGCATCGTGTCACCAGGGGATTAATTGGAGATGCAAATCCTGGGGCTGGGGACCTCCTGAAGGTGAAATTCTGGGGGTGTTGGCTGAAATCCCTCAGGGGCCCAGCTGCAGCTCTTTGAGAACCAAGGCATAGGATCCCCTTCCTTGGGCATGCACAGCTAGGGTGGGCAGCCTCCGATTCTGCAGATGAAACATGGAGGAGGCCAGGGACTTGCCTAGAGTTATTTGACCATCAACACTGAGCATGGAAGAAATTTACCAGGAAGGTGGGATGGCCAAGGTTCAATTTTCCAGAGAATGTTTTCTCTGGGCTACATTATCACGCCACCCACTGAGAAAAAATGCACCTACCTCTGGAAGAGGCAGCCTAAGAGCGGGAAGAAGGGAGTAAGAACAAGATTTTCCAGGAGGAGGCGGAGCAGATCTCCAGAGGCATTGAGATGATGATTGGAGAGAAATCAAAAACAGTAGCATTTCTTCCTCCTCCAGGAAGGCAGGGAAAGAAAGGGAGCAAGAGGAGAGACAGCAGGAAAAAGCTAGTGCAAGCATCCCGAGAAGGCTGAAACGACCCCTGAGCCCATCACAAGTCCCCTGTGGCAGCGCTCCCCCCAGGGCCTCTGGCTAGTGGGTTCACACAGAGCATCTGGGCCCTGCCCTCCCCATCCCAGGCCCTGCGCCCCAGGCCGCCAACACTCACGCGATGCTGGTGTTGCACTTCTCACACGTGTGGAGCTTGGGTGGGCTTGCCAGAGCCCTGGAGGTGGGCAGGGAGGACTGTGGACTCAGCGAGCTGGGCAGGTAGGCAGGTGTTCCACCTGGACAGGGGGGAGGACAGACAGACACATCAGAGCTTGTCCATAGCAGCAGCATCAGGCTGTTTTTTTTTTTTTTTTTTTTGGCCACAAGGCATGTGGGATCTTAGTCTCCCAAGCAGGAACTGAACACGCACGCTCCTGCATTGAAAGGCAGAATCTTAACCACTGGACCACCAGGGAAGTCCCCAGGCTGTATTTTTGATGCTCACTCCACCTCCACCAGCACCAGCTCCAAAGAGACTCATTGTCAGAGGCACACTTCCAAGTGGACCTCAACGTAACCATGGGTATGAGCGGGGGTCATGGAAGAAGGAGATGATCATGCCAGACCCTTGGCTGAGGCTGGTCAAGGGCAGGGAGCAGGTTCAAGGCTGAGCTACCCAAGCTAAGGCAGCCTGAGCAGCGTCTGTGCTCAGTGTCTGACACATCAGACCAAGCAGGCAGTTAGTTCCTTTCTGCTAATCCAGTCATGACATTAAAGACATGGTAATTACATATAATAACACACACCATACCACCTCTGTGCACTTTTCAAAGGGCTCTCGTGCATTATGGTGTCTGAGCCTTGGAACAACGTGAAGATGAAGCACAGATGTTACCTGGCAGGTATGGTCCCTGTCTACAGCTGAGGATGCCAAGACTTCAGGGGTGAAGTCACCATCTGTCTGCACTGCCCTCACCGCCCCCCATCCCGCCTCTCTCTGTGCCCCCTTCCAGGGCATGCTGAGGCCTTGGGGTGGTGATGGACACATTTTGCCCCCCTCCCCACCTCTCTCTCTGCCCTCTTCCAGGGCCTGCCAAGGCCTTGGAGTGGTGATGGATATGCTTTGCTCCAAACCTTCTTACCCTGTCTCCTTTCCCTCTATGAACACCGCCAGGAGCAAAACGTCAGACTTGGAACCAGTTACCAGGTTCAGTTCAGTTCAGTCGCTTAGTCATGTCCGACTCTTTGTGACCGCATGAATCGCAGCACGCCAGGCCTCCCTGTCCATCACCAACTCCCGGAGTTCACTCAGACTCACATCCATCGAGTCGGTGATGCCATCCAGCCATCTTATCCTCTGTCATCCCCTTCTCCTCCTGCCCCCAATCCCTCCCAGCATCAGAGTCTTTTCCAATGAGTCAACTCTTTGAATGAGGTGGCCAAAGTAATGGAGACCCCTCCAGTATTCCTGCCTGGAGAATCCCATGGACAGAGGAATCTGGCGGGCTATAGTCCATGGCGTTGCAAAGAGTCAAACATGACTGAGTGACTAACATTTTCTCTTTCACCAGGTACCAGTGATTCTGCCAATCAAATACTTCTGACAGTCCCATCATTCGCCCCCCTGATACCACTGCCGAGGCCAGGCCCTCCTCATCTCTCCCCTGGAAGGAGGCAGTGCCCGCCCCCCTATCACACACAGATATACACACACACACACACAAACATCCACTTCCCAGAATGCTGAGCAGCCAGTCTGCCCAATACACGGAGTTCCTCGGGAGTAGAGGTGGGTCCTGACCACCTTTGATTGCCACATAGCTCAAGGCTGGTCCACTGGATGAGTCAGTAAACGTCTGATGAATTAACAACTCACCCCTGGCAGGAGCCCATACCTCTGTTGCCTACTTCGGCCCCTCATGTATCCTCTGGCACTATTTAACCCAGTCCTCCTGGGTTGGGACACTCAGCCTGGATGCAAGGCTTCACAGCCAGGACTTAACCTCCAGAGCCCCCCTCCATGCAGCCAGAGTCCTCTTGATCCCACCCAAAAACCCTCTGGCTCAGACCTCCACATTCCACACGGCTCCCGGCCACCATCGTAAGGCCATTTGTGAAAGACTTGATCTTTCTTCAAGGGCCAAGTCAAACCCTTCTTCCTCCATGAAGTCCTCCTTGGAGACCCAGGGCCCACCACCTACCTTTATGGTTCCCTTGGCACTTCCGTGAACCTAGCCAGCACCTTTGGGTGCACCCCAGTAACCCCTACCAGACCAGAGGCTCCTGAAGTTCAGGGACGCTGGCTTCTATAAGTCAGAGCCTTAAAAAATACTGATCTAAATGCTAATTTATTAACACATCTGGTCAGCGGTTCAGAGTATCCTGGGGGAACGTCCTCCTGCCCGATACCCCCAGTGGCTCACCTCTCTCCTCAGCTTCTAGGGCTTCCTGCAGGAGCCGGAAGGAGCTGGACTGCCGGGGGGCCATTCGTGCCTCGCGGTTTTCTTGCAGCATTTTGAAGACTTCTGAGTCCTCTCTCAGGAGGTGGCTTTCACCTTCCGAGGCCACACTGCAGGGATGGAGGGAGCCAGCCAGGAGTGAGGGGCCCGTGCCCGGGGGTTAGGAGGAGCAGGAGGGCAGAGAAGAGTGTCCCGGGGCGGGATAAAGAATTCTGGGGGTCAAAGGGAAGCCAACTGGGCTTACATAGCTGGGACCCCCCACCCTTCTCGGGGAAACCTGACAGTCTCCTGTTGCTCCCAGACCCTCCAAGATCCTACCCCTCCCTCCAGACCCCAGTGGTACCTGATCCTGGGGCTGGAGGAACGGGGACCCGGGGAGGGCGGTGGCGGCAGTACCAGCACCGCGGAGTCGCCAGCAGGGTTGAGGCCGGCCTGTGGGAAGGAGAGGCACCAGGGGAGGAGTCAGCAGTGGGGCCCTGGGCCAGCACACCCATCTGAGCGGCTCAGCTCAGCTGTTCCCCAGGCCAACACCAGGGGGCCCCTGGCCCTCGCTGACCAGCAGGCTCCCCCTGCTGCACCAGCAACCGCCAGCAGCTGCTCCTACTGGGTCCGAGAAGGGAGGGAGGCCAGCATCCAGCTCTGGAAGGG
Organism: Oryx dammah; assembly: GCF_014754425.2. Lineage (NCBI taxonomy): Eukaryota > Metazoa > Chordata > Mammalia > Artiodactyla > Bovidae > Oryx > Oryx dammah. The sequence continues at coordinate 68,418,030 of NW_024070185.1, read as the reverse complement.
TGAGCTGCTGCCCCAAGGGGAACAGGCACGGGACAGAATGAAGACGAGCATGTGGGGCCACTGTGCAGGCTCCTCTGCCATCTCACGCATTGTGATTGCAAAGATGTTGCACACTGCCGCTAGGGGAGGCAGACAAGCAGAGAGAGACTAAGCTGACCCTTTGGCAATGAGGAAAAGGAAACATAAAGGGCCAAGACCCTTCTTGGTGTCAGAGTTGGGGCCACACAAAAGTCCCGTCTCCCTCACGTGCTGGGGGAGATCTCTCCTCTGATAATACCAGGGTCTGGGCTCACCGGCCTCTCCCGACCGCCCTGGGAAGTCTGGTCCTGCCCCATGGAGCCTTGAGGAGCCAGGCCTGTTTGGGGCTCACAGCAGAGTCCACTGCTCAGTGTGTGCTTGCCCTCTGGGCCTCTCACATCTGTTCTCTACCTGGAAATCTTGCCTGCAGTCTCCCTGTTGCTCTGCTTTCTGGCCTGCATCTTGTACTCTCTCTGTAGCCATCCCCAAAGGAGAGGAGAGCCTCAGGGACAACTAGGCTCGCCAAGGCCAGGCTGAGGGCAGAGTTTCCCGGAAAGCCAAACACTTTCGATTTTAAAATTCAGAGTCAGGAATGAGACTTCCCTGGTGTCCCAGTGTCTAAGACTCCAAGCTTCCAAAACAAGGGGCCCAGGTTTGATCCCTGGTCAGGGAACTAGATCCCACATGCCACAACTAAGAGTTCACATGCTACAACAAAGATAGAAGTTCCTGCATGCTGCAACTAAGACCCAGCGTGGCCAAATTAAATGCTTTATTTTAAAAAGTTGGGGCTGAAGTATGGTGTCAAGTGGAAAAACTTCATGACTTCTTAAGCTGAAAACAGAAACTTCGGAGTCTTTAAAAAAAAAAGCCCTTAAGCTCTCACTGCACTGGACCCCCTGCACCAGCCTGCATTCTTCTGTTCCTCGGCTTCTACAGTAAGGAGATTAAAGGTCAGAAAGGAAACTGGCTGGTCCAAGTCACTCAGGGAGTGGGAGGCTGGGCTAGGACCCCCTCACTGGGCTCCTGGGTGCCATGCAGTCAATTGACAGATGGTGAGGCTGTTCCCTTAAGAAGGACAGCCAGCACCAGGCACTCAAGAACAATGTTCATCTTGCTGTCCCAGAGAGGCCAGCGTGTGCCCTGCATGGGGGCACTGGCCAGCAGGGAGGAAGAGCTGAAATCCACCCTGGCTCCCTTCGTAGGCCATGTCCTCATGCTGGCCAGTGAAACAGGGGCTGTTTTTACTTCATATCTGGTCACCCAAGAGTGTGCCTGTTGAGAAGGGGGCAACTTCTGGTTTCCGAAGGGCACCATAAGGACTGGTAATGTCCTACTTCCTGAGCCCAGTGATGCCTTAGCCAGCTCAGGAGCCAGAGGCAAGGCCACGAGCACTGCAGCCTGGGGCAGCGGCACCTCGTCGGTAGTCACCTCTGCCCCCTTCTACCTGCCAGACCACCTCATCCCCAAGGTGGTGGTGGTTTAGTCACTAAGTCGTGTCCAACTCTTCTGACCCCACGGGCTGTAGCCCACCAGGCTCCTCTGTCCATGGGATTCCCCAGGCAAGAATACTGGAGTGGGTTGCCATTTCCTTCTCCAGGGGATCTTTCTGACCCAGGGGTTGAACCCACGTCTCCTGTGTCTCCTGCACTGCAGGCGAGTACTTTTACAGCTGAGCCACCTGGCAAGCCTGAGCAGCCCAACTCCCTGACTTGGAGCAGCTCCACCTTTCCCCTCCCTTCCCTCCCTCCCTCCTCCCCCCGAGGCACCTATAGGTGACACTTCCCTTTACCAAACCACCTTTCATCTCCAAAGCTGTTTATCTGCTCATCAAGAGCTGTCAATACTTAGCCAATACTTCTCAAAATGTGTTGCGGGGGATGTTAACAACTGAGTGGTGGGGGGAGTGGATAATGGGGAACCCCAGGAGAAATTCTGCAGTTAAACAAGTTTAGGAAATTAATAAAATTAAGCATCTTTCTCACAGGACTTTTCAGAGCCTTGAACTGGCAACCCACTCCAGTGTTCTTGCCTGGAGATTCCCAGGGACGGGGGAGCCTGGTGGGCTGCTGTCTCTGGGGTCGCACAGAGTCGGACACGACTGAAGCGCACAGAGTCAGAAGGTGCTCAAGTGCACGGGTGGTTCCCAAGAGGGAGCTATGTGTCTGGTGACTCCACCCCATCTGACCACAGCCTCATTGTCGTAGACCAGAATGCAAGTTTCACGGGGTTAGGAATGTCTGCTTTTCCACCAATGTATCCCTAGAGCCTAGAAGGGTGCCTGACCAAATCAGCTGCCCCACAAATATTTGTCGAAAGAATGACAAGAGGCCTCAGGATCAAAGAAGGGAATTCAGAGCCTCAGGTCCAACTCTGAGGCCCAGAGAGTGGAGGAAGGGGGCCTTGTCCAAAGTGACACAGTAGAGGTAAGACTAACCCAGGTCTCCCTGCCAGCCCACCCAGAACTCCTCTTCACACCACATGGGTAGTCCTCAAAGCTGTGTGTGCAGCAGATCCCTGAGGGCTCCTGAGAACTCAGATGGGTGGCCCCACCCCACCCAGGCCCTCACCCCTGTCTGATCCAGTAAGTTTAGACTGGGGCTTGAGAATCTGCATTACCAACAAGTTCCAAGGTGCTGCTGCCGCCACTTTGAAAGCCACTCCCCATCTCATCTGCCTCTCCCCTTTACCCTGGTTGCAGACACCGGGAAGAAGGAGGCCAGGATGGACCAAGCTCATCCCTAGCTGGTCTCAGCCCGTATCTCTGTAGAGAAGGCCCACAGGCCCAGACACGCCACGTCTTGCTCCTACCGATGTGTTCCCATCTCCCCAGCTCATCATCTCTAATCCAAAATCTACCTCTGACATCCAGCAAAATTCCTGACAAAGCCTTCTCAGGCCACCCCAGCCCACACTCAGCTGTCCCCTCCCAGAACGCCTCCTGCTTTTATAATTAAGACCATACCGTTCAGTGCTTAATTGTTCCAAAGTTGTTTTGCATGTCCCTCTTATCTCTACAACTATGTTTGAAATTCCTTAAAGATGGTGTCTCATTGAATATATACATCTCTATGCTCACATTGCATGGAGGGCCACTGGGCAGGCCCTGCAGCGGCTCACCAGGGTGCCCCTACTACGAGGCCTCCAAAAGACCCTGCTCTGTCCTTCTCCAGAGCCCCCAGAGTTTCTAGCACCCTCCCCCAGCCGTCTCCAAAGGCTCTGCTTTCTGGAATGCAGAATCAACTTGAGGTAGGATTCCAGCAGCTGGGCCTCATCCCCTTCACCCCAAAGGCTGGACCTGCCCCCACAAACTCTGCCCCCAGCAGCTGTGGCCAGGACTCTTGGCCGCCTCACTCCTCACCTCCCCACCCCTGCCCCTGGAGAGGAGAAATACCACCAAGGGGTAGGGGTTGGGTGTCACTCGTAGACAGTGGGACCTGGGGGGTCCTGTCTGTCAGACAGTGGGACCAGGAGTAAAAGGCTGGGAGGGGGGAAAAAAACAGAGAATAAGCCATATGCAACTTGAGTTGGAATCACAGTCCGGCTGGTGGTTCTCTGGTGGTTCTTGGGGGCTGAGTCAGAGGACGAAGAGGGGGGATGGGTGATGGGAGTTGGGGGCGGGCATGGGGCTTGGAATGGGGAGGAATGTGTTCAAGAGATGCAGCCAGAGCCAAAGGGAATCATCCCAACAACAGCAGCAAAACTATTTCGGTCCCAGCCCAAGAGAAACACTGGAGAAGGGAGGAAGCCATCAGCAAGGAGGAGGTGGCAGCAAGTCGGAATGTAAGATGCAGAAGGCGAAGGCCACCTGGGTCTAGCCAGCACAAGGACTGCTCCCTCAGCAGAGCGCTGGCCTCGCAGCTCCATAGAGGAGCCCACGCATTGCTAGGAGACCGCAGTGCTGATGCCCAGGTGGGGCCAGCCGCCTGCGGCCCTACAGCCACCACTACCAACCAACCAGCTCTCCTCACCTGTCGGCTTCCAGGGCGGCCCACACAGTACAAGTGGTCAGCAGAAGCAGGTTCCAGGGAGTACGCCAGGCTCTGGAAACTGAAATGGGGAAATGGACAGAGAGTGCCGGGGTCCTCTCTACCAGGCTGCCCTAAGGAAACAGAGGTGACCCCCAGCTCTCCCTAAACTCAGCTTCAGAACTCTGAGAGGCTAGCCTCCACCTGTGGATGTGGTGCCCACCTGCTGCGCTCACCTGTGGCTGGTCACCACCTCTCCAGTGGGAGCCTGGGGGCTGGTCGGGGGCAGGGTGAAGAAGGGGCTGCATGGCCGGGGGCTGAGGGAGGCCTGGCTGTCAGTGTGTGTCCTCCTGGAGCTCTGTGGAGAGAGGGGCCTGGAAGAGCAGGGCAGAGAGGAGCAAGGGAGGGGCCCCCATCACTTCAGGGTGTGGGGCTTCGAGCAGGAGGCATTGTCCTACCTGGAAGCGAGTGGCCAGCACTTCCAAGGAGCTTTCCCCGTTGGCCTGCCCGGGAGAGGCAGCCTGGGGCCTGAAGAGAAGACAGAGGGAGGTGAGTGTCACCGGGGTCCTGGCACCTCCACTAAGCTGGTAGGGGCTGTAGATTCCAGCTGTGCCCACACTGGCTTCTCAAGATTAGGAAAATGTACAGAACATTCAGACATCGGGTAGCTAAATCTCAACTTTACCAAATTCACAAGTAACTATCATCAACGACCACCATCATTTCTTACAACAAAGGACAATTCAGCACTACAAAGTAGAAAGGACATTGTTTCAGCAAAAAGTTCAATACATTCAAATTTTTAAAAAACTCCAAACAATATCACCCCGCCCCCCCGCCTTGCCTTTGTTTTTCCCTTTCTTTTCTTATTTTTTCTTTTGGTGGTGGTGGGGGAACATTTCACCCAAACTGTATCACTAGTCAGCATCAGTTTGTGGATCAGTTTGGCAGGGGACAGCTGACTATATATAAATAATCCTTTATCCTTCACCCCTAGAGAAACTTAAGACCAGAGAGAGAGAGAGAGTTGCCAAAATTCCTAAAGGCCAGCAATAGCTGGGCCCACTGCCCCCTTTTCTCCAGGGGCCTGTGCCCCGCCAGCTCAGCCTTTGAAAGAATCACTTCTCTGCCCCTTCTGCAGGCTACCCGCCATAAAACAGAGGGTGGAGCCAGCCCCGCTTCCTGCCAGGCAGGGAGCTGCAGTACCTAAAGAACAAGGCAGCTCCCCTGCCAATCACCAAGGCACCGCCAACCCCCAGCCTCAGCTCCCCAGGGACTCCCCTCCAATGGACTCTGACTGGAGCCTTGAACAGGAGGTGACTGGAGGGCTGGGAGCTGCTGAGGGTGAGGGATGGGCCCACCATGTCCCACTACACCGATCCTGGAGGTCTGACCACTTCCAGCAAGGTCAATAGGAACCTCAGTACCCACACACCATGCCAGCCACAGCCTCGGCTCTTTCCCAGGGGAGAGTTTAGGGCCTGAGTGAGGGGAGCTTGGGCTCTGGCCCCGCCCAGAGCACCACTTCCTGCCTGGGGCTTCTGAGTGCCTGAGAGGTCTCCTGGGGCTGGGGTGTTGGGAGAAGTTAGGAGGGGTTTGAGCAAAAGAAAGAGGAGGCAGGGAGTCTGGACCTGCCCCCACGTGGAACTGGAGGAGGCCTGGGGGTACCACCTCTTGATGGGGCTGGTCCCATCCAAGAAGGACGAGAGAGGAAGTGATGATGTCAGCAGCTCCTCGCCCCTCCCCCACCCCACTCTGCAGCTTCTTGTGGATTTTGGTCCCCTCCCAGATGCCATGACCCATTCTCTACCCTCCTCCTCCAGGCCCAACTCCTGTAAACACTCAGGAGCCTGAAGTGGCACAATGTGGGTACTGAAGGCGCTGGGGTCATGAGAGGTCCCGGCAGCCAGCATCCCCAGCACTGGAGGGGCAGCAGAGGCGAGGAGAGGGCATGGAGCCCCGGCCCAGAGGGAAGCTGCTGGTGGAGGCGTTGGCAGAGGTATAGGAGGTACCTGACTCAGGTTCAAGACCCGCCCAGAGGGTTCTCCTGGCAGGGGGATCTCCCAGCATTCCTGCCCTCTGACTCACTGGGACGCTCCACCCCAGGAAGCCACGTGCCCACCCCCCCACCCCAGCCCAGGGTTTCAGGCTGAAGACCCAGGAGCCTGGGAATCCACCTTCCCCAACAGAGTCCAGAGAGGAAATGGGGAGCCACAGGGGGGTTTTATGGGGAGGGAGACCCCAAACTCCTCACCATCCCAAGATCAGAACAGAGGCTACTGGAGGCAGGGACCCTGGGGACCCAGCCTCAGGCACACCTTCCTCCTCTTCAACCCACTTCATGCCCACGCCCTGTACCCCACACACTGGGAACCAGTCAAACCCGGGCATCCAGGTGGCTGATGCCAGCCTGCCCGACTCTGACTGTGCACCCGACTCTGGTTGGGCACCCGGTTGGCCTCAGCTGTCCTGCTGCAGCCCTAGAGCCCCAGACCTTCCCACGGATGAGCCATAGTGGCCCAGGCAGGCCAGACTGGAGCCAAGCATAGAGGGTAAGGGCAGTCATTGTGCAGTGGGCTGGCAGAAGGCAGAGCGATACTGGCAGGCCCAGTGGAGGTGGAGGGCCTACCGGTCCAGCTGCAGCCTCAGGGGTGAGGGGCTCTGGCGAATCTTGCTCTGGGCCTCGGCGTGAAGCATGTCCTTTGCACTCTCACCGTTGATGGACACAATAATGTCACCAGGCCGGAGGTCAGCAGCCTCGGCCTTGCCCCGCTCAGTTACCTGGAGGGGATGAGGATCAAGTCGTCTCAGGTGACACTCAGGTGGGAATGAGGGGAGGAAATGTCCTTGTCCAGCCCAAGAAGCACACAAGCTGACCTGCACCAGGCTGGCCTACATATCTCCCTTTAACATCACTCTCCCTGCCCGCCAGTATCCACCAAGTTAATCATCTTATCCCCTCCTGGAGGGGTCCAGAAGCTGGAGTGGCAGCCCCCCCACTCCTGACCCCAGCACTGGGATTCTAACCGGGCCTCTCAAAGAATAAGCGATGGCAGAATTTCAGGAACTGTGCTTGAAAAGAGCCCTGCTTGTGCAAACCAAATCATGCAGGTGCTGCCTGCCCAGGCCTCCTGCATGAACACTTCCTGGCTGGGTCCGGGGAGAATCACCAAGAGCTCAGGGCGCCTCTCCTACTAACCACCAAAGTGGCTGCCAGTAGGTATGGGGTCGGTGACCAAAGAGAAGGAGCAGGCCCTGCACTTGGCCCAGCTCCCTTTCACTCCCTAGAAGTGGCCACCACATCCTCATGGCAACCTGGTCCCAGCTCTGCCCCGGCCAACAGTCTCAGAAACAGGCCTTGACTCCAGACCAAAAGAAAGAGAAAGGTGACTGTGAGGACTGGACAGACAGGGAAGGCCCTGACTTTGGGGGCACCTCCCCGTCTCCTGGAACTAGCACTTACCTTGGTCACCATGATAGGTGTGTGGAAGTCCCTGCCCCCAGAGATTCGGAAGCCCCAGGGCGCTGGCCCCACCACATCCACTGTCAGTGCCATACCTGAGGCAGAAAGGATGGAGAGATGGAGCTGGCCCCTCAGCTCCCCAGGGGGATGCTGTGAAGTGGAGGTGGGGTGTGTGTGACAGGTCCCCGGAGCAGCCAGTTAGGGGCTGAGGGCGGGGGGGGGGGGGGCCGCGGGGGGCAGCGGGTGGAGGTTGGTAGAGGAAGTGACTAACCTCTCCCACAGGCCTCAGTTCCACTTCCCCCCACCCTGGGAAGTCAGGACTCTGAGTTTCCCCCTTAGAGTCTGTCTTCAGCAGAGCAGCTCCCTGGAGGCAGGCTGTTGGGGTGCTAGACACCGGCACTTGCTGAGAGCAGGCAGGCAGGCTGGGCTGGCAGGTGGTGGATGTCAGCACTTCCTCTCCCCTCCTCCACTATCAACGCTAAGGGCCCCTAGTGCTGGCTTCCGGTCCCCAAACCCGACTGCACAAGGTACTTCCTCCCTGCTCTGGGGGAGGACAACACTCGGGAAACAGAAAGGGGTGGCACCACTGCAGGCTTTCAAGTAGCTGGCTGGGGGCCTCCCAGCTGCCTACTGTGCCCCTGGGAATGTGGTTCAAGTGGCAAGACAAGGCTTCCACCTTCCCCAATGGCCTGTTGTCCTCCCAGCCGCTATTGCCAAGAAGGACAGGCTCACCTGCCAAGCTGGGCACACCCACCCCCGGGCGCTGACCAGCAGGGTGAGCTGACGGATGCTGCCACGGAGCTGGGGCCACAGGACTCACATCCAGGACCCCACCACTGGGTAAGGGAGTGTCCCTGTTGACCAGGCCCTTGTAGGATTTCCTGACCCTCTCGTTCTGGAGTCAGGAGCCAACCCAGGCAGGAAGCTGTGATGCCAAGCTGGGCCAGCACCCTACCAAGCACCCACTCTGGGGCTGCCCTGGGGGAGGCCCATGGACTACAAATGCTGCCCAAATCTATCAAGCACACTGGGACCACTTCCTGCATTTAGGAGACTGGGGAGAGGGTGCCCGGGCAAGTGAGGCTGTCTGCCCACTTCTCAACCCTTCGGCTTCCCCTTTTGTGCGGGCCAAACCTCTCTGTGCCCCCCGCACAGGCCCCAGGTCGGCTGTGGCGGCTCGCAAATGCCTTGGATTCCCAGACCTTTGAGCTGGTCAGTGGACTCCGCGCCGGGGCAGCGAAGAAGTGCCCAGCCCGTCGCCCCGGCTCGCCCAGTTCAGGCGCCTTCTAAGCTCTGAGACCAAAGTACCGGTGCGCCCGAGGGTTGGAGTAGGAGCGCCCGAGAGAAGAAAGCCCAGCTCCAGGTGGGGAACCGACCGCAGGCGAGGCTGCGGGGAGCGGCCGTGCGCAGAGAGGTTCAGGCTCCCAGGGAGCCGCGGGCGCACAGAACGGCCAAAGCGCCGGGGGCCGGGGAGGACGCCAGCCATGCGCCCCGAGCACAGGTGGGCGCGCTCACCTGGCTCCCGCTCACCTGTCGGGCTGGGCGGCAAGGCCGGAGAGCGAAGGGAAGGGAAGGAGGGAGGCGAGGAGAAACCGCCGCTCCCGCCACCGCCGCCGCCGTCTGCCTGACTCTGGGGAGAGCCCGCCCGGGACTCCGGGACCTGCCTCCACCCATGTGATCCCAGGGCCGCCCCTGCCGCCGCCCCAGCCGCCGCCCCAGGCCGGGGAGGCCGCCTCCTCCGCGCAGCCCAGCCCCGGCGCTGCCACCTGGCCGGCGACCGCTGGGGGCCCGGGGCTACTCTCTCCCGAGAGCCCCCTAGAGGCTGCAGACGTCCTCTCTGGGGTAGCCCCAGCCTCCCGGGGATAGGAGAGGCGTTCTGGTGACGGGCCCGGAGCCCCACTTGGCAGACAGCTAAGCCTGCTGACCCCCGAAACTCGCCCTCCTTCCAAGGGACTGGGGCGGGGACGGGGTGGGGGAAGGTCGGCTGGGTCTGTCTGCGGTCCGCCTGCCTGGCTCCTCCGCCCACTCCAGGCTCAGATGCTGGCGCAGATGCAGCCCTGACACCCACAAATCCCAACCCGGGGGCCGCGCCTCCGCCTCCTTGCCCGGCCAGCGCGCTGGAGGGGCGGTGACTACCGACTGCTGCGGTGCTTTGGCTGAGCAGAGCTTCTCGGCCTGAGATGCACCGCCAGCCTGCTCCACTCAGGGCAACGTTCCAGGTCCAGTAGGAGATGAAGAGGGACTCCAGCTGGAGGTGATCGACCCCTCTCCGGGACTACACACATCCCTTGATCTTGTGCGCTGATCCCCCTTCCATTCCTGACTGCCTCCCTCTCAGCCTCTGGGTCGCCCCTGCCTGGGGCCTGCCACTCCCAATAACCACTACCGGCCCATGCTCCCCTGTGCCCCCAGCCCTCTGCCAGCCACCTGGGTCCCTGGCTCTAGGGGTCAGGAGAGGACAGCCAAGGAGGACACCCCAGGTGTCATCAGCTCAGAACCACCCAGCAAATGGTTCCCTGTGGAGCCAAACCAGGCAACCCTCACCCTGGGAAACCTCAGGACCCACCAGAGCCAGCTCTCCTATCTCCCGCAGGTCTCCACTTTACTCTGGGGGCTCAGCAGTAAAGAATCTGCCTGCAATGCAGGAGACCCCGGTTCGATCCCTGGGTCTGGAAGATCCCCCGGAAAAGGGAGAGAATACTGAAAGAATACTTCAGTACTCTTGCCTGGAGAATCCCATGGACAGAGGGCCTTGGGGGGCTACCGTCCATGGGGTTGCAAAGAGTCGGACACGACTGAGACTAACACTGTCAGGGTGGCCTGTTTCCAGCACAGCACACCTGTAGGCACAGCTGTAACTTGCCTGAGTCAGGTGTGAGTCATTCCCTCTGAGTTTCCTCTGCAAGGTGTGCCCTGACTCCCCCCCCCCCAACCTGGACCAGCCTGCCTCCAGCGCAGCTACCTGCCCATCCTGGCCTCCCACAGCTCTGTCTGGGTGTGTGTAAGCCGCTCTCACACTAACAAATCCCAGTCCTCCTCTTTGCCTGATGCATCTGTCCTGACTCCCAACTAGGCTGGAAGCCCCTAAGGGAGCTGGAAGCTGTGGGTAGGACAGGTACTGCCTGGGGCGGGGCTCACCCGCAGACCTAACCACAAATGCCAGATCTGTTCTACCTAGCTCTGTGACCTCGAGCAATTTCCTCGGCCCCTCCCAGCCTCAGTCTTCTCTTCTTCAGCTGGGATGATACACAGACTACCCTCCTGTTGTACACACTCCCCTCCTCATAAAGTTGCCCGTTCCTTGGAGGGCTGGGTGGGTTTTGTTTGCCTTGTTGCTACATTCCTGGAGTCTAGCACAATGCCTGGCCCCCTCAGCAGGTGCTCCAAGAAATTTTATAAAAGGGATATTATTTGAATGATATAATGGATTAATTTCCCTCTCCTTGCCACCCACTCCCATCCTGCCAGTTTGTAACAGGGACTCGGTTTTGCATGTCTTTTGGCTCAGATTTTGCCTTGGATAGACTCTAGAGAGATCTGCAGGTTCATCAGTAGGATTTCTGCTCTGTGATTTACAATCACAAAACTCACAACGAAGAGAAAGTCAGCCGACCCTAGGGCACATCCCTATGGAACAGAAGGTGGACTGTTCTGCCCTCAGCAACTCTCTGGTCCTCTGGGCAAGTCACTCACCTCACTGGGATAAGCACCCTAGTGACTTAAGGTCCTTCCTGGCTCTGACCCTCCCCCCAGCCAGGTCACCCCTCCTACCTTGTGCCAAGTCAAGGCAGAAAAGGAATTATGTATAGGCAGGGCGTAGGGTTAATTTGCTGCAGAGGCTCCAGGGCCCCACCAAGGAGAGGGTGTGGATTTGGTATCTGTCTTAAGGAAAGGAAGTCTCAGCCCTGAGCCTTTCTGAGGGCATCAGGCAACTCAAAGGAGATGGGATGGGCAATGAAGAACAGGCTAGCAGGTTCATGGGGAAGGGTCACTTCCAAGGCATGGGCTGGGTCTGCCACCCTAGCAGCAGACCATGGCGAGGACTGGGGTGGATGGAGGACTGAAAGCACGTCTCATTCTTCAGGCTGCTGTTTAACCATCACTGAAGCCCAGGCCACACCCAGGCTCAAGGAACCTGCCAGGGACTGGCCACAGCCCTGTCATTCACAGACCTCTCCCACCTGTCTTGACAGAATTAGGAACCATCACCTCTTCCCACCCACCTTGGGTGGGGGTGCCCTAAGTGACAGGCCCAGATGACATGATTACCAGGAAGAATGTGAGAGAGGCCCAGCCCAGGCCTGCCTCAGGGACCTCACACATGACCTTCCTTCTCCAGGGCCTCTGGACAAGAACTGCCCGGGCATTTGGTAGGCTGTGTTGAGAGGCAGCAACAATCATCAGACCTGACTTCACCATTTTATTATAATGTGACCCAGACAACTTAATTTCTCTGCCTCAGTCTCTCCTGCTGTAAAATGGACCTATAACCTGCCAGTTGGGATGCTTACATCAAACAACATGTGGGTAGCACCCTACACTTGGCTCATCTCTCAGTAGTGGCCAAGGAATGGAGCTTTCCTTCCTAATGAGAGCAGCCAGGCCCAGACTGTGCCCTCTCAGGCACCACCAGGCCCCAGGACTTTGTCCTCGGGCCAGAAGACTGGCCTTGGCTAGCTGTGCTCCACCACTCCCAGCTTCCTGCCATCGATTGCTCAAAAACCCAAGCCCAAAAAAGAAAGTAAACAAACACACGAGAGCCCAGAGAAAGAAAACATGAGGAGCAGAGCAAACAGAAATGTCTAGTTCAGCAACCTCATGGCAGCTCCAGGATCAAACTGCTGCGAACGAGGCCACCTTCAGCTCCCATCTCTGGTTTCTCCCCACAATCAGGCCTTGCCCTGGTCCCTGTGATGTTAGTTTTCTCAGCACGGCTTGCCAGATCCTCCAGGCTGCCCAATCCTTCCTGAGACCTGAGATCTTTAGGGATAATGATGGTGCTTTTCCAGCCTTCCCTTTCACACACACACACTCACTCATTCACATCCCACTTGATTCCCAGCTCAACCTACAGCAGAAAGAATTCCCATAACCCTAAGCGGGAGGAGCCCTCTCCATAACCCAAAGAAAAAGGACAGGAAGGCAAGGTCCCTGGTACCCAGATTTATTTTACATTCTCTGCTTCCAGGGGGGACTTGGGGGCCACTGGGTTGGCAGGAGGACAGCACATACCCGTTTCCCTGGAATACATCTGGGACAGGCCAGTCCTTGGAAGCCTTGCTCTTCCTGGGCACCAAGGCAGCCGGAATGATAAGCATGGCCCAGGCGCAGGGTTTGGCAGCCTTTGGGAAGAGGGAGCCTTCAGGCAAGACCTCTTGCCAGGCAGCAAATGCTAAGGAAGAGTCATGTCCATCCCCCACCACACTCCCAGGCCCAGCTGGAGGCAGGGAGGCAGAGAGGATGGCAAGCAAGCTGCAGTGACAAGGGAGAAAGCCCTCCAGGCACAGGCGGCCTTTGGTCTCTATTAGGTTAGGAAGCTGGTTCTTGTTAGAGGAACCCCATGGGGGTAAAGCTGGGAGCCGGTCCCTGTTAAAAGGAAACGCCATAGCGGGGTTGGGGACTCAGGGGTCTGGTCTCAATAAGGCCTGAAACAGTCTCCACTTCAAAGCAGACCTCTATATTTGGGGAGTGGGGAAGGGGAGGAAATAAAAGGGCTGTTAGAGGAATGCTTGTGAGTTGTGGGTGGGAATCAGTCCAGGGGGCTTCAAGGGAGGTTCTGTAGAAAAGACTGCCGGGCTTGTCTGCAGATGCCAGCAGCTCAGGTCCTGGGGGAGGGGTGTGTGTGGGGGGTCGTCTCTCCCTCCCGTAAGTGCTCTGTTCCCCACCCCATCCTGGGTGGGCTCTGAGTTGCCACGGAGACCACTCACACCGGGGCTACATAATTTCCAGGGAATGTCCCAAATTTCTGGGTCCTCCTGGAGACACCTGAAAGAGGAAAGACAAAAAGAACATTCCCCACTTTTAAAAACAGGAATGGGGTGAGCTGGTGGTGGTGGTGGTGGTGGGGAAGTGAGAGCCCTGACCTCTGCTGGCAGTACCCAGAACTGCAGGTGGAATCCGGGTCCCAGGGAGGGAGGAGTCTGCTTTTCCTCCCTGTTGGCCCCTAGAAGCAGAAGCGTAGATGGGCCCAGCCACGCATCATGATGTCCATAATGATGGGCAAATCTGAGCACTCAACCAACTGTGCATAACTTTGCACACAGCCCTGAATAACCTCTCAGGAAAGCAAGGAAGTAGGAGAATGAATCACAGAACTTAAGTAGGGAGGAATCTCACTGGTCTAGTACGATACCCTAATTTTAGAGATGGGGAAGGTAAGGTATATAAGAAGGCCATGTCAGTTCCCCCAAAGCATTCAGCTGCTCAGAGGTAGAAGCGGGACAAAAATCCAGGCCTCTGTCTACTACAACCCCCCAAAATTTGTGTCCTGGGGTAGAGGAGGAGAAATGCTAGGAGCTACAGGAAAATAAAATTAAATTAAAGTTCTAGACTGTCCCTTCCCTTCAGGCAGCCACCCCCTTCCGTGAGCAGCTGAGGGCCCTCTTGCCCCTAGACCTTACTGATACTCTTCCCCTGCCTAGCGGGCCTCCCTTCTCCTCTCTGCCTCCCCAAATCCTCCCCCTGCCTCCCTCACTTTCTCCAGGAAGCCTTCCCTGATCTGCACTGTCCAAAATAATACTCACATGTGGCTGATGAGCACTTGAAATGTGCCAGTGTAACTGAGAAAACAACTGTTCTCAACCTTCTCTCTAAAAGCCCTTGGGGCTTATTCCACAAAAGTGGTGCTTTTTCCTCCTGTCTTTAATAGGAGTTGTAAAAAAAAAAAAATGCAGAAGTGTACAGACTAAAATTAGAATGTGTCCCCAAGACTTCATTTAGGTGAACCTGATCAGGTGGTGTTAGTAGTAAAGAACCCAACTGCCAATGCAGGAGATTTAAGAGATGAGGGTTCAATCCTTGGGTCGGGAAGACCCCTTGGAGGAGGACATGGCAACAAACTCCAGTATTCTCACCTGGAGAATCCCATGGAGAGAGGAGCCTGGTGGGTATAGTCTATAAGGTTGCAAACAGACACAACTGAGCAACTGAGCGACTTTGTACTCACGCACAAAGTGCTGTCATTTTGCCATATATGTACAGCATGGTGGGCTATGAAGCCTTTGTCACAAACCTATAGTACCTATTTCAGCTGCCCCTAGTCCAGTGGTTAAGATTCTGTGCTTCCAATGCAGAGGATGCATGTTCTATTCCTGGTCAGGGAACTAAGATACCACAAGCCGTGTGGTGTAGCCAAAAAATTCACAACTGAGCTTCCCTGGTGGCTGATGGTGAAGAATCTGCCTGCAATGCAGGAGACCCAAGTTTGATCCCTGGGTTGGGAAGATCCCCAGGGAATGGTTACCCACTCCAGCATTCTTACCTGAGAAATCCCACGGACAGAGGAACCTGGCAAACTACAGTCCATGGGATGCAAAGAGTCGGACACAACTGAGCAACTAATACCTTAGACCTAAATTACTCCTTCCATGAGTTTGGTTTCCTTGGGGGAGGGGGATGGATTTTATGATGAATAAGAAATATTAATTTTTTTAAAGCAAATTGACTTTGAAGATGCAAAAAGTTAACTGCATGGAATAAAACTTGTGAATGAAAAAAAAAAAGAATGTGCCCTCAAGCCCACCCATCCAAGGAAAGGACTGCTAACAAGCTGTGTGTGTGTGTGTGTGCGGGGTGTATGTTAAGTCCCTTCAGTTGCGTCTGACTCTTTGTGACTCTATGGACTATAGCCCACGAGGTTCTTCTGTCCATGGGATTCTCCAGGCGTAAGTACCAGAGCGTGTTGCCATGCCCTCCTCCAGGGGATCTTCCCAACCCAGGGATCAAGCCTGCATCTCTTACATCTACATGGGCAGGCTCATTCTTTACCACTAGCACCACCTGGGAAGCCCCATGTTAAAAAGCTGGTGCTTCATAGTTACTGGTGTGTCAGAAGGGTGGTCAGCACTGAGGTGCTGGGATTCAGACGAGAGAGGAAGGCTGTCACTCCTGTGGCCACTCCTCCCAAGACACCCCCGCAACCCTTCAGGCCCTGGAGCCTGCTGAGCCAGAGCTTCTGGATGCTCACGGCTCTCTAGGGATGACCCCATCCTCTGAAGCTGTGGCCTGGACCTGACCCGCTCACTCTGGGAAAAAAGCATGCTGCATGGTCACCGTGAACCAGGCCAAGGCCAACCTGAGACTTCCTGCTTTAGTCCTTGCCTGAGCTGCCCTTGGGTCAGCCTTGAGGGCTCAGATCTTTTCTCTCTCTCTTCTCTTGGGGGTGAGAGAGCTAGCTTCTAGCTATGGGTGGTGGGGGTGGGGACACACAGGTGTGAGACTTGGTCCTCTCCACCCAGGGCTCAGTGTCTCAGGAGACAAGTCCCCCCACAACCCTCCCACCCAAGGACTGCTCCTCAGACACAGGTGTATGATGGAAGGAACAGAGGCCTGGGGGTCGGGAACCCTGCTGCCCTGAGTCCCACTGGCTTCAACAATGACCCTGAGCTAGTCTGGTTTCCTCCCAGGCCTCACCCTTCTTCAGGGGATGAGAAAAGAGTGCTGGCTTTGGGAAAGCAGCCAGTGCTGGGCTGGAAGGGTGGGAGGTGGTCAGCCCATGAATCTTTGCTGAACCAGTCCTAGCAGGCAGGAGCAGCCAGTCAAATCCCCATAGGATCCTGAGATAACCTTTCTGGCCTCTCTCCCAGCCCCTCCCCCTAGGACTCTGAGATACCCTTTCTGGCCTGTCCCCCAGCCCAGTCCCCTAGAACTCTGAGATGCACTTACCCCCAGCCTGCCCGCCAGGCCCACCTACCCACAAACCAGCCGTCATCACACTGCTGCATAACATCCACCCGGTCCCCCTCGCGCAGTTCCAGCTCGTCCTCATTCTGAGGCCTGTACTGGTACATTGCCCGGTACCTGCAGGAAACATTGCCATAGCAACCACCAGGACCCTAGCCCCTCCCCAGACCAGGCCTGGATAGTCCCAAACCAAGGTGGACACATTCTTGGAACTTCCCAGGTCCCTCCATGCTCCCATGAGTCCCTGGCCCAGCTCTGGGCATGGCGATTCTTTCTGGCTTCAGTGCCTCTGTCCGAGGCATGCTCCCACCTCTCCAAGCCCTAATCACCCACACTCCACCTGCCCTGAGCTCACAATGCCTTCAAATCTGTGCTCCACTTTGCGCACACACCCACACTGACCTCAGCCCTGGAAACTCAGTGAGAGACAGAGGGGAGGGGTGCCCAGTGTGGGAGGCTTGCTCTCAGGCCCAGAGCTGGGAGGGACAGGTCCGGAACACTGCAGACAAGTGTCCTCCCACTCCCGCACCCCCTGCCCCCCCCCACACCCCACCAAAATCACCCATAAGCACTATAAGGACAAGGAGAAATTTCCCAACTCCATCCTGGGTAGGGAGGAGTAAATTAATGTGTGTTCAGCACTGCCTGCATGGTAGTCCCCAACGCCGACAAAGCATCCCAGATGGTACTCACGGGGTCCAGTGTATCTCGGTGGTGGTGGAGGACGAGGTCCCCAGGTCCAGGGGATGGCTGGAGCCTCCAGGATGGGACAGAGCTGATCCGGGGGTGCTGAGACTCTGGGTCCATAGGAGGGCAGGCAGGCACATGCAAGCATGAGGAAGGAGGCGTGAACAGACCTGCCCCTCTCCCCGGGAACAGCATCCCACGCTGCCTCATCTCATCTCGCAGTCCCCATAGCACAGGGAGACCCGTCTGACGTGTAACCTCACAGGTGCTGGGAAGTTGGGCCCAGGTAGGGGAGGTGGCTGATCTGCACGTGTGCACAGAGCCGGGAGCAGGAGGCGTCCCGGGCACGGGCTCTGTCTTCCCATAGCCGTTTGCTGAGTGAGGGATGAACATAGGAGCACATGCCCTTGTCTGTGGTCAATGTCAGCATGACGACCAGTAGCCATCATTGCCCATCAGCTACTTCCTACCAACCACCCTCTGCAGTGGGACTCACTATCCCCATTCTACAAGCGAGGAAACTCAAACCCAGAGAGATCTGCCCAAGGTCACACAGCAGGTGAATGGCAGACACCCCGACTCCTAGCACACCCTGTCCCAAGACGCTGATACAGGTAAATCCCAAGAGTGGACTCTGGAAGGTCAGGAGGCCTGTGCTGGTTTGGGAGGTCCCACCTAGAGACCCTTGCCTCCCTGGGCTGCAGCTCCAGGGTCTGGGGTCCTCAAGGACTGCAACGCAAGGTTCTCTTCGGTCACCCCACTAGACTATCCTGAGCAGTTGCGGGGCATTCCACAACGCAGAGCCTCCCAGGAATGGGGAATACAGCACAGGGAGCAGGGCTCACTCTCGGGTCTGAGGCAGGTCACCTTACCTGGGTCTGGGGTCTGGACTCCTGGGGAGGGAAGGAGAAGCCGGTGCGGCGAGGGGAGGTCTGGCCCCCCCAGTCAGTGGGGTCAGCTGGGCTGCGCGGAGTTAAGGGAGAGCTAGGGTGATGAACCAGGCGGGCGGTGGGCAGGCGGGGAGACGCAGGGAGCTGGGGGCCGTCATCACAGAGCCGGACCCGGGGCTCCCGGGTCACCTGCACATAGCTGGCGGGAAAGATGCCCTGGCGCCCGGTGCCTGAGATGCGGCCCTCGTACCAGTGCTCATTCACCTTGCGGATCAGGCAGACACGCTCCCCCTGGTCACAGAGAGGGAGGGTGGTAGTATCTGCAGGGCCCTTGGCTGCCAGGCATAGGCGGGTGCCTATGTGGGGCAGAGTCATTGTAACCTAACATCTTGCATGGAGGGGTCAGGCTTGGAGGGGACCAGCTGGTTATATGCAGGTCACACAGCTCCGTGGCAGGTTGGTAAAGAGCACTGCTCGGGTGTTAGCACCACTGCCATGACTGGGTCCTTTCCTGCCTCCACCTTGGAGGTCATCACCACATCAAAAACAAACTCCCTGAGGACAGCTGGTGTGTCCCCAAGCCCACATACTGACTACTGTTAGTGGGGCTGTCCTAGGAAGGATGGTCTCCAGCCCCCTCCTGCTCCCACCTCTCTCCACCCAGCCACCTCCTGCCCCCTCTCTCTCTAGGCCAGCTCTTCCAGGGAAACATTCACTAGGTGCATTCACGGCCTTTGCCCTCAAAATCAACCAAGAGAGACCAGTTCCCTTGCTTTCTGGGACATTATTCTATTTTCTTTTTTTTTCTTTCTTTTTGAATTTTTTGGCTGCACTGCATTGCACGTGGGAACTGAATTCCCTGACCAGGGATGGAACCTCTGTCCCCTGCATTATAAGTGCAGAGCCTTAGCCACTGGACTGTCAGGGAACTCTCAATATTCTTCAAGCTTTCTGAACCATTACCTACAGTAAAAAGAATATGTTGTAATATCAATCCAGTACACCACCCCACACACACACACCTGTGTAAGAGTTGGATGAAATACCCTTTCTACATGCAAGGTATTCTAAGACTTCCATTCTATTATTTTTAAAATGCTGATGTGATCCTCACAGCTTACCAACATGCAACTTGAGAAAAAGCACAACTACTCTAGAAGTTTTGAACATTTTAAAAATGGGCAAGGGATTTCCCTGGTGGTTCAGTGGCTAAGACTCTGCACTCCCAATGCAGGGGGCCCAGGTTCGGTCCCTGGTCAGGGAACTAGATCCCACATGCTGCAACTAAGACCCAGGATAACCAAATAAATTAATTAAAATAAATAAACAAATAAAAATGGGAAGGAGACTTCCTCGATAGTCCAGTGGTTAAGAATCCGCCTACCAACACAGGGGACTCGGTTTAATCCCTGGTCAGGGAACTAAGATTGTACATGCTGTGGGGCAACTAAGCCCCCACGCCACAACTAGAGAGCCTGAGCACCACAACTACTGAGCCCACATACTCTAGAACCCATGTACTGTAACAGAAGCCTGAGTGCCGCAACAGAGACCCTACGCAGCAAAAAAAATAATAAAAGTAAATAAATAAATAAAAATTAAAATGGGCACAATTAAGGGAAATATAGCCAAAGAGATTGAGAAAAAAAAATCTGAAACACTAGTGAAAATAGGTATATCTGATTTTTTTTTAGAGAATATTTTTACTGCACACATTACATATGTCTTCAGCTGCCCTTGCCCCTCCCACCTTCCTTGCCCCCCACCCCCACCCCCACCCCACCCCCGCACCCCGGCCAAGCGTACTTTTCTGAAGGAAAGCTCCACCTCCAGATCCCCCTTGAAGTTGTACTGGGCCACGGCTTCTCCGTACTCCAGCACCTGATAGGTTGGAGGCTTGATCGGCTTGGGAATCTCATCTGCTGGCAGCACCTGGAGGAAGAGAGGACATGCGATTCAGCTTGGGTATCAACTGGGCACAGACCTGGGCTCCTGGGGAAGCAATATGAGCAAGGTCTGTCCCCAGACCAGAGTGGAGACAGATACTAAACACAAGCCTGGGGGTAGCCAGCAGTGAGCACAGGGCACAGGGGTAGTCAGTCCCAGAATGCTTCTGGAGGAAGAATTTTCACCAGAGGTTATGTGGAGTGGGCATTATCAGAGTGGACAACGGCACTGCAAACAGGAGAGAGTTTAAATTGGGGCAAAGAAGGACATGAGAGGTACCAAGGAGCAGGGAACTCCTGGTAGCCTGTTCTAAAAGTGAGGATCTACCATTTCACCACTGCTTAGAAGTGTCCCTCCTCCCCCTCCACTTTTACCCCACCATGTGCCCAGAGTCCCCATGCTTTCTTTGCTTCATCCTACTCAGAAAAATCAAGATACTAATAAACTAGTTCATAATAAGATATAATAACTTCCCTGGTGGCTCAGACAACTGCCTGGTGGGGCAACAGTCCATGGGGTCGCAAAGAGTTGGACACGACTGAGTAACACTTCTGGCATTTCAAGATGTAAGGGACTGATGACATGCAATACTGTATATACTTGTGGAACTTCAGAATCAGGGACATCGTTTTAAGGATAGAGGAAGTCTATTGATGCCTATGAGATAAAGAGCCTGAAATAGATGACTCAATCAATGGGTCAAAGAGGAAGCCACAAAAGAAATGAGAATAGTCTGAGCTGAATGGAAAAAAAAAAAATCAACATCCGTGGTTGTAGGTAAAGCTATGCTTAGAGGGAAATTTATAGCATTAAATGTTTACATTTAGGAGAAAAAGGTTTCAGATCAATAATCTGAACTACCACTCTAAGAAACTAGAAAGATAACACAAGCTGAATAAAGGAAATGATGAAGAGGCAGAAATCAATGAAATTGAAAACAAGAGTAGAGAAAAATCAATGAAATTGAAAGTTGGTTCTTTGAAAAGATCCATAAAATTAACCAATTTCTAGCCAGAATAAGAAAAGACAGAGATTATCAATGTCAAGAATGAAAGAAAGGACATTAATTTGGATCAAAATAAACTATGGAAAATTCTGAAAGAGATGAGAATACCAGACGACCTGACCTGCCTCCTGAGAAATCTGTATGCAGGTCAGGAAGCAACAGTTAGAACTGGACATGGAACAACAGACTGGTTCCAAATAGGAAACAGAGTACATCAAGGCTGCATATTGTCACCCTACTTATTTAACTTATATGGAGAGTACATCATGAGAAATGCTGGGCTGGAGGAAGCACAAGCTGGAATCAAGATTGCTGGGAGAAATATAAATAACCTCAGGTATGCAGATACCACCACCCTTATGGCAGAAACGGAAGAACTAAAGAGCCTCTTGATGAAAGTAAAAGAGGAGAGTGAAAAAGTTGGCTTAAACCTCAACATCCAGAAAACTAAGATCATGGTATCTGGTCCCATCCCTTCATGGCAAATAGATGGGGAAACAGTGCAAACAGTGTCAGACTTTATTTTTGGGGGGCTCCAAAATCACTGCAGATGGTAACTGCAGCCATGAAATTAAAAGACGCTTACTTCTTGGAAGGAAAGCTATGACCAACCTAGACAGCATATTGAAAGGCAAAGACATTACTTTGCCAACAAAGGTCCGTCTAGTCAAGGCTATGGTTTTTCCAGTGGTCATGTATGGATGTGAGAGCTGGACTATAAAGAAAGCTGAGTGCCAAAGAATTGATGCTTTTGAACTGTGGTGTTGGAGAAGACTCTTGAAAGTCCCATGGACTGCGAGGAGATCCATCCTAACGGGATCAGTCCTGGGTGTTCATTGGAAGGACTGATGTTGAAGCTGAAACTGCAATACTTTGGCCACCTGATGCAAAGAGCTGACTCACTGGAAAAGACCCTGATGCTGGGAAAGATTGAGGGCAGGAGGAGAAGGGAACGACAGAGGATGAGATGGTTGGATGGCATCACTGACTCAGTGGACAAGGGTTTGGGTGGACTCCGGGAGTTGGTGACGGTCAGGGAGGCCTGGAGTGCTGCGGTTCATGGGGTTGCAAAGAGTCGGACACAACTGAGCCTCTGAACTCAACTGACATTAAGAGGATAATAACAAACATAGGTTCGATCCCTGGTCTGGGAAGACACCACATGCCTCGGGGTGACTAAGCTCATGCACCTCACCTACTGAAGCCTGAGCACTCTAGACTCCGTGCTCTGCAATAAGAGAAGCCATCACAATGAGAAGCCCATGGATCACAACTAGAGAGTGTAGTCTCACTTGCAACTAGAGAAAGCCCAGTCGCAGCAATGAAGACCCAGTGTAGTCAAAAATAAATAAATATTTAAGAGGATAATAATGAAATATTATGAACAACTTTATGCTGATATATTAGATAATCTGAAATTCCTTAAAAGATGCAAATACTGAATAACTTGTAGCCCCATATCTATCAAACCCAGAACCTTGTCTCTGGATTCGGATTCTAGATTTTCTACTTAACAACTTGGCTCTGAACCTTAGTGCATTTGTAAAATGGGGGTGATCTACCACTTTGCCAGGTTGATCGGGGGATCGAGGGAGGTGATAGACAGGAAGGAGATGACACAAGCATATGTGATTGGTGAACTGTCTCAGACTTCATATTCTTGTCAGTTGCAATTAGATTTCTTCCCAAAAGACAGCTGGAGATGTAGGTTTTGAGAGGTGGATTCTGAGTGGTGAAAGTGGGGGACGCTGAGAAGGCTGATGGCCTCCAGTACAGGAACTAGGTTGTTTGATTCTTCCCCCTGGTCTGGGCTCCACCTTTAGGCCTCCCTTAACAAACATTTCCTGGAGGGCACGAATGAGGCTGAGACTTGGCCCCTACCCCAGTTCACGGTTTTAGTCTTAGGAAACTTGCCAGGTGTGAGGGAGCAGCCAGTTCTGGAGAGGCTCCTTGGCTGGTTAAAGGGGGTCTGCATTCTCTAAGTCTCTGCAAACCCTTCCACCCTCCTGGCAGGGCCCCTTGCTTGTCGCCCCCACTCACCTCCACGTAATTAGCGGGGAAGATGCCCAGGCGGCCATGGTGCTCTCCCTCCAGCCAGTTCTTGTCCACCTCCTTGTGGATGTAGACAATGTCACCCTTCTTCAGAGTCAGCTCCCTGAAGGCCAGAGCAAGGACATTCAGCAATCTGAAGTCCTCAGGGTCCTGCAGACTCTGCCCAGTGCCCCCGGAATCCCTCCCCACCCTCTAGAAGGGGCACATTGCAGTCCTGTCCTCCCAGGGACTGCCACAGGGAAGGCAAGAGGCAGAATGGTACTTACTTAGGGGACTGGGCCTGGAAGTCAAACTTGAGCCGGGCGGCCTTCCTCTGGGCAGGGAGAGAGGACAGAGCAGGTGACCTCAGTCATTCACCCGGCAAGTAGGCAAGAGCAGACACAGGGACCCACCCCAGGCCCTCCGTGCACCCTGACCCTGATGGTCCCAGCCCCCTCTTACCTTCTTCTCTTCCTTCCTGGCAGGGCTGCCCCCTGGATCAGAGGCACTAGGGTCTGTGGAGAAGTGCTGCCTCAGCTTGGGAAGGCCATGTCTTGGGGGGCAGGGCTGGGCTGGGGCTCTGATCCCCCCTCCCTGCCCAGGAACCAGTGGGAACGGGGGCTCCGCGACCTTCCTGCCACCAATGCAGGGGCACCACCTTATCTGGAGCAGTGGTGGTGGCAGAGGGGGCCGTCTGGGTGAGAATAAGAGCAGGATCTGGTTCTCACCTCGAGCTGAGGAAGGGTAGACAAAGTCCCTCTGACCCAGGAAGGGGCTTCCTCCATCCGCCATCCTGTGGGGGCTCAGGGAGGAACTCGGGTAAAGTGCATTCGAGGAGCTGGAGCTCCAGGCGGAGGCCGGGCTGCGCGGGGACGCACGAGTGAGCCACCTGTCTGGAGCTTCACCCCCGACCCGGCTCCCCAGTGCCCGCCCGAATGCCTCCCACCCCCATCACTCCCTCCCTTCATCTCCCCTACCCCACCCCTCCTCCTCCGGAGGCGTCTCCCAGGTCCCGGGCCCTCAGCAGGATGTCCTACTTCCCGAGTGGTCAAGGCCGGGAAAGGGTGCGGCCCTGGGGTAGGGGAGGCGGGAGCGAGCGCGGGATCCCTTCCCCGCTGCGACCCGAGCGCCCGGGCCGGGGAACCGGCTTCCCTCGGCGGACCAGGGGTGGCCCCCCACCCCGGCCGACGAGCGGCGGATCCCCGCCGGCTCCTCTCCGTGCTCCCGCCCCTCCTCCCGCCGTCGGCGTCCGGGGCTCGCCACCCCTCCCCGCGCCACGTCTCCGCCGCTACTCACCGCGCTGGGGGCCGCGGCTCCCGGGACCGTCGGGGCGCCTGAGAGCTCTGTGCGGGAGACGGGCGCGGTCAAGGCCCGGGACGCCGCCTCGGGAAAAGTTTGCGGCCGGGAAGGGAGCGGGAGGGGGAGCGGGAGAGGAGGGGCGGGAGGGACGCGGGGCGGCGGGCCTGGAGCGGGAGGAGCGAGGAGCCGGGGGAGGGACCGCGGGTGTGGAAGGAGGAGGGAAGGCCGGGACATGGGGCCCGGGGGCTGAGGTCCCGGGGGCGAGGGACCCCTCCGGCTCCAGAGGGCAGGCTGACGTGGAGTCGGCCCGGGGAGGGCTCTTAGGGGTCGCTAGGAACAGTGATCGCCCGCACTTTAGGGAGGAGACGTGGATGCAGTCGCCCAAGGTCGCGAGTGCAGCTGGAGGCGATGTCTCTCGTCGGCCTGCCCCTCCCACCAAAGCCATGCCTGCGCGGCTCGGGGTTCCTGCGCTCACCAGGAGGGCCCCGGGGGGCCGGTACCTTGGGGGATGGCTGCCCAGTCTCTATTGCCCGCAGGTCCTTGTCCAGCTCGGCGCTCAGCTTGGCCAGCTCTCTCTCCAGCAGGACCTGGGGGCGGGTTGTGCGGAGAGAGTTGGGCTAGGGGCAAGGTGGGGGGCGGGGAGTATACCGTGGCGGGTGCTGGGCTGGGCGAAAGTCAGGTGTGAGAAGCCCAATGGCAACACGTCAAAGCACGAGGCGCTGGGGTAAAGGGCAGGCTCAGGGCGCGGGGCCAGGCCAGGCTGACTACCTCTGGGCCTGCCAGGAGGTGTGTCTTGGGGTGTCAGGAGGGCCCTCCTTGCGGACCCAGCTCACCCATCCCTTACTCCCAGGGGAACACTTTAGTATTTCCTGATTGTTTCAGGACCATGTGCTGTCACGCTCGTCTCTATTCAGGAGCCTACCAGGCTCCCTACTTCCTCTCCTGTCAAGTCTTTTATGACCCTCTACAGCCTGGCTTCAGTCTACCCAACCCCGCCCTCCCTCCCACAGCCAGTCCAGCTGCTGAGTGTTACATACACACACACAAGCCCTTCCAGCCACTGCCTGTGTTACTCCCATCCTGGGCACCCCCTCTCTTTGCCTGGCCTCCAAGCTCCATCTTCCAAGAATACTTCCTGACAATTCCAGTCCACACTGATCAGTCTCTTCTCAGCCTGCTGTGATGAACACACAATTTTCAACACGTGTTTACCGAGCACCTACTGTATGCCAGAGGCTTCCCTGGTGAGTCAGACGGTAAAGAATCTGCCTGCACTGCAGGAGACTTGGGTTCGATCCCTAGGTTGGGAAGATTCCCTGGAGATGGGAATGGCTACCCCACTCCAGTATTCTTGCCTGGAGAATTTCATGGACGGAGAAGCCTGGTGGGCAACAGTCCATGGGGTTGCAAAGAGTCAAACATGACTGAGCAACTAACACTTTCACACACTGTATGCCAGGCACTGTCCTGAGCTAAACTGTATGGGACTGGAGAGGGTCAGAGTTTTGAGTCCATGGCCTTGGCCCATGGTCATGGGGACCTTGACCACCCAGATAATCCCTCACTGGTCCCCCAACATATGTGTCCATTCCCGCCCACCTGCCCATAGTACGCACCTCAATGGGCTGGGATGGCTTCTCAACAGGGTCCTCTACCAGTGGTTTCTTGGGCTAAGAGTGGGAACAGTGAGTCAGAGGGGGTGAAATCGCTCCCCCAATGCACAATTCAAGGGTACATCCTTTTCCAGAGAACCAGGCCCACACACCTTCTGCCCAGTCTCTAGTTCTTGCAGAAACTGGTTCCAGGATTCTTCCGTCCAGATATTGTCTGCTTTCTCTCGGCGTCTGAGCACCTGCATGGTAGGGAGTAGGCATCAGCTCGAAGACAGCGGTACTCAGACACTGGCCAGGCTCGAAAAGCAGGCTTTCAGCCACTGTCCACTTCCATGCCCATCAGCACCCTCCCCAGAATTCCAGGATCTTCTGGCTGCACAGGCTCCAAGATGAAGAACAGCTTTACCTGTGCTTGCAGCAGAAAGTTGTATCCGACTCTTTGCGACCCCATATACTATACAGACTATACCGACTATTGCAGCAGAGGGCCTGAGCAAAGAGCATGGTGATGGGGGAAGTGCTGGGCAGGGAGAGGGGATGCTGGGCAAGCTACCTGCTTTGAGGTCTGGTGCAGGGAGGAGGGTGCTCCAGGACTGCAACTGAAGGTGCTTCTAAGAGACTCTTCAGAGACGTCCCAGCTTCTTCTAAAGAAAGGAAAGACATCTTTCAGTTTCCTTTTAGGGAAACAGAGGCAGGCGTGAGCACACAGTCCTGGGGAGGGAGCTGCACCCCCTCCCCACCTGCTCTGGGCTGTAGAAGCAGTGTTAAATAGTAAAATGTTATTAGCTCTGAATTCAAATTCCAGCCCCACCACTTAGCTGTGTCTCCTTTGGTCTTAGAGCCTCTGATTCAACATCTATAATATGAGAATGACTCCCACCTTTATAAGGGTGTGGGGAATCTTAGGTGAGGGAACATACCTGAGACACCCTAGACAGGGGCTAACACGTACACATCTGCTCCAGAAGTGGCCAGTCCCTTTCCTGCTGGCCTTGGTGAAATATCCTGCATTTGGTTTCTGTCTGGTCCCATGACTGTGGGTATGTATGTCTGTGCAGCTTCAGTGAATTTGGTCACCATGACCAAGTGGGCTTGCACCCATACCCAAGGGTGTGAGACTATATCTTAGTTCCCGGAAAACCCAGGTCAGGGGAAAGAACCTGCAGGCCTGACCCAGGAGCTCTGAACAAGTTACTTCTGCTCCACAGGTCTCAGTTCCCTGAGGTGCTAGATCATTGATGTCATCTGTCACAGTTACCTGAGTGTCCTTCCAGGACTCCCTTCTTGGCTGGCTGAAATCTTCCAGTTTCTGCTGAGTCTGAATATTTCCACCAAGTGGAACCACTGTACCAAGCTTATCAAGAGATGGAATGTCTGAGGGGAGGGTCAGGATTTGTCTGCTGTTACTATGACTCTACTCTAGGAAGAACATCACTAACAACAGTGATATGAGAATGGAATACATTGTTCCTAATTTAGGGAAGCTCTAGTCATAATTGGAAGACTGATGCTGAAGCTGAAGCCCCAATACTTTGGCCACCTGATGCAAAGAACTGACTCACTGGAAAAGACCCTGATGTTAGGAAAGATTGAAGGTAGCAAAAGGGGACAACAGAGGACGAGATGGTTAGATAGCATCACTGACTCAATGGACATGACTCTGAGCAAACTCCAGGAGATAGTGGAGGACAGAGGAGCCTGGCATGCTGCAGTCCATGGGATCGCAAAGAGTCGGACATAACTGAGCAACTGAACAACAACAACTAGTCATAATCAAGCTTGTATGATAATCATGTTTGTGGAGATGTGCAGTGTACTTTGATCTTCATGCCACCCTCTGATTCCCATTTAACAGATGGAGCTAGAGAAGCTTAGACTGGTTCCCTTGGTCAAGGTCACGTGGCTAGTGCAGCACACTGGTTTGAATCCAGAGGTGCATGTGCGTGCTCAGTTGTGTCCAAATTTTTGCGACCCCGTGGACTAGCCCACCAGGCTTCTCTGTCCATGGAATTTTCCAGGCAAGAATCCAGAAATCTGGGTCCAAATCTTGACCAAATCTTAGTCTATACCTTATTGATGATGCCAAGAGCCACAGCCCGGTTAAGGCCAGGCTAATGAGGTCACTCTGTTCCCAGAAAGGAATCAGAAACTCATTAGTGACACTGTGACAGAGAGCCTCCTGATTCCTGAGGTTGGGCTGAGCCCCTGTAGCTTGGGCTGAGCTTGTGTGGTTTTCTTAGAAAAGATGCACTGCATCCTTGACCTGTCTGCAGGGTTCCTCTCTCAGTGGCATCTAGGACAAAGCCTGTGGTCCTCTATGCCCCTTGTTTCCTTGCAGGCTTCAGAATGGATGGCTGCAGGTCCACACCTAGCCACAGGCTACCCCGCTCTCCACCCCAAATGAAGCATGGACCTTTGGGGTGATGAATTCCTGCCGCCAAATACAGAGGTATCCCAGGCAGTCCTGACCACAAATAGCGGTCAGGTCATCTGCCTTTGGCTCTGGTGGCATGGAGGATCTCAAGCAGTGGGAACCCTGAGAAGGGTCAAAGCCATGGGCAGGAGCCTGCTGGCCTGGTCCGAGACTGTGCCAGCTGTGGCCACCAGGGGGTGCCCAGTCCCCTCAAGGAAGCCAGCACCCCTCTGCAGCTCTGGGGCCCTCCCCTTGATGACTCACCCGCTAAGAGGCGACGTCTGGTTTGGCCTGGCAGGTGGTCTTTGCTGGGGCCCTGGATGCCTTGAGTCTGCAGATGTGGCACAGGAAGAATCCACTGAAGTGAGAGAAAATAAACAGGGGCAATGGAAGGTGAAAGCTGGGGTTGAGGGCACCTGGGTGACCATGGAAGGTTCTGACCCACCCCTACCCACGCTCCTGGGTGGCTGGTGGGAACAGGGGTGATGCTCTGGACCAGTAACTATGGGCTGGGTGCCAAGAGCTTTACACTCTTTACCAAACGTTTGAAACATCTCTGGGGTGTTCCCGTTTTACACATGAGAAAAGAGAGGCCCAGAGAAAGCAGAGCCAGGGCTAGGCATTTGCTGGACAGTGACTCGGAGGCTCTGAATTATAAATACCATGGACCAGGGGATTTGGAGCTCACGGAAATGGGCTGTACAAACTTCACAAGTTGAGCTGCGCCAACTGGGGAGCCCCAAAGCCAGGCGTGGCTGCAGGGAGGGGTAAATGCAGGTGCTGGGCTGAGGCATGCCACCCCCCTAACCCCTGCCTTCACCTTTGGGTGCCTCCTCGAAGGTCCAGTCCAGCTGTAGGTCTAGGGTAGCAGAAAGGACTAGGTCAGGGTGGGGGCAGCAAGTGAGGACAAGGATAGGGAGCCCTGGGAGGCAGCCCCAGAGGCTCCCAGTCCCTCCTGCCTAAAGCAGGGGCCCAGGGGCTGAGTCAGAGCCTGAAAAATGTCTCGAGGGAGGGAAGGAATTAGGAGGGCAGTTCTCAGGAGGGCTTGAAATGCCTCTGGCTGCCTTAGGGCCTGAGCGAGCCAAGAGGGCAGTGGCCTTGCCCAAACCCCCGTCCCCCTCCCTCCCTACGTTCCCACACACACACCCTCTCCCTGACCTTTGGAGACCTGCCCTGCCAGGTCAATTTGGAGAATTCCACTTCCCCTTCACCCTCTTGCCCTTTCTGCACCCTCTTCTAAATCTTCCCTCTTTCCCCAGACCCACTCTTCAAGGTGCTCAGGACTTTCTGGGGCCTCCAAGGAAGAGCTACTGACCAGCCAACCCTCTTGATTTCCTTGGCACAGAGACATGTAACCACAGCTCTGACCTTAAACACAAACCACAAACCCCCTGTCCGGATCCCACACCTTCCTCCAGTTCTTGGAGTTTTCTGCTTTCCTTTGCAGCCAACTACTGGCCATAAGGGGCTTCCCAGGTGGCGCTAGTGGTAAAGAACCCACCTGCTAATGCAGGAGACATAAGAGACGTGGGTTCAATCTCTAGCCTGGCAGGCTACAGTTCATAGGGTTGCATGCATGCTGGCCATAAGAAACTCAGTGTCTTCAATTCCACTTCCTGATAATCAGGCTTTCAGCCTGAGCCACCCTTGTCAAGGACTCCAGTGACCTCCATGTTACCAGATCAAATGCTCAGTCCCACAGAGGTTCACTTCCTCCTTTAGAAATTTCTTGTCACTTGGCTTCAGGGAGACTACTCTGGTTTTCCTCCTGCCTCCCAAGCTGCCCCTTTCCAGGCAGCCTAGTTGATTCCTGCCCATCTCTCCAAGCAAGTGCTTCAGGCTCAGTCCCTGGGCCTCTGTCTCTCCATCTCCCTCGGTGATCTGGTCCAGTCTTCTACCTTAAAAAATATTGCCTATTCCAGGGACTCCTAATAGTTGTACATCAGAGCTACTTGGGGGACCTTTACACCAAAAGTCTCTTTGAGTGGGTCCTTGGTATTTCCATCAGCAGCTTAAGCCTCACCCTAGGAAATACAGACCTGTTTATCAGCTGCCCAGTGGCTCAGTGGTAAAGAATCTGCCTTCAATGCCAAACATGCAGGTTTGATCACTGGGTGGGGAAGAGCCCCTGGAGAGGGAAATGGCAACCCACTCCAGCATTCTTGTCTGGGAAAATCCCATGGACAGACGAGCCTGGTGGGCTACAGTCCATGGGATCGGCTAAAGAGTCAGACATGACTCAAAAACATCAACTGCCACTTATATGAACCGTATCTAAAACGGAACGCCCCTTAGACTTGCATACACACACAACCCCTCCCTGCCTTTCCTGTGTGTATATACACTTATAAAGGGCAACTTCATAGATTCACTCAGGTTTAAACTCATCCCTGACTGGTCTCTTTCATGCCACATCCAATCCATCATCAAATTACCATGATTCTGTCTCCAGGCCCGCTGCTACTGCCCTGATCTGAGACACTGCTGTCTTTAGCCTGGATTCTGGCCAGACCTCCTGACTGGTCCCTTGCCTCCACTCAGCCCCATCTCTTCCCCACCTGGCAGCCAGAGGGAGTCACTTCAGCCACCACCTGTCAGAGCCTGTCACTCACTCTGCAGCTCAGAGCCTCCCGGGGGGCTCCTCAGTACTGGTAGAGTAAAAGCCCAGGGCCCTGAGTGACCTGACCCCAGCATCATTGTGTTCCATCTCCACCACGTGCCCCTCTCACTGCAGTCCAGCCCCTCTCTGTGGCCCCAGAACAAATCTGGCCTGCTCTGCCTCTGGGTTCCCCATGCTTCCCACGCAGCAACACTCCTACCCCAGCCCTGCGGGGACAACTTCTTCACAACCTTAGCTCTCAGCTCAGACACCATTTCTCAGGGGGCTTTCCTGACCAGCCCACGTGAAGTGGCAGCTTTCCTGCCCTGGGCACTCTCCTGACCTTTTCTCCCTAGCCCTTACCACCATCTGCCATATAATATGTCTATGTGTTTATTCTGTAATGCCTTCTGTCTCAAGCTTCGCTAAGGCAGGAACAACCTTTTTTTGTTCCCTGTTTTGTCTTTAGCACCTAGAACAGTAGTCAGCAAACAGCAAGTGCTGAACACATGGTTAAGGGACTGACTGGATGAATGTGTGACTGCACGGCTTCCCAGACCCTCACCGGGGATAGTGTCTGGTCACTGTTCCCCATACAGGGAGGAGACTGGCAGTTCCCTCCTTTGGCCTGTTTTAGCGTCCACTCACCACAGAGCCTAAGGTGAGTGGAGACACTTCCCGGACAGGTAAGTCCCGTTGTCTACCTCTCGCTCCCCATGCCCCAGGGGCCCAAGCCCACTCAGGCAGAGAGAGGGCCCCAGAAGGGGGTCTCACCCGGCATTTTCCGGTGGATCTGCTTGAACATTCTTCGGTACCAGTCCCTGGGGCTGTCAACACTCTGGGATCAAAGAAGGCAAAGTCAGGCCACCCTCCCAACATCAAGCCACAAACATTTTTCCTCACTGGGTCTTTTCTCTGGCCACCCTTGAAGCCTCCCTGGGTGGGCTGTTGTGACATCTTTAGTAGCAGTACCTCCGTGTCATCTGTTATGTTTGAGTAAGATATACAGAAGGGGGACATCCCTGGTGGTTCAGTGGTTAAGACTCAGTGCTCCCAATGCAGGGAACATGGGTTCAATCCCTGGTCCGGGAACTAAGATCCCACATGCCATGTGGCATGGCCAAAACATTATTTTTTCAATTATAAAAAAAAAAATAGCCAGATATATGGAAGAATCTCCACCAGTGATGACCCTTAAATTGTGAGATCTGGGGTGGCTTATATACGTTTTTTTCTTTCTATGTATTTCTGATGATTCTACACAGAATATGTGTTTCTATGTAATGAAAAATAAACAGTATTGGTGGGGGGTAGGGTAGGAAGGTATTTCACATCCTCTACCTCACCTGTGACGCCAAGAACCTTGGGAAGCAGAGGGCTATGTTACCAATCTGAGTTTCCGATAAGGAACTAGAGGCAGACAGCTGGCTCAGGATAGGCCTGGGAGTGGTGGAAGGGCAGATCCTCCCAGCATAAATCCTTCAGATCCTCCAAGCTTGCTGCTCCATCAGGCCTCACTCAGGACTCTTTCGTTCACCCATCCAGTCAGTCACTTACTCAGCAACCACTTCACCAGTGCCGTGCCAGGCCCAGGGCCATGAATAGGGGAGCGGGGCGGTCCCTGCCAGGGTCAGCCCTTACAGCAGTGGCTCTCTACCATTGAGAACCTATGGGGTAGTCTAGAACTGCTCCCCTCCACCAAAAAAACATCACTTGTACAATTCAGACATGCCAGAGTGCTCATAATTTTATGGGGCTCATATCCCCTGGACCCATAATGGTTGAACCCCTGCTTTAGTCTTGGGAACCCCTGCTTTAGTTTTGGGAACAGCCTTTGTGTCAGAGGTGGAGCTCAGGGTGGACCCCTGGGCCCCACCTATCAGCAGCCCCAGCCCTGGACTCACAGATCGGGGCGCAATTGGCATGCCGCTCTCATCCACAGGCCCGATGCCCTCATACTTGACCCAGCGCTTGTCGCGCCGTTTGCTGTCCTTGGTCCATGTGGCTGACCACTTCTGGGAATGCTGGGAGGCAGGGGTCTTCTGGTTCCCAGGGGGCTGGCTCCCAGGGCCCGGCCAGGTCTGATACCAAGCAGGGTCTGTGGAGTACATGGAGAGGAGCTTCAGCAAAGGGGCCCCACTTAGGCTTGTTTGTCCCTCAGCTCCTCAGACCACTGAGCCCTGTGGGTTCAAAAGTTTCAACAACCCCTTGTTTGTCTAAGTTGATGACGCAGGCTCTACAAATGTTCCCATCCTTGGCAGGACCACAGGGTTCTGTTTGTTTACTTTTTAGTTAAAGTGAATGAAAATGGATTTTATCTTGAGAAATCTATGCCTGTCCTCACCCCATCCTGCTTTGTTGGGGATGTCCTCAGAGTTTTTAGAATGAGAGCTGGAATTGTCACATGCAGAGAATGCTAGAGGCATGACAGTGGGGTGTGGCAGGAAAGGGCCCGGGGCTGGGGGCAAAGACCTGAGTGCAGATCTATTGGCTGTGTGTCTTAGGCCCAGCAATCAACCTCATCATGCCTCTGTTTCCAACTTCTGTAAAATGAGGGTAGTCACAGCAGAGCTGCAGGGAGACCTAATGTGTGTGACTGTGTTCAAGACAGTGCCTGAACACAATCGACCCACCAGGGGCAGAAACTCACTCACCAGCACCTTTAGCCTCCGGGTGTAACAACAAAAGGGCTTCAGGGCAGGATGGACCAGTGTTTGAACCTCAGCTCAGCCTCTGTGACTGAACATCCCTGAGATATGGGTCCTTCACTGCAAAGATGCTAATAATGACACCTTACCTTGCCAGGCTATGGAGGGATGAAGTGAGGTAAGACCTGGAAAGTGTCTTTACAGTGTCCAGGATTTTCTACGTGCTTACCGACTATTTGTTAAATGTGTAAACTAGTCAACACATTTGCTGCCTCAAAGGAATGCTCTATAAATGTTGCCATCCTCCTAAAGAGAGGGGCCCTGGGGGTGGACGTGCACCCAGGAGATTCCAGGAATCTCCCAGACCCTGTGGGCTGGGTTGGGCTGGGCTGGGCTGACTCATAGGAGCCCAGGAGCTGGCAGAGTCCCAGAGCTGTCTCTGCAACCTTCTGCTGGGCTGCTGCATACAGATGGGGGGCGGGGGCAGCCCTTAGGGGGTGTGTCTTGAGTTCAGCGCCCATCCCTTCTTCAGCCCACCTATGCTCACATTCCTTCAGCCTCCATTCCCAATCCAAGCCGTCCCCTGGCCTGCTGGAGGTCCCCCTGGCTTAAGGCTATGTTCCCTGCACATTTCCTTCCCTCTGGCAGTGGATGGGGGAGGCAGGGGAAGGGATGTGTCAGCCTGGTCTCCACCACAGCAGTTTCACTCTCACAGGCCACCACGTGCCTACAGGGAGGGGTGGTGAGCTGAGCTCACTGGCCCCAGGGCCTTGAGAGACTTTCACCCACCTCCTGTCCCTCCACCTGACCCAGGGTGGGTGCCAGAAGAAGGCTGAGCCCAAGAACCTCTGACTGAACCCCTCCCCAACCCCTAACCCTGGAGCTGGTTTTCCCAAGCAGACCCACCTGGGTGTCTGGAAGCATCTCTCCTCGGTGGCAAGTACCCATTGCACACAGTCCTGGGCGCAGGGTCATGGAACTGGAAATTAAGGGTGTTGGAGCCACCATTCCGGATCACGGGCACCTGTGGGGAGGGGCCAGGAGCAGCAGCTCAGGCCCAGAGGGTTCTGCAGGAGGGCAGGAAGGATGGCTAAAAGGTGAGGGCTGGACCCTGTCTGGTGAACCAGCGAGGCTCTCTAGAGCTGTCATCCACCCTACTTCCCATGCTGATCCTCTTGCTGCCCCCTGACCTGTCCTGAGGCCCTCTCCCCAATTAGGGGCCCACAGTACCCGCTTCCCTTGCTGTCTCACTCACCCGTGTCCCCTGGGCGGATGACCCTACGTGGGTCAGGAGGTGGCCTGGGATGAAGTCATCCAGGCTGAGCCCAGCTGGGAGGCCGTGGGGTGGGGCCTGCATGCTCGGGTCAAGGCTGGAGAGCTGCTCCTCGGCGTGTCCTCTGTGGGGAAGGAAGAAGGAAGGGGGAGCCCTGCTGGGTCCAGGCTGCCCCTGTCCTCTGGGTTCAACCTTGGGGCTGTGGGAGGGAGGGGGTCAGGCCAACTGGGTGGGAGCTCAGAGACCCAGGAAACAGGCTGCTGTGGGCACCCGCCTTCAGGCTGTCCGTGTAGGCTCCTAGAGGCACAATGGGCTGCTTGTTCGGCCTCGGGCAGGAGCTCTGGGTGGGAGTGGGGGAGGGGGAGGCCGGGCAAGGAGGAAGAGGGAGGCTGGCTGCAGCACACCTCCAGCGGCCAGCCGCTCTGGGGCTCTCACTGCACAGCATGGCCCTCTCCCCCAGAGGGAATGCAGAGGGAACTGGGGCAGCTGGCAGAGGCGGCCTGGGTACCAGGACTTTGTTTCAGTTCCCTCTGCCACCCCCAGGCCCCGTGAGCATCTGCTTGCCAGCGGGCACAAAGGGTTAGTCAGGCAGTGGGGTGGGGAGCGGCCACCCGCCCACTGCCCAGCGGGGCCAAGATTCTAGGGAGGCTGGGCATGTCCAGTCCGCAGGAACCATTCGTTCTGAGCTCAAAGTAGTATCAGCTCCCTTCTTTGGCTTCTTGGCTCAAACCGAAGCCTCACAGGACTCAGTGTGCCATGAGGGGTCAGGCAGCTTGGGCCAGGGCTTGGGCGGGACAGCAAGTTAGTGGGTGAGCGGGGAGTTGGCACAGGGAAATGGTGCTGTCTCACACGCACACACACATAGGTGTGCACACACCCCACTTTCTCCTACACCTCCAGGCTGTCTTTTGGACAGAGGGTCTTCCAGGGAGCATCATGACAGACAGGCCAGCTGGGTCTTTCCGCCCCAGGCAAAGGTGAGGTCAAGAGACAGGGCTCCCACATTCAGGAGAGGAGGCAATAGGGTTTTCCACCAAAGAGCCGAGCTGCCCAGGCTGTCTTGTCCCCCCTCACCTGTCCTGTTGAACGTGGCCAGAGGCTGAGCCATCGGCCACCTTCTGGCGCTGAACCGGTTCTGGCACTTTTGTTTAGAGTTAAGGCTTGCGTGTGCCTGTGGGGTCTAGGGGCTCACAGGAGGGTGGCAAGGACCTTGTGAGGTGCTGTTTGTGTACCATGGAGTGTTAGCACGGTGGATGCTTAAGATGGTGGATGGAGTGTAAGAATGTGGCTTGTGCAGGATTACCGGGTGGGGGGTCATGTGAGCAGTATGGGAATTGTAGGTACAGAGGCGGTTCAGCTGAATAGTAGGTGGGAGGTATGCAGTGGAAGGTGGTGTGCAGCTGGGGGGTTCTTATGAGCAGTACAAGTGTGTGGAGACCAGAGCGGATGAAGGTGCCATGGGGGCTGTGACTACTGCTGTACCCAGTTTCTGCTCAGCCATAGTGGGGCTGTAGTGTACAGACAAAGCTGGGGGCAGCTCTCTGACTTTAGTCAGGGAGTGGCAATTCCTTCTGACATTTGAGAAGACCTACTGGGGACACAGCTTTTCCAGGCCCATCCCTAGCTGGGGTGGCGGGGGAGAGTGAACGGCTGAGGCTGGAGGAGGGGCAGCTCACCAGCTGGATCCAATTAGGACTCCTACCAAAGGCAAAACAGGCAGACACACCCCAGTTCCCCGCTACTCTCCCCAACCCTGCAGGGGAAACTGAGGCAGGGGAGAGTAGGAGATCTGGAGCCCTGAGGCATGCTGTTTCCTAGCCGCAACCCCACCCCGGACAGCTGACAACGGAGGCCAAGATGCATCAGCTGACCCAGCCTCCTTCCCTCTCACTGCCATACCCTGCTGCATTCCCTGAGAACTGCCCTGTAGGAGGAAGGGGCTGGTAGGAGGTCTGATTCTTCAGGTGCTGCTCATTCTTGGTAGCCCAGCTGTCTGACCCTCCCTAACACGCACCCTGTGATGCACCTCTCAGGATACGCAGGAGTGGGTGGGGAAGGATGGGCCGAGTGTTCCTCCCATATCAGGAGGTGATGAGGAGGACTTCTCATAGGGAGGATGCAGGCACTGGGGCAGTGGGTCCCATATCTGGCAGAGAACAGAGGGGGACAGGAAGTCCCCAGGTCCTTCCTTAAATCGGACAGCCCTTCACCCCTAACGGCTGAAAAACGTGAAATAGCCCACTGTAGTTGGCAGACTCCTTCCTCCCTCCAAGAACTGCCTTGACTTTGGGGGCTTGAGCCTTAGGCGCATCCCAGGGGTATTTTCCAGCTACAAGTCCACGACAAGTTCAGGTTTTCTCGACTTTCGCCTCATCTGGATTAAGGGGGGACTTCTCACCTCTTTCCCCCCACCCCCCAGAGTTTGGGACCAGGACCTCCGAGGGAGGGGCTTCCAGCGTTCCCCCGGGTTGGAGTGCGGGTCGCTCCCCCACTGCAGCCCCCGCCTCCTCTCCGCCACCTCTCCTCCGGGGCACCTACCTTCCCAGGAGAGCAGGTGGAGGGGACTGCGGACGCCCGAGAGGACACAGGAGCATCTCTGCGCGGCTCCTGCCTGGCGCGGCCGCGGCGGGCCCTCGGGGAGGGAGGGCAGGGAGAAGTCCGGGTTGTGCCGTCCGCCCTTGTGACCCGATCAGGACGGGCTCCGCGAGGCCGGGCGCCCGAGGAGGAAGAGGGGGATCGGCGGGGCCGGAGAAGTGGGGACGAGGGCCACGCTGGGAGCAAGGACCGTGAGAGGCGCGCAGGGCGGGCAGGCGCGCGGGAGAACGTGTCTCTCCCTGTGATCTGGCCCCTGGGCCGGACTGGGGTGGAGGGCGGGGGCTCTGGCCGGCCGGGGCGCGAGAGAGCTCCCCGTCGGGGTGCGAGCGGGCGGGCCGCGGGGACGCTTGTGGGCCTTGCCGGGGGCCGGGTCGGCCGCGAGGCGGCGCCGGGAGAGGAGGTCCAGGGTCCCCAGGGAGACCGCTCCGGTTTCCCAGCTGCTTCCCCCGCCCCCACCGCAGGGCTGGCGTCGGGCGGGGGCGGGGGCCAGCGAACGGCACTCAGAGTTTCCAGCGACATTTCCAGCGGGTGGGAAGGGAGCCGCTGCTCGGCGGAGCCAGGACAGAGGGCAGGAGTGATTAAAGAACCAGGGTCGAGCCAGCCACTGATATGGGACGCGGATGCAGACAGGCTGGGGCCGGGATAAGGTCGCTGCACGGACAGAGTGGCCTAGTGGGCCGAGTTAAGGCCCGGCCGTCTCCCTCCTCTCTTGGAGACAGAGTTGGATTGCGTGAGTGCGCATCCCAGGCGTGTGCACACAGAAACACACACACACATACACACGCGCGCGTGCACTGGCCAATGGGCGGATGCTCACACACGTGCAGGCCCCGCGGAGGACAGCCGCGGGAGGAAATTGGACCGAGGCAGCGGCCCCCTGGGCGTGCCGCGCCCCTGAAGAGGATGAGGGCGAGGTCCCTTTGGCAGGGATGGGGTTACCGGGGTCTTGGTGTTCCCATACACCGTATTTGTTTTGATCTTGCTGCTTTTCCGCTGTTCCCACTGCTTTGACACCGGTCCCAAGAGCCCGCGCCCATTGGTTCCCATCCCCTCCGGCCATCCCCACTACCCCTTCTCCCCTGTGTGAGAGAGCCTCTGTGCCGGCACAGAGCCTGTTATAGTGAAGGTTTGATGAGTGCTTTACTATTAACGAATGCTTACTGCTAGTGGACAGACTCTGGGGTACTACTTCTTAGTCCTTGGCTTGGCTCTGAGACCTCATGCCCCAAATCAACTAAATCGTAAATACCTGCTGGGCAATCTCAGATCTACTTTGGAAGCGATCAATTATAGATTATGAAAATATGGAACCATTCGTTAGGACCTACTGGGAGTTAGGGGGCTTCCCTGGTGGCTCAATGGTAAAGAGCCTGCCTGCCAATACAGGAGACATGGGTTGGATCTCTGAATGGGGAAGATCCCCTGGAGAAGGAAATGGCAACCCAATCCAGTATTCTTGCCTGGAAAATCCCATGAACAGAGCAACCTGGCAGGCTGCAATCCAGAGAGTCACACAAAGAGTCGGACACAACTTGGCAAATAAACAATAACTGGGAGTTAGACTAGTACTCTGAGGCCACCATGCACTTCAAGAGTGTTTTCCATTCAGCACCAAAGTTGAGAAGGAAGGGAATGGAGAAAGATGAAACCTTATTTTTAAATCCCTACCATCACAGATACTATTAGCTATATCATTCCCTGATTCAGGTTAAAAGAGATGTCTGCTTTGCGGTGAACCAGCTTGAAACAATCTCACTTGTGAAGTGCAGAAGGAGGGGAGGCTTAGGTTGAGAAGCTAGAGAAAGAGAGAGGCGGGCCACCTAGCTTCCAGTGTCTGCAGGGCTGCCGCAAGGAAACTGCCTGGCTGCACTGGCAGGCCTGGCACCATTGGGCACATACTCCAAGGCAGATCCAAGGTCTCCAAGAAAGAGCTCTTAAATGATTTCAGGAGTTCCAAGTCTGCCAATTGTGGGGCATCTTCATAAAAATAATTATTGCACTGAGTACCCGCTCCAGTATTCTTGCCTAGGAAATTCCACGGACAGAGGAACCAGGCAAGCTGCAGTCCACGGGGTCACAAAAGAGTCGGACAGGACTTAGCAACTAAACAACAGCAGGGAGCTGAACCAGATAACTTTGAAGGCCCCTTCCAAGAATCTCTGATTCTCCAGGAAAGCTGGAGGGATGGGCATGGGCCAGGTAACCTCTGCCCATAGAAGTCAGCATCAGAGAGGAGGGAGGAGCTTTGAGAGTACCTGAGTGCAGGCGGCAGTGGGTCGCCCTTCCCTTAATGCTTGGATACCTCCTCACCCCCAGGCACCACCCTCTTTCCTCCTGAGGGACAAAGCTTGTGCCCATCTCCCTTGTCACCAGTTTTTTCCCCACCTGTCAGGATCCTGGTGATTAAGGGCCACATCTCTTTCGTGTTCTTCCTTGTTCTCCAAAGATGGTGAAGCTGACGATCTTCCGACTCCAGGAATCCTGGCCATACCCGCTTCTCACCAGCAGCAAGCTTTTCTTATTCTCTAGGGCTCTGACCTGGACTCCAAGATAAATATTTAGTGTAGAGGGTGCAGCTGAGCCGACAAAGGTCCCCAGCTTCCTGTTTCTCACAAGGGGGAGGTGGCAGCCATGGGCGAGGAGCAGGGGACTGGCTACCAGCCTCATCTCTATAGAAATGGGGAGTCCAGTAAACAGCTTTGTAGGATACGACGGGGGAAGCTCTGCCGGAGACCTGAGCTGCTTTGACTTCTGCCTGTCTGCTTCAGGTCCTGCCGGGCTTATCACCTTCTGTCTCAGGTCAGAACCTGCGGTGCCATGGCGCCTGTGGGAATCACTCTCCTTCTGAGAGTCAGAGGCTGTGTACTTGGACCAAGAAGAAGCTCCCTCCAACCCACAGCCTCATGGAAGAGAGGATGAGCAATCGGTGGGAGCACAGAGTCTAAGGAAATGAACTGACGCCTCCTTTTCTGCTCATCTTTAGGGAGAAGAATCCTTTCTCTTTGAAAAGTGGGAGATTAAAAGGAAAAGAGTCTCGACATCCAGAGATTCAACCCCAAGCCAGGTGTCTGATTTCTCAACTCCTCCGGCCAGCCTCAGCTCGCTGGCTGCTGGCCTGACGGGGCAGAGAGCTGGCATGGCTCAGGAAGAAGCTGAGGTTAGGGAGGGCCATCCCAGGTGACCGGGCTGTCGCCAACAACAGAGCAGCTTCCTTTCACCCCAGTGCACTGTCTCCTCTGGCGACTGCCTTGTCGCCTGACAGGGACCTCCCTCCCTCTGCCTCTTCCGGGGCTCTGGCACGATCTTTTGTCAGGGGGGCTGCTGCCCTTGTCTTCTCAGAGCCACCTGAGCCGTGGTAAACACTGTTACATAACCACTCTGTTTTTTCTAGCTATCTGATCCTGGTTGGCCGCATGCCCCGCCCCCACCCTGCCCCCTGAGGCCGCCACCTTTTGTTCCATGGATTATCCCCCGACGGCCCCCTTGTCAACTGAGGTCTGTCCACGCCTGCCACACTCAGGGATGATTAGCCAAGAGACTGCCGGTAGATGTTATGCTCTTTACACGGAAGGGGGAGAAGAGGGTGAGTATTCATACAGGAATGTGGGTGGCTCTGAACATCAGCCTCAGTCACCAAAAGGAAGGATGAATGCAAAGAGCATTTAAGTAGATTTTTAATGTAAGTGAATAAGGTGAGCAGAGAATTCAGTTTCGTTTCTCAAATGAGAAAAAGTAAGCCAGGCATCCCAGAAGACATAAACCTGGACTCTCAGCAACATGTGTATCTGCCTGTGGCTGATTCATGTTGATTTGTGGAAGCAACTGTGGAGTCTTGCACCAAGGCCAGAGAAGTGGAGCCCAGAACAAATGTCACCTCTGAAGCTGACTGAGCCCCCTTGTAACCTTGCCCAGAGTCCCCCTGATCATCACCAGCAAACTCCCTGACCCATATTAGACAAAAATGCCCATCCCAGTGCTCATCCTATAGCATCCTAACGAATCACCTAATGCTGGCCTTTTGGCAGGAATTTTGTCTTGAGGCTATAAAAATTGGCCACTAACCCACGAAAAGCATTGGCTCTCCCTGGTCTGTCAGGAGATCAGCCCACTGTGTTTGCAAGTACCCACATTATCTCTGCTCTTTGTTCTTAATAAACTCACTGGCTTCTGAAATGCTCTGTGTCTGGAAATTCTTTTCCAACCCATGCTAGGACTGCCTCAACAGAAACCAACACAATATTGTAAAGAAATTATCCTACAATTAAAAATAATTTTTTTTTTTTTTTAAAAAAGAAGAAGACCCTGAACTCTCAGTCCTTGAGAAGTGTCTGGTGCTGGGAGTATGGTGTCTGAATGTCACACTCAGATCAGCCCTGAGCAGCCAAGTGGCCCCCTGGCTCTGTGCCTCCGTCCCCCCATACTAGACAGAGGAAAAGCATCTGCTATTCCTTCTTTTCCTCTCCACAGGAATGAACAAACTTTGCTATAGAGTCTAGTTAGGCTATGAGCAGGTTCTTAATTTGTGCTCTCAGAAGAGTGTTTTCGTCCAAAGCAGACCAACCAGAATGGATTAGCATAGAAAGCCCTGTTCCTTTCGAGGGTTTTGGACTTCTCTACAGGGGAAGGCCAGTGCACTGGGGTGACCCATTAGTGAGGAACTGAAAACAAGTCTCACCAGAGACAGGAGTACAGATATGCACTGTTTCATCCTCTGGACTTCATCTTTTTTTCTCCTGGGTCCACACCTGACTCCAGCTTTTGCTCATGTTGCCAGCCAAGTTCTACCAGAGCTTCTTATCTGGCCAAACAGTCATGGAAGCAGGAGCGACAGAAGGGGAACACGAGTGGCCCACTGTGGGTCGTGGAAGACCCTCTGAAGCTGACAGTGGTGTGGCCTAACCCAAGTGTGTTTTAAGGGGAAAAAATACCCATTACAGGTCAGTTGTGGTCCTCGTTGGAGCCTGGTAACCACAGCGAATGGATCCCCTGGGACAGAGAATGAGGCCTTTGGGCCGGCTTGGCACAAATCTTTCCATAGCGCCCACATGATGTAACAGCCATCTATTCAAGGCTCTCAGAGTCAGCCACATCCAAACCCTGATTTGTCCAATTATCTAGTCTATCTTCAGGGAGGCCTTTACACTGACATCACACCGACAACTGTTCTCTTTCTCCCTCCTTTTATAGATGAGCAAACAAGCACAATGTGCAGATGGGATGTCTTTGAGAAGAACTGAGCTGGATGAAGCTCTTTTAGTTCTCAGGACAGAAAAGAAGAGCGAGTGGCTGTCAGTTCTTCAGAGAGCAGATTTTATACGGGAAAGATAAATAAGTGATGACCTCAGAGGGAAAATCCAGCCAAGTTAACTCAGCCACAAAGAAGGCACACAGACCAGGAGCTGGAAAAGTAGGTCTGCATGACCCTTTCCCAGCAGGTAAACTGAGATAAGGAAAATAAGGGGGCTGATCTGCTGGCCAGTGGACACCACGAGGTAAGAGGTCTGGCCTCCAAACATACAATGACCTTGTCTTCCCACCTCCTCGAATTCTAAAATGAACCTTTTCCTGAAGCACAGCCACATTAAAAAGAATAATTTACCAGTGTTAATCCCCTGTATCAAAATGGAACAGATTTTCTTTCTAAAACCTCAAAGTTGTGATAAAAAGATCATGCAATTACATAGAGCAGGCAAGAAAGTCAGATTGGATCTAGGTGTAGTGAGAGGTAAATAGAAATTTGCATGAGTTCTTAATTTTCAGGCTTAAAAAAAATGTCTGTTCAGCTGGGTGCTCTGTGATGACCTAGAGGGGTGGGATAGGGGTGAGGTGGAAAGGAGGTTCAAGAGGGAGGGGATGTATGTATATATACAGCCAATTCATGTTGTATTATAGCAGAAACACAACATTGTAAAGTAATTGTCCTCCAATTAAAAAAATACCCTATGAAAAACCATTATGTAAAATAATATTAAAAACAGAATGTTATAACTGAATCACTTGCTGTACAACAGGAATTAACATTGTAATCAACTATAATTAATAAAAATAAGAAAAAAAGACTGAAATAAGGGCAAATATTACCTTATTTTACTGAGGGTTTAGCTGAGGATATTGTTAAGTCAGGATACTATTGATATCGCAAAAAGCCCAACATGCATACTTAGCTCTTTCAGAATGAGCAATCTGGGCTTGTCTTCCAGCCCAAAAGCTGCACTGTGGTCCCCGCTGTGTCTGTACTGATGGTGAAATCACCTTACGTGGGCTTGGTCGGTCCTGACTGACACTTTCTACCTCTACTGCCATAACTGACAGAATCCCCTCCCTGATGCCCTTTCCAGTCTAAAGAGCCTGACCCCTAACCCCCACCTGGCCAGAGGAGTTATTTTTCTTATGAATCCACAGTACCTCCTGGTTTTGCTACTTCCCAGAGGAATTAGAAGCTGGCCTGACGCTTCCTTTCTTCGGGGCCCAACACTCGACTCCTCTTTGGCTTCTTTGACTTCTCCCAAGATGGAATTCATCTGTGTCTATTATTAGGATCAAATGCAGAGTTATCAAACTGCTCTAATAGAAACTATTTTTATCTTTTGTAAAGACTGTGTGTTTTCTGGGACGTCTTTCTTTCTTCAAGTAGCGGCCTCTGCCGGAGACGCCATAGAAGGAGCTGGGACTTGAGAGTGAGCTGGCAGAGGCCGAGTGCCAGGAAGGAGGCCAGGACAAGGAAGTGGG
Organism: Oryx dammah; assembly: GCF_014754425.2. Classification (NCBI taxonomy): domain Eukaryota; kingdom Metazoa; phylum Chordata; class Mammalia; order Artiodactyla; family Bovidae; genus Oryx; species Oryx dammah. Next base: position 68,373,950 of record NW_024070185.1, on the reverse strand, counting down.
TTCTGAGTGGGAAATAAAATCAACACTGCAGCCAGCAAAGCAGGTTGAAAACTAGAGAGCTGGGGAGGTAAAGGAAAGAGGTTCCTCTTATCGTGCTGGGATTCCTTTAGGGGAATTAGCAGAATTAGCATTACCAGAGACCAGACCAGACATCAAGCAGCAGGCTTTCCCTTGACTTCTGGAATTACTGAATGGGTAAGAGTGCTGGAGAAGGAAATGACAACCGACTCCAGTATTCTTGCCTGGAGAATCCCAGGAACAGAGGAGCCTAGAGGGCTACAGATCATGGGGTCGCAAAAGAGTCAGGTATGAATCAGCAACTAAACAAGAGCCAAATACAAGTGCCTCCACCAGGAAACAAAGGAAATAAAGACACAGGGACCCAATAACGTTATGATTTAATCTGAAGAATGTTTTCTGCTTTTTTTCCCAAGATGACTTCCAACATATGGTAACAAAGTTCTAACAAATTAATTTTTTGTTCACAAAAAACTTATTTTATTAAATGATTTCTACTAATAAATAACATGTCCACCATTTGCTTTAACATAACAGAAAGCAAGAAAAAGCCAGTAATCTCTAAGCACAAGCAAATAATCCATCATTCAGAAAAGGCTCAAAAAAATTACACCACCAGCTAATCTCATATGTCTAACTGTGTCATTTAGGAAGCAAAGCCCAGATCCTTTCTCGGAAAAACGCCAGCTGAAATCTCTACTAGGGAACACAGCTTTGGGTCACAGTGCACTGAGAAAGGAAGAGTGAGGCATTCGTGATGGTGTCTCCAAAAAGTTTCTCTGACAGACAAAAATCATATCTTTGTTGCCACAAATCAAAATCTGCAGTACACCACCTCCTTATTACATGCACTTCACTTTAACATGCAGAAAAAAAAGAGTTATTTGAAGACAGCTATGTTAAAGGAGTGAAGGGAATCAGGGCAAAGACTTACAAAAAGGCAGTGTGCATGGCCCTCCCTTAGGGCTGCTCAGAGGGGTGGTCCACATCCATGTCCTCCCTTCTTGATTTTAAGCCACTTGGACTGCTCATGAGGGTGTCGAGAGAAGATGCATAACCCTGTCTTGGACAAAGGTGTTATTTAGCAAGTCCTGCCAAGGCTGTTGGGGCATGAGGCCACAGCCTCCCTGGAGGGAATATACTCTCCAGGATCAGCTTTACCTTTGTGACCCCATAGATGAAGGCAGCTAACTCTGACCCCATTCAGTTTGGCTGGCTGGACAGAGGCGGGTCAGGTCACAAGTCTCAAAGTCATGTAGGCTTCCTCTTTCGCACTCTTGTCAATGGCACAGAGATCTCCTGTGAATACAGTTCTCTGCTGGACTCAAGAGAAATAACCCTGTTATTCGACTACACAACTTTCTTCTCCTACACACATCTGCTTTCTTATGACTCTCCTAGGAGCCTTTGATCACAGCAGAGCTGAAGAGGGACTGTGGCATGCCAATGCTTCGGTGCTATCCTCCAGGTAATAAAAACCCTCCTTCAGCTATTGTTGGGTTCCTCTAGCCTGCCCTTTACTCTCGTACAGCAGATTTCAGAAAAGCTGTAGACCTGCGTGCCAGGCAAGGTGGGAATCCATGCTTATAATCACAAATGATTTAGGAAATTGGAGCCTCACTCTCACAACCCAGGCTCTGGGTTCACCTTCCCTCTGGTCTTTTTTGCCAGGATATGGAAAGCTGAACAATGCTCTGAAAACACTTGGGTTCCACAGTTACTATAACAACTATGGTAAATGTTAGAGATTCTAGAATATCTCAACAAGTCTTTATGGGTGCGAAAATAATTTTCAATACAAAAATGAGAGGGGAAAAAAAACACACCCTTGATAATTAATATAGAGAAAAACTATGAGTCAGTCAATCCAGTAACAAGATTGTTCTAAACCATTTTAACTGACTGGTCACCCAGAGTGGTCAGGATGAACTTAATTCTCAAGAGCTTGAGTTTTATATGTATAGGTATGGTATAATCGAAAATTCCAGAGATCAGCAACAATATTTATATAAAACAAGGGAGAGTAGACGAACAGATTTCAGCCTTACTTACTCTGAGGCTAGAGACTCTTGAGTAATGACCATGAGCAGTGAATCCAGCTGTATCTCATGTAGGCATGGTTTAGAATATTTTTCTTACAGGGAGCAGCCACCTCAAACTTTGTGTGTTAAAATTACTCAGAAGAGGATCTAAGGGACAATGCCAAGGCCCCAAGTTATCCAACTCTAAGGAATCCCACCCTTGCTCCATAAGGATATTAAATAATGATATTCTGTTTACAAAACAAGAACATTTCTTTTCCTATTTTGAATGTGTGTTAGTCACCCATATCCGACTCTTTGCGACCCCACGGACTGAAGCGTGCCAGGCTCCTCTGTCCATGGGACTTCCTAGGCGAGAATACTAGAGTGGGTTGCCATGCCCTTCTCTAGGGGATCTTCCCGACCCAGGGATCAAATCCATGTATCCTGCATTGCAGGCAGATTCTTTACCATCTGAGCCACCAGGGAAGCCCTATTTTGAATAGTGTCATGAAATCAGTTATCCTGTTACCAGGATAAGAAAGCAAATCTTTGCTATTGAGAAAAACTTGTTTCATGGAACTGTATCTGTTCTGTAGGAACAGAGAAGGCTATGTAAACATAGATTAAAAGATATGAAAAACACCAATATTCCTGGAGAGTCTGATGCTTCTGTCTTAGGCAAGAAGGCACATCATGCCCATTGGTGTGATAAGCCATTTTCGCTTTGCTGGTCAATATCTAGTCAAAAAAGCCCAGTGAATTAGCAATGTCTATACCCATAACCTAAGGTTTTGAAGAAAACAGGCTGCTTTTGTTTTAGCATTCTGTCACACACACACAGTTTATTTGTTTTGCTTTTGCTCTAAATATTCAGGACACAGAAATTAAAAAAGGATGTATGTTTTGAACTTGTATTAGATGAGTACTGAAATTTTGATTAATGAGAATTGTCAACTGATCAACCTGAAATTTTGTATGACATGGAGGTAAACAAAATTGGGAAAACTGAAATTTAGGAAGTGTCATTTCAAAAATGGTTATTTCAGAAAAGTTCACAAAGAGAAATGATGTGGAAAGTGCCCCCAGCCCCTGCTGCCTCTCACCATGAGAAGAGTTGAATAAGGTCCCTGTGAACTTTAAAGTGAAGGAGAACAAGAGAAAAGTATTCCTAGTATCTTTAGAGCGAACATTCAGAGGAAAGATTTAGTAAAAACAGAAGAGGTTTTCAAAACAGCAACACTGCAGAGCACTGACAGCATTAAAATGTTTGTTTGAAATGATGACTCCAGGCAAACGATCAGGCCGCAGGTAGTCCTATGACAAACCAAGGGCAGGCCACCAGCCCTCTTGGGAGCTGTTGTTTAGATTAAAACATTAAAAAAATAGGTTAAAATCCTCCAATGAAGTCTAAAGGGAAGAACAAGTACTGTTTTTACAATATATTCCTAAGGCTCACATCTTCTAAACTGTCTTGAATCACAGGTGCAAATGCCCATACAGGTACACTGATTGTGGTCTGGTTTTAATGGCCACCCATTCCAGTGTTCTTAGCTGGGAAATCCCATGGGCGGAGAAGCCTGGTGGGCTACATACAGTCCATGCTGTACAGACTCAGACACAAATGAAGTGACTTAGCATGCACACACTGTATTACATTCATCACGCAACTTTCTAAAGCATTGAAGTACACACTCCAGCTTTCCACAGAACATAAGAAATGCTTTTACCTCTAGCATTCAACAGGATTTCCAAACCCAACTTTCTATAAGAGCTGTTGCTCTTTTAAACCCCTTCTAATTTTCTTGAATTGTGACCACTTAACTTTTGGCTGGTACTTCAACAGCTCAAAGGGTACCTGTAAAATATATCTTTTCACTTGGCTCTGTCAAGGAAAACTGCTTTATCGTACTACTTCATTTTGAGAAGAAAATGAAGACCTTTCTAAGTAACGTCTTTTTTAAAAAACTAATATAATTTTTTGCTTATAAAGATTAAGTAACAACTTCCCTATTGGCCTCTTGACTGAAGCCCTTACAATCGAAGCTCAAGGTTTCTACCTGTGGACCGTGTATGTGTAAGAACAGCCTCGACGGACAAGAGAATGGGATCAGGGACACCCATCCATCAAACTTGTGAACTGACAGCGTTACGTGAGATTTCCAAAATGCGGCCCTTTCTCGGTTGGGACTGGGGAAGAGAAGAGTATGAGTATATCCAGGTGATGAATTCCGCTGATTATAAAGAAATGATGATCAGTAAAGACAGCTACTGGAGACTCTCCCTCCTTTCACAAGTTTTACTCACAATCCCAAAAGAGATCTTTTCTCTTCTTCCCAATATCCTTCCTATCTTGTTTGTTAAAGAGAGCAATCTATGTCATCAGATTCCAATCTCCAAAATACTTTGATTTCTGTCATAAACAAATTGGGAACTGTTAGCAAGGTATAGGAAAACAGAGATGGATGGGCTAAATCCTCATTCTCCTTATGAAATTATGTTTGTTTGTTTTTTGCTGTTGTTTCTTTTTTGAGCCACACCATGTAGCTTGTGGGAGTTTAGTTTCCTGACCAAGGACTGAACCTCAGGCCCTCAGCAGTGAAAGTGTGGAGGAGTTGTAACTACTGGGCAACCAGAGAATTCCCTGAAGTTGTATTTTTTGAAAAATGTTTTCTGGTGTCCTTGAAGCTCCAAACGTAAAGTACTGCTGTCTGGGATACATGTTTCAAGACTGGGCTTCTACACCCCAAATGACATTAAGGAATTCTACAAACATGTACTTTGGCACAGTGTTGCCCAGACATGTACATTCATTACAAGGCTGACCAATGAGTTATTATGACATGGCACCCAACCAGGCTAAACCAAAAATGGGAGCCTAAGGATCCCTGAAACTTTCTTCACTAGTTGGTTGTGACCTGAAAAACTAAGGGAAGATTATTCAAACATTATATCTGAACACTTGTTTTTATATTCTAAAATATGCAACAGAGACTAATAATACACAGTTCAACCTAATAAGTGCTAAAAAACGGAGGAACATCCCAGTATTTGATAGACAGGAGATCATCACTCACCCAGTGCCCTTCAGCAAAGACTTCCAGTTCACAAGGGGACCGTTTTAACCTAGTCAGTTTCCATGACCCTGTGTGCGCATGCTAAGTCGCTTCAGTCATGTCTGACTCTTTGCAACCCTATGGACTGTAGCCCCACCAGGCTCCTCTGCCCATGGGGTTCTCTAGGCAAGATACTGGAGTGGGTTGCCATGCCCTCCTCCAGGGGCCCCAGTTGGTTTCAAAAATGTCGACACAGAAAAACAAGACGGAAGACAGGGAGAAGAGATGTGACACCGAAGGGCATAACTGTCGAAGGTTCTACAGAGGCATTTGTAAAATATTTAGAAATGTCACTTCCTTTGCAGATGAGGTAAATTACCTAGGATTCAAAAATAAAAGCAAAAGAATCTGGCAACAGTTAAGAAATCTCCAAAATTCTAAGGGAAGTTTAAACCCATCATGCTCATGGTTAGATGAATAAATTTTAAGTCATTCTACAAAAAATCCCTCATTATTTTTTTTTTTTTCCCTCATTATTTTTTATTTTGCCATACCAGGGTACATTAAGAGTAATTGAGAGTCCAGAAGAGAGTAGGTTATTATGGAAAGCATTTCCCTTGGCCCTTAAAATCACTGGGTTTGGTTTATTCACTGAGGAGTTCTACTATAATCAAGTTTTCCATAAGAAAAGAAGTTTTAGCCACTGAAATCTAAGAGATATTTTTCAGTGGTACCCTGTAGAAAAGGAAAAAGAAAAACACCCTTTTGTGTTTGCAAAATGATTAGTCTGAAATGAACAATACTACCTCCAAAAACAAGAGAAAAGGCTGACTAGTTCAAGTCCGAAAGCCAGGGAAGAGGTTTCCAAGGCCCTTTTATTTGGGGACAGTCCCCTTTATAACACACGACTTCACTATGTGTCAGACAATCAGATCAGTTCCTAAAAATTAGAGGGGGGGAAAAAAAAGAAAAAACAAAACAGATGCATTTTACATATATATTAAACATAAATTAAAAGAATTTATAAAAGGGTCACGTTTCTTACAGAGTAAATGCAGAGTGTATTCTGAATGCACCTCCAGGTTTAAGTTGTTTAAGTTGTTTGTGTTTAGCTTTCTGATAATAAATAAATAACATGGACTGTTAAGTCTTGGATCCACCAGTGCCACCGCAGGGCTCTGAGTCATGACTGGCTCTTCTTCCCTTGTCACTCCTGTGCGCAGCGTTGGCTTGGACCAGTTTCACCGGCCCATCAAAGTACTGGCTATCTTTGCGGGGTGGCATCCGCTCATTAATTCGGTCCAGACCTCGGGCTTCTTCAAAACTCCGGATCCTGTGCTGAAGCGAAAACCCTCTGATGGCTACAGGAAAACAGGAAAGGGAGGAGCTCCATTAGACATCTTTTAAGTTTCTTAGCATATAGCAACCTCCTAGAGGAAAATATAGAAGGGTGACCGTGGAGCACATGTCTGGTGAAGACAATGAACATATATCTGATTTCAATTAGCCTGGTCTGAAGCTATGTTTCCTTAAGGCCCAAAGGGCCACCGAAACTGTGAAAGTAATTTTCATAATTCAGTTCATCACAGCAGAAGTGGATCTGACAAAAAGCCCCCAATATCTTTGAAAGAGTCTCTTATGGGCCAGAAACGTGCTCAGAGAGAGGAAAGAAGGCAACACTAGAATAAGAGAACAAGTTAAGCAGACTAGTTACTCTAACACAAACATCACACTGACCACACAAAAAAGTAACAAAAGAGCTAATCCATTTGTTTAGGATAGCTTTTTTTTTTTTTAATCTTGCAAAACCAGGAGCTGAACATAAGTTAAAAGCCATCTAAAAAAATAGTTTCTAGGCATTTTCTTTCTGTCTGAACTTCTGTATCACCAAGGAAAGGCATTCCCAGTGTGAACCACCTTCTGTAACAGAACAATTAAATTTATAACACAAGTTTATCAATTGTGATGATTTTCAGCCTCTGATTCATAGATAATTTGTTACTTAAAATTTGTATACTTTAGCTTGTCTGACTGAGGGCAACCTCAGAAACAAATCAGACTGCATTCCTATCTGCTCTTGCCTCCACTTTTGATATGTTTCAGAATCGTTAGATAAAGAGGTTGATGGTTTGAATTTCCAATAATTAAATGGATACCTCATAGCTATGGAAGGGCTATCAGAATGCACCATCTGAACAACCCATGACTGGTTGCTTAAACTTCAGCCATTGCATTAAAACTGAGAGAGCCCAGAAAGGACTTTGGCTGTGGAGAGGGTCATTTGAGTTAATATTACACAAATGAAGGACACAAAGGAAATACTTTGTGAGCATAGCTAGAGTTATCTTTTCCTTGTCTCAGTGTTAACAGTTCTGGTGATGCAACAATAAAAGATGTCTAACATTGACACAGCTTTTTCAAGAACTAATAGACAGACACATGAGCACATCTATCATAGGAACATGGCCATACCTTCCCGGGCCTCTACCGCTGCTACTGTGGCTGTAAGAGGCAGGAGCAGTGGCATGCAAAAATGAAGACAGAAAAAGAGTGAGTAAACCAACAGCACTGCTGCCAGCAGAGACATCCCGGGGCCCGACCTGCGCGCTTATTCCCATCGGTAATAAAAGTGAACTAGTCAGAGAAGCGAGAGGATTATTGCGAAAAACTAAACTAGAGGTGGGGTTGGGGGAACATGAGGTGGGGAGAGTTACTAAGATTTTTCACACTGCAAGTGGCATGAGAACCTTTTAGCTAATGGCATCCACGGCTAAGACAGTCAAGCTGACTCGGAGAAATGAAATGCGGCTTTCCTCATTTTAAATAGCCAGCTGCTAATTTATGCCTTGACATTCATGTATCAAAATAATGACAGGTCCAGTCAAATCACCTGATATTACAACCATTCTTTAGTTTGTGATAGCTCAGATGGCACTAAATGAGCTGCTGCTGTATCCTCTTAAAAAAAGTTATTCAAAACTATGAATGATTTCAAGCAACTTGTATAGGGTCTAGCTATCCTTTGAGATTACTTAATATAAAAGAGTGGTTTTTGCCACAGTAGCTATCCGCCAATTAAAATAAATAAATAAAATATATATTTTTAAAAGAGCAGGTTTTGAATAACAGACTGGCATTTGGAAGGAAAGAAAAAATGGAATATAAGTGAGAGGTTATTTCTTTTCCAAGGGGTGAATTACTAAGCTGGGAAAGGCATAAAGCTATTCAATTTCAAATGTAAATTCATGTACCATCTGGAATTAGAGAAACAGCAGAGGCTGACATGTCTAACTTACATGGCTTCCATTCTCCATGGGAGAGAGCAGGCCAGTTACTAAGAAGGCCCTCTTCTTCAGTGATGGAAAAGGAAGCTATTTAAAAATTAGTACTAACAGGTAAACTTTCCTGCACCTGCTTTTTAAGACAGTAAAAGCACTACTACAGTAAGTCCCCGACATATAAACCTTCAAGTTGAAGAAGGTTCAAGTTCTTCAAGTTGAAGAACATGTGTTCTCCTGTTCAGTCACGTAAGTTAAAGTGAAACTGCAGCTTGTCTTCCATTGATTGATGATGATCCATCTTCACGGATCTACCATCTCTCACCTCCTCCAGGCAGTAACTCTTGCCTGTTCACTCTATGCCAGCCCCTATATGCCATCTATTTACTGTACTTTTCAAGGTACTGTACTGTGAGATGAAAAATATTTCCTTTGTTTTTGTGTTTGTTTTTTATGTATTATGTGAAATTAGTTGGGTACCTAGGCTACCTTTGTTGGACTTACAAACAAACTGGACATATGAACACACTCTTGGAATGAAACTTAGACTTACGTAGGGGACTTACTGTATATGAAAATGTTACAGGTTGAAGCAAGAAAGGTCTTATTAGGAAAATCCTGTCAGCTTCCTCAAAACTAATTTTTTAAAAGAAGGCAGGGAAGAATAATGAACAGTAACAGTTTGCTGTTCCCGAAGCTTTTTATAATCAATCATACATAGAGGAAAAACTGGAAGAACTGAAAAATTAACTTCTGAATGCAATGTGAAAAATGGCAACTTGGAATCAACTTATCAAGTGAGTGTTTACATTTGTCAACCATATGTTGGCAAGTGTTAAAGCAATGTCACATCCTCCCAAATCACCTCACAGAGAACAAACCCTCAGAAGGAAAGGACAGTGCCTTCAGACAGCATACTATAACAGCAACTGTTAGGAAGTGAGAGAACAAAGCTTTACCTGAAATTGTATACAGAGTGTTGGTTTAATTAGATTTTAAAATCTATGTTTGCGGTAAAATGTGTACTAATATCGCATTATTTTGGGTCCTCCTAGAATTGCTTTTTGCATTGGGTATTAAGATATTAGCTTGCATGAGGGATATTCTTTATAAGTAAGAGTCATACAAAACTGAAGAACTGTTTTTTCCCCCCTGTACTGAAATACTTTTTTTTATTGAATGAGATTTCTTTACTGAAATATAATTCATATACCAAAAAATTCACTTGTTTAAAGTGTACAGTTCAATGATTTTAATATATTTAGAGTTGTGCAACCATTACCACAATCTACGGTTAGAACATGTTCATCACTCTCCCCCCGAAAAAAACCCGATCTCCTGCCCTCATTCCTTCACCTAACCTTACACTTATCTACTTTCTGTCTCCACAGATTTGGCTGCTCTAGACATTCTGCATAAGTGGAATCATATACTATGTGGTGTTAGTGATTGGCTTTTTTCACATAGCAAATGGTTTTCAAGGTGTATTCATGCTGAGGATTGCATATCATTCCTTTTTATGACTGAATAGTATAGTTCATTGTATGGATATACCACATTTTGTTTGTTTATTCATTAGGTGATAGACATTTGTGTTGTTTCCGCTTATTGGCTATTACAAAGCATGCTGCTATGAACATTTGTGTACCAGTTTTTGTGGGGCTATATCTTCGTTTCTCTGGGTATGTAACTAGGAACAGAACTTCTGGGTCACATGATTAACTGTATGTTCAATCATCAAAGAAATTGCCTGCTTGGTCAGCTGTATCCCTTCTTTGGAAAAATGTCTATTCAGTTTTTTACCCATTTTTAATTGGGTAATTTGTCTTACTGCTATTCAGTTACAAGAGTTCTTTACAGTTTCTAGATACTAGTCTCCTATCAGATATATGCTTTGTAAAGATGGGGTTGGCTAAAAAGTTCCTTTGGGTTTCTCTGCAAGATGTTATGAAAACACCCGGAGGAACTTTTTGGTGAACTCGGTGTTTTCACCCATGCTGTGGGTTGTCTTTTCACCTTCTTGATGGTTCTGTTTGTAGCACAAAACTTTAAAACTTTCAGTAGAGTGCCGTTTATAACTGACCTGTTTTTGTTTTTCTTTTTTTAATCTTATGGTCTTTCCTCTTTATTTTGGCTACTTGGAAGCCTAGAATTAAATGTGTGATTACTGGATTTCACTGGTTTGTTTTCCTTTGTGCTCCAATTTCTCAGCATATTTATTTCCCTTCACCGTGTTGGATGTACACTGTAACTTACTCAAATCCCCCTTGGAATAAGGTGGAGTATAAATGAATGTAGGCTATAAGGTCATATGGGATGGGACCCTGTTCACTGAAAGCTGTCCAAGTAAAGTTCTATGAACAATAAGGTCTTTTCAGCTAATGCTCGTTTGTCACTGAACCTGTGGAACTGAGACTCTGATGGAAAAATGACAAAATTAACTCAGTTCTTGCAAATCAATGATAGAATAAGCAGCTCTAAAAAGTTTGCTGCAACTTTAGTTATATTCTGACACATTCCTGAGCTTTCTATCAATTTCAAGTATCAATGCTGCTGCTAAGTCGCTTCAGTCATGTCTTACTCTATGGGACCCCATACATGGCAGCCCACCAGACTCCTCTGTCCCTGGGATTCTCCAAGCAAGAATACTGGAGTGGATTGTATCAATAACAATTTTATATTGATTAAAACATTCATATTCAAGTCAGGAATGAAGAGAAACTGCATATATTTAAGACTGAGAACAAAAGGTAGACAAAGGGTTATAAACAACAAATCTCCAAACAACACATCTATAAAATCCTGTTACTTATCCCAGATTTGCCAATTTACTTTTTCAAATCAAGATCTAGAAAAATTTGGTTCAGATTAAAAAAACTTTGTGGATCAGCAAATTTTCGAAACGTTTCAAGCAAGGATGTACAGGATGTTCCTTTTTTTCTTTACCCGTGTTACTTCCTATTAACTCTAAAATGCCTTGTCAGAGTTGCTCTCAGAATATCTCACGTGACTAACAATGAAATAATGACGGAAAAGTATTTTGCTTACAAGAAACTGTGCATTTGAGAGGAAAAATTGAATTGGAAACAATATTCTTCCTATGAAACTACAGAAGCTAAGAAAATTAATTATATACTTCTAAGGAGGAAATATTCATTCTTCCTCATAAATAAACTAGTATTTCAGTATTTGATTTGAAAGAGAAAAGAGGAAACCAATCCTATAAAAAGTATGGGGAAATGAGGCTGTTCCTAAGAATCAATAGCCTTGGAATATTCACAAAACACAAAGAATTCCTGTAAGAGGTATTTCTATAGAAGAGGAAAAAAGAAAAACTGAAGTAGAAAAAAAAGGGCAAAAAAGCAGTGAACTCTAAGTTGTTAATGCTTCAACTCCAGTTTTCAAGGCTAGAATTAGTCATTCAGTGATCTGATCTCTTCCCCCTGCTTAACCAGATCTGTTTATACTGACAAACATCAACCTTTTCACTCCTGGGTTCTATCAAGCCCTCTCCTTAGGAAGTCAGCGCCCATATGATTTTCAGAACTGACATTATGGTCGAAGAGGAAACCATATCTTGCAGGATATGGTTTGCAGGCAAAAAGGCAAACTCCTTCTCTGACTGAGGAACTTTAACTGCCACTCCCCATCCAATTAAGATATAAAATGCACACAAGTGAGGCACATGCTATGCACAGATATGAAGTGCACTGCTTAATACATCTTTATATCTATGCGTGCCCTTGTGTAAGTAACTACCACCCCAATAGTGATAGAGAACATGACTCCTACTCCAAAAGTCCCCTGTGCCCTGTCTGGGTCCACATTCTCCCACCAGAGGAGCCATTTTGACTTCTTTTACTATTTATGAGTCTGCCAGTTGTTGTTGTTTTTAAAGCAGAAAAATAATTTATTCCAGAAGAGAGCAGAAGTAAATTCATCTTGAAAATATACTTAGGCCTAATTCTGGTGGGACAGATCTTCCAAGTATGTTCTTCTATGGCAGCCCCACTGTCCTGTAACAGTTCTTAAACCCTTCGCTGACACTCATGCAGTGAGTAGGCAGAAGCAGCCTTCAGATCCACAGGTTTCACAGAGACAGTTATGTAGTTTTCTTAGAAAAACAGTACTTTTTATTTTTTCATTTTATTATGTTTTAATAGTATTTTTTCCTAGAACAGCACTTCCTTTTTTTTTTTCTTTCATTATTTAGTATTTTTAGGCTCTCCCCCAACTCCCCCCCAGAAACAGCACTTTCTGTCTCAGTTCAGTTCAGTCACTCAGTTGTGTCTGACTCTTTGCGACCCCATGGACTGGAGCACTCTAGGCTTCCCCGTCCATCACCAGCTCCTGGAGCTCGCTCAGACTCATGTCCATTGAGTCGGTGATACCATCCAACCATCTCATCCTCTGTCATCCCCTTCTCCTCCCGCCCTCAATCTTTCCCAGCATCAGTGTCTTTCTATCTCAGCAGAGTACACAAACATTTTATGGAGTTTGTACAGTTTACGTTAAGTAGGTATACAATTAATCAAAAGGTGAAAAAAGGTGACAGGGAAAATAGTACTGCATTGTAGAGTAAGACATTCCAATGTGCTGTGAATACTTAAGGCAGTAAATGGCCAAGGTCAGGGTATTGAGGTGATTTTATATCTCTTCGTGACTAGAGACAACAGCTAAGTGACCAGGTCACCAACAAGGGGATGGTAACTCCCTGGTTGGGACCCTCAGGGATGAACCAGGGCTTCAGGAAGCTGACGAAGCCCCAGGAACACGTTCCTCACGATGCAGGCATCATGAGGCTGTGTCCACCATGGTTGTGGCCAGAGCTGCCAGCCCCTGCCCCACACCCTCACTTTGGTCCCACCCAGAAGTGTTCATCTGCCTGCTCCTGAACATCATACAAATCAAACAGTCTGTGCCCTTTTGTATCTAGAGTTTTTAGTTAAACATGGTATCTATGATATTCAACCATATATTCATAGTGTTATTTTTTGTACATATTCATGATGTTACCTTTATTGCTGAGTAATACTCCATTGTATAAATATTAAGTGGAATTTTTTTGCATGTATTCATAATGTTTTTGCATAGATTCATAATGTTATTTTTTTTGCCTGGTTATAGGGTAGACAAATGTTTTCATTTACTGCCCAACAATTTTCTGAAGTGGTTGAACCAATTTACAAATGCACTGGCAATATATCTTGTTCTGTACAAACTTACCAACACTTGATATTGTCACACTTTTAAATTTTAGCCATTCTAGAGGATGTGTAGTAGTATCTCACCATGGTTTTATATCCATTTCCCAGAAGAGTAACTATTTTAAGCATCAAATCTTCATATGCTTTTTGGCCATTTTGATACTTTTGTGAAGTACTATTAAAATTTTTTGACCATTAAAAAAATTAGCTGTATTTTTCTTATGGAGTTGTAGTTCTTTACAGACTCTGAATGTAAGTTCTTTGTCAGACATATGTACTACAAAAATCTCCCAGTTTACAGTCTGTCTTTTCCCTTTATTAGTCATGAATTTCTGTGAATAGACATTCTTAATTTTAATGAAACTCATTTATTAATTTTTTTCTTTTAATTTTAGTGCTTTTTGTGTCATATTTAAATTCTCATCTTCCTCAATGCTTACTTTGCATATCTTTTTCTGAGAAGTTTATTTATCTTTTACATTTAAATTATAATTCATTTTGATTTAGTTTTTACATATGGTGAGAAAGATCAATCCATTTTCTCCCCTCCAGAGATGGATATTCAATGGCTTCAGTGCCATTAATTGAAAGGAGCCTTAATTTCCAATTTGACACTGACTGCTGGGTAACAGGAGCACACATTCCATGGAAGAAGCATTGCTCATACTCACCTGTCTCAATAGTCTGCTTCCCTCCTGAAAGGACACCCAAAGGGAGCGTCCCTGTAGGAGTCAGGCCCTTGAGAGTTAGCACGCTCTCACTCTCTTCCCTGCAAAAGAAGATCAAAGCCCCGGGTTAATGCCAGGCAGGGTGTCTACCACTCAGCATCTACAAACATACTTGAAAGAAGACAAGAAAAGATGCACAAAGATGGAGAATAGGTACTCCTTCTACCTCTTCCCTGACCCCCCAAAAGTGATGTTTTCTGTATATATTCCAACTTTAAGCAATTAGCCAGGCCCTGCTTTTCAATTAGAGCCACTTAATAGTCAGGTGCTGATCTAATGTTTTCCATATATTACCCTATTTAATCCTCCAAATAACCTTAAAAGGCAGATCCTGCTATTATCTTTCACAGGCCAAGAAAATGAGGTACAAGATCACATGGCTGAGAAGATATAGGGCCAGGATGTGAACAGAGGCCACTGAGCTCCAGAATCCACATTAGATCACTAACATTCACTGCACTATATCTAAGCTCACACCAAATAAATATTTGCCAGAATTATTTCTAGTCACTTTAACATGTAGGGCTGATTCAATCTGCATTCAACCCAAAGACCCACAGTTTTGATACCACACTCCAATTCTAAAACTACTGATCTGAAATCAACTTCTAAATCACTCTCAAAACATTTTTATTGCACACCATATGACAAGGCTTTTCCTTACCGGAGAATTGAAAAGACCCGTGCCATCTTCCCAATAGCTCTGATTTTATTCTTGATGATCTCCTTGCGAACTGTAGTGCCTCCTTAGAGAATACAAACAATATGTGAGTTAAAAGAATACGTTAACAGGTTTAAAAAAATGCAGGATGAAGTGCCTTTCTAAGTTAAAGAAATGGTTTTAAACAAAGAAATAAAGGCCAAAGTTTGTCTAAACAAACAAAAAACCCAGGAAGTTTTAAGGAGCAGGAGAAAAAAATAAAGATGAAGTAAAAAAAAAATGGAGGGGCCACAAAAAGGACAGAGTGAGCAGATTTATGAAGGAAGGAACTTACTGGTGCTTCTGAAAGGTAGAACACAGTGAAGAAGGAAATACGTATAAACAAAGACAGTTGCTACTACAGCAAAAATCTCTCTTGAGAATGCTGTGCGCCACCTTAAGATGCAGGGCTTGGTCGGCCAAATGGCAAGGGATGACTTAAGCAGTTGTCTTCTACATGGAAACACAGCACACAGCTGGCTCTCCTGAACTGAGCAGGAGCTGCTTTCATTCTATCATCCTCACTTACACACTGGTGAGTTATTTCCAACCACAGACAGCTGTGCAGTAAAAATGAGGATGACAGGTAAGGTATTTTATAAAACATCAAAAAAGTTAACAGAAGACTTTGTGGCCGTTTCTCATACCAGATTTAGGAAACAGCTCACACACCAGAAGTCAATGTCCAGGCATGCATCAGGTGGCCGCATTCAAAAGTCAGAAACTAAGAAACGTGGCCTCTCCTTCCTCACCCACCCAGCTCTGAAAATCCTGCAGGATCACACAGCAGGGGCCAGAGAAAAGGTAAATATTAAAACAGAAAGGGAGGATGAAGGGCCTGTCTGAAATTACTCAACTATAACTAAAAAGTCTAATTAATAGACTGTGATGAGACAGACAGCGAGTATTAAGCTCGTAGCACATTCTGTTCAGATACCTTTCTGAAAGCTTGAAATGTAGTGATCTTCAGGGAGAAGAGACACCAAGAAACAAGGAGATGGAAATAGAAATATGGGAAGAGAAATTTAAGTTTGCATGGAAGAGAGAGAGAAAAAAAATCAAAGTGAAATGCAATGAGAGAAGCAGGCTATTATCTTTATCAGCTCAGAAGAGACATCTTGGTATCATGATAGAATATTAAATTACAGACTTCTTGCATGAAGTCTTCAGAGTTTTAAATGAATTCACATCTCTTATTTTCCAACATATTCTATCCCCACAGATCATGAAGATAAAATCAGACAAGGAAAAAAGATATTATTTGCATAACAAATAAGGCTGAAAACAATGAACAAAGGACAGAATGAACAGCAGGTACATCTCTAAATGGAGGATCATGTTTTTGTATGATGGACACAATTATCTTCTCATCTCCTTCTGGAGATATTATAGTTTTTCCATGTTTAAATTTTATATCTTTAGAATCTCAAGTTCATCCATTTAGGCTATTTTTTGCTGTTGTCTCAGAGACTCTACACAGAAGTCCCATAATCCTTGGTGTTTGCTCATCATTAAGAATGACGGACTGGAAAGCTTTCTGAACTGGTTGGTGGTTGACTGCTGTCTTGGAGCTTTCTGTGCAGAGAGTGATCGGGTGGGGCTTTTTTTAGGGAATTTTCTGTATCAGTACTGAGAGTGCATGCACATGTGCCTGTGTGTTAGCTGTTCAGTTGTGTCCAACTCTTGGTGACCCAATGGACTGTAGCCCGCCAGGTGTCTCTGTCCATGGAATATCCCAGGCAAGAATACTGGAGTGGGTATAGCCATTTCCCTCTCCAGGGGAATCTTTCTGACCCAGAGATTGAATCTGGCTCTTCTGCATTGCAGGCAGATTCCGAGGAAGCCCACTGAGAATGCATGGGATCACTTAATTTACCCATTTTTGGCAAAGTTATCGGTGCCCTCAACTGTATCCCTGTCCAGAAATTCTTTGATTTACACTTTTTTGGATATTAGCCTCTGGTCTTGGGAGAAAAGACAGCTAGGACTTTAACTGCCTTTCAAATATCTTTTACCTGCTCTACTTATTTTAGCTAGGGGCCCACCTCCTTCTCAATAGTCCCCAGTTCTAGCAACTGGTGTAGTCTAGCAATTCCTCTGCTTTTTGAGGATTCTGTGCTGAACTCAGCATTCTCCATTACTAAGCCAGGCTTCAGCTTTCTTGAATCAACCAAGTTAGTAATACTAATTCATTTGTTTCCTGGCTTCCAAAATTCCTACAAAAATCTCTACATTTTTGTAGGCTTATAACTTTGGTAAAAAACAAACAAACAAACAAACAAAAAAAACTCTATCATGAAGTATGATAAACACACCGAAAAGTACACAAAACAAACACAGACTCAATGCTTTTTATTAAAACACAAATGGCCAAATAACCAGCCAGGACAATAAATAGAGCCTTGTCAGCACCACAGATTCTCCCTACTTGAGCCCTCCTAATAATTTAAGAGTCTCCCTCTTCCCAAAGAAAACTGTTCTCTTGACTTCTATTGGAATCACTTTCTTGCTCTTCTTTATAGTTTTACCATTTAAGCATGTATTCACAAGCACTAGTTTTAATTTTCTTTTTAATGTTTGGTAGTTGGGACAATCAAATAATGAATTTTTGTGTCTGGCTTCTCTTGTTCAACGTTATGTTTTTAAGATTCATCCATGTTTCCTCTGTTCCTACAGTTGACTGTCATTGTTGTATTCAATTCCACTATAAGAATATGTCATAGTCTATTTATCCTTTTCACTGTCAGTGGTCATTTGGGTTGATTCCAATTTTTGGCTAATTCAGCTGCTATGAATATTCTGGTGTATTTCTCTTAACTGCACATATTTCTGCTAAGTACACTCTTAAGACTGCTCAGATATAAGGTATGTATATGTTGAACTTTGGATAATGGTTTGGCATTATCTACTAAAGTGGATGTACCAAATATACTTTAGTATATGAGCATTCCTGTTGCTATACATTCTGGTCAACATTTGGTGTTATTCATGTTTAACTTTAGCCATTTTGGTAGGTATGCAGAATCACCCATTATGGTTTTAATCTGCACTTTCAAAATGACTAATGTGGCTGAATAACTTTTCCTATTTTTATTGGCCATTTGGATATCCTCTTTTACGAAGTGCTCATTCAAGTCTCACCTCATTGATCTGTAGTTTTTTATATATTCTGCAAGTGAACTGTTTGTTAGTTGTATAGCAAATACCCTCCGCCATTCTGTAGCTTGTCTTTTTTTTTTTTAAACATTTATTTATCTGGCTGCTCCAAAGGTCTTATTTGTGCTTTCTATCTTCATTGAAGTATGTGGGATCCTTAGTTGTGGCATGTGAACTCCTTAGTTGCAGCTTGTGGGATCAAGTTCCCTGACCAGGGACTGAAGCTGGGCCCCCAGGCATTGGGAATGCAGAGTCCTAGAGCCACTGGACCACCAGGGAAGTCCCTGTAGCTGTCTTTACACACTTAGTCTTCTGATAAACACAAATTCTAATTTTTAATGCAGTCCAGTAATTTCCTATATTGTTAGTGTTTTTTGTGTATTGTTTAAGAAATTTTCCTCTATTTCAAGGTCATGAATGCACTCTATGTAATACATATGAGAAGCTTTATTGTTCTGCCTATCATATTTGAATGTGTTAGTCCATCTGGAATTTATTATTGGGTTTAGAATACAATAGGGGTTAGTTAGGTTTAATTTTTTTCTCAAATAGATATCCTCAACCATACCAATACCGTTTTCCTATTACTCTGCAGACACACCTCTAGTGTAAATCAAGTGTCCATATACATGTGGATCTGTTTCTGGATTCTCTGTTTTGTTTCACTGCTCCTCTGTCCTTGAGCTAATAATTCCAGTTACTTTCTTCTTTGATCTTAGATATTTCCGTATGAATTTCAGAAACTACCCTTAGAAGTTCCATATAAATTTTAGGGTCAAATTGTTAATATCTGACTTTGTACTGAATCTGAAGATCAATCTGGGAATAACATATCTTTATAACACTGAGTCTTCCAATAATCTATGGACATGGTATTTCTTTCTATTTATTTAGATATCCTTTAATTTCTCTAATAATGGTTTAGTTTGTTGCTTAGAGGTATTACACATCATTTGTTAGGTTTATCACTAGGAATGATATTGTCAATGGCATCTTTCTAAAAATTTCATTTTGTTTATTGCTGGCAAATAGAAATACAGTGATTTTTGCTTTCTGACTTTGTACCCAGCAGCTCTGCTACATCTGTTTATTGATTCTAATAAATAATCTATAAACTTTTAAATTGCCTCTTTATATAATCACATAAATAACAATCTATAAATCTATAAATAACAATCTATAAATAAACGATCATTTTGTTTCTTCCTCCTCAATCTTTATACCTTGTATTTCTTTCTATTTCCTTACTGTACTGGCTACGACTTCTAATAAGATATTATAAAGAGGTTTTGATAGCTGGCATCCTTGTCTATTCCCAATCACTAAGGAAAGCTTTCAATATTTCACATATGATATTTGCTATAGGTTTTCACAGAAACATTTGTCAGATTAAAGAACTCCTTTCTAAACCTAGTTTAAGAGATCTATTGTAAATGAAGGATGAATCTTATCCAATGCCATTTCTACACCTGGTGAGGTAACGATTTTTCTCCATTTTTTTCCCTTAATGCAGTGAATTATATTCATTGATTGATTGAGTTAAAAAAAAAAAATTTGGCCATGCCTGCAGCATTCAGGATCTTAGTTTTCCAACCAGGGATCAAACTTGTGCCTCCCGCATTGGGAGCATGGAGTCTTAACCACTCAACTGCCAGAGAAGTCCCTGTTGATTGATTTTTTAATATATGTATTTTTTACTTTTCAGTAGTTTTAGATGTATAGAAATGTTAAGATAGCATAGATAATTTCCATATATCCTCTCCTTGTTTCCACTATTATTAGTATCTTACATTAGTATACCCTGAATGAAGTTTGAATGCTAAATCTTCAAACATGTTGAGTAAGTTACATTTTTCTAGAAATCTATTTCATCTAAGTTTTAAATTTTACTAGTATAAACGTATTCTTGTTATTTTCTTAATGTCTATAGGATTGGTAATGAATATTGTCTTCTTTTTCAGTTCTGTCATCGCTATTTTTGTCTTTTTTACCAGGGATTTATCAATTTGATTGAAATGGGTACATTCTGATTTTACCGCTCCTCTCTCCTATATTTTATTTATTTAGTTAGTTTTTGAGGGGTGCACTGCATAGCTTGTCGGACCTTACTCTCCCGACCAGGGATTGAACCCAGGCCCTCAGCAGTGAAAGCACAGAGTTCTAACCACTGGACCATCAGGGAATTCCCTATGCTGTATTTCATTTTGTTTTCCTATGCTTTCCTTAACTTCTTTATTTCATTCCACCTGCCTTCTTTAGGTTTAATGTGCTAGCCCCTTTTTCTCTTAACTTCTTGAGACAGATTTTGATTTTTCACCTTTCTTCTTTTCCAACATATGCATTTAAGGCTATAAGTTTTCCTCTAAATATGATGTTAGATGCATCCCTCAAGCATTACTGTTTATTTCTGTTCAATTTAAATCATTCTGTAAAAGCACTGATTTTACAAAATGTGATATAAAGGTCAACTAAATTTATAATTTAATTTGTTCATGTAAATTGCCTTCAAAATACACTGCAGCTAGGATGTGCCAGAAGAATCCCAGGGACAGGGGAGCCTGGTGGGCTGCCGTCTATGGGATCACACAGAGTTGGATACAACTGAAGTGACTTAGCAGCAGCAGGATGTGTATAAAACTTTACATGCATTTTGGAGGGAATCACACAGAAACAGTTGCTTTTTCAACAAAATTAGCCAGTTTCACATCCCTTTTGGTCAGTCTCCCACAGATACGTGACGGGAGAGGTGCATGGACCTTGTACACATTGAACCATTCTAGGTAATGATTCATCTTCTCCGTTTGTAGGTAACTTGAGACATAAAACCAGATGCCTGATTACAGTTTCTGAAAGAGAACTCCTTGTTGATGGCATCTCTCTCACTTAATTCTGACCATCCAGCTGCTTTAAGGTCAAGTATAACTGAGTTCCTCTCCTATGGTGTCAACCAGTGAACATCTGCTAAAGTTCTGGTTCCAGTGCCAAACCCACACCTGTCTGGTGCACTGCCTGCCCTCAAGTTTTAATGTGTACTGCTTTTCATTTTCTGTTCAAATTATTTTCAAATTTTAATTGTGATTTATTATTTGACTGCTGGATTACTTATATTTTAAAATCTCCTAAAATATGGTGGTTTTCTAGTTATTTTTTGGTATTGATTTATATCTTATCTGCCAGAGAAGGCAATGGCACCCCACTCCAGTACTCTTGCCTGGAAAATCCCATGGATGGAGGAGCCTGGTGGGCTGCAAGTCCATGGGGTCGCTAAGAGTCTGACACGACTGAGTGACTTCACTTTGACTTTTCATTTTCATGAATGGGAGAAGGAAATGGCAACCCACTCCAGTGTTCTTGCCTGGAGAATCCCAGGGACGGGGGAGCCTGGTGGGCTGCCTTCTATGGGGTCACACAGAGTCGGACACGACTGAAGTGACTTAGCAGCAGCAGCATATCTTCTCTGCATATAGTCAGACTATAGTCATTGTGATTTTAATGCTTTGATACATGAAACTTGCTCTTAACCCAGAACATTTCTTGTAAAGGTCCAGTTTTGTAAGTATTCATGCGTGTTTGCAAAGAAAGTATAGTCGGTATGTTAGGTGCTTTCTCTTTCTATGTCGAGTGTTGTTGTCTGTCACTAAGCTGTGTCCAACTCTTTGCAACCCCACACACCAGGCCTCCCTGTCCTTCACTAGCTCCCAGAATTTGCTCAAATTCATGTCCACTGAGTCAGTAGGTCAAGTTTATTATTTGCATTCTAATTTTCTACAACATTCTTAGTTTTGTTTGTCTGCTTATCTGCCAATCCCTGAAAAATATTTGTTAAATTCTCTATCACTGTGGACATTTCTATTTCTCATTATACTTTGGTTAATCTTTGCTTTATATATTATGAAGCCATTTTACTAATTCACACAAATTTTTCATCTTTTTATTTCATATAATTTTTCAGTATTTATTTTTATTTATTTATTTGGCTGTGCTGAGTCTTAGCTGCAGCACATAGGATCAATGATCTTTTTTATAGCATGAGAACTCTTAACTGTAGCGTGTGAGATCTAGTTCCCTGGCCAGGGATCAAACCCAGGCACCCTGCACTAGAAGCATGGGGTCTTAGCCACTGGACTACTAGGGAAGTCCCTATTTCATGTAATATTAATCTATCTACAACAGCTTTTCTTTGGTTAGTAGTAATATAATATTATTCTTTTACTTTCTGTTCTTTACTTCTTTTATAAAAGTAGTAATATATTCTTCTTTTACTTTCAATTTTTCTGTCTTTATGCTTTCTCTCTCTCTTATAAAACATCAGTGTTTTTTTCTTTTGTTTAATCTTACCTGACTATCTTTTATCTATTTACATGTAATGAAGTTGCTGACATATTTATCATCATTTATTTATCCTATTTGCCGTAGTGTTATAAGTACCTTCCCTCCTTTCCTGCCATCTAGACTATTTTTTTTAACATTTATTTATTCCGCTGTGTTGAGTCTTAGCTGCAGCATATACAGGATCTTTAGTTGTGGCATGTAGGGTCTAGTTCCCTGACCAGGGATAGAACCTGGGACCCCCTGCATTGAGAATGTACAGTCTTAGCCACTGAACCACCGCAGAAGTCCCCTAGATTATTATTTTTTTATTATAGTCATTTTCCCCCTATAACTTAAAGATTACACACTTTAAAAAATCTTCTTGAAAATTACTCTGCATAGTACACCATGCATCTCTTACTTATCAAAACATAATGTTAACAGGTACTTTCCCCCACCTTCCCCAGATAATATAAAGTCCTCACACCGTTTAACTCTATCCCACTGCCAACTACTATTGTCATATATTTTGTCATTTAAATTCAGTAAAACATTATTATTATTATTTAATAAGGTCTGCATTCATTTTATTTACCTACGTATTTTCTACTATTCTTGTTATTTCTTCCTGACTCTCCAAGCTTCCATCTGGTATTTTCCTTCTGTCTGAGTAATATTCTTTAGAATTCCATTTAGTGTGGGTCTCCTGGTATTTCTTCTAGTGTAACTTTTACAGGGAGGAATACCTGAAAAGTGCTTATTTCTTCATTTTTAAAGGATATTTCTGCTAGGTATAGAATTCTAGGTGTACCAATTATTATCTTTTAGTGCTTTGAATATGTTAGTCCATGGTTTCCTCCTTCCATTGTTTCCATTAAGAATATATTGTCAGTTTAACTGTTCTCTTTTGAAAGTAATATTTCTTTTAGCCTGGTCCAGTTAAGATTTTTTTCCCTTGTCTTTCATCTAAGCACTTTTACTGTGATGTCCTTAGATATTATTTTCTTTATATTTATTCTGCTTTTGTTTTGGGGACTTCTTCAATCTGCGGCTTAACTAATCAGTATTAAAAAAACTTTTATCCGTTATCTCTTCAAATACTGGTTGTACCCCATCCTCTCTCTCTCTTCTCTAGGATTGATTCCAAACACACAGTTGATACCTGTTCACTGTGTCTTCCATGTCTCTTATACTTTTTCTGAGTATTTTATTCTTTCTCTTTGTGATGTATTCTAGGTTGTTCCTTCTGACCTGTATTCTAGTTCATTTATTCTCTGTTTAGCTTTAGTGAGTCTTGTATTAATTCATCTGTTAAGTTTTTTTTTATTTTTCATTCTTAGAATTTTCTTTTGGTGCTTTATCAGCTCTGCTACATTCCATTTTTATAATTTACAGTTCTCTGGCAAAATTTTTAATTTAGTCTTTTACATTCTTGAACATAGTTAACATTGTTTAATTTTTTAGCATAGTTATTTTAAAGCTTGGTCTGATAAAGCTAACATCTGAAGAGCTTAGGGGTCTGCTTTTATTTCTCACTCTTTCTGCTCATTTTCATTCGTGTTGTTATGTCTTCTCATGTATCTACTTATTTTGGGTTGTGAGCCATGTATTATATTTGGAAAACTGCAGCAGTTTAAGGTTCTATATAATGCTATCTTAGTCTGAAAAGGTTTGCTTTCACCAGATGCTTGGGACTACCTTATTTAAATTTCAGAGACTGAAATGATTGAGGATAGTCCCTTTCAGGGAATTATACTTCTAGTTCACCCTTACTCTTACATAGATACAAGCTTTAGGGGCCCAAAACCAATGAGCAGAAGCTTACCCACACTCTATCCATTTTTGACAAGTCACAAACTCCCAACTTTCTCAGCTTCTATCAAGAGGGCTGGTCAATCTCTTAGCCCCCTCTTTTGAAATGCATGAATGTGTTTAGGAGAAAATTAGTCCCAAATGTGACCAAATGTCTTACTTCTCTGGATGTATGCTTTTCCTCAGATCTCTACTTGGTAATTCTTTTTCACTTTCTTAGCTTTCTGAATGCCTCTAAAGCAACTTTTTAGAATATTTTGTTTAGCTTTTCTACTTGTCTTAAGAGTCAGGCTTGGTTTGAACTGTCTGGCATTATTAAAGCAAAAATCCTTAGCTTTTATATCACTTGGATAAAACCAAAATTGTAGTTTTAGTGTGGTTTCAGGAAGGAATAGATTTAGAAGTATGCTCAATTCACCAGCTTACGCTAAAAGGTTATTCTTCATTTCCCTTCAGAAAAAAAATTTTTTTAAGCCTGTATCAGTTTATAGTCACATACCTTGTTTAAAAAAAGGAGGAAATGAGAAGATTCTATACATTTACTTTTGTACTTAATATCTAACATACTTTCCATATCAGCACCAATAGCTTTACTTCATTTTTTCACTTTTTAATGGCTGTACTTCATACCATTCAATCTAACTCAACAAATATTTACCTACTATGCTCATTTACTTACTCGGTTTTGAGGTGATAATGGTAAGCAAAAACTAATCTTGTCCTCATTACTCAAATCCCTGTTGAGTGACTTGTAACAATACACATATATTAACAGTATAAATAAATGCAAAATTGTAACTCTATCAAATGCTAAGAAGTTAGCACCATTGATATGAGAACACATCAGGGGTGTTGGGTCTAATCTGGGAAATCGGAAATACCTTCCATGACGAAGTGGCAGTAAGTTGAATAGGAACTAACTAGAAGAGAAGTGGGAAGGAAAGGAGGCTTACTGCAAGGAAATAATCTAACTCCATGTTGAGAATCTACCATATGGATATATTATAACTGATTTACCCAACTCTCCACTGA
The DNA here is from genome assembly GCF_014754425.2 of Oryx dammah. Lineage (NCBI taxonomy): Eukaryota > Metazoa > Chordata > Mammalia > Artiodactyla > Bovidae > Oryx > Oryx dammah. Next base: position 68,348,631 of record NW_024070185.1, on the reverse strand, counting down.
GGGATATTGTGATGTTTGAATCTTTTGCTACTATATATGATAATTTGATAAATATTCCCAAATATAATTTTTGGTATAAGAATCTCATTCTTACGATAATCAAGGATACATATAATAGCGTTAATACAAGAGAGTTCACGATAATTTCCACTTAGATTAAAATACAAAATTTACTAGATCTACTTCGTACATATTTTATCCTTTCCTAACTTGAATTCTTTGTTTTAATTTTCACTTGGCTGCACTATTATCACAAGAACTGGTTCCCTGCAGTGATCTCCTATCCCATTCTTAAAGGTAAACATAGTTATGCCCCATCTGCTCTGCACCTTCAACGTGGAATCTGAAGCATAAGTATGGTCAGGACTTTCGTCTATATTCTCAAAGTAAGCTGGGCTTTCTTCACAACACAGATACTTCATCCTAACAGCCGAGTGAATCACCTTAGTATAAGCTTGGAGAGAATGAGGCAGTCAGAGGTTTATGCTAAGGTGCCACCATCTTTTCAGAATCTCCTGCATTCTCAGGTGAGTTAGGATCTATCTTTAAAATCAAATCTCCCACAAATTACTAGAAAAAAAAATTGGCTACATAAACAAAATGTAACTATATAAAAATCTCTCAGGCTAATAAGAAAAACAAACAAGCACGTAACAGTGTAAAAGTGGGAAAAATGCATGAATGGACAACTCACAAAAAAGAAATAAAGAGGTCAATAAGCACAAGAAAAAATGCTCATTAGTCATCATAAAAATGAAATTTTAAATTAAAAAAACACCAGACTATAAACACTATAATAAGTAGTATTTAAAAGAGCACTGCGGACTATGTGTTGCACATGCAAAATGTAAACTGTTACAGCCTTTCCAGGTTATCTGTGTCTAAATTAAAATTATAAGTACTAATTGACACAGATTTTCAATTTATAGAAATCTATCCTATGGAAATAATCAAGAAAGTATTATTTTTCATTTCCTAATAGTGCTTTCTTTCATACCACATGTCAACATTTGACTTTATTGTTTGTTTGTTTTTCCCACCACTAGAATACAAGCTTATTGAGAGCAAGGCCCTATATAATTCTTGGCACATATAAGGCTTATAATAAATGTTAATTGTTGGACAGAATATGCAAGGATTTATCTATAAAAATTTTCAAAACTATGAAGTTTTAAAAGAAAAAAGTTGGAAAAAATTCAAAATCCATCAGCAGAGGATTGGTTAGAACAAAGAATAATCAACTATGTACCCACTGAAAATTAGTCTACAAAAATACCAGTAAATGTATGTGATGCTATCACATGACTTTATTTTTGTTAAAAAGAAAAAAAGAGGAGAAAAAAGATGCTAATAACTATTTATATCATGATGTTAACAGTGGGTATGTATGAGATGGTAGGATTACTGGTGACTTTTTCCCCTTATTTATGGCTTCCTATATTTTTCGAATTTTATTTTTCTATGACAAACATAATTATTTTTTAATAAGGCAAAGAAAATTCTCCAAAACAAACTAAAACCCAAACCAAAAGTTCTTCATTTCAAGTTCAGAGAAGGAAAAGGCAAGTTTACCTTCAAGTTCATCATCGGAAATCAATTCATCATCAGAGCATATGTTGAGAATGTTAACCAGCATCTCTGTAACTGGATGATAAGACAAAAGAGTCCAAAATTTGTATAATTAATAAGGCACTTTCTCTAAAAGGATGTGGATATATAAATAAACATATGTATGGTAAATAAACACAGATAAAAACGATTGATTGTTGTGCTGTTCAGAGTAGCTTAAGGAGCAGCACTAAATACAGACCTTCAATTTTATACAGATTTGGGGGAGATTACTTGCTCCAGTTAAAGTACAGAGTCTTTGAATATTCCAATGCTTAACAACTTGATTTCATTTTAGACTGCTGCCAGAACCTTTTCTACGCTGATACACACAGGAGAAGATTTCCTCACATTTTACAAAGAAAGGAAGCCGCCAGGCCTATGTACAGCAGACCGACAGACTTGCATAGCTCATTTGCTCGTGCTCAGTCACTCTTGTCTGACTCTTTGTGACCCCATGGACTGTAGCCCTCCAAATGCCTCTGTCCACGGAATTTTCCAGGTAGGAATACTGGAGCAGGTTGCCATTTCCTTCTCCAGGGATCTTCCTGACCCAGGGATCGAACCTGCTATCTCCTGCATTGGCAGGAGGATTCTTAACCACTGTGCCACCTGGGAAGCTTATTTGTATAGATGCACAAATAGAATTCTAAGGATAAATCTTCCCATTTAAATCTCTTTATCACTGAAGGAAAGGTTATTTCACTGTTACTTATGTTATTCTAACATCTTGATCATACATGCACAGCTAGTTTAAATTGATACTTAGAATAAGAAAATCATAAGCAACTAGAATTATAATTTAAAATCCAATTAAGCGCCACTTAAAAGTCTTTGTAGAGAACAATGAAAACAAAAAACACTTCTGATAACTTTAAGAAAAACACTTCTGAACCATCAGGGAATGCATGCAAGTAGGAGGGTGTTACTAGTTAGGATAACTGAGGGTCCCTCTGTCTTAGTTCTCTTACCTTTTTCCCCGACAAAAGGCAAAGACCATGTGAAAACATCCATAAAGTTTGGAAGCCAGTAGGGGTGTGGAGAACAGTTAAACTGCCTGATATTCATGACGTTGTTTTCATATTTTAACACAGCAGCTAAAAAAGAAAAAGAAAAATATCTGGCACAGAGGGACAGGACATGGTAACTGGTATACTGGATCAGCTGTGTACCTACTACCCAGATTTCAGGAACTGACTTTCCATTTATAAATTTAGGACACATGGAAAATCTTACAGCATGTTGTACAGTTCATTCTTTTAAGAATTATCCCAAGGAACAAAGTTACCTGAAGAGCTCATATAATAAAAGGACAAAAGAAACTTAAGCTCTGAGACTTCAAAGGTCTTGCATGGTAACTCTCTATAGAAATCTCAGATTCCACATGAGAAAAATTTCATCATGATTTCCCTTTATAGGCCAAATGGTTACAATTACAACTTTCCTTTGAGGGCAAACATTTCTCATTAAATGAACAGAGCCTGTTTTCCTAGTCATTAGCCAGGGCCAAAGATTTTATAAACTCTCTAGGAGCTTATAATAGCAGTTATTAATTCATAGTAGGGAATACAGATAGATGGTAAACTTGGAGCAATTTAACAAGGTTCAAAGTAGATTAAATCACTTCTCCATATAATATGTGAATAAAAAATTGCCCATCTCTCCTATACACAGTCAGTATATTGCTCACACTTTAAATATTTAATATTAACTGGTTTATATACATATATTGCACACACACATACTTTGGTACCAAACTGATTTTCTTAAAATTTTTTAAAAATCCAATCCCTTAGTTTGCATCACCAGCAATGCAATGTGGTTTGCATTATTCTCTTAAGTTATTCTTAGTATGATCATAAATAGAACAGGGTACAATAGTTCTCTAGAAATGACAGGTATAATCCATCTCCTGATTCCTGTCTCTTTGGTTATTATAGATAGCCTAGTATTCTCAAATTTTTAAGTCACTGAATATTTAAAATGTTTACCATAGACTATTAAATAAATATATGAAAACAGGATTTTCAGCTTTTAAGAAGCTTCTAATACTGGTACAATGTACGTCCCATTATTTTCATGTATATGTATTTTATTTAAGTTAGATGAGTATATAAATATTCAACAATTCCTTCAATCTACACAAGAAGAAGAGATGGAAGGTGGACACAAAAATAGAGATCTTTAAAAATCATAACTTAAAGGTCTTTCACGTAACCAGTAGAACTATTGATAAAAAAATGTCTGTTCGTACCAATAAGTCTAAAGAATATGCAAGAAAGAAAAGCAACAGAAAAAGGAGGAAAGGGGGACAGAGTCATCTTCTTCAAGAGGAATAATTAAGCATCACTAGAGCTTATTTTAAATGCCACATTTTCTTCCTTCCCCAGCCCCCTAAAAGGTTAAGAAATGACCAAGGAAAACAAGATAGTTGCAAAGTAAAGGATGTTACCAATTAAGTCAAGGCCGACAAAAAGACTCAGATTCAACTGTGACTCTGAAATAGTTTACTAATGGAATGATCAAAACAAGACCAGATTAGAATGAGGCAAAGAACAAGCTGGCAGTTAGTTAAGCTAGTAAAGTGATTGCTGATTTAGATGACATGTTTTAGCTTAGCACACTGATAAATCCACTGGCCAATCAATAGACACTTTAATAGCAAGGTTAATCAAGGGAGTAAGAAGGGAAAGTCTTCATCACAGATACGAGGGTGAGGGACAGACTGTCCTTGAGGAAGTCTGACAACATGAGTGGCACATACCATTCATAAGGGAGGAAACAAAAACAAAAACTAAGTTTCTATTAGGAAAAGGAAAATAAGAAAGAATGGACTTAGGGAGAAGCAGAGTACTGAAGGATAGCCAAGACTCAGAAAAGAATGATGAGAAGGAAAGCCAAAATGTAAGACTGGAAGAGAATTTAAGTCAAAGAAATGCCTTTTAAAAATGGACAGCATGTCACTAAGGACATCCAGAGATAACTGATCCAAATCAGATTGAAATGAGATGTGCCATTTCATAGTTGACTTTGAAATAGAGGAAATAAGTATACCATGGACCTCTTTTACACTTCTCTCCCCAACTGCATATACAAGATATGACTATAAAGTAATGAGACTTAAGAAACCATTAACGACAAACACACCAGACCTTATATATCAGATGAGTGTGGTCCTTTGATGTAATCACCACCAGGCACAATAACAGTAAGATGTTATAGCAGTGTAGCAATTTATAGTCTGACCAATGCTTTTAATATTCATTTTGATTACTCCAACTTATCTTCAACAAGCCTATGTGACAGTTATTTAAGATCAACTGAGGCTCAGAGAAGTTAAGTAACTTGTTAATTGTGAATTTAAAAGTGAAGCAGGATTAGACGAGGATTTTTGCCTCCTAGCTCTCAGTGTTCTTATCAATGTACCTTGCTGCCTTACTGTATGTTTAATCCAAAGATGCTGCCATTACTCAAAATGTTTTTGGAACTCTTCTTTTGGAATTACCTCCAGAGCCATTTTATAAGCAACACAAGGAAAACCAGTCTCATTACCTTATAATCATACCTTGTTCCTGACCCCAAATGGTATCGTCTAGCTTGATCACTCACCTTAGTCCTCAGTCTTGACTCCGAATGACTTTTGGCTGTTCCAAAAATCAAATCCACCCTCAAAGGACGAAGATTTCCCATCACTGAGGATAATCAAAAGAATGTGTCGCAGACTCTGAAGGCAATGCCAAAAGAGGAGTTCCAAAAATGTTTTGAACAATGGCAGCATTGTTGGAATAAGGGTATAAGCTCCCAAGATAACTACTTTGAAGGGACAATACTCACTTGGATATATTTGTTCTGGCATGTTTGTTTAAAAGTTCTATTATTTTATAGTCATACTTTATCAACAACAAAACAGTTACAGAGGCATGTTACAGAAGAGGCTTTTAGGTAGAAGATCGTCCTGATACAAACTTATCAACTAGGGATCATAAAAGTTAAATTAAAAAAAAAATGACTAAGACTACAAGAAAGCTTTAAAAGTAGAATTTCTGGATCAAAAGGCAAGTGTATATCCAAATCTTTTTTTTTTTTTAATGGGAACTGAAGTTAAGAAAGCTGTGCGACTTCCTAAAGTCACACTATTAGTTTTGAGCAGGGCTTGGACTAAACGAAGATTTTTCTGACTTTTTGGAACAGTATTCATTCTAACTGTATCATTTTTCAAGAGCAAAAACAGTTTAATAATAGACATTAAAACACTAAATAGTGACATTTTATTGAGGGACTGTTATAAATAAATTAGATTCACCAAAACCAATAATTTATGCTGTTTTAACCTCAACCTAAAGTAATGTATTTCTTCTTATATTTTGATTCAATGGTATAGTCAAACCTACTGTAATCATTACTTATAATCACAGAGTCCCCAAATCCTTAGGAGATGAAAACTAAACAGAAGCCTAAATTCTAAGTTTCTTGGCGTTTGTTTCAATTAAGACTTCTTTTTTTTCTTATTTAAAATTTATAAATATATTCCAAAAATTACCTATGCACATAACATATGATTAAACTAGAGCTCACATTTACTCACAAATTCAAACTCAAGTATCGCTGGTCTCCTTTACCTTTATTGTTATAGACATCTAGGTAATTGGGTGCAGAGAAAATTGTAATGAGCGATGGAAAGCCCGTCATTTGGCTCTTCCTGTACATTCGATACCTAGAAGAGAAATGGCAGCCTGTCTGTCTTGATATTAAAAGAAGAAACTCTGCAGTGCTGCTGGGTTCAGAGTTTTGTTTTGCTTATTATTGCTGTTGTTGTTGGCCGTGCCACACAGTCAGCAGGATCTTACTTCCCCAACCAGAGACAGAACCCACAACCCCTGCAGTGGAAGCGTGGAGTCTTAGCCACTGGACTACCAGGGAAGTCCTGGTAGTTTTGATATAACTTACCCGGCATCTTGGGCTTCATGGGCTCTGATTATTGAGAGCAAATTATTGTTCTGCAGAAATTCACAAACTGCAGGGTAACTGTAAAAGAAAATTAGAAAACATAAATTCAGAATGAAGACACTTGTCTTTTAATAGGAGGCAGGGGAAAAATTAAGATGAAATGAATCTGTTTTAAATTTACAGGTTTTCATTACCACTGAACTTTTATTAATAGCTTAGCAATCATCACTCTTGTTTTCCCATGTCACTGATACACCTCATTCCAGATCAAGGATGTACATAACGGACAACCCTGGGACAGAAGGAGAGCTCCCCTACCTTTTAATGTTTTTCTTTAACCCATAAAACTCATAATAATAACACAATATCAAAACTTTTCTCAGTATCTTGATATTAAAAAAGTACTAATACACAGCAGTGTGTGTGTGCATGCACGTGTGTGTGTGGTAGGTACTAACAACTGCATAGGTGCTTTCTGAATGGCAAATACCTAATAGGAAGAACTAGAGGATACAAAATTATCCCAGAACTATCCAAGTGTTAATTATTTAATTTAGGTTTAGTCTTTGTTTCTTATTATGTTCAATAAGTTTTAAAACAGGTTGCACATTTATTCATGTGGTATAAAATGGAAAGATACAAAAAGTTCTACAGTGAAACGTCTCTCTTCAGCCTGTCTCTATCTTCCAGTTACCCTGGAATCGTCCAATGTCCGTGATTTCTTTGAGAGCCTTCAGAGATACTTTACTCAATTTCAAGCAATTATACACACACACATGCATAGCCCCCTTTAAGAAATGTTATCAGATGATACACATAGCTTTTTCGTAGGTCTTTTTTTTTTCTTCACTTCATATTAGTGATTATTCCAATCAGCATATAAAGGATCTGTTTTCTTTTTTTCATTTTCTTTTTTAATATTCTCATTGCATCGTCTGGTATATTCCTTTGTCAGGATGTACAACCATTTATTTAACTAGTCTTCTATTGAATGTTTAGGTTGTTTAAAATCCTTCAGCATAAACAATGCAGGAAGCAAAAACCTTGTACATGCATTTTACACATTTTCAAGTACAGTGGATTCCCAGTACTTGGAGTAGCTATGTTCTATATAAAGTTGCTGCAAAACTGAATGTCAGAACACTGAACCACTACTCCTAGGGGAAATGCATGTTTAGGGTCCAGTGAGCCTCTGGTCACAACATTTTCATAAACGAATCAACACATAACCTTGTTTTATATGTGTTTCTGTGCAAAGACACCTGATTTGAGATACAGTGTGGATTCATTAACATGGGACTCATGACCAACAGGGCCATACTTATTCCTGAATGAAACTTATCTAACATACCACAGCCTTCTGGCATATAAGAACACTAGATAGCACTTCAGTACTATGCTTGGAGTGATTTTAAACAGCAAAACACCAACAAAAATGTGGGAAATGTTTCACAAAATAGAGCACAGAAAAAATACTTGCTTACACTGTGAAATAAGAAGGCAGAGCAACTGTGCCTTCAACCTCAGCGGGAATGTGCAACGGGTGACCGAAATTTTCCATTGCTCTGTACACATGAATGTCTGTGAGTGACTGGAATTGCTGAGAGCACTGACTCGGGGGTTACAAATAAAAACAAGCAGGCAGATTTGCAAAGCAGAATTCGTGAATAATGAGGATCGAAGATCGTGAATGATAATAGCCACAGGATTACATTTTAGAGGTAGAAATTCTGGAATAAAGGCCAAGGCCATTTATAATTGAGAGAGATTGTCAAGCTGACTGTCATAGAAACTATACCAATTTATATTCTTCTAAAGATAAAAAACTTTATGTTCTTTATTTTAAGCAATGTACAGAGAAGTAAAATTTAAATGATTCTATCATATTAGTCACTGCTAAAGTTGGCAGAATAGAATGAAAAAGTTACTTAGAAGAATGTTAAAACTATGGCAAAACAGGTTTCTTTTTGTGTATAGATTTCATTTAATGAATGCATTATCTTCAGCAATTATCACAGATTTTCAGGGTACTAAATACAGATATTACTTATTAGAATAAAATATTGGAATTAAAAAAAAAAAAAAGTAGGCTTCAAACTTCCCTGAACCTCTCTAGTCTGGAGTGGCAAAGTACAATGAAAGCTCACATAGGAGATTTAAGACCACAATCAACTTCCAGGAAATGTCCTGGGCTTAGTTCACAATGTCCTGTTCTTTTTATATCTTTGCCAATACCAGCAGTTCCAAAAGCTAGAGAGCTTTTAAAAAAATAACAGGATTCCCTTGTCTCAGGCTTACTGAACCAGAAGCTCTGAAAGAAGAGCCAAGAAATCTTTATTTTTCAAGAAGTCAACAGAGGATGTTTGGGAACAGATAATCTTGATCATCTAGAGTCAGACAATAACACTTAAGCACTACAAGATGTTGTGTTCAATTGTGTTTGGTATATTACACCTATTAGGGCAAAACACCTAATAAAGTATAAAAAACAAAACAAGCAAAGGAAGAAAAGTGGTTTCTTCCTTTTATTAATCAAAAAATTGAGTAGATGTCCCTGAATGACACAGATGCAAGATACCAAATATGCAATTTAAAATATTTTGATAAAGTATATTACAACTTCCTCTTCTAATTTTCTGAGGATTCAGTTCAGTTCAGTCACTCAGTCTTGTGCAACTCTTTGTGACCCCATGGACTGCAGCATGCCAAGCTTCCCTGTCCATCACCAACTCCCAGAGCCTGCTCAAACTCTTGTCCATCAAGTCAGTGATAACATTCAACCATCTCATCCTCTGTCATCCCCTTCTCCCACCTTCAATCTTTCCCAGCATCAGAGTCTTTTCCAATGAGTCAGTTCTTTGAATTAGGTGGCCAAAGTATTGGAACTTCAGCATCCAGTCCTTCCAATGAATATTTAGGACTGATTTCCTTTAGAATTGACTGGTTTGATCTCCTTGCAGTCCAAGGGATTCCCAAGAGTCTTCTCCAACACCATAGTTCAAAAGCATCAATTCTTCAGCGCTCAGCTTTCTTTATAGTCCAAATCTCACATCCATACATGACTACTGGAAAAATCATAGCTTTGACTACATGGACCTTTGTTGGCAAAGTAATGTCTCTGCCTTTTAATACGCTGTCTAGGTTGGTCATAGCTTTTCTTCCAAGGAGCAAGCGTCTTTTAATTTCATGGCTGCAGTCACCATCTGCAGTGATTTTGGAGCCCCCCAAAATAAAGTCTCTCACTGTTTCCATTATTTCCCCATCTAATCCTAACTGAGGATTAGCTTACCTGTAAAAATAAGAGCACCCTCGGACAGTGTTGTGGGCATAGTGTTCCAAAGTCTTCTCATTGCCATAATCCTCGGAGGGATCAGACCAAAGCAGGTCACACACGGGCCCAAAGGCTGGAGGCTCTTTAAACCTGTCTAACTAGAAGACACGCAAAAGCCAAAAGAAGAGAAATCATGAAAGCAAAAGAGCTTTTGGAAACTGTATGTGCATGTTCAGTTGCTTCTGTCATGCCTGCTTCTTTATGACCCCATGGGCTGAAGCCCGCCAGGTTCCTTTGTCCATGGGATTTCCCAGCAAGAATACTAGAGTGGGTTGCCATGCCCTCCATCTGGGGACCTCCTGGCCCGGGGATTGGACCCTCATCCCTTTAGTTTCCTGCATTGCAGATGCATTCTTTACTGCTCAGTCTCCAGGGAAGCCCTGGTCGAGGTCAAAAAAAGACCCTTCCAACCATAAGACTGTATTAGGAGAGTGGGCGGTAACCCCTAAAGAATTTTCCTTTAGGATGAAAATGAACATTTAATAAATTTACATGCATAGTTTTTACTAGTTTTTGGTAATAAATTTTAATTAATATCTATATCCCTATAGTAGAAAAGGATCCCCTTACATCCTCATCTTAAAAGTGGTGCTCATTTAATTTGAATGTGAAGTCCATCACTATGGAAACATACTATTTATGAGAAAGACTGTAAAGTTTATTTCAATTGCCTAGGTGAGTCCAGATTACCATGAGAGCAGCAAGGGTTTCGAATGGCTCTGTTCATTGCTTATCTCATTCCGGTGGAGATTTATTTTAAAGAATGCTAGTTCGGGGGGGGGGGGTTGCAAAAGGTTTCATCCTTTCCATTCTCTGCAGTGGAGGCATTTCACCTTAAGTTATTAACTGAAGCCTCTAATCACTGGTGCTTTAGTTAACAAACGAAAACAAAGAAACAAAAGAAAGCACACGCACCAAGTGACCAGGCAAGCTGAATGCCAAGAAAAGGACCCCTGCTAAATGAAAGGGGCACTTTTTATTAACACGACTGATTTAGAATTGTAAAATTTGAGATTCACTATGTAAAACAGTGAAAGTGAAAGTTGCTCAGGGTGTCCAACTCTTTGTGACCCCCATGGACTATATATAGTTCATGGAATTCTCCAGGCCAGAATATTAGAGTGGGTAGCCATTCCCTTTTCCAGGGATCCTCCCAACCCAGGGGTGAATACCAGGTCTCCCACATTGCAGGCATTTTCTTTACCAGCTGAGCTATCAAGAAAGCCCAAGAATACTGGAGTGGGTACCCTATCCCTTCTCCACCAGATCTTTCTGACCAAGGAATTGAACCGGAGTCTCCTGCATTGCAGGCGGATTCTTTACCAGCTGTTTATTTAATAACAAGGCAGCAGAAAAGGCTGTGCATTGTTACTACCCTCTTACCCTGAGAACAGTAACTTTAAGTCAGAGAAAAGAGTTTTCCAAACAGAAAACTTTTTAGTTTCCGTAAAAAGAGGAAAGAGAATACCTTTCCTCTCTCTATGTAAGAGAGGTAAGAGAATATCTCTCTTCAAGGTTCCGTCTTGGAAGTCTGTATGATTTTAAAAATTTGTCTGTTTCTTTTAGGTTGCCCTATTTGTTGGTATATAGCTATTCATAATATTCCGTTGTGGGGCTTCCCTGTGGTTCAGTGATAAAGAATCTTCCTGCCAATGCAGCAGATGCAGGTTTGCTCCCTGGGTCGGGAAGACCCTGGAGGAGGAAATGGCAACTCACTCCAGTATTCTTGACTGGCAAATCCCATGGACAGAGGAGCCTAGCGGGCTACAGTCCACAGGTCTGCAAACAGTCAGACATGACTTAGCAACTAAATAAGAGAATGCAAAGGCAGCGGAGAGAAGATGATGACGCAGAACAATATAACTGAAAAAAGACTGATGGCCTTTTTTCAATCATGAAGATAAACAGTCCTGAAAATCACGATTACCAACTAAGGCAAGTGTAGCAATTAAACTCTACCGTCTAAAAAATCAAAGTCAATGAATTTCACAGATGAAGAGTCCTTAGCCCATCCATTTCAACTTCCTCATTTTACAGACAAGAAAATCTAAGAGGTTAAGTGATTTGCTATGGGTTACACAATTAATGGCGGCTTCCCTAAAGCTCAGATGGTAAAGAATCTGCCTGCAATGTAGGTAAAATGGGTTCAATCCCTGGGTCAGGAAGATCCCCTAGAGTAGGGAATGGCAACCCACTCCAGTATTCTTGCCTGGAGAATTCCATGAACAGAGAAACCTGTCGAGCTACAGTCCATTGGATCACAGTCAGACACAACTGAGTGACTAACACTTTCACTTCACTATCACATAATTAATGGCAGAACAGGGACTAGAACCCTGGTTTTCTTCCTGCCTTCAGTTCAGTCACTCAGTCACGTCTGACTCTGTGACTGCATGGACTGCAAACTCACATCCATCGAGTCTGTGATGCCATTCAACCACCTTACCTTCTGTCCTTATTGCAACAGAATTTAAAGTTTCAGGACTATACTCAAAATATGTTATGTTTCTAGTTTGTAAAAGCCAGGTTTTGTTGTAAGTTAGACATTTACTGGAAGATATACAGGAGAGATGTTTATAGCAGATACTGCCCAATAAAAGATCACTGGTGATTTGTTTTTCTTACTTTTAGTTATCCATATTTAATTTTTTTCAGCAATAAAGACATATTAGTTAACCGCAATAAAAAACGAAATTAAAAGCATTTACTCCACGAGACTAATGAGTGCTTACTTACTTTCCGAATGTCATCTAAACAAGTAATTTCAGGTGACATTCCTCCATGTACACACAGAAACTGCTGGTTTAAGAGGGCAGCAAGAGGAAGACAGTCAAATGTTTCCATACACGCATCGTACACCTGTTCAGAATATTTGATTCGACCTATTAAAGGAAAAACAAAGGAAGAGAAACAGAATTTATCATACCTGAGAAAGGATACAGGCCAGATGATTATAAAGCTACTCCAAAGCCATTTAATGCAGGCAAATTCAAAAACACAATCATCCTTGTAAAGATATTTCTGAAAAGTTGTGGATAAAGGGCAGACAAAATCTCCATCTTTTTCTAAAGACAAGTGTGACCTTGGATTAAGTTTCCAGTTCTGTTGTCCTGGAAACCTGATAAAGTGAATGTAATCAACTGTGTCATTAGGCAACGATGTTTATGGTAAAAATTACCCAGTCACCTCAGTGCTCAGTTGCTAAGTCATGTCCGACACTTTCTGACCCCATGGTCAATACCTTCCAGGCTCTTCTGTCCATGGGATTTCACAAGCAAGAATACTGGAGTCAGCTGCCATTTCTTTCTCCAGGGGATCCTCCAGACCCAGAGATCAACCCACATTTCCCACATTGCAGGTGGGTTCTTTACCACTGTTATCACCTGAGAAACCCACCCAATTACCTGGTGGAAGCTACAGCTTTGGGCATCTCTGAGTTCAGTGACTCATGATGTATGTCCCTGGTGGGACCCTGAAAGCTATGCCAATAAAGCTTTCACAAGTGATACTGGCACTTGGGATGCATGAGGTTTCTAAGGCAGGGTGGCTCCCTAATCTGTCCAGTATGGATACTGTTTCCTCGCACCTGAGCTGTGACTAGCAGCAGACTGGGGAAAGGGAAGGCAAAAGGCAAGAAACCTCTGGACTGAGGCATGTACTCTGTACTCCCAAGAGGACTACTCCATGAAAATGGACACCTGGCGCTGCCTTCCTGGGTTGTGCTCTTTAGGATGGATGCCAAGCATCCATGCCCCATGGTCTCTCGTGAGTCTTGAGTATTTTGTTGGTTCTAAAAAGCCTTACTGGCGGTGTTGAAAATATATAAATAGAAACTGAAATTTTAGGAGTCATCAATAGAATGTCAATAATATTTTTTGCTCAGGATTTTTAAGGTCTTTAAGCAAATTATGTCCTATGCTCTTTTAGGTAAAAATGTTCATCTTAGTAAACTGTATTTTAATGTGGTGGTCGTTTTTGAGGCTACAGAACAGCAACAAAAATACTCCAGTGGGCTGAGAGTTATCTAGTCATGATATATAATAGTTGAGGTCATGAGAGGTCATGAAAGAACAGGTAACAGTTGAGAAGTGGAAGAGGGCTTCCCTGGTGGCTCAGATGGTTAAGAATCCTCCTGCAACGCAGGAGACGCAGGTTCAGTCCCTGGGTTGGGAAGATCCCCTGGAGAAGGAAATAGTAACCCACTCCAGTATTCTTGCCTGGAGAATTCCCTGGACAGAGGAGCCTGGTGGGCTATAGTCCATGGGCTTGCAAAGAGTTGGACATGACTGAGCAACTAAACAATAACAAATTGAAAGATGGCTTTAGTTTAAAGAGAGAGGGAACATCTTCTTCTTCTTTGGCCCTGAGTTCAAAAACCCAATATGCTAGGAGGTGCATATTGGTAGACACTGCCAGAAGCTGTACAAGCAGGCAGCCCTACAGAACTGTGAGCTCCTTTTCCTCTTCCACAATTTCATGAAGATGACACAGAGCCCACAAGGGCCCAGACAGCAATGCTATAGCAAGTGAGTCAGACTATCCAGCTGGTAATTCTTTCTGTGTTTAGTGCCATCCTCTAATCTCCATGGTTTTATTTATTTATTTATTTTTTGAGTTGGTAATGTTTCCATTAGCTGCTTATTGTTTTATTTATTTTTTAATATAAATTTATTTATTTTAATTGGAGGTTAATTACTTTACAATATTGTATTGGTTTTGCCATACATCAACATGAATCAAGCATCAGAGTCAACTCTCAGAGCCTGGTCCTGGCAAGGCTTTGGGGAATAAAATGAAGGATGATGGGTCCAGATGTGGGTCAGAGTGCAATTCCTGGGTGGCAGGAATGACTGGAGAGAGATTCCTATAAACCAGTGGACCACTCTTCATCCCTGAAGGTGGATACTGTCCCTTTACTGCCAATACTGATTAGGATTTGAGGACATTAAGGGAGTCTGTGGGTTCCTTTAGAGACTTTTAAAGAATTCTGTATTACTACAAAGGCAATTAAAATCTATTTCACAATATATGCTGACTCTATTACAATATCCAAGTTAACAAGAGCCATGTCTTCTACATCTTTGTATCTGCTTGCAATTACATCCTTCTAGTCTCCTTTGCATCTGAACACTACAACTTTGGCTATTTCAAAAGTAGACCCAGTAATAGCCATAAAAAGTTTTGAAGGGAAAAAAGGCAAGGGAAATAAAGCCTTTCATTTGTGGCCAGTGATTTACTTTTTCTCTTGTAAATCCATGGAGCCAGAGTTCCCCCTGTTCCCAACATCAATAAGCAATTCCTTTGTAAGAGTCCTAAAGGTGCATATAGGCAGGGATTTTAATTACTTATTAGTTCATGCTCCAAACACCATTTTACACCAATAAACTGCCTTTCAACCCTAAGAATGACTCAGAACAATTCCTTAGCCTATTTCCAGAAGAATGCCAAGTCTGAAGAAAGAAATACAATGTCTTAACTCATTTTGTAAATTGAAAGAGGAAGTCACAAATCAAACTAATAAGTACACAACCAAAATATGAGTTACAGAATGTTATCATTTTTATGTTCTTAAAGTTTTTGACTAGATACATAAACACCAATTCTTTTCTGAGAGGATAGACTGAAGATGACTTAGTTTAACTGCATTTTCTATAATGGATATGTAATTTCTGTATAGTAATATTTATTATATTATCTTTATTATTGTTGAAGGCTCACAATGTTCCTGTGCCATCGTAAACACGGTGGAGTCTGGAACCTGACTCGAACCTCAGCTCCACCACTTACTAGCAATAGTACTTTGGACACTTAACTCTGTGTCTTCATCTTCTCATCTATAATATGAGCCTAATAACAATACCCACCTACATTAAGGTTGCTGTGAGGATCAAGCGAATTCTCATATGTAAAATGCTTTGAAAAATGGGTGGCACAAAGTCGGTACTATATGTTTTTTTTTTAAATATTTACTTATTTATTTGGTCACACCAGGTCTTAGTTACAGCATGCAAGATATTTGAGCTTCCTTGTGGCATGCAGGATCTTTAGCTATGGCATGCAGGATCTAGTTCCCGATTGAAGCCAGGCCCCTGTGCATTGGGAGCACAGAGTCTCAGACCCTGAACCACCAGGGAAGTCCCAGTAAGTGTTAACCAATAAAATTACTTTATTTTATCCTCAGAGAAACTCTATGAAGTAGGTACTATCACTGACTTCATTAAAAAATTAAGGAAACTAGGCTCACTTGTCCAAAGCTGCAACTAGTAAGTAACGGAACTAGAACTTAAACCTGTTCATGCTCTTAACATGATGCCATACTCCTTCCAATCTTTATTTTTAAGTTAAACATTTAGTGAAGTGAAGTGAAGTCGCTCAGTCATGTCTGACTCTTTGCAACCCCATGGACTGTAGCCTACCAGGCTTCTCTGTCCATGGGATTTTCCAGGCAATAGTACTGGAGTGGATTGCCATTTCCTTCGCCCCGGGATCTTCCCAACCCAGGGATAGAACCCGGGTCTCCTGCATTGTAGACAGACAGTTTACCGTCTGAGCCACCAGGGAAGTCCTAAATATTTAGTAGGAGAATCTAAAGAGCCAAATATATAGTTACCAAAGGTTAAACGAGCTGACATGAGTGTTTTATTTTCATGATAAATTGTAAGGTACATCCCATAATGAAGCAAACGTGCACCTCGGTCACAGAATCACACTGATAACAAGTTCTAACCAGTATGAATAATAGAACATGAACAAAACAAAATTCTCATCAATATTCTTTCAAAGTGATATTGAGAGTCAACACTATTTGCAAAAAACCGTGAATTGCTCTAAACAGTGGTTATATTTATTTGTTTTAATTTTTATTTGCTTTCCTTTTTTTATAAAGGTAATAGGTTAAAAAAAAGGTTCAAAATTAGTGTGTCTTTCCCCTCCTTTAGGCAACTAGTTTTCTGGGTGTCTTTATAAGATATTTGATGCATATACATGCAAATATGTATATTTCCCTTTCACAACAGCCTTTTGTTTTTTACATAAATGTAGCATATGTACACGACTGCCGTGACTTAGCAGCAGCATATGTACACTGTTTTCACTTGCTTTTTGGACCTTTTTTTCCTGGTTATAATGTGCCTCATGATCTTAGTTCACTGACCAGGGATGGAACTCAGCCTCTCAGCAGTGAAAGCATGGAGTCCTAACCACTGGCCCATCAGGGAATTCCTGCTTTTTGGACTTAAAAACATATTCTGGAGATCACGCCACATCATTATATGAAGAGCTTTGTAATTTTTAAATATCTATATAATATTTCACTTTATGGATATAACACAATCTAAGGACACCAATCTCTCGCTACTATAAATAATGCTTATTTAAGTAATGAACAATGGCAAACAATATTTATTTATTAAAAAAATCAACTTGTCATAACAATACTATTTTCATTAGCAAAATTATAGGAGTCTCTGGAACATCCTGTAATTTTAGTAAATGTTTAACTACACATCAAAAAAGGGCCCCTGGAAAGAAGAAATTAATTTACTTAGAAATTTGAACCCAGAGCTATGAGATGGAATCATAAAACCACTAGGTTACTTGCTTTCTAAATAATATAGCAATAAAGAAATGTTTTTGCAAAGATAAATAATATGTCAAAAATTAACTGTTATACTCTGCTACTCAAATTATCTCTGAAAAACTTATCTCTGGATTTGAAAGAAATTTTAAAAATATCTGCAATATAAAGCACTTTAAAACCCGATATAATAAAAGCCTCCACCTGCCCCTTTTGGAAATATTAACAAGACTGCAGCTGCAAAATTTGAAACTAAGCATCACTTGGCAATAATTATAAGTGCTAATTCTAAATGCCACGGTGTCTCTATAAGAAAGATCAGCTTATCAGTAAAAACACTTGTGCAAAGCAGCACACATGCTCTTTCCTTATATAGGAAAAAAATTTGAAACTGTACTTGAATTTGTGTGTTTATTCCAAGATTTATTTACATTTCAGATGCAGTGTTAGAATGAAACAGGAGTATGTTGGTAGATGAGAGAAAAAAACGTGGTTTAACTAAAAAATTAAAGCATGTGAAAAGTAAATAAAAACCTGAGATAAGAAATTCTGTGCAAAATGACACATTCAAAATGTTTCCCCAAACTATTGTTGTATCTTCTAAAATTAGCCTTGAACCAAGTATACTCATCAAAAAAAGCTCTGAACAAAACAGAGAAAAAATTAGATTTACCTAAAAAACCCTGAATCTTAATTCAAAGGCATCCATACACCTCTTTCTTCATTTCTTGTATATTGCTAAATATTGGGCATTCCAGGGCCTTTGTGAATTGCTTAATATGAACTGTTTATTTTCCCAGGTAAAAAAATAGAGACACAATGAGAACCATTCCAACACTTGGCTTGGAAAAACAATGCAAAATATTTCCAATTTTTAAATCACTTAATGAAGTGGTTCTCCAATGACAAACAGTAGATACGTGCCAAGCCTCTGTAACAGGTGTTCTTAACTAGCAGTGTGCTACAGAATCACCTGAGATACTTTAAAAAGTTAAAGATTTCGGCCCCAGTTGGATAATTTGAAAGTTACCCGTTTAAAACCTTGTTATAATATTAATAGTATTACATAGCAGTAATGAAAAACTAATTCAAGGAGTCTAGGGGAAGACAAACAATTAAAAGTACTAATCTTCCTGATCTAACTCCCCACAGGTAATCACTGTGACCAATTATTTCTGCACCTTACATATTTGTAATTTACAAAGGCAATCACACTATACATGTTCTGCAGATGGCTTTGGTCACCTAACAACATATTTGAACATCTCTTCATATCAGGACATCTATATCCACCTTGATCTTACAACAGTTGCCTAGCATTCCACTTTTTAGATGTATTATTCCTTATTTAAGCAGCTCCTTACTGACGTTTGCTTCCCTGGTGGCCCAGGTGGTAAAGAATCTGCCTGTAATGTGGGAGACCCAGGTTCGATCCCTGGGTAGAGAAGAACCCCTTGGAAAAGGGAATGGCTACCCGTTCCAGTATCCTTGCCTGGAGAATTCCATGGACAAAGGAGCCTGGCAGGTTATAGTCCATGGGGTTGCAAAGAGTTAGACATGACTGAAGTGACTTAGCACACACATACAGGAGCATGTATGGAAGTTATACGGAAACATTACACCACTTTACATAAGGAACTTGATAATCTGCAGATTTGGGTATCTGCGGCAGTCCTGGAGCAAATCCTTGGGGACGTCAAGGGATGGCTGTGTGTGTGCGTGTGTGTATATATAGATATGTAAAGATCTGAACTATTTCAGGATAGGTTTTTATGTAGACAGAATAGAAATCTGTATCTCAAATAGTGAGCTGCTGCTGCTAAGTCGCTTCAGTCGTGTCCGACTCTGTGCAACCCCACAGACGGCAGCCCACCAGGTTCCTCTGTTCCTGGGATTCTCCAGGCAAGAACACTGGAGTGGGTTGCCATTTCCTTCTCTAATGCATGAAAGTGAAACGTGAAAATGAAGACGCTTAGTCATGTCCGACTCTTAGCGACCCCATGGACTGCAGCCTACCAGGCTCCTCTGTCCATGGGATTGTCCAGGCAAGAGTACTGGAGTGGGTTGCCATTGCCTTCTCTGAAATAGTGAGCTAATAGTTATTAATTTTAAGTGATGTAATTGTGTGGACAATTTATATCTTTGGATTTATTAATGTTTTCCAAATATTCCCACGGGGGAAACTCAAAAGTTATTTTTTAAAACAAGTGTCTTAAATAGTGGAACCTAGGTTCGCACTAGAAAATGAAACAAAACAAGAACAAAACAGAACAGGAAGCATTTGAGGTCCATTAGTTTCTTTTCTTTGTGTTTAATTTGCTTTGGGACGAGCTAAAGCATAGCTTCTAAAAAGTTCTGGAGAAGTGATTATACTTACATTCCTGTTTGAAGGTAAAATATTCTGTAAGATGCCTGCATTCATGATTTCCTCGAAGCAGAAACAACGTTTTGGGATGATTGATCTTTAAACTCCATAAATACAGCACACACTACAAGACAAACATAAGGATAAAATTTTTATTTTTGATCACGATAACACATAAAGACAATTTATACAAGTTCAAATGACTTGCTGTAATGGCATATCTCATTGCTATTCCCAAGACAAAACATGAGGAATCCGTCTTTTGAGTGTGACCTGCTGCTGTCGCCCCAGAATTCTTTTTGTTTGTTTGTTTTTGTTTTGGCCTCATTGTGTGGCATGCAGGATCTCTGTTCCAGACCAGGGATTGAGCCCAGCCCCCTGAAGTGGAAGCGCAGAGTGCCAACCATTGGACCACCAAGGAATTGGAAGTTTGAAAGAACATAGGAGAGTAGCCTTCCCAGAAACCTCTTCTTTCTTTCTGTTCCCATGTTCTATCCAAATATCTAGATCTCTATGATAAAGCCACCCACACACATACCTTAGTCCTAAAACTTGTATTTTATTTAGTGGAGAAACACTAGAGACATTTCTACTAAAATCAGGAACAAGGAAAGGATACATACTATCACCACTACTATTCAACACTGTACTAGAGGTATTAGTCAACTGTATTCAACAAAAGAAGTCAATGAGAGGCTTAAGAATGAGTAAAAATAAAACCGTTCCTATTTGAAGATAATATAATGTCATACCTGATAAACTCCAGAAAAATCAATGATACAATTAACTTAAATAATAAAAAAGTTCAGTAACATGGAACGATATAAAATCAACATATGAAACCAGTAGACTTCATATATACAAACAATATGTAGGACACAATGGTAGACAAAACTCCATTTACAATAGCAGTAAAGAAGATTAAACACATAGGAATAAACTTAACAAGAAATGTGCAAAACTCATACTAGGAACAACTTGAAAAAACACTCCTGAAGGACACAAAAGGAGACATGAACAAATAAGACTTTCCCTGTTTTTGGATAGGATAATTCAGCATTAAAAGAATATAGTTCTTCCAAGTTTATAAATTTACTCCATTTCCAACAGAAATACCACAAGCTATTCTATGGAGTTAGATGAGTTGATAATTAAATTTATACGAAAAAATAAACATGCATGAATAGCCAGGAAACAGCCAGAAAAACACTGAAAAAGAGTGTTAAGACATACTGTAAAATTTCTAAACTAAGACAGTGGTCCTGGCACATATATAGATAAATATACCAGTGGAATAAAATGGTCAGAAATTAATCCACATATTAATCCACATAAATCCAAGCTCCAGGAGTTGGTGATGGACAGGGAAGTCTGGTGTCCTGCAGTCCATGGGGTCATAAGGAGTCGGACACGTCTGAGTGACTGAACTGAACTGAACTGAATCCATGCATACATAAAAATTTTGAGATTTAAGAAAAGTGGCATACATTTATTTTTTAAAAACAGATTTGTAAATATATGTTTAACCTATCTCTGAAAGATCATACAAGAAACTCTTTAACAGTGATTGTATGGGTACAATGGCTAATACATGAAAAGATGTTTAATTGCACTAGTAATCAAAGAAATATTAATTGAAGCAACAATATACCCATCATTTTGGTAAATGTTAGAAAAATGAGATAAAACCAAATTCTGGAGAGACGGGAAGAAACATGAATTCTTAGGTGCCACTAGTAGGCGTATAGACTGTTACAGCTATTCTAGAGTGATCTGAAATACTCAGTTCATGTATGGGACATACCTTTTCCCCTAGCAATCCCAGTCTTATTCATAGACCATTTTGTTTTTCGTTGTTGTTGACTCGCTCAGTTACGTCCAACTCTTTTGTGACCCCGTTGACTGTAGCCCCCTAGGCTGCTTTGTCCACAGGATTCTCCAGGCAAGAATACTGGAGTGGATTGCCATTTCCTGCTTCAGGGGATCTTCCTGATCCAGGGATTAAACCCGTGTCTTCTGCATTAGCAGGCAGATTCTTTACCACTGAGCCACTAGGGAAAGCCATAGAGCAACTACTAATAAAACATGGGACCATAAATGGATTTATACAAGGGTGTTCCTCACAACAGTGTTCATTATACAAAGAAACTGGAGTCAACCAAGTTGTCCACCATTGAGAACAGAGAACTAAAATGTCATGGACGTTGTACTACGGAATACAACGTAACAGACAGAAACCCAGATAGATGATAAGTAAAAACCAAAATCAACAGAAGCTTGTTAGAATACAGAGATTCCCAGGACCTACCCCAGACCTAAAAAAGGCAGAAATTTTTTGGGGGTCTAGCAATTTGTTTTAGAATAACCCCTCCGGGTAATTATGATGCCTGCTAGAGTTTGAAAATGACTGAACAGCACCATATCATTTATGCAAAACTAAAAAATATTTTTTCCTCAAAAACATTATATGCTAAAAAGTTAATCTAATTAGTATATGTATTCTGAGGTATATACCAAATACAACACAATTCTGATGTATATACCAAATACAATACAAACATGTACACTTGGGAGAGGGAGTAAGGAAAATAGAGGTCACAGATTAAAAAAAAAACAACAACTAGTAGAGGGACTTTTTAGGAAAAACTAGCAATAAATGTGCCATGACCTGAAGGGGTGAATTCAACCAAGATTTCCTACCTCCTAAAAGAAAAGACATCAAAATTCTGAATCCAGACACTTCTCTGAAGTCCTCTTCTAATTCACCAGCATCTTCTGCCTATGCTTCCTGAATGAGACTCCTAACTAGTCTCCCTGAACCCATTCTTGGGCTCCTAGAGTCAGTCTACCACATCACAGCTAGAGTAACTTTTGAAACATAAATGGAAGTTATATCACTGCCATGCTTAAAAAACAAAAAACATATAAACAAAAAAAGCTCTAGAGGATTTTCATTGCGTTCAGAATAAAACCCCAATTCTACCATGGTTTGCAAAGCCTGACATCATGTAACCCCTGCCTATCTCTCTGATGCACCATCCACACTGTCCCGTTACTCATTTTGTCTAGCCACGCTGACCTTGCTTCTGTTCCTGAGCTGTCTTAGGCTCGTTCCTTCCTCAGAGCTCTACTCGGCCTCTGCCTGGAAAGTACTCACCCCACCTCCATCTACGTATGGCTCATTCTCTCAGGTCATTCACGTTTTCTATTCAAATGTTACCTCTTCAAATAGAACTTCCCTGACCTCCAACTAAATTGAAAGTGAAAGTGTTAGTTGCTTAGTCGTGTCCAACTCTTTGTGACCCCCTGGACTGTAGCCTGTCTGGCTCATCTGTCCATGGGATTCTCCAGGCAAGAATACTGGAGTGGGTAGCCATTCCCTTCTCCAGGAGAACTTCCTGACCCAGGGATAGAACGTTGGTCTCCTGCATTGCAGGCGGATTCTTTACCATCAGAGATACCAGGGAAGCCCCAAATGAGCTACTCCTGTCCCCTTTAGTCCTTTACCCTGACTTGATTTTCATGGACACTAAACAAATATAAAGATGCTGTCTCTCTTACTAGAAAACACAACAAAGGACTTGGTTATGCTTGTTTATCTTCACATCCCCAGAATGATAACAATGTCTCCCAACTTAGGTACTATTAACAGGCACAATTCTTTGTTGCAGGATGCTTTGTATGCCTGTGTGCTAAGTTGCTTAGTCCTGTCTGACTCTTTGCAACCCCATGACTGTAGCTCACCAAGTAGAACTTTATGTGACAAACTATTCATTCATGTCATTGTACATAATTATATGTGTAGTATAATTTCGCAAAAAGTGAAATTGTTAGATCAAAATATGTGTATGTTTTAAGGAAGACAATGCAAAAGAAACATTATAAAATGTAAATACATAGACACATACAAATATGATTAGATGACTTTTCCCTTTTGGGGGCTGACTTCTGTTTGCAACATACCAACTTTCACAATATTCCAAGGAAAAGTTAGATTAAATTCATATATAAACGTAGAAAGCACTTTCTCTTTTCTATATTTACCTTTCCAAGAACATGATATATCTTTTGATTTATTTGGTGTTTACTTCTGCCTTCTGAAATGACCAACTAACCTTTCTGAAGTAATGAGCTATAAAAGCACAGTGCATATCTACTCTAGAATGTAATTTGGTTGATATACTTCTTGGCCTCTAATTTCAAGTTTTATTCCCTCGTACTATACATCAGGATACAATTTTATGATTATTTTGTACACAACAAAGAAAGGTCATGATCATCAGAAGATCTCTTTATATACTACTGGGGGAAAGAGGATCCCATGTTCAGTTAGACTAATGAACTAGTGACCAGAAATGGACTGCCATGACTAGTTCAAACCAACCAGAAAAATTCATCCCCTTGGGCTGGGATAAGGGCCTTCCTCCCCAACATTGAAAGTTCTCCCTGAACCCCCAATCCCATTTATTTGAACGAAACAAGGATTTTGCTAGTAAGGAATAAGAAGAGAAAAAGTAGACAATAAGCAGTACCTGCTACAAACTGAATTATCCAAAGAGAAATGGTGAAATAAATTATGGTATTTATGCCACTGATCACACTTTTGGAGAAATTTTAATGACAGAGAAAAGTGTTCTCAACACAATGTTGAGGAGGGGGAAAAGATTACAAAAGAGAACGTACAAAACAATCTCAACTGTCTTTGAAAATTGTATATATATGTAAAAGGAGAAAAAAGAATGCAAGGAAATATAACAAACTAGTAACAGTAATTATTTCATTTATAAATGTTTTTGTTAGATTCTGCATTTCCCAATTTTTCTACCCCAAAAAATGACTATTTATAACAAAAAATTGTCATCAGGGCTCCATTACCTTATTTTGCTGTTTAACATAACATTCATGTTTCTCAAGCACATTGATAAAAAATTATTGTTCAATTATATACTTATATCATGTTGGACTAAACTGTAGCTTACAGAAATCTATAACCTTATTGGTTTATAAGTGACTTCCAACTAACATCAGATATCTCCTACAGTTTAATTTTAAAACTAGTGTGATATAGCACTGTCACTTTAAAGTTTTGGTTAATTTCTCTCTTAAAACTATTCCAGAAAAACACTTTACGGTAGTCAAACATCAAGTAACAAGATAAAGCCAAATACAACTTATGATTTATTAACATCCATTCAACCAACAAATACCGAATGCCTACTATGTGTCAAAACCTAACAGATTTCCCTGGTAATCCCACAGTTAAGACTGTGCTCCCAATGCAGGGGGCAGTCTGGAGGCAAGGCATTCAGAATCTGGGACACTGGCAAGACAACACTGAGGTTTTCTGACTCATGAATTTAGACTGTCTATTTAAATGAAGAATAAGATCCATTTCTCCTGTTTCTTGTGGGGTTTTTTGGCAGCTTTAGAACTACAGCTGCTTCTCTTGTTGAGACCAGGTGACATGGTTGACTTATATTAGCAGACATGCTGCATGAACAATAAACCCTTAGCCACCAGAAACGTCCTTAGTTCAGTGAGCCCCCGCTATGAGGGAGAGGCAGAACTGACGACAGAGAGAACAACAAGCGGGCTCAACGTCTCATCTCAAGCCTATTCTGGGGACACAATAATTCAATTACCTGAACTGTTTCAAAAGTTACTTTTCTTTGCCGACCACGTAGAGCTGAATCAATAGACATTAAATATGAATGTACTAAGTCCTTCCGTTAGCTTTTTAAAAAATATTTGTTTATCTGGTTGCACCAGGTCTTAGCTGCAGCATGCAAGATTTCTGATCTTTGTTGCAGTGTGCAGGATCTCTAGTTGTGGTATGTGGGATCTAGTTACCTGACCAAGGATAGAACCTGGGCCCCCTGCAATGGGAGCATAGAATCTTAATCAATGGACCACCAGAGAAGTCCCTCTGTTAGGTTTTAAAATAGTTTTTTTTTTATATGTAAAAGCTTATATTAATACTTTATTTTATTTTATTTATTTATTTATTTATTTTTTTGGTGCCGGAACCCAGGATAATACTTTGTTTTAAATCTAACCATTTTTCTGTCATCATACAGTTTTCAAAATATATAAATTGGAGTTTTCATTAACTATTTTTCCTTCAATGAACATGTACTTACTATGTGCAATAGATCAGAAATTATTCCTACAATAGGTTAAATGCCTGATTGTTTAGCATTGGCAGTTAATCTATGCATTCAGTGTAGCCCAACAGCTTATGGTTTTACAATTAAGGTGAGCTAATCCAAACCCCATTTAGGGTGAAAAGCAATTTAAGTTATTTATGTATAGCCTGTACGCTACCTCCAAAGAGGAAAGGTTGGTAAACACTTAAGTTATTTGCAAAACTGCGTTAATACAGCCTTCCACATGTCAGATTTTTACTGGCAAATAAAAGAAATAGTTTTTTAATATCAATTTCTATCACTTTACTTAATGAAAGTAACAAAGTTTATAAATTCTGCAAGTGTTCATTTTAATTTCTTCTACTGAAGAAAGAAAAGAAAAAAATTTAAGAATACAATATGACAGTTCCAATATATCCAGTTTAGTATTTACCTCTATACTGAAATAGCCTCTGTCCACATAGTCACCCAGAAAGAGGTAGCGTGTATTACTAGGTGATCCTCCAACTTCAAACAACTTCATCAGGTCAAAGAATTGTCCATGAATGTCACCACATACTAGGAGGGAAAAAAGACATAAGGTGAGGCAAAAAATTATGTTTTAGAAGAGGACGAGCATTACACTATTAAGACCACAGTTTAACTTTTAACTTAAATCACTCTAGCTTTTGACTGGACTGCTTGATAATTGCAGGTAATCTATCAATCTGAAACAGTCCTATTGGAAATATTAGACATTTTAAATTGTATTTCTTCAATGAAAAACATATCAAAAGATCGTGAGACTGCTCACAATTCCTAGAATAATTATTACACATTTTAGTCGATGATGACTTGTAATCATTCCTCAAACTAGCTCAAATCTGTAATCATTCCTCAGTCTAGTACAGATCTAAGTACCACCGTGCCGATCCTTCTCATACCGGTGACTGGAGCATCTACTTCTATCATAGTCTTCTCTTGTCTCAGTATGGCAGCCCCATCGTTGATTATTTTTAAGGCTGCTTCCTCTTCCAGTCGCCCTTCCTTCACCAAATGGTTTTTCAAAACATCAATTTTAGGTTTCCCATTCTCAAACACTTCCTTCAAAGTAAGCCGCTGGGTCGGAGGAAAGGGGACAGCTAGAAAGAAAAGAAAAAAAAAATTTAAACAGCTGAAGTTATAGAAAACAACCATAAAGACATCACTTTTACATAACAAATTAAGTCTAAAACACCCCCATGATTTAACATCCACAGCACCAGAACTACATGGGGAAAAAAAATTAAAGATACTATATATTATAGATGATCGATTCTAATTTTTTAGAAGGCCACAAAGTCAAACTTATTTAAAAGATCTAGATGTATATAAATTATGCCTTACATATAAACATGAAACACTTGATTCAGCAAATAAGCTAACAGTGAGACAATGAGTATATTTTTTCTATGAAAAAGTATTCAAAAAGAAACTATGGTTTAAAAAATAAAGGAAAAGAAACCACAACACTACTAAAAATTCATTTATTTCCTTCAAAGAATAGACATAATGAAACCGTGTCTTGGAAGTTTGACTTCAGTTCCTGTTCAGGGGAATCATAAATGTATGATTTTTATTATTAATGCAATGTATGACTGTATTATTAATAATACATTTGCAAGTGTATGTATGTATTATTACAAGGTCAAAGTGAAAGTCGATCAGTTGTGTCCGACTCTTTGCGACCCCATGGACTATATATAGTCCATGGAATTCTCCAGGCCAGGATACTGGAGTGGGTAGCCTTTCCCTTCTCCAGGGTATCTTCCCAACCCAGGAATCAAACCCAGGTCTCCTGCATTGCAGGTGGATTCTTTTACCAGCTGAGCCACAAGAGAAGCCCTATTAAAAGGTAGTCGCTTAAAATATTAGTGATAATAAGAACACAACTAACAGAATGGAGCTCTGTCAGAAAATAACTTGCTATACTAACAGAGCACAAACTTGAGAAAAATAGATATGGGAGGCCTAGTTTTGTTTTCTAGTCTGGAAATGCTAACAATTAACTTCACTTTACACTAGATATAAAGATTATATACAACATCACAGTAAGTTAGCAACTTGAACAGAAAAAGTTTTGACATTTTAAAATTGGCTATCATCTCTTCTTTTACCTATCTTTAAAACAGTCTACTTTAGATTTCCTGTGACCTATAGCCATAAGTCTATAAACCATACATTTTAAAGAAGAGGTTCATGTTATTTCTTTTTAATTTTTGGTCACATGGGATCCAAATTAACTGACCAGAGATCAAACCCGTGCCCCCTGAACCAGGAGCCCAGAGTCCCAACCACTGGACTGCTGGGGAAGTCCCAACAGAGGGGTTCATTTTAATTTGTGCTTATGTCTGATGATTTCACTTCTAGCTTTATGGAAGCGTTATTAAGAACCAACTTGAAATCCACAGGCACTTACACAATTTTAAACTTGCTCTAGCCTTACCATTTTGTATTATTCAAAAGTAAAGAAAGTCCTATGGTAGGTTTTGTAATACTCTTGGCTACAACTTGACTCATTTTGACTATTCAAAGCCCCCTGAAAGAAATCATAGTAGCTATCCAACCGGCAAATATTACACTGAAACAGGGAACCACGTGCTGCTGCTGCTCAGCCACTTCAGTCGTGTCTGACTCTGTGAGACCCCATAGATGGCAGCCCACCAGGCTCCCCCATCCCTGGGACTCTCCGGCCAAGAACACTGGAGTGGGCTGCCATTTCCTTCTCCAATGCATGAAAGTGAAAAGTGAAAGTGAAATCGCTCAGTCGTGTCCGACTCTTAGCGACCCCACGGACTGCAGCCCACCAGGCTCCTCTGTCCATGGGATTGTCCAGCAAGAGTACTGGAGTGGGGTGCCATTGCCTTCTCCAGAAGGGGACCACATACACCCCAGTTTACTCAAGACAGTCCTAGATTTCAGCCATCCTCCTAGTGTAACTGTTAAGAGCATCCCCTTTTACTCTCAAAACCACCCCAATTTGGAGGACAAATTCAGTGCTACATATAGTACATCAATACACTATCTTAAGAGGGTAATCTACATCTATTACAAGACAAAAATATTATGATGGGCCTTTATTCACTCATCTTAGTGAGTCTATAAAACAGGGTAAAGGTTAGTCCTGAGCAAGTTTACTTACATTTTTACTAAAATAGCAATGGTACTATGGTTGTGTTAAATAATAATAATAATAATAAACCTTTTATATTTTAGTGATTCTTACTGAAATATTTTCAAATGAAAGTAAATGCTATTGGGATAGAGCAGCAGTCCTGGGAGGCACAGCGTGTGGCATAAGCATGTGGCATAAGTCCTCTTGGAGGAGGTTGCCATTAGACCCACTTCAGAGCCACCAAGCAGGTGACCCATTTTTTTCCAGTAGTCAAGTATAGATGTGAGAGTTGGACCATAAGAAAGCTGAGTGCTGAAGAACTGATGCTTTCAAACTGTGGTGTTGGAGAAGACTCTTGAGAGTCCCTTGGACTGCAAGGAGATCAAACCAGTCAATCCCAAAATAGATCAACCGTGAATATTCCTTGGAAGGACTGATGCTGAAGCTGAAGCTCCAATACTTTGGCCACCTGATGCAAAGAGCCGACTCATTGGAAAACACCCTGATACTAGGAAAGATTGAGAGCAGGAAGAGAAGGGGGCAACAGAGGATGAGATGGTTTAGATAGCATCACTGACTCAGTGGATATGAATTTTGAACAAACTCCAGGAGACAGTGAAGAACAGGGGAGGCTGGTGTGCTGCAGTCCATGGGGTTGCAAAGCTCGTGCCCACTAAGCTCAGATAATCAGAATCTGCATTCTCAGTCATCACACAGGCACAGTTTACTGGTCTTCGTGTCCTTACCCCCAGCCCCTATGTGGCCACATGAATTTCTGAGTGGAAAAGAAGGAGATCTAGAGAAATGCTTTGTAAACTGTCTTGGGAACTGCCCCCACCCTAGCACCAACAGGTAGAAAAGTAAACCTTGTAAAATGCAGTAAAAACAAATTACTAGAAAAATAATCACAGGTACAGATGTTGTGCCGATGTTGAGCTGCTATGAAAGTTTTTAAATGCTCACCACTCTCTGTACTTACTTCACTTAGCACCAGTTGGTGGACAGACACCGGTTCACAGACCACACTTTCTAAGTAAGACTGGTTTGGATAAATATGGATTTAGGGGAACAAGAATAAGACTAGAATGAAAACTTGAATATTATGTATATACACGTGTTCAAGCCCCAGTTTGAGTTTTAACAAGTTTCAAACTGCCTTTAATGACATATGGAATTTCACTGATTAAAAAAATACAATCTAAGCACTTGGACTCTGAAGTTTAAGCTTCTAACATCTTACCCATGCTTTAAGCTATGAAGTATTTAAACTGTAACACTGAGGTTTAGTACTTGTATCCTTTCAAGTCATAAATAAACCAGATGCCACCAGATATAGAAGTTTCCCTTCTTCATTTCTGTGGCTGTGTGTTGCCTCTTTATTCCATTTCTAAAGCCATCATCCTTCCAAAACCAAGTCTTAGGACAATTTTTCAATTTTCAAAGAAAAGATACTCAAGTGTAATTACAAGGGTAATAAGTAATTCCAGACATTTGTTAAAAAAATTATGCTAACCAAAGTGGGTATTTTAATTTTTTTCTAAATATATATATGTTTTATTGAAGTACAGTTGACTTACAATGTTTCAGGATCAAATTAGGCGTTTTTAAATGAAAGAATCAAAATGTCAGTAGTGCCAGCACTCAAGTTATTGCTTTATTGATTATCTCATATTGTCACTTGGGGGACTAGTCCTTTATTTTTAACATAGGCTCATCATTTTAAAAGCTACAATCCTTATCAACAAGAAAGTAGGGTTAATAGAGGGATTAAAGGGTTTCAAAACACAAGCATAGTGTTAAAAAATTTGACTATGAATCAAAACATCATTTACCCAGAAATATGATAATTTAGAGGTTAACAAACTACAGTACATTTTTTTTTTTTTTTTTGAGGAGAGGAGGTTCTTGGTATTCAAAGATAACTGGTACTAGAAAAGGCCACTTAGGCCTTCCCTGGTGGTACACTGGTTAGGAATCCATCTGCCAATGCAGGAAACAAGGGTCAATCCCTGCTCCGGGAGGATCCCACATGCCATGGAGCAACCAAGCCCATGCGCCACAACTACCGAGCCCACACTCCTGAGCCCACGAACTGCAGCTCCTGAGCCCACACGCCACGACTCCTGCACGCTCTAGGGCCTGTGAGCCACAACTCCTGGACACTGTGCTCCACAACCAGAGAAGCCACCACAGTGAGAAAGCCGAGCACCACAACTAGACAGCAGCTCTTTCTCATCACAACTAAAGAAAGCCCACGCGAAGCAATGAAGATCCAGCACAGCCAAAAATAAACACATAATTAAATAGTTTAAAAAGAACAGGCTAAAGTGTATCCACATTAAAAAAAAAGTCATAAAAAATAGTGGAGGGAAATCATTCAGCTTTTTATCTTTAAAAATAAGGGACTTTCCTAGTGGTGCGGTGGCTAAGATTCTGTGCTCCCAATGCAGGAATCCTGGGTTCAACTCTTAGTCAGGGAACTAGATCCCACATGCCAACTAAAGATCATATGTGTCAAAACTTAAGACCCAGCACAGCCAAATAAATAAATGAGAAAGTAAAAACTGTAGAAATGATTTTATTTCATAATTAAACTAGCTGTAACATGATTATAAAGGTAGTTGTTTATACAAATACAACCAAGAATTTCAACATAAACCTTCTGAAAACTGATGAGCCCTCCAAAACTTAAATCCAACAGTCTATTTAACATCTACTCAGATGTCTAAGAGGCATGTACAATTTAACATGTTATGGAAACAACCTGTGTGCCCAATGACGGATGAATGAAGACGTTATGGTACATACATACACAATGGAGTATTATTCAGCCTTAAAAAATGAGAAAGTCTTATAATTTCCAACAATATGGATGGATTTGAAGGCATCATGCTAAAAGTGAAATATGTCAGGCAGAGAAAGACAAAATCCTGTATGGTAGCACTTACATATGGAATCTAAAAACGAAACAAAACTCATAGAACAGGAGATCAGACTTATAGTTACCAAAGGAGAAGGGTGGGAGGAGGGAGAAATGGAGGAAAGGGGTAGCAAGATACAAATTTTCAGTGAAAAGGTAAATAAGTACTAGGAATGTAATGTACTGTAATGATAATAGCTAACATTGCTGTATAATATATAAGAAAGTTAAGAGCATAAATCTTAAGAATTCTCATTGTTGTTATTGTTGTTCAGCTGCTAAGTCATGATGGATTCTTTGCGACCCCATTGACTGCAGAGTCAGGCTCCTCTGTCCTTCACTATCTCCCTGAGTCTGCTCAAACTCATGTCCATTGAGTCAGTGATGCCATCCAACCATCTCATCCTCTGTTGCCCCCTTCTCCTCCTACCCTCAATCTTTCCTAGCATCAGGGTCTTCTCCAATGAGTCAGCGGCTCCTTATGTAAGATTATGTAACTCAGAGAATCAAACTTCCACTCATGTACATGTCTTCCATTTCGGTTCCTTTTCAATCCTAAGAAGAGCATCAATAGAAGGATTTTTTTTCACCCCACTGTTAAAACAGAATCATTGTTGACATGGTTGATGACCAAATCCAAATTGCATTTTGGACACTTTGCAAGGAATATTACAAAACAAAGCATGTGTCTTTGCCTCATCTCTCTCCTCAAAAGTAGAAGCACAGTAAGTAATAAACTATTTTCATCACCAAGTAAATAGTGATTTTCTGTATTCTTTGATAATTCATATAGTGAGTGCCCAGTCTATTAATGTTTCAGCAGGAAAATACCGCACTGAGACCTCATACTAGTCTGCACCTTCAGGTGCAACATCTTAGCATTCTAGTTGGTCCCAGGTGACACCAGTTGTACAGAATCTGCCGATGCAGGAAATGTAAGAGACACAGTTCGATCCCTCGGTCAGCAAGATCCCCTGGTGTAGGAAATGGCAACCCATCCCAGTATTCTTGCCTGAAAATTCCAAGGACAGAGGAGCCTGGCAGGCTACAGTCAATGGGGTCACAAAGAATGGGACATGACTAAGGGACTGAGCACAATCAAAGAAGTCGGGAGAAGAGGGGAGAGGAGGCACATGGTGCTCTCTTTCACCAAGTCTGGAACGTTCTTTAAAGACCTCTTTTCAAAGCACTTTCTTTTTCTGAGCTGCTATTCCCCAGAGGGAGGACAGGGCCATGGTATCTTGTCTCAAGAAGCAAGAGGAAGTAGAGCCAATGGAAACACCAATGCCCTTGGTCCATGGATGATATTAACATATAAGGTAGGGTGAAAACTCAGCTGTCAGGGACTCTGAGGGAGTGAGTCAATTTGAAAAGACAATGGAATTCTCTCTCTTTTTCCCATAAAATAGTGATCATATGTATATATATACATATATATATGTACATATGAATGTAAAATTTTAAAAATAAAACTCTTATTTATGAATTTAAAATTCGCACAGAATTAACAAAGTCACTTTTAAAGGTTAAGACACAAAAAAACTCCTCGGTGATAAGTAATACACCAAATATCTTTTATTTAAAATTGTTAAGTGTCCCAGTGTTAACTCTGTTTAAAAATAAATTCATATAATATGATCTAAATTGTGACTAAATAATGCATTAGACAAGGCAATAAAGAAATATACCCAAGTATTAGTGCTAGGTAACAAGATTCTAAATTATCTTATTTTTTCAGCTTGCCTATTTTTTAAATTTTCTCCAATTACCCTGTAACACTTCTATAATCAGAAATATATATATATAAAAAATTAGTATGTAATTATTTTCTATACTACATGATCATACTGATATTCTTTCTAGTGAACAATAAAAATTGGAAGAATAGGATGAAAGTATGTGTTTGGACTACAGATGGCTTTTTTTCCCCTATCTGCTTTGCCCTACATTTTTTCAAGTTTTTGTTTAAAAAATTTACTAAAAGAAAAATAAGAGATGCCAAAGGCAAAAAAGGCAATCCCGTTGGCAATAACTTTCCCTATGTTAATCAGTTTCATACATAAATAAGACTTTTCTCAAATCAACAGAGCTGTACCCCAAACTGACTCTTAGCAGCAACATTCAAAAATTCAACGTCAAATTTAAGTTACACCTATAAATGACCAAAAGTTACTTGGACAAAGAGGAAACTCTGTGGCTTATGCTTCAAAAGACACAAAAGCACTGTGGTGAGTGGGAGATAGACCCCTCAAGATGCCTGGCCCATGGTATATACACACCTTCTCCCAGTTATTCCATCAAAGCACAATCTAGGTACTGCTGGAAGGAAGGAAGTCTTCAAGCATAAGTAAGGTCCCGTATCAGATGACCTTAAAATAGGAGATTGTCCAGGTACACCCGACCTAAGCACAGAAGACCTTTGCATCTGGATTTAGAGGTTAGACATAGGAGTTGAGAGATCTGAAGCATGAAAGGGATTCGACGTATAAGTTCTCCATTGTTAGCCTGGAGATAGAGGAGGCCACGGAGCAAGGAATAAAGGCAGCCTCTAGAAGCAAGAAGAGGCCCCCAGATAAAAATAAAGACTTCATTCCTACCACCACAAGGAACTATCAATAACCTGAACACGCTAATGATCAGATTCTTCCCCGAGCCTCCACATGTAAACTCACCCTGGTGGGCACTTTGATTTCAGCCTTTGAGCTGTTGAGCAGAGAACTCTATGCCACAAATGTACCTCTGAGCCACACAACTTTGAGCTAAAAAATCACTGTTTTAAGCCACTAAGTTTTTGATAATTTGTTACACAGCAGTGGAAAACTAGTATTGAATTCTTGAAGTCAAAGTTTTTTTCTTAGACTGTTCAACAATCACAAATACACTTTTATATGCACAAGAAACTAACACGAGACACCTCTCAGAATCGAAACAGAAGTCCCAACTTATAACTGTACTATGACTCATAGGACAGATAAGTGAGCCAAACCAAACCACAACATACATCACAGACTATCTGAGCTCAAACTTTCTCACACCAGATGTTTCAGATCTGGATGTTTCAGATCTGTAAGTTTCAAGATAAGACCTCAGGTAAAGTAATTTAACAGTAATTCTGCATAGACACCAGATCTGAACTAACACTAGAACTTATGAGTACCAGCGACTTACCAAGTTTACAGATTCTAACCAGCCCTTGCCCAGATTACCAACTTCCACCCTAAAAATCCAACAACAGTCTCTTATCTAACAATAGTATCTATGAGCAGCCTTCCTAACTACCTCTGAGAAGGTCCCTAGCCCCTCTGGTTCTCACTGGTTCTGTGTGCGTGTGCTCAGTTGCTTAGTCATGTCTGACTCTTTGCGACCCTGTGGACTGCAGCCCACCTGGCTCCTCGTGTCCATGGAATCTTTCAGGCAACAATACTAGAGTGGATTACCATTTTCCTCCTCCAGGGGATCTTCCCAAACCTAACTTTTCTTTATAAACAAATCCTTCAGCTGATCTTGTTTCTGGGTACATCCATGTACCAGTGTAACAGTGTACACTTATGAGGCCACTTGATACCACCTGCTCAGGGCCACCCAGACTACAGAAGTGCGTTGCCTGAGCTCTAGTAATTTTGTCGAGCACTTCAGGGTCAAGGTGATATGTGGGTCCTCTTTCAGTCTTATCAGACTGTACTGTTTGGGAGCAAAATCTGGCTTCTAATTAATAGCATTCCCATCACCTGTCTGTTTGTTCAGTATCTTGAGTGTCACCCATCTATGAGGAAGTACATAGGCAGAGGACAGACAAGGACCTAAGAAGGGTATCCTCCAGCCAGCCCCAAAGGCTGGTTCAGACAGCCTCTGACAAGTTTGGAAGGTCTCATTAGATGAGTATCTTTAGATCAACTCTGCACTAGGTCAATTTTTCTAAAACTTCCTAAGGATCTTCCTCAGTCCTTAAACTCCTGAGAAGTGTTTTGTTTAGTTCTGTCTACCTGGAGCTGAGGCTCTGACTGGCCCTCAGTTGCTAACAGTTGATCTCTGGTGTCACTTTGTGTCTTCTAGAGACACGTGGTTGCAAAAGTGCCATCCTTAATAATTGCTGCAGATCACATTGAGCTTTCTCAGTCTGAGCCTTTGTCTCCTCTGTGCCTCTTCTGCTTCCTTTACATTTTCAGATTATGAATATACTCAATAAATGGCATAATTTCACCAAGGAAAAATTATAAAATACAAATGGCATCTTGGGGAACTAACATGAACAAAATTATTTGAGAGGCACCTTCAAACAATAGGAAACAAAATTCTGAATACCCAATGCTCTGCATTCTTTAATATGAGGAGACTTCCAAATGCAATTCAAACTCTAAAACTGGCTCCCTGAAAGAATTCCCAAATGCCAGGAGAAAAGAACATTTGCTGAAGGAATCAGGCTTGTGTAAATATCCCTGATCTCTATCAATTAGTCCCCATTTTGATGTGTTTAGGAGACACAAGGCTTCCCTGGTGGCTCAGACAGTAAAAAATCCGCCTGCAATGTGGGAGACATGAGTTTGATCCCTGGGTGGGCAAGACCCCTGGGCAAGGTCATGGCAACTCATTCCAGTATTCTTGCCTGGAGAATCCCATGGACAGAGGAGCCTGGCGGGCTACAGTCCATCGGGTCAAAAAGAGTCAGATACGACTGAGCGACTAAGCACAGCACAGGAGATACAAAGAGGCTTTCCTGGTGGTTCAGTGGTAAAGAATCCACCTGCCAATGCAGGAGACACAGGTTCAATCCCTGGGTCAGGAAGATCCCCTGGAGGAGGCAATGGAACCCACTCCAGTATTCTTGCCTGGAAAATCCCATGAACAGAGGAGCCTGGGGAGACTACAGTCCATGGGGTTGCAAAGAGTCAGACACCAATGAAGTGACTTAGCACTCACACAGGCAGGAGACACAAAACCTGGAAAAGACTATTTGGCATTACCCTAAAGAGAATTTAGAGACCAGTTAATCCACAGGTAATAAAGGCCCTTTTAATTTGTAACTCTCTGAAAGTTGTAAGATTACTCATTTCTAATACCCTCACAATTCCCCTCTCATTCAACCTTTAACTCTTAACAATGTCTTTCGTTATTGATTTTGAAGGAATGTAAAAGAATGCATGTAAAGACATGGAAATGTGAATGCATAGTATCAGATATGGTTTTGGTTATGTGGAAATAAAGAGAATAATTTTGTATTTTAGAAAAAGAAATGTCTGTCTCACCACAAAAAAGATATGGTCATTATACGGTGTTTATATGTTGTCAGCTAACACCATTGTGGTAAATAATCATTTTTATAAGTATATCAAATTAACATATTACACACGTTAAACTCACGAGATGATATATGTCAATTTTATCTTAATAAAGCTGGCGGGGGGAATTTCTGGTTGTATCAAAAAATGACAGAGTATAGCTACAGATAAATTAGACAGCAGACCTTAATAAAGGTAGAAAGTCTAAGAACTGGTATATTTTATTTGTCTGGGTTTGTACACAAACAAAACAACCTTTGATGAGAGAAAGAAAATACATCAAAATTTCTGACAAAACTGGTCAAATGTGAGGGATTTATCATAAGGAATAAAGGCTTATAAATCCTTTTAATGTAAATGCTTTCATGAGTAATAAATAGAGGAAAACTAGAATTTGATTTGCTTTCTGTTAAAAGGGCAAAGTTATTCTGTGCCGATAGAAGACATTCCTTAAATCCTTAAATCAAAGTATCCTGTTAATTCTGTGCTTTTTTAACAAACTTGTAAGTCTTCTTTTTTTTTTAATATTCCTTACTTTTAGAAAAAAGATGACATTCCTAATAAACAGTGTTACTTATTACTGTATTTTTAAATATACAGCCTTTAATTTACTCCTCATCTTTGGACAGTCACAACTAGTATTTTGTCACACAACAATTCCCTTCAATTTTGTTCTACTCCAAATTCAGAACAATAAAACTGTAAAGATGTCTCTTACGCCTACAATACCTTTGGACCATTAGGTTACACAAAGATTTGATCCTTTACCTTATTAAAAATATTTTTAAAGGATTAACAGAAATTATTAGCTCTGTTTGGCATTCTCCAACTTTTAATTAATTCAAAACTATTGTGAGAGCTCTTTGCTTTATTAAAATGGGGTAAAAAGAAAAAAAAAATCTGACAAATGAAGAGTTCAGCCTTCAGCTTTCCTAAGTTAATGATGTATTAATTTAAAATGTGTTAAAATGGCAGCCCACTCCCGTACTCTTGCCTGGCAAATCCCATGGACGGAGGAGCCTGGTAGGCTGCAGTCCATGAGGTCTCTAAGAGTCGGAGACGACTGAACGACTTCACTTTCACTTTTCACTTTCATGCATTGGAGAAGGAAATGGCAACCCACACCAGTGTTCTTGCCTGGAGAATCCCAGGGACAGGGGAGCTTGGTGGGCTGCCGTCTATGGGGTCGCACAGAGTCAAACACGACTGAAGTGACTTAGCAGCAGCAGCAGCAAAGTAGATATGCTTCAATGTTTGTATATCTTTGAGGTTAAAGATATATTTATATACAAAACTGACACAATAGCTGTCAACAAAAGATTTATCTCCAGGTTTAAACAAGCTTGTATTGGTGACATTCCTCATACATTTTATAGGATAAATCAAAAGCCTTGGAGATTTGTCGATATCCTCTCTGTTCAAGACATATTCTTACCTTCAGAATACTCAATGACTGACTCTTTATGAAACTGATTATGTAGTTTAACAGAAGATTTCACTCTCTTCCATTCTGATAAGGCTGGTTAATGGTTAATATAATAAATAATGAATAAATAAAGCCTGTAGACTCAACACCTACAAAGAGTTTCTGCTTCTTCCTTACATTCACCTAAAGTTCCAGGTATAATCTAAAGATCAACAGTTAACCTTGGGGAGACATGTCAAAAGAACTTTGGTAAAGGTATGTATCATGTACTTGTAACTAACACTGCTGCTGCTGCTGCTGCTGCTGCTAAGTCGCCTCAGTCGTGTCCGACTCTGTGCGACCCCACAGACGGCAGCCTGCCAGGCTCCCCCATCCCTGGGATTCTCCAGGCAAGA
Organism: Oryx dammah; assembly: GCF_014754425.2. Taxonomy (NCBI): domain Eukaryota; kingdom Metazoa; phylum Chordata; class Mammalia; order Artiodactyla; family Bovidae; genus Oryx; species Oryx dammah. The sequence goes on along the minus strand of NW_024070185.1, from coordinate 68,309,508 downwards.
ACACTGGAGTGGGTTGCAATTTCCTTCTCCAATGCAACTAACACTACATGGAACAAATTAACTATGCGTAACGCTGACATCATTGCTATGGCCAGACACTGTGTCTGAGTTAGGATTTCCAGAACTGTTTTGCTCCAAAAGCAGAAGATAACGTGAATAGACCATTTATGTCCAAAATCAACAGAACACAATCTCTCAGATGCCAGAAGCCACTGATTACCATGCACATTCCATGATTTTGCCCTTTATTCTCTTGGATATTTTCTTCTGTCTCAAGATTCCAGACTGTCAGTAAACACCCTGCCCTTTATTCTTAGTACTACCAAGACCTTTATCCTTGATAATCAACAAATGCAGGACTAATTCCTCAGACACTGGGAAAGGAAAATAATCTATATCCAAATTAAAGGGGAAAAAATGACTTGGTTACCATAGGAAGATCCAGATAGATACGAAATATATGAGACATTATCTCAAGTTTTAACAATAATTATTGAAGTTTTGTCTGTTACAGATGTCATGTGTGTGGTCTCCAGAGTCTTAAATAATACATTCAGTCATTATCATGCCAGGTGACTCAGACTCAAAAAACAATCATCTGACCTAGAGGGGTGGGATGGGTGGGTGGGAGGGAGGCCCCAGGGGGAGGGGACATATGTATACATATAGCTCATTCAAATTGTATAGCAGAAACCTACGAAACATTGTAAAACAATTATATTACAATAAAATAAATAAAAACAGAAAAATCATCTAAGAAAAAGAACAAAACGGCTTGGTGTTTACAGAGGTCAAAATTACTATCATCAAAAGCTTGATAAACACTCACAACCTCTCTGAACAATGGCACAGATCTTGACTGATCACTCTTAAATGGTAAATCCTCCAGTTTAGTTAAAAAATGATCAGAAGCAAAGAGTGAAAATTCAAACAGAAACCACAAATTGTTCCCAAACTCAGAAAAAACACTATGACTTAGAAGTCAGAAAAAGTGAACCAAGTCAAACCCAATGTGCATTACAGACTATCTAAGCTCTTTTTTTTTTTTGACATTAGCTCATTATGTATGTTCCAGTACTACACAGAAACTGATCTGACAAAAACACCTCAGAGACTCAGGTGTACTAAATATAAAATCACTGACCATTCCAGCAAGTCAACTACATCACACAGTGTAGCCAGTCCCTGCCCAGACTACTAACTTCCACCCTAAATTCACTCTATGACCAATCTCTGCTCTGAAAATTTTGTGTATCTTCCTTTCTAACTCCCTCCTTCTGAGATGCTCCACCAGTTATTTTAGTATATGTTATTCCTTGCTGCAACAAGCTAAGTGTAACTTCATTTTGATAAGATATAGATGTGCTCCTGGTGGTCTCTGGTGACAGGCTTTAACTTCCCCAAGACAGGGAACTGGTGGCCTAGAATCAGGGATAGGAAGAAGACTTTTGTTACACACCTTATAAAAGTTTATACCATATTATTGTATTAGTCACCTAGAGACAGACATATTGGAGTGTGAAGTCAAGTGGGCCTTAGGAAGCATCACTACGAACAAAGCTAGTGGAGGTGACGGAATTCCAGCTGAGCTATTTCAAGTCCTGAAAGATGATGCTGTGAAAGTGTGGCACTCTATGCCGGCAGATCTGGAAAACTCAGCAGTGGCCACAGGACTGGGAAAGGCCAGTTTTCATTCTAATCTCAAAGAAGGGCAATGCCAAAGAATGCTCAGACTACCACACAAATGCACTCATCTCACATGCTAGCAAAGTAATGCTCAAAATTGTCCAAGCCAGGCTTCAACAGGACGTGAGTGGAGAACTTCCAGATGTTCAAGCTGGATTTAGAAAAGGCAGAGGAACCAGAGATCAAATTGCCCAACATCCACTGCATCATAGAAAAAGCAAGAGAATTTCAGAAAAACATCTACTTCTGCTTCATTGACACACTAAAGCCTTTGACTGTATGGATCACAACAAATTGTGGAAAATTCTTCAAGAGATGGGAATACCGTACCACCATACCTGCCTCTTGAGAAATGTGTATGCAGGTCAAGAAGCAACAGTTAGAACTGGACATGGAACAACAGACTGGTTCCAAATTGGGAAAGGAGTATGTCAAGGCTGTATATTGTCACCCTACTTATTTAATTTATATGCAGAGTACATCATGCAAAATGTTAGCCTGGATGAAGCACAAGCTGGAATCAAGGTTGCCAGGAGAAGTATCAATAACCTCAGATATGCAGATGACATCACCCTTATGGCAGAAAGCAAAGAGGAACTAAAGAGCCTCTTGATGAAGGTGAACGAGGAGAGTGAAAAAGCTGGCATAAAACTCAACATTCAAAAAACTAAGATCATGGCATCTGGTCCCATCACTTCATGGCAAATAGATGAGGAATCAATGGAAACAGTAACAAACTTTATTTTCTTGGGCTCCAAAATCACTGCAGATGGTGACTGCAGCCATAAAATTAAAAGACGCTTGCTCCTTGGAAGACAAGCTATGAGGACAGGACATATATTAAATATAACAGGACCGCATATTAAAAGCAGAGACATTACTTTGCCAACAAAGGTCCATGTAGTCAAAGCTATGGTTTTTCCAGTAGTCATATATGGAGTGAGAGTTGGATCACAAAGAAAGCTGAGTGCTGAATAATTGATGCTTTTGAACTGTGGTGTTGGAGAAGACTCTTGAGAGTCCCTTGGACAGCAAGATCCAACCAATCCATCCTAAAGGAAATCAGTCCTGAATATTCATTGGAAGGACTGACACTGAGACTGAAGCTCCAATACTTTGGCCACCTGATGCGAAGAGCCTCATTAGAAAAGATCCTAATGCTGGGAAAGATTGAGGGCAGAAGGAGAGGGGACAACAGTGGACGAGATGGTTGGATGGCATCATTGACTCAATGGACATGAGTTTGAGCAAGCTCCACGAGTTGGTGAAGGATAAGGAAGCCTGGGATGCTGCAGTCCATGGGGTCACAAAGAGTTAGACATGACTGAGCAACTTAACAACAACACAAATTGTATTACTTATTCAAAATGTACATAACTCTATTATAAATTAATCAATCCAATTGTAATACTACCAATATCTATTTTGGCTGCAACTCATCTAGGAATCGAAGAGTATTGCCGGAAGTCAGAGGTAAATTCACCACCTGTTTCTACAAGGCTAGAAAGAATACTTTTGGTTTTTTTTTTTTTGGCCATGCTGTAAAGCTTGAGGGATCTTAGTTCCCCTACCAGAGATTGAACCCAGGCCTAGGCAGTGAAAGTGCTGAGTCCTAACCACTGGACTGCCAGGCAATTCCCAAAGATAACTGACCATTAATGGATCATCAATACATCATCAACAGATCTTGGTGTCCAAATTCAAAACCTCTTCCTATTGTGAAACTTAACAAATCTAAATCAGCCGTCAGTTAGACGTGATAATTTGCTTTGTATCTAATGTGAACAAAACATTATTACACTTAGTGTTTATTAAAATCAAACTTAATGACTGCCATTAAATAGCCTCATAAGTGGAGCTATGCTTGACAAATATCATGGCTCACACTGCAAATAAAGTGAAGATTTTCAAGCTATTGGAAACTTTTTTGAAATTCTCAAAGAATTTGCAAAAACAGAAAGCACAGCATAATGAATACCACAGTATCAATGTTTAACCTTCTGCTTATCTTCAGATCACATCAAAGAAACTATATACTCAATGCAAAACAATTTTTAACAACATATACAAATTACTGTATATAAAACAGACAAGCAATAGGATTTATTATACAACACAGAGAATTATATCTTGTAATAACTTATAATGGAAAACAATATAAAACATATATATTATATAACTGAATTACTCTATGATACACCTGAAACTAACAAAATATTATATATCCAGTATACTTCAAATTTTAAAAAATACTTATTTCTTCATCTATTTATTTGACTGCATCAGGTCTTAGCTGTGGGACACAGCATCTTCCTTTCATCATGTGGGACCTTTTGTTACAGCACACAGATTCTCTAGTTGTGGTGGGTGGGCTTAGTTGCTCCATGGCATGTGGGATCCCAATTACCCAATCAAGGATCAAACCCATGTCCTATGCAAGGTGGATTCCCAACCCTAGGACAACCAGGGAAATTCCCATATTTCCATTTAAAAAAAGAATTTTTAAAAAACTAAAGTTCACAGAAAACCGTAACTCCCACAAAACCAAATCCCTTAGAATGCCACCAAAGATAGTCACTGTTAAAATTTCGGTATAGATCTTACTATTTTTAAGTTAAATATTTTATTTTATAATCAGCTGTACTATATAATCCTGTAATCTGTCTCTTGGAAAATGCTGCAGAATCCTCCTCTTATAACCTGTTTCTTTGAATTTTGTATTAAACTACTAAAATCTCACACCAACAAATATTCTTCTACAATAGAATTCTCAAAGTTTGCATCGTAATTCACCTAACCAATTTGCTATTATTAAACACTGCAGCTATTCTTATTGTTAATTTTTGCTATCATGAGTAATGTAGAAAGAAATATCTTTGTTCATACCTCTATCATCTCATATGCTCACCGGTCATTCAAATTTACTCCTTCATAAATTATCTATAAACAACATCTCCTTTGCTCACTTTTATTGTCCTTCTGAATGATTTGCTGTTCTTTAATAAGTATAAAAAATAACTAAGAATACACCCGTGGATTAAAGCTAGTCATATAGTGCAAATATTTTCTCTCTGAAGCATACTTTGAAAAGGAGGCATTTCAACTCTAGGCAGTATTTCAAAGTAAATTGTTTGCCGGGAAATAGATGGGGAAACAGTAGAAACAGTGTCAGACTTTATCTTTTTGGGCTCCAAAATCACTGTAGATGGTGACTGCAGCCATGAAATTAAAAGATGCTTACTCCTTGGAAGAAAAGTTATGACCAACCTAGATAGCATATTCAAAAGCAGACACATTACTTTGCCATCAAAGGTCCATGTAGTCAAGGCTATGGTTTTTCCAGTGGTTATGTATGGACATGAGAGTTGGACTGTGAAGAAAGCTGAGCGCCGAAGAATTGATGCCTTTGAACTGTGGTGTTGGAGAAGACTCTTGAGAGTCCCTTGGACTACAAGGAGATCCAACCAGTCCATCCTAAAGGAGATCAGTCCTGGATGTTCATTGGAGGGAATGATGCTACAGCTGAAACTCCAATACTTTGGCCATCTGATGCGGAGAACTGACTCATTTGAAAAGACCCTGATGCTGGGAAAGTTGAGGGCAGGAGGAGAAGGGGACGACAGAGGATGAGATGATTGGATGGCATCACTGACACAATGGACATGGGTTTGGGTGGGCTCCAGGAGTTGGTGATCGACTGGGAGGCCTGGCATGCTGTGGTTCATGGGGTCGCAAAGAGTTGGACACGACTGAATGACTAAACTGAAGTCATCTGCACCAAATCCTGGATTAATTTTAGGGTATAGCTCCCTTAACTTCTTTTTTAAAAATAAGGTTTATTGAGGTGTATTTAGCAACAGTAAACTGTATCCACTAATGTGCACAATTTGATAAAATATGACACATCTCCGTTTGTCAAACCACAACCACAATCAAGATATGAAACATTTCCATTACGCTTGAAAGACCCTCTCCTCTGCCTCCCAGCACCAGACAACCACTGCTCTACTTTCTGCCACTACACATGAATTTTGCACTTTTTATTTTTGTATGAATGGAACAGTCCAGTTTTTAGTTTTTTTGTGTCTGGTATTTTTCATAAACATAGTGGTTTTGTGATTCACCTGTGCTGTTGAATATATCAGTAGTTTTTAACTTTTTACTGCTGACTAGGCCCCACTGTGAGGATTTACCATGAGGTCATTCATATACTCACTGAATATTTCCTGGTTTGGGCTATTATGACCAAACCTGCTATAAACATTTGTGCACAAATCTTATTTTCATTCAGTTCAGTTCAGTTCAGTAGCTCAGTCGTGTTCGACTCTTTGCGACCCCATGAATCGCAGCACGCCAGGCCTCCCTGTCCCTCACCAACTCCTGGAGTTCACTCAGACTCACGTCCATCGAGTCCATGATGCCATCCAGCCATCTCATCCTCTGTCGTCCCCTTCTCCTCCTGCCCCCAATCCCTCCCAGCATCAGAGTCTTTTCCAATGAGTCAAATCTTCACATGAGGTGGCCAAAGTACTGGAGTTTCAGCTTTAGCATCATTCCCTCCAAAGAAATCCCAGGGTTGATCTCCTTCAGAATGGACTGGTTGGATCTCCTTGCAGTCCAAGGGACTCTCAAGAGTCTTCTCCAACACCACAGTTCAAACGCATCAATTCTTCAGCACTCAGCTTTCTTCACAGTCCAACTCTCACATCCATACATGACCACTGGAAAAAACATAGCCTTGACTAGACGGACCTTTGTTGGCAAAGTAATGTGTCTGCTTTTGAATATGCTATCTAGGTTGGTCATAACTTTTCTTCCAAGGAGCAAGAGTCCTTTTAATTTCATGGCTGCAATCACCATCTGCAGTGATTTTGGAGCCCAAAACAATAAAGTCTGACACTGTTTCCACTGTTGCCCCATCTATTTCCCATGAAGTGATGGGACTGGATGCCATGATCTTCGTTTTCTGAATGTTGAGCTTTAAGCCAACATTTTCACTCTCCTCTTTCACTTTCATCAAGAGGTTCTTTAGTTCCTCTTCACTTTCTGCCATAAGGCTGGTGTCATCTGCATATCCGAGGTTACTGATATTTCTCCCGGCAGTCTTGATTCCAGCTTGTGCTTCATCCAGCCCAGTGTTTTTCATGATGTACTCTGCATATAAGTTAAATAAGCAGGGTGACAATATACAGCTTTGACGTACTCCTTTTCCTATTTGGAACCAGTCTCTTGTTCCATGTCCAGTTCTAACTGTTGCTTCCTGACCTGCATATAGGTTTCTCAAGAGGCAGGTTAGGTGGTCTGGTATTCCCATCTCTCTCAGAATTTTCCAGTGTATTGTGATCCACACAGTCAAAGGCGTTGGCATAGTCAATAAAGCAGAAATAGATGTTTTTCTGGAACTCTCTTGCTTTTTCCATGACCCAGCAGATGTTGGCAATTTGATCTCTGGTTCCTCTGCCTTTTCTAAAACCAGCTTGAACATCTGAAAGTTCACGGTTCACATATTGCTGAAGCCTGGAGAATTTTGAGCATTTTACTTTACTAGCCTGTGAGATGAGTCCAATTGTGCAGTAGTTGGAGATTTTTGGCATTGCCTTTCTTTGGGATTGGAATGAAAACTGACCTTTTCCAGTCCTGTGGCCACTGCTGAGTTTTCCAAATTTGCTGGCACATTGAGTGCAACACTGTTAACAGCATCATCTTTTAGGATTTGAAACAGCTCAACTGGAATTCCATCACCTCCACTAGCTTTGTTCATAGTGATGTTTTCTAAGGCCCACTTGACTTCACATTCCAGGATGTCTGGCTCTAGGTGAGTGATCACACCATCGTGATTATCTTGGTTGTGAAAATCTTTTTTGTACAGTTCTTCTGTGTATTCTTGCTCTTGGGTAAATACCTAGGGGTGGAGTGCCAGAGATGTAAGGTCAGATGTATAATTAACATATGAGGAGACTGTCGAGCAATTTTCCCCAAGGACTTTTACAACTTTACATTCCCACCAACAGTGCCTGAGAGCTTGTCACTCCACATCCTTGTTAAAACTTGATAGCTGTCCCTTCAATTTCAGCCATTCTAACGGGTGTGTCATGGTAGTTCATTGTGGTTTTAATGTGTACTTCTTTAATAGCTAATGATATCAAATATCTTCTTGTCTACTACTGGCTATTTATATATCTTCATCTGTGACTTGTCTGTTCAAATTGTGTCCATTTTTAAATTTTGCTGGTTGGCTTATCAGTGAGTTGTTCTTTACATATTCTTAATAAAAGTCCTTTGTAAGACACACCTAGTGTATTTTCTCCCAGTCCAAGGCTTGTCTTTCATTCTCTTAACAAAACATATTTAGAAGAACAAACGATTTTAATTTTGATGAAGTCCAATTAGCAGTTTTTATAGTTCTTGCTGTTTGTGACTAAAGAAAACTTTGTCTACCCCAAGGTCACAAAGATTTCTTCTAGTTTTCCTTACAGTTCAGTTCAGTTCAGTCGCTCAGTCGTGTCCAACTCTTTGTGACCCCATGGACTGCAGCGTGGCAGGCTTCCCTGTCCATCACCAACTTCCCAGAGCTTACTCAAACTCACGTCCATCAAGACGGTGATGCCATCCAACCATCTCATCCTCTGTCGTCCCATTCTCCTCCCGCCTGCAAACTTTCCTAGCATCAGGGTCTTTTCCAGTGAGTCAGTTCTTTGCATCAGATGGCCAAAGTATTGGAGTTTCAGCTTCAGTATTAGTCCTTCCAATTAATATTTGGGACTGATATCCTTTAGGATGGACTGGTTGGATTTCACTGCAGTCCAAGGGACTCTCAAGAGTCTTCTCCAACACCACAGTTCAAAAGCATCAATTCTTCAGTGCTCAGCTTTCTTTGTGATCCAACTCTCACATGCATACGTGACCACTGGAAAAACCACAGCTTTCACTAGACGGACCTTTGTGGGCAAAGTGATGTCTCTGCTTTTAATACGCTGTCCTAGTTGGTCATCGCTTCTCTTCCAAGGAGTAAGTGCCTTTTAATTTCATGACTGCAGTTACCATCTGCAGTGATTTTGGAGCCCAAGAAAATAAAGTCTGTTACTGTTTCCACTGTTTCCCCATCTATTTGCCATGAAGTGATGGGACTGGGTGCCATGATATTCGTTTTCCGAATGTTGAGTTTTAAGCCAACATTTTCACTCTCTCTCTTTCACTTTCATCAAGAGGCTCTTTAGCTCTTCTTTACTTCTGCCATAAGAGTGGTGTCATCTCCATATCTGAGGTTATTGATATTTCTCCCAAGTTTAGAAAAATGGTAACGTTTCGCTTTTATATTTAGGTCTGTGATCCATTATTAAATAAGCCTTGTGTAGGCTACGTGTCAGATTTTACTTTTCTCCACACGGATATCCAGTTGTCCCAACACCATTTGTTGTAAACGTTTTCTTTTCACTGCTGAATTGCCTTATCAAAAAATCAAGTGACCATTTATGTGTAGCTCTATTTCTGGACTCTGCTCCTTTCCATTTATCTATCTGTCTGTGCTTTTCACCTTTACCACACTGTCTTGATTACTGGAGGTTTATAATGAGTCTTGAAATCAGTAGTGTGAGTCCTTCAAGCTTGTTCTTCCTTTTTAAAATCAGTTTGCTTACTATTTGCAATAGCCAAGTCATGGAAACAACCTAATTGTCCAACAACAGATGAATGGATAAAGATACGGTATACACACACACACACACACACACACACACACACAGGAATACTACTCAGTCATAAAAAAAGAATAAAATAATGTCATTTGCAGCAAACATGCATGGGCCTAGAGATACTCATATTAAGTGAAGTCTGAAAGATAAAGAGAAATATCATATGGTATCACTGCCATGTATAATCTAAAATATGATACAAATGAACTTATTTACAAAACAGAAACAGAATCACAAGCATACAAAATAAACTTAGGGTTACAAAACAGGGAAAGAAGGGCTAAATTAGGAGTCTGGGATTAGCAGATACAAACTATTATGAATAAAATAGATAAGTAAGGACCCATTGTAGAGCACAGGGAACTATACTCAAAATCTTATAATCAACTATAATAGCAAAGAATATATACATATTATATATATACAGCGTGCCAGGCTTCCCTGTCCTCCACTGTCTCCCAGAGTTTGCTAAAGTTCATGTCCATTGAGTCAGTGATGATATGTAACCATCTCATCCTCTGCACCTCCTTCTCCTGCCCTCAATCTTTCCCAGCATCAGGGTCTCTTCCAATGAGTCAGTTCTTCGCCTCGGGTGGCCAAAGTACTAGAGCTTCAGCTTTAACATCAGTCCTTCTGGTGAATATTCAGGGTTGATTTCCTTTAGTATTTCTAGAAGTATGTTTGTTTAAATCATGAATGGGATGTTGAATTTTTGTCAAATAGTTTTTCTGAATTTACTGAGGTAATGCTATGTGTTTCTCCTTTATTCTGTTAATATGTAGATTATATTCATTGATTTTCAAATGTTAACACAACTTTGCATTACTGAGATAAATCCTACTTGATAATAATGCATTATTCTTTTTGTTAATACATTAAACTTCCTAATATAAGTTAGCTACAATCTCTGATGCTAAATTATTTATATTGTGCTAGGTTGTCAAAAGTATCCAAAAAACACTTTTCAGTATAGGTTTCAGATTTCAACTTTCTTCACTATAGAGTCACAAAAAATAATAGTGATCATAATGATAATTGTTGTCTGCTAACTACAAAACAGGCATTATACTGAGGGCTTTACATACAGAGTCTCATCTAACCTAATAACACTCTATGAAGTATTATTATCCCCAGTTGACAAATGTGAAAACCAAGGTTCAGGGAAGTTAGAAACTTTGTCCAAAATCTCACAACTAGTAAGTAACTGGAGGAGCTGGAATTTGATCTCAGGTTGATTGATTCCAGAGACTAAGTTCCTTTGCTATAGCGAAAGTCACTCAGTCGTGTCTGACTCTTTCCAATCCCATGGACTGTCCATGGAAATCTCCAGGCCAGAATACTGGAGAGGGTAGCCCTTCCCTTCTCCAGGGGATCTTCCTAACCCAGGGAATGAAATCCTGGTTTCCCACATCGCAGGCAGATTCTTTACCAGTTGAGCCACAAGGGAAGCCCAATAACTGAAGTAGGTAGCCTATCCCTTTTCCAGCAGATCTTCCCAAGCCAGGAATTGAAATGGGTCTCCTGCATTGCAGGAGGATTCTTTACCAACTGAGCTATCAGGGAAGTCCTTTGCTATAGTGCTTCATCAAATAATCTCTAATAGTTTTTCTTCATACATAAGTCAAAGTAAAAAAAAAAAAAGGTTAGAATACAAATAATCTCTCTGGGAAGCCACTAAAATTTAAGTTTAAATGAGTACTATGTAGACATAACACACAGTAAATAAATTCATATGCAAATATACTCAAGAAAGCAAAAGAATTTTATACAATCCAGAATTTTACACAATTCAAGATTTTACAGAATTCATGGTTATACAATGTTACTAACTGAAAAATAAAACACTCAGTACCTGAAGAGATCTAAGTTCCTATAGCTGGCCTTCCTAAAATCCTATTTAATAATGATTATTTGTTAAAACCTTAAGTTCTGAAATCTATAGAAGACAAAAAACTGCAGAGGTTCTTTGAGTAAAAGTAGAAAATACGAGGGAGGTAATTATATTCTAAGTTAAATAATTCAGTATTTATCGAGCATCTACTACATACTCATACTATCTAGAAGGTAAGGTATAGATTATAGAACTTTAACACATGAGTTTACCTTAAAGAAACTTATATTCTATTTAAGCACACAAAATAATTAATGTAATGTCAATATTACATCAAAAAATAAGATGTAATGTCAACACAGAACAGTTAAGCAATATACTGTATTAGAAGTATTAGCTGTATGAAAGACTATAGAGGGGATTATCAGTAGATGGCTACAGAAATTGAGGAAGGGCATCAGAAAGTTTAAACCTGAGCTGGAAGTCTGGGTCTTCTGGAAATTCCAAAGCTACTTTCTCAATCCTCATTTTAAGGTATTTATTTCCACTCTTGGCACCAAAATAAAATAAACAGAAGGTATACTAAAAGAGAGAAAAGAGGAAATTCCAAACACAGATGTAATATACTGCACGTAGACCCAGATTTGATCTCTGGGTTGGAAAGATCCCCTGGATAAGGGAATGGCTACCCACTCCAGTAGTCTTGCCTGCAGAATCCCATGGACAGAGAAGTCTGGTGGGCTAATAAGTCCATGGGGTCACAAAGAGTCAGATATGACTGAATGACTAACACTTTATACATATTTTTAATGAAATAGTTAAAAAAATAAATTTACATAAAATGGTATAGAAAATAATATAAATACTATGAATACCCATGTACCTACCACATAGATTTAAAACATTGTCTGCCATATCTGTTTCAAATACTTTAAAGAACTAGAATGTTACAATTATAATTGAAGACAGCCTCCATCCTTTTCCTTCATCCCAGAGGTAATTAGTACCATTAAGTATTTGTGTATCCTTCCCAATGTCAATTTCTTTATATATATATAATTTTGCTTAAATATATTTATACCCAATATACTTAAAATTTTTATATATGTATCATACTGTGTATCCTTTTGTAACCTGGATTTTATATTCAATGCTGCTTGCCAGATTTATCTGGAATGAGGCCAAGGTACCCATATTTCCTTCATTTTTTTTTAAGCTCCACACGTGATTCTGTTTGGTAATCAGAGTTCAGAATCATCATTATAAGCCTTAATACATTTATCCAAGAAAGTTTTTAGTGCTCCCAAATTGCCAACACATTTTAACCTAGTTTTTGCCCTGAGATAGTTGCTATTAGATTACCTGGATTGCGGGAGAAAAAAAACCAAAAACCTATTGTATAATGCTTTCAACTCAGAAGCAAAAACCCTAATCAAATCAAGTTTATATATGATTCAAGACAATAAGCAAACTATAAAAATGAGTTTCTGAAGAGGATGGGTGTGGCAACAAAGGGGTAGTAACACAAGAGTCTTGTGGTGGTGATTCAGTTGAGTATCTTGATTGTGGTTGTAGCTATAAACATGTGAAACTGCATACAGCTACACACACACACACACAAGTCCATGTATAACTGGTGAAACAAATAAGCTCTCTGGATCGTGCCAATGTCAATATCTTAATTTTGGTACAGTACTTTGGCAGTGTGGGATATTGACACTGTGGAAGAGACCTAGGGGAGGGTGATTAGGCCTTTCCTGTACATTTCTTTGCAACATCTTGTAAATCTAAAATTATCAAAAAAAATTTTAATAAATTTTTAAAACTAAGTTCTTACACTACACTGAAAAAACTCTGCAGCCTTTTCATGGTCAAATTCAATTCAATACACTGATTTAATATACATCCACTACATAAATGATACATTTTTCATATGTCTAACATCTGATGCAGAACTGCATTGAAGAGAAAGACCACATTGGTGACAACCATGTTAATCCTGTAGGAAGTATAGGAGAGAAACCTTAAAAGTTACTGGCCTTTAAGCTATTATTTTTAGATTATTGTGTGGTCTTATCCTTATGGGACACTAGGATTTACCTAAATAGCTGTCTCTGTTCACTGCAAATAACCCTGCTTTCATTCCTATTTTAAGCCAACAAGCCTGCCCTACTTTTGCAGCTTATTTCCTAATCTCCTCACCTGCCTTTCCAATCATGAACCAGTTAAACACCACTTAAGAGGTTATATTAACTATTATTAGTGAAAGTGGTATGTACATTTCAGGTCCTTTAATAACTAATCAGAAAAAATTTTATTTCAATAATCTGAAATCACTCTTTCAGATTATTCTCTCTGTTCTTTGACAGTCACAGAATTCACCTGTCTTAAAGAAATCATAACTTTACAGTGATCATGTGTTCAATAAAACTTGCACAATAGTAAAAAACAACAACAACAACAACTAACTTACTTTCATGAATAAATCCACCAATTACCTTTATTACTCTGGCCCTTCATTGAAACTATCCTATTTTATTTTTAAACTTCCACAAAGCCTTAAGTCACAAGAATAAAAGGTACCAAGGCATACATACAAAAAAAAAAAAAAAAAACTCCCACAAATTAAGTCTTACCTAGTAGGGCCACCGACCAACTGTTAAAGTTTAAACTTGAAAGGATTATCAATTTATAGAGTGAAGGGGGCAAAAATTTCTTACCAGATATAGTCTATGGTTTAGTCATCCGCTCTTCCCGGTGGTATTAGTCATAGGAAGCTCCACAGTTCTAATTTTCTGTTACATTTTTGGGAAATTATCACAGGCTATACTGAGTACTTTTCAAGACAGTAATTAAGCTTCTGAGTATAACCAAAAATATGTTGCTTATAGTAAGAACTCACCAAATATGTTTCTGAACACATGATTTTCAAAATTCTATCTATACTATATAAAAAGAAATTTTCACTATTTTGACTAAGCATTTAAGTTCTTTCAAAAGCTAAGGACACTAAATTTGGAAAACATAAAATATAACAGTTAAGCTATCATTGACATATACCACTTAAAATCAAACAGATCTGGGGTCAAATCTCACCAAGATTCAAGAATTCATTTAATAAAGAATAGCTAACATTTTTTTAAGCACCCACTATGGGCAATATGCTGAGCACTTTATATAATATGAAATATAATCTTTAAATTCTGAGGTAGGTACAGTTATCTCCCATTTTAAAATTCAAACAAGGAAAAGAAGTCACACAACTAGTAATTAGCAGTTCCCATGCTCTTTCCTACACTGTCTTCAATAAAGTTAAGTTTCTTAGGCTTTCATGTAGACATTTACTAAGCACCTGTGGTCTAGGCACTGTATTCAGCATTAAGAATACACAGTTCTTAGAGACTTCCCTGGCAGTCCAGTGATAAAGACTCTACCTTCCGATGCAGTGGGTGCAGGTTCGGTCCCTGGTCAGGGAGCTAAGATCCCACATGCCTTGGGGCCAAAAAACCAGACAGAAGCAATACTGTAACAAATTCAATAAAGACTTCAAAAACTGGTCCACATCAAAAAATAAAATAAAAAAAAGAATTCTTGCACTTGAAGAGAACAGTTTAGTACAAAGAATAAATTAGAAAGAGTTCCTAATTAGAAATTAGAATGAATAAAGAACATTAAAATATTTTCAGAAATTTGTAAAGCAAGTGAGAGTGCTCATGGGAGCATGTAGGAGGCAAATATCTCATTCTTCTAATGAGGATGAGAGCAGCTAATACGTACTGAGCGTTTACCAAGTGCCCGTTGCTGTACTCTATGGAGTTTATTTAATCCTTACAACTATCTGGCTAACCTGGTGACTGAGCGGTAAAAAATCTGATCCAGGTTCAATCCCTGGGTCAGGAAGATCCCCTGGAAAAGGAAATGGCTTCCCATTCCAATATTCTTGCCTGGGAAATCCCATGGATAGAGGAGCCTGGCAGGCTACAGTCCATGGGATTACAAGAGTGGGACACAACTCAGCAATTAAACCACCACCACCATCCTACAAACTAAGTTTTATCGTCCCTCTTCCTCAAATAGGGAAACTGAGGTAAAACAAAGGTAAGTGATCTGTCCAAGGTTATGCAGATACTAAAAGAAGCCGAATTTGAATCATTCATCTGACTTCAAAGCCCAAGTTCTAAACCAATTACTCATACAGCCTTCTAGTAAAAGAGAAAAAGTTTCTCAGCAGTCTTCTTGACTAAATCCTGAAAGATAGATAGGAACTAGTCATGTTAGGGGACAAGATTTTATATAGAAGTGGTGCAAAGAATCCTTTCACAGATACAGCACAGCATGGGATTCTAGGGGACAAGAAGGAGTAGGAACGTAGGTTTGGGAATGGGGGTGTGAAATAAGGAGGAAGTAACACAAGGTTAGAGGGTAAGCACGAGGGAAACTTCCACATCAGCAAAGTTGGAGTTTACCCTACGGGCTGCAAGTGTTCATGAAGGATTTCAAGCACAAGAAAGGTTCTTTATATCATCCAAGGATCATGATGGCACCATGAGATCAGATTAAATCGCTCTAGCAAGAGGCTCGGAGAAGGCAATGGCACCCCACTCCAGTACTCTTGCCTGGAAAATCCCATGGATGGAGGAGCCTGGTGGGCTGCAGTCCATGGGTCGTGAAGAGTTGGAGCAACTTCACTTTCACTGAGCGACTTCACTTTTCACTTTCATGCATTGGAGAAGGAAATGGCAACCCACTCCAGTGTTCTTGCCTGGATAATCCCAGGGACAGGGAAGCCTGATGGGCTGCTGTCTATGGGGGCTGCACAGAGTCGGACACGACTGAAGCGACTTAGCAGCAGCAGCAGCAGCAAGAGGCTACTGCAACAGTATTAATATAAGCAAGAAGTGAAAGAGGAAGATGAAGCAGTAGCTTATGTAGAAACCAGAAGTCCACAGAACTGAGTCTGATAGAATGGGATATGACATGTAAGGGACAGCAAAGAGTCTGGCCTGATTCCCAGGCTTGTCATCTGAGCCAGTGACTAAATGGGTAAGTGGTGTGATTAACAGGGATGGGAAATATACTTAGGAAATCCTTTCCATCTTCTCTCCTTCTTAGTCCTTTTTAATATTTGTTTTATCCCTCTACCGCTTTTCTCACTTCAGTCTCACTAAAAAGAAAAACAAGTCTGTCACAATATCTGTTCGGGTAATGTTTGAATGTTCCATAATTCTGAATTACATTTACAAGTCGATTAAGCCTCAGTTTGTTTGTTTTCAACACATAGCCATCAAAATAATCTTGCTCTCTCCTTAATGGAATCACTGCCAACTGATCACTGACAGCTTTCAGCGGCCCCTCGTCCTTCTCCTCCTCTTCATTAGGCCACTTCCCTTCTCTGAACTTATTTACCCCTCCTCTCAATCCCTTTAGTCAAGTACACTTTGTTTCTCCATCTTTACTTCTGCATGTTCTTCCATGCCCGACTATGTAGCTGCAACCACCTCTTTTCCTACTAAACAAGTAGCCATCACTCCACATCAGCTGTATATACTTTAAAACTCATGTTCTAAACAAAACAAAACTCGTGTTCTTCTCTTCAGCATGCCTTCACTGGGCCACCAGTGCATCCCCAAATTGACAGTGCCTTTCCCGAGTCTGGTTATTGGAGGCATCTCTTAATTGTACTCTTTTTTTTCTCCCTCCAACTTTGTATTTTGAAACACTGAAATTCTATCAAAAAGTGGAAGAATACTAAGATGAATATCCATTTGCTCTTCACCCATATTCACCACTGGACTTCCCGGAGGTGCTAGTGGTAAAGAACCTGCCTGTCAATGGAAGAGACACAAGAGACATGGGTTCAATACCTGGGTCAGGAAGATCCCCTGGAAAAGGAAATGGCAACCCACTCAAGTATTCTTGCCTGGAGAAGTCCACGGACAGAGGAGCCTGGCAGACTACAGCCCACTGGGTCACAAAGAACCCAACACAACTGAAGCAACTTAGCATATACCACGGTAAACATTTTGCCACTTTTGCTTTCTCTTTCAACAAACAGATTTCTTTTCCCTAAACCATTTGAAAACAAATGGCAGACATCATGACATTTCAATCTAAATGCTTCATCAGGTATCACCTCAGAATAGGAACATTATCCTTTATGAGCACAATAGCCTATCACATACCCAAGACTTTTAATTTTGAATTTCTATATCTAATATATACTCCATATTCAAATTTGCCCAGCTGTCCTAAAAATGTCCTCTATGGCTCATTCATCTTCCCCATCCAGCCTTGGCACTGTACTTGACTGCCATTTCTCTTTCATCTTTTCTCATCTAGAATACTCCTCTTGCCTTTTTAATTTTTCATCACTGTGACATTTTTGAAAAGTTCAGACCATTCATCTTACAGAAAGTCCCATAAGTTGGATTTGTCTGATTATTTACTATAACTAGATAAAGGTTAAATATTTTTAACAAGGGTACAGGTGGCTCAGTTGTAAAGAATCCACCTGCAATGCAAGAGATGTGGGTTCAATCCCTGGGTCAGGTAGATCCCTGGAGAAGGAAATGGCAACCCACTCCAGTATTCCTGCCTGGGAAATCCCAGGGTCAAAGGAGCTTGGTGGGCTACAGGCCGGGGGACACAAAGAATCAGACTTGACCTAGCGATTAAATAATAATTATCTCCTAGTGCTTATTTCATTCAGAATTTCACTCTTCTTGGGCTGACACTGTCTGGACATTGCACCAAAACATCATGACTTGTTAGCATTCAATAAATCTAATAACAATCATCAAAGATACACATTCACTTAACCAACTAGTATAGCATATTTTTCTGTCAACCAAGCTAGAGAGCCTGGTTACTAAGTTATACCCTCTTCTAATAACAAAGACTCAAGAAACTAAAAGATTTCATGATAAAAATCTAGTTTGCCAACAAAATAAAACTGAATATAAGGAACCAAAGTTCTCGCTGCATACATCTGAATAATTAGGTAGATTATAAAGATAACGAAATCAGATACGACTTAGAATGAAATTTTTAGACCTCAGCTTTTTATCTTCGAATGAAGCTAAAATTTAACATAAAAATGTTAATAGAATGCTATAATGCTATAATCTATTAATGACTGCACCAAAGGATGATGATTTAAAAATACCTCTTTATTTCCATTAGTCCTTTAGCAATTAAGTAGCAGCAAAGCCCCAAAATGACTACAAATATAACAGAATTAGTTGAATAATTCTGCCTCTTTTCCCAAAAATGTTACTTTAATGGAAAGATACTCTGTTATCAAATACTGCTTAGGAAAAAGTTTTTAATCAATTCTTTAATTCACTTTAAGTAATGAGTCCTTCTGGCGCTAGTGGTAAAGAACCCGCCTGCCAGTGCAGAAGATGTAAGAGACTGGGGTTCGATCCCTGAATCAGGAAGATCCTCTGGAGGAGGGCCTGGTAACCCCCTACAGTATCATTCATTGCCTAGAGAATCCCATGGACAGAGGAGCCTTGCAGGCTACGTTCCATAGGATCGCAAAGAGTCAGACACAACTGAAGCGACTTAACATGCACACAAGTCCTTAGCATTTGTCTCTCCAACGATCCAATAGCTTTTTTTTAACTCTACAGTAAAATGTGATGTTACTTTATAGAAGAAAATTTTATTATCAAATGTCTGACATAATAAGGCTTTCATCACAATCATTATCATACAGGTAAAAAGA
The DNA here is from genome assembly GCF_014754425.2 of Oryx dammah. NCBI lineage: Eukaryota > Metazoa > Chordata > Mammalia > Artiodactyla > Bovidae > Oryx > Oryx dammah. The sequence continues at coordinate 68,290,571 of NW_024070185.1, read as the reverse complement.
ACACCTTATTCCTACTAAAAAAAAAATTGTTTAAATTAAGACATCCTTTCTGAATTTTGAGACTTTCACTTAGAGGTGTGAGTTTCAAACAGTCTTGGATGTCCAAGTGTTCAGATAGTTTGGCAGCCTGTTAATTACAATGGTAAACTAAGCATAACTGAAATACTTTTGACAAATTCAACAGATGTGTGCTACATGACTTGCTCACAATGAATATTTATCCTTGAAAATATTTCTTCTAGGTTGGCACTGTATCAAATGATTGAAAATATAAAGGATCAAAATATGAATATGAGCACTTTCAAATCATTTTCATGTTGACTGAAACCACTATGAAAGGATATAGGTAAAATTACCATATTTACATTAAAAGAATATGATTTGTACAATAAAAGGTTTAACATGACATATATTAAATTCGAATCATACCAGTAGAAAGAAACACAGCTGATCCTTGAATAAGGAGGGGCTGAAGGGTGCCAACGCTGCACACACTAGAAAGTCCACTACAACTTAGAGTTAGCCCTCTGTACACACACAGGTGGTTTCTCCATACCCAAAGTTCCTCCCTATCCACGGTTCTACATCCTTGGATTCAACCATCTTCAGATCATGTAGCACCATCATATACTATTGAGAAGATCCACGTATAACTGGGCCTACAGTTCAAACCTGTGTTGCTCAAGGCTCAACTGTATGAAAAGTATTAATGAAAGTAGAGTAATGAAAAGTATTAACAGCAGTTGCTTCTGTAAGGAACGAATATGAAGCCTTTGTTTTCTTCCCTTTTGCCTTTCACAATTTATAGAGTTAAGCATATATTTACAAGAAAAAAATAATTTTAACCCTTGGTAAACTCATTCTCATGATATGAAAATGGGAGAGGGAACGAACAGAAAATAAAAGAGGTATCAGTACCAGAGACAGAAGGGTTCAGGGTATACTAGTGGAAACAGTCATTTCTGGTCATACTACTCTTCTTAAAAAATTTTAATAAAGTCGTGTGTGCATGCCAAGTCGCTTCAGTTGTGTCCAACCCTCTGGGACCTATGGACTGTAGCCCCCCCAGGCTCCTCTTTCCATGGGAATCTCCTGGCAAGAATAATGGAGTGGGTTTTCATTCCCTTCTCCAGGGGATCTTTCCAACCCAAGGATCGAACCTGTGTCTCGTATATCTCCCGCATTGGCAGGCAGGTTCTTTACCACTAGAGTTACCTGGGAAGTCCAAGAAAGCCACAGCCACATCTAGTCCCAGTGCCAGAATATTAAAGAACCAGTAGTCTTCAAGGCGTACTACAAATGACAGTACATTCTCTGACTATACAATATACTTGAATTTCAAGAGAATGGGAGAAGTGTATAAAAAAAGAAACCTGACTTCTGTTAAAATCCATTCGGCCACCAAGTAACAAACTTAGACAATGCATTCTCCCTATCTGTCATGTAATGCACAGTGAAATTTCCTTGTTGCTGCTGAAAAGATTCAGTCCAGAGGAATAAAAACTTTTTATAAAAATCACTGTCAAAGAAAAAAAAAAAAAAAAACAATCCCTCCAATAAGGAAAGAAACTTGGAAACCAGAAAAAAAAAAATCAAGCTGAAAGATTTTCACAATTCAATTATTTGAATTTCTGCTCCAGACACAACTAGTGATGTTCTAGTGCATATGGACTGTTTTAGAAACTCACACATATATTAATTTTTAAAACAAAGAGCAAACAAATGAGTACACTGCAGATGGCTCTCCATAAACATTTAATGAGTGAGTGAAATCATAAGAATTTTTATATTTTTTAAACACAAAATGAACACCTTCAATTGGGAGAGAAGAAACCAGCTGCCAGGGAATACAAGACAGACTGTATTATTGGTTTCTATGCTGTTATCCATGGGATTCCACCCAGATGTCCTTTAAATTATAGAAGAGGTATTTTCCTCAGAACAGCTTCTTAACTTATAATTTCATATGCTTTCTGATTCTGATATTTTTCAAATGGTTCATAATACTACATTGTCTTAAGCTTTTCACATCCATTATGTCATCTGCATGGCTCAGATGCTTGAGGAAGAAAGTATTATTAACTCTATTTTGCAGATGAGATTATTGAAGCAAAAAAAAAGGGGGGGGGTTAACTAAAAAGGCAAGGTTAGAAAAAAAAACAGGCAAGGTCACAAGTAAGCTTGAGAATCAGGAGTAAAACCACCAGTCTAGTCCTTCATTTTAGGCAAGTTGCTGTTTAAAAGACACTTAAAATACAAATCACTCCCACCCACCCACTCTTCTCCACCATTTGCTCAAGCAAAACAATTAAGTAGACTTTAAAGTGAACAGGAAATGACAGAACCAAAAATAACTGGGGTGTGGTCTCACCTCTGAAAAAGATTTCCAGCTGTGAATAAATGCAAACAATTCTGGCCAGACAAGATAACATTAGATCAGATTTAGAACCCAATACAACCAGGGGACCTTAGCTATAAATACAGTGACACCTTACTTTCTTAGAATAAACCTCAATATTTCAAACTCAGGAAAATGTAGATAAAAAGCAAGGTAAGTCACCAAGAAGCCACAATTGCTGTGCTCAAGTTCTCATGCTCAAGTTTCTACATACTAGACAAACCCATACAATCTAAGGGCTTGAAATCATTCATGTTTCATTTCTTTAAGAGTAATCTGATAACACAGTCATTTATAATTTCCCCAAAAAACAAATGTGAATCATACAGACTATGAGGGTGTTCACTGAACTATGGGCATGCCTAGCAATAAGTCAGCACCTGTATATTAGCTGCATTTTATTTGACTTTACTTCTGTATTTAACGATTTGAAAGGGTCATTTTAAAATGACCTTTGTATCTTTTATATCATTTCCTTTATAGCTTATTGCACGTTATGGTAGAAATTACGTGCGACAATGGCGATCAGAATTTGAGATCTGTAAAGGTCTGAGGACTACCACTAAGCTTCACTCAGATCCTATTTATTCTGACTTGACACACTATTCTGGTTTATCTGGTTTCCCTGCCTACTTCAGCTTATAAGTGGCAGATTAGAAGGGCATATTTTGACAGATAAAGAACAGTACTGAAGGAGATAAACTAAAAACAGACAAAAGCACTAAACTGGTATAGCAGTGAGGAGTCATTTTAGCACAGGAGGAAACTGCCAACACCCTTATACAGCAGAATGCACCGGCCATATTAACTGCATGGGACAGAAATTAATGTACATTATGATGACCTTGATTTATCAAAGAAGATTGTCTAATAGATTCTAAATCTTAAAGAAATGATTATATACCCTTGATGAGTTATATACTATGAAAACTGACACTAAAATGGTCAAAATAATTTAGCAGTTAAAGGGCTGTCAGTTATAGGACCAATTCTCTTAAATCTCTAATGATAGCAGACAAATGCTGAGGAGGTAAATCTCAAAAATCCCATTATATTTAATAAATATTATATAGTGTAGATAATTAACATTTATGATCAACACTTATGATGATGACTTTCTGAGTGGAAACTACATGATACATTAAAATTATATACTGCAGATAATCAACATTTATGATGCTTAATGTTTCTGGAGGTGGGGGGGCCCTAAGTTATAACTAAAACTCTTTCCCTTCATTGACCATTCAATCATTTTTCTCCACTAAGAGAAAAATGTTTTCTCATCACCAATCTTGGTTTCTTTTCTCCATATAATTACCAAAATAAAAAAAAATAAAAGTATTTTAAGAGTTCTCCCCACTTACAACTAACCCCTTTAATCTAGAGGTCACTAACACACCTGGATCTTGGTATATTCCCTTCTTATAAAATAAGTGCTTTCAAACCCAGTATTAAAACTCAGAGAGAAGAGTTGTACTTAAGTCTTATGTCTGAACAAAAGAAGCACATAAATTAGTGGTTATGTTTAAACCACTAATCTTATTTTAAGGGCAGAAACAACTACAACATAAGGAACACTTTAGTCGATGTTGGACACCTCAATCAGAGAATATCATTTTCCAAGTCTCTATGGCCAAAAGGAAAATGAAACAACAATCATGTCAAGAGATCTGTAGATCCCTTTCAAATATCATAAAATGAATTTATTTGTATTTATTTCACTATATTGTTCCTTTTAGTAATAACAGTGACGTGATGATCTGGAGAAAGTGGGCTAAAAGGTACATGGTATTCATACTTAAAAAAGGTTGGGGAAGGGGCAAGAAATATCTGACCTTTCAGAAGAGGAGCGGCAGAAAGATCTGACTTGGAAGAGCCTACTTAACACCCTGCCCACATCACCCTGGATGGCTTCCCCCCAGGTAAGAGACTAAAAAGATGGAGATCCAGACTCTATAGGGGTTGATAGGATTAGAAACACCCACCCTGCCTGGAAATCCGACACTACTGGAAATAAACGGGCAACCCCCAGCTAGCTACTGGTCCAGGTGCTACAGAAAACGCCCGGCGCCCCCGCCGGGCAGCCCCGATGGGGATCCCCGCCTCCCGTCTCCCACACCCCTCCAGGTCTTCCTCCGGGATGGGCGCCGCCCGGGACCCCGCCGCCCCCCCCGACTCCAGTCCTTGGCTCCTTCCCTCCCTCCGGCCCCGAGCCATCGCCCGGCCGAGGGCCGTTTCCCGCCGATCGACTGGAAGGCCTGGCCCGCTTGGCACCTTTGATGACGCGTTCGGTGGTGGAGAGGTGGAGGTTCCTCCCAGACATGATCCCCTCGGCCTCCTCCCGGTCCGGGGAGATCTCCAGACGTGCGCCCCCGCCTTCGCCTGCAGCGATCTCGGCTCCCCGGGGCCGGTCAACCGGCCGTGCCCCGGCCCCGCTTAATCAGGGCGGCCAAGGCACCAGAAGGAGGCGGCTGCAGCAGCCCGGCCTCGAATCCCACGGACACTATGCGGGCCCACTGACCGCTCCCTCCCGCGGCGCCGAGTCGGGAGCGCCCGCGACAGCAGATCAGGGAGGCTACGCGGGCAGCCGCGGCTGCGCGCGGCCGAGACTTGTGCGCGCGCGCGCGCGCTCCCACCCGACTCGGCACCTCCCCTGCTTCCCTGCGGCGCGCGCGCCGCCGCCGCCGCCGCGGTTACCGCGCCGAGGCCTTGAGCTCCGCAAGTTGCCCCGGCAGCTCGGTCGCCTGACCTCCAGCCCCAGGACAGGAGACAACCCCGGCTTTACCGTTCGCGCGGAGCCCCCGGACCCGCGCGGCCGCCCTCCGTACACGCGCCCTTCCTTTCTCTCCTCCAGCTTCCGAAAGTCGGTCTTCCCCCTCTCCTCTGCCTGCCCTCCCCTGCAGCTCTGACTGCTTCTCAGCTGCCTGCGCCGCCCGGGCCTGGAGCACCTAACACCGGGCCCTGGATCCCGCACCCAAAGGCCCAGCGGAACCGCGGCCATCTTGTGACCCGGCCCGAGCGTCCCGGCGGCTGTCTGGCGGAGCCGTGCGCATCCTGTCCGCCTGGGATCACTTTGCAGGGCGCCCTCGTCCTCCCAGACCTTCCCCACGGCGGGGTCTCCCCTCCACTCTGTCTCTAGGAGTCTATCAGTTTGATCCAGCTCCTTCCCACAGCTTACCCTCTCCCCAGTCACCAAACCCATTTAAACCCCTGGTTTAAGTTGTCACATTTGTCGAGAGAGCACCTAGTATATAGTGAGAATGATCGCGTGCATCCTAGTTCTAATCTAGTAGCGGGGAGTGGAGGGGGGTGGTTTCCGAGTCGGTGGATAAGAGCCCCCCCACACCCCCACACACACCCCGCCACGTGCCACAGCCTCCTAGCTTCCTTTCCACTTGTCAGAAAGGGGACCGCAGCCCCCTCCAGGGAGCCCTTGGGCCAGATCTCCTCTGTGCAGGAAACTGACCTGTAAGTTCTGCGTGCCACCTACACAGCTGGAAGCAGTCCTTCTTCCCCTTTGACACAGTGACACAGTACCTGCCTCCCCCGTCATTCTTACCGTGGAAAACGATGGGCAAGTCTCGGTAGAGTCAATAATCTGGCTGACCTTTTCTCTCCTTGAATTGTAAGCCTAGTATAGAAACTGTCTTTTAGTCTGCTGCTGCTGCTAAGTCGCGTCAGTCGTGTCCGACTCTGTGCGACCCCATAGACAGCAGCCCACCAGGCTCCGCCGCCCCTGGGAGTCTCCAGGCAAGAACACTGGAGTGGGTTGCCATTTCCTTCTCCAGTGCATGAAAGTGAAGAGTGAAAGTGAAGTCGCTCAGTCGTGTCCGTGTCCGACTCTTCTCGACCCCATGGACTGTAGCCCACCAGGCTCCTCTGTCCATGGGATTTTCCAGGCAAGAGTACTGGAGTGCGGTGCCATTGCCTTCTCCGATCTTCTAGCATAGTGCCTGGCAAAGACAAAAGTATTTTGATTTTAGTCCTAATAGGGGAATGTTAAAACTGGGATCCAAGGAGGTATATGCAAATTACAGGGAAACCGATCTTAACAGTCACTGTGGTGGCCAGTGAGTAAGTGGCTCTGTACATTTAGAGTAAATAAATATTTATTTCCTCAAGTGTACTAGCCATATTTGAAGCATTCACTAACTACCTGTGGCTAGTGACTAATTGGATGTGGTAGAATAAGACCTAATGCAAAGAGCCATCCCACTGGAAAAGACCCTGATGCTGGGAAAGATTGAAGGCAAAATGAGAGGAAGGGAGAGGATGAGATAGATGGTTCCTTAGTATCACTGACTCAATGGACATGAATCTGAGCAAACTCTTTAAGATAGTGAAGGACAGGGAGACCTGGCGTGCTGTAGTCCATGGGGTCTCAAAGAGTCAGGCACAACTGAGCGACTGAACAATAACAACAGACTAGGACACTTCCATCATCGCAGAAAGTTCTTTTGGACAGCTTCCAGCTAAAAGATTATAGAGCTTAACCCAAATCTCCTTTAACATAGATTTATGTAATGGCACCAACCTAGACAGCATATTAAAAAGCAGAGACATTACTTTGCCAACAAAGGTCCGTCTAGTCAAAGGGAGAAGAGGACGACAGAGGATGAGATGGTTGGATGGCATCACCAACTCAATGGATGTGAGTCTGAGTAAACTCTGGAAGTTGGTGATGGACAGGGAAGCCTGGCATGCTGCAGTCCATGGGGTTGCAAAGAGTCGGCCATGACTGAGTGACTGAACTGAGCTGACTGATGTAATGGGAGGTGATCTGGGCATATACACTAGAGTCAAACCCCAAAGTATGCTTTGCAGTTTTTTTTTTAATTGGAGGTTAATTGCTTTACAATGTGGTGTTAGTTTCTGCTATACAAGGAAGTGAATCAGCTATATGTATAAATATATCCCTTCCCACTTGTGTCTCCTTCCCACCCCACTCCCCCCAGCCTACCCCTCTAGGTCATAGTATATGAGCACAGAGCTGAACTTCCTGTGCTATACGGCAGCTTCCCACTAGCTAGCTATCTTACTTACACATGGTAGTGTACATATGTCAATCGTATTCATTCAATTCATGCCACCCTCCTCATCCCCACCTGTGTCCACATGTCCAGTCTGTACAACTGCATCTCTATTCCTGCCCTTGCCTTGCAGTTTTGACCTAAAGGCAATTCATGGCAACTCTAGGAAGGCAGGAGCCCTGCAGGAACTGGACAGATTTTGGTTCTGTGTTCTTGGGTCTTAATTTCAGGCTTTCACCAGAGAGAATTGTTCAGAGATTCTGAGGAAGTCCCTCAACTATGAAGTAACCAGAGCTTCACACCTCTATCAAACAGATCAACTTTCTAGTGGTCAAAAATACATTGGTTCCTCCTGCTGCTGCTGCTAAGTCACTTCAGTCGTGTCCGACTCTGTGCGACCCCATAGATGGCAGCCCACCAGGCTCCCCCCTCCCTGGGATTCTCCAGGCAAGAACGCTGGAGTGGGTTGCCATTTCCTTCTCCAATGCATGAAAGTGAAGTCGTTCAGTCATGTCCGACCCTCAACGACCCCATGGACTACAGCCTACCAGGCATAGTAGAGGCTAAAATTCATCTAGAAGAATGTACACAAGATGACTAAAAACAATGAGTTTAAGAAAACACTGCAAACTGACATGAAGAGATGGGTTATTCAATAATAGTAGTGGGGAAATTAACCAACTATCTGGATCTCAGATATATCTTTGTTTGTTCATTTTTGTTTGTTTGGTTTATTTCTTTTGTTTTCTTTGTTTTTTGGTCACACTGGGAGGCATGCAGGATCTTAGTTCCCTGACCAGGGATCAAACACGTGCCTCCTGCAGTGAAAGTGCAGAGTGTTAACCACTGGACTGAGCTATGGAAGTCCTTGGATCTCAAAGTGGAGCCACATTTTAACACCAAACTTCATAAGTAATAAATATGAGAATTAAAACAAGGTGCTATTTTTTACATAGAAAATTGGAAAGTATTTTTAAAAGGTGATACTGTTGGTAGTACATCATGAAAAACGCTGGGATGGAGGAAGCATAGGCTGGAATCAAGATTGCTGGGAGAAATATCAATAACCTCAGATATACAGATAACACCACCCTTATGGCAGAAAGCAAAGAAGAACTAAAGAGCCTCTTGATGAAAGTGAAAGAGGAGAGTGAAAAAGTTGGCTTAAAGCTCAACATTCAGAAAACGAAGATCATGGCATCTGGTCCCATCACTTCATGGCAAATAGATGGGTTAACAGTGAGTCAGTGATGCCATCCAACCATCTCATCCTCTGTCGTCCCCTTCTCCTGCCATCAATCTTTCCCAGCATCAGGATCTTTTCCAGTGAGTCAACTCTTCGCATCAGGTGGCCAAAGTATTGGAGTTTCAGCTTCAGCATCAGTCCTTCCAATGAATATTCAGGGCTCCAATTTTTCTGGGCTCCAAAATCACTGCAGATGGTGATTGCAGCCATGAAATTAAAAAACGCTTACTCCTTAGAAGGAAAGTTATGACCAACCTAGACAGCATATTGAAAGGCAGAGACATTACTTTGTCAACAAAAGTCCGTCTAGTCAAGGCTATGGCTTTTCCAGTGGTCATGTATGGATGTGAGAGTTGGACAATAAAGAAGCTGAGCACCGAAGAATTGCTGCTTTTGAACCGTGGTGTTGGAGAAGACTCTTGAGAGTCCCTCAGATTGCAAGGAGATCCAACCAGTCCATCCTAAAGGAAATCAGGCCTGAATATTCATTGGAAGGACTGATGCTGAAGCTGAAACTCCAATACTTTGGCCACCTGATGCGAAGAGCTGACTCATTGGAAAAGATCCTGATGCTGGGAAAGATTGAGGGCAGGAGGAGAAGGGGATGACAGAGGATGAGATGGTTGGATGGCATCACCGACTCAATGGACATGGGTTTGGGTGAACTCTGGGAGTTGGTGATGGACAGGGAGGCCTGGAGTGCTGCGGTTCATGGGGTCGCAAAGAGTCAGACATGACTGAGTGACTGAACTGAACTGTTGGTAGAATTATAAATTAGCACAATTTCTCTGGAAAGGAATTTGGTAGTATCAATCAAAGAAGATATATGTATGGCCAATGAGAAGACTCAGCGTTATCAGTCATGAGGGAAATGCTGAGATACCATTTTACTAACCTAGAAGAGCTGAAATTAGAACTTCCCTGGTGGTACAGTAGGTAAGAATCCACCTGCTAATGCAGGGGACACAGTTTCAATCCCTGGTCCAGGAAGATCCCACATGCTGAGGGGCAACTAAGCCCATGCACTATAACTACTGGAGCTGTGCGCTACAACTGCTGAAGCCAGCCACTCACCCTTGAGCCTGCGCTCTGCAACCGTAGAAGCTACCACAATGAGAATTCCATGCACCTCAACAAAGAGTAACCTCTGCTCACCACAACTAGAGAAAGCTTGCATGCAGCAATGAAGACCCAGTGCAACCAAAAATAAAAAACAAAAATTTTTTTAAAAAGCTGAAATTAAAAACTCTCAACATGTAAGTGTTGGCAAGGATGGGAGCAACTGGAACTCTTCTGCATTGCTGGTGGGAGAGTAAAATGCTACAACTACTTAGGAAGTTTGATATAAAAGTTAAATACATACCTACAGTATTACTCAGTAATTCTACTCTTGGGTATTTTACCCAACAGCCTTATAATAACCCAGCAAAAATACCCAATACTACTCAGATAATAAAAAGAAAATAATTAATGATGTATGTAACAATATGGATGAATCTTAAAAACATTATGGTGAACAAAAGAGGCAAGACACAGGACTTCCCTGGTGGTCCAGTGGCTAAGACTCCATGCTCCCAATGCAGGGAGCTCAGGTTCAGTTCCTGGTCAGGGAACTAGATACCACATGCTGCAACTAAGAGTTTGCATGCCTGCAACTGAAAAGATCCTACATGCCTGCAGCTAAGACCCAATGCAGCCAAATAAATTTTTAAAGAAACGAAGAAGCAAGACATGAAATAGACACTATATTATTTCATTTGCACAGGAAAATGGTTCAATGAAGTATGACACTGGATGGAACATTATACATTATGAAAAAATCATACTTTAGATGGAAAGATATTTGATATCATGAGAAAAATCTCAGGAGATAAGCGAAAAAGTACAATATGGACTTCATGTTGTTAACAAACGAGCTAATGTCTGCATAAAAAGGCTAGGAGGAAATGTTAATATAGTCATTCACTCAATAAATATTAATTCAATGTCATCTATGCCAAGTACTGTGCTAGGCAGTAGGGATACAGCGATGAACTGAAATCAACACAGTTCATACCACCGTGGAGCATTAGCTAATGACGAAAAGATGTTAAAAGTAGCCATCTCTTAGTGGCATGATTAAGAGTTACTTATATAAAAATAAGAGGAAAAAAAAGAAAGAAAAGAGTCACAAAAAATGAACCATAATTTTCCATATTTTCTATGGTAAGAAAGTATTACTTTATAACTAGGAGAAAAAAAATTTTAAGTGCTCTTATCTTTCAAAGTCCTATTGTCTATGCCTATTTCCAGTAGCATTAAGTATTTATTTGGAGAACTTTCTGAGAGACTTCTCTGATCAAAACAAACAAAACATCTAGTACCATTCAATAAAAAAAGAAAACTCTAAGTTTCCCTTCAAAAACAATTTTTCTTTTAAGTAAATAAGGCTTTAATGTACTGGTGGCGGTGGTAATGTTTTTATATTAATTCATTATATTAATATTAAGTCATTATATTAATAGCTCCTGGCAACAACTGCAGAGTCTACCCACCTAGCCAAGGTCACTTGCATCTTCATTTCACCGATGTATTTGACTCTCTTTCCTTTTACTTTCTGCTTTGGTCAGAATTGACTAAATATTTAAAACTACCAAGATTCATGCTTAATTAGCAATCCTACTAATTTCTTCAAATCTAGGTTTCCATGGTACAGGGCCTGTGAGACTTGTTTTATTTCCTTATGAAACTCCCTCAGCACTTCAAAAACCTTAATTAATGACTAACTCTTTTGAGAAATAATTATGAATGCTCTTAGTTTAACAAAAGCAAAAGGAAACCTAGTTTCCACTGTTTTATAAAAGTAACCTGGCTTTAGTTTCTGTATGAAGCTATTAAATATTAAACTTCTGTGTTAAATGGAGGCAAGAGAACTGCAGAATATTTTTAAAATGAATAAAATGAGCATTTCTAAAATAGCAACAAAGAGTAAAAGGTATTTTATAGTGTATAATTTTTAATTTTATATGAAAAGTACTACATAAATGTTTTTATTAGTAATACATATGATATGGACATCACATACTAATATTTCATTTATCTCTTTCTATATGAGTGCATTTGGGCTTCCCAGGCAGGAGATGTGGATTCAATCCCTGGGTTGGGAAGATCCCCTGGAGAGATAATAGCAACCCACTCCAGTATTCTTGCCTGGGAAATTCCACTGAAGAGGAGGCTAGCGGGCTATAGTTCATGGGGTCACAAAGAGTCAGACACTGAACACACACACATGAGTGCATTTAACTCTGATTATATTACCTTGGCATGAATACCCCACACACCAACAGTCGAGGTCTAAACAAAATTAGCAAATTTATATTTAAAAAAATTTTTTTTTTTTTGCAATTGGAAAAACATGACCCAAAGGAACACTCTACCCATCATAGCCTGATATGAAAGTAGTAATCTCTATAGACACGTGAAAAAAAAGCACTAAGGAAAGTCTTGCCTGGTGTGCTGCAGTTCATGGGGTTGCAAAGAGTCAGACACAATTTAGCGACTGAACAACAACAAATATATATTTACAGGTTAATATTCAGGTCATTTGGGGGGTAATGTGCAAGCCTCTGAAGTGTGTTACCCCTTGGTCTTCCTGGGAGAACCCACTACTATAACTGCACCAGGATTAAGGGGCCCCCCAAAGTTGCCCATGATTACTTTTTTTAAAAATCATGTCAAAACGGGAAAAGATGGTAATAGTCATCACTGGCTACATAATACAGTCCAGTCTAGGAGAGCAGAATTTAATACCTCTGTCACCGTTGGGCTCCAGCATTCCACAGGTGAGAGAGGCCACAGGTAAATGTCAGGGGCATTCATTCATCAAGTTGCTTGGGCCAAAAATTTACAGCGGGAGCAGGCAGAGGGGGAGGCCAGTCCTCACATCATGTCCTATAAACTTACACCCCCTACAGTCCATTTCCCATAAAACAGATCCTTTTCAACTAAAAACAAACACCAGTCCAGGTTCGATGCAGGATACAGGATGCTTGGGGCTGGTGCACTGGGATGACCCAGAGGGATGGTACAGGGAGGGAGGTGGGAGGGGGGTTCAGGATGGGGAACATGTGTACACTCGTGGCAGATTCATATGGATGTATGGCAAAATCAATACAATATTGTAAAGTAAAAAATAATGATAAACAAACAAACAAAAAAACCCTCAAGTGTCTCTTTTTCTAAAAGTGATCTCCTTCTTAGTAGACTTCTGTCTAATTCATCGTTCTCAGCTCAAACCTCTTTCCCTCCATCCACTACATTTCAGACCTAGTGGCCTTATACAGGATATACTGTAATTTATACAAATAGCCTCAAACAGACCAAATTCATTTCTGTCCCAGAGCTCTTGCATTTCCTGAATATTCATTGAAAGGACTGATGCTGAAGCTCCAATACTTTGGCCACCTGATGTAAAGAGCTGACTCACTGGAAAAGACCCTGATACTGGGAAAGATTGAAGGCAAAAGGATAAGGGCAACAGAGAATGTGATAGTTAGATAGCATTACCGACGCAATGGACATGATTTTGAGCAAACTCCAGGAGATAGTGAAGAACAGAAAAGGCTGGCATGCTGCAATCTATGGGGTTGCAAAGAGTCAGACACAACTGAGCAACTGAACAACAACAAAATTGCTCAGAACATTCTTTTCCTAGATCTTCCCAAGGCTGCCTCCTCATTACTCTCAACTCAGGTGCATCTCCTGAAGGCTAGCCTTCCCTAACCACTGTACTACCTAAAGCTACAACACCCACCACTCTCTGCCTCATTTCCATAAATTAATTTATCTGTAGCATGTCTACTCTCACTTCTTAAGGGGGTATCTTTGTCTGTTTTGTTCACTGCTGTTACGTTGTCATGCTGACCATGGCCTGAGGTTAGAGGTTAATAATTTGTTGAATTCATGAATATCTTCTTACTCTGGTCCTAAGCAGAAGTTCTTAACTTGTGGTACAGGGATTTCAAATCATTCCCTCCCCATCCAGCTCCCAACTATAAATGAAATCAAGGTATTGAGTTTATTTTCAAGTGCTTTGGGGTGTATGTGAGAAATGTATAGGAAAGCATTTATTTTTCATTTTCTTGAAGGAATCCAGACAACAAAGTGTTAATGACCGCTGATACAGAGTTTTAATTTACAAAGCACTGTCCCTTAAAAAAAAAGTTCTTCTTTTGGCCGCCCTGCATGATGGAACCTGAGCCCCCTGCAACGCAGTCTTAAACCACTGGACCATCAGGGAAGTCCCTAAAGTTTCTTACACATTTAATTCTCTTACATTTATGCAGATAGACAGTATAGAAATGATCTTTTCTACCTCATAGATAAAGTCATTGAGGTGTGGAGACATTAAACAAATCAGAGTTTGCACAGCCAGTCAATGACGGAATTCATACAAATCCATTCTCTGGACTCAAAATACTTTGCCCTGTTGGCTGAAGACCAAGACAGAATCCACTCTTGCTTAACTTCATTTGTTTCCAAAAGCATCAAACTTAAACATTTTTCTAAGAGCTTTGTTATTTAAACTAGTTTATAAGACTGCATTAAAATTTTTGATGAAAATAGTTATCGTCAGCTAGATCAAGGCAGTTTTTTTCAAGCAAAAATTTAATGTATGGACCAAGGAGTGCAAAACAGTTTTCCATTAGGTTAAGTGGAACATAATTGAGGAAATAGCTTTGCAAGGATAAATATAACAAATGAAAGTAATGTTGAGATCTCTAATGTTTAGATTTTATCTGCCCTTTCAGTTAGGATGCACAACTGAACCATCTATCCTAAAAAATCAATTTAATCTACTTTTTAAAAAAAGTTAGGTTTCCCAGAAAAGAAAAATCTAAATTTAATCTCTTTCCTCTGCTCATGCAGTTTTCAAGAGGAATGGGATGGAGGGACCTACATTATTCGGATTAAACCATGTACATTTGGGGCAAAGACATTTCTCCTCAAGGGCGATGCCTGTGTAATAACCGATATGGGAAAAGAATCTAAAAAAGAATGGCTGTATGTATATGTATAACTGATTCACTTTGCTGTGGGTGTGAAACTAACACAACATTATAAATTAACTATACTCCAATTGATAAAAAAGTGGGGGCATGCCTATAGGATACAACCAGACACCGGCTTCAAAAGAGCTTGTTTCATTAACCTCAAGGATTTATGGGGAACATGCCACTTGAAAGAATCTCCTATTCTGGGAGGATACAGTAGATCAAAGAGAATTTTTTCCTTCCTTATGAGAGTCTATAATTAAAGACCTAATCCTTTATTTTAAGGAAGAAAAAAAAATGTTCTCCTTTATTGAATTAGTTGTTTTCCTCTCCTTAAAATGCACATGGTTAACATGTTTTGGAAGGAATTTCCTTTTAACTGGCCTGTCATTCTTAGATTTTGGTGCATTTAAAAATGTTAGCCTGGGGCTTCTTTGGTGGTCCATTAGACTCCCGTCTTCTAGTGCAGGGGGCGCAGGTTCAATCCCTTCTTGGGGAACTAAGATCCCACATGCTTGGTGGCCAAATAAATAAATAAAATAAAAAATGTTAGCCGAGCAATGTGTGTTCCTGGCATCTTGGGACCTGTCACTTCCCCAGGACAATATGAAGCCCAGCGCCCAGTCCCTGCCACCAGCAGAGGCCCAGTTCTGTGCAGAACAAGGATGGCAAATGGAAGGACAGCCCTACTGAAGACGGCTTGTTACTCTCACTGGCAATCACATAAGCAAGAAGCCTGAATCCATTTACTTATGGGGTGTGTCTACAGCTAGGTACAGGCGGCAACAACCACTGTATCCAGAATTTCTCCACTGAGGACAAGTTCAAGTTCCACTTTGGGATCCAAGGGCCTCACGTGGGCAGCTGTGGTTCCCACAGGTGTGGCATGTTCACTAGTGGAGGCCTTATTATGGTAGACTGTGATAACCATCGGGTCAGCATCTTTTCTTCTGAGGGCAGGTTCAAGACAGAGATTGGACCAGGTGGCCTTGAGGGCCCCAAGAGAGTGGCCACAGAACAGATGGTGACAGGCTATGCATCTTAAGCGTCCGGGCCAGTGGCAAGCTGGTTGGCCATTTCGGAGGCCGTGGGGCCACTAACCACTACTATGTAGTGCCTGTGGCTCAGATGGTAAAGAGTCTGCCTGCAATGCAGTTTAGACCTGGGTTCGATCCCTGGGTCGCGAAGATCCCCTGGAGAAGAGAATGGAAACCCACTCCGGTCTTGCCTGGAGAATTCCATGGACAGAGGAGCCTGGCTATAGTCTATGGGATCGCAGAGTCAGACACAATTGAGCGACTAACACTTTCACTTTGTGAACAAGAATGCAATTGTAGTGATAGGTTTCCATAAATGTTCATGGAGGTGGACACCACTGGCAGAGTTCCTCTTCAGGTTTGCCTCCCACAGGAGGCAGTGGACCCTTCAATGCCTCCACGGGGTTAGCTGTGGACTTCAGGGGGAGCCCCCTTGTGGCTGACAGAGGAAGTGCAGTCTCCAGCCATTCCAAGGCTCTGGCTCCTTCCAGTCCTTGTATCAAGTCTGCAGAGCCACTACAGCGCCACAGGGCCCGGCACTGACCACAGGTGCCCATGAGGTGGTGGCCTATGCTGGTGTCTAAGAACATAATCAGCAATCTATCATAGGAACGGAAGAGATTTATTTGAGCCACACTAAGGACGATAGCTTGGAAGACAGCATCGCAGATAACTCTGAAGAACTGCTCTGGAGAGACCGGGTTTTCAGCAGTTTTATGTGTTGTCAGAACAAAGAGGGCATCCCTGGTAGCTCAGGCAGTAAAGACTCTGCCTGCAACCCAGGAGACCCAGATTCAATCCCTGGGTCGGGAAGATCCCCTGGAGAAGGGAATAGCAACCCACTCCAGTATTCATGCCTGGAGAATTCCGTGGACGGAGGAGCCTGGCGGGCTATAGTCCATGGGGTCACAAAGAGTCAGACACAACTGAGCGACTAACAGACACACACACACACACAGAACAAAGAGCACTCAACAAGTCAGGGAGATATTCCTTCAAGGTTTTTGTTTTTGTTTTAAAAAAAGCACATATACAGAGTCAGTTTGACCTGGGCACCCAGGAAGGGAGTTTTATCATTGAAGGAATATCAGCACTGGTGTCCCAGGAAGAGAGACATTGAATCTTTACTTTTCACACAGACATTCTTTACTTTGGGTCAGTGTACCCTTTTCTTAATCATTAAAG
The DNA here is from genome assembly GCF_014754425.2 of Oryx dammah. NCBI lineage: Eukaryota > Metazoa > Chordata > Mammalia > Artiodactyla > Bovidae > Oryx > Oryx dammah. The sequence continues at coordinate 68,273,643 of NW_024070185.1, read as the reverse complement.
CAGATGTACAATGTATGTTTGATATGCCACAAACAAGGCTGTTTTAGTTAGCATAAAATTCAAGTTAGGTCATGTGTAAGCCAGAATGACTTCCCCAGACCGCAATATGTGAATACTTTATCACTGCTAATCAGAAATGGCAACCCACTCTAGTATTTTTGCCTGGGAAATCCTATGGACAGAAGAGCCTGGTGGGCTACCGTCCACAGGGTCACAGAGTCGGACAGGACTTAGGGACTAAACAACAACAAGTGGCTGTTTTCAGGTCTATGCTACACTAGTGGCCGCACAGAGACCCTGCCTAGTTCATGCAGGGAAATACCAAGGGGTGACTGGACCAGAGGGTCTGGCCAGGAGGTGGGCCACAAATCTGGCAGCACGGAATGTGGGCTGGGGGCATGGGTGCCCTCCCTTTCCCCATCTCCCAAACTCAGGATTGCTCTTTGGTTTTTTCCTTTGGCTATACCATGCAGCATGCAGGATCTTAGTTCCTGCATTGGGAGTGCAGAATCTTAACCACTGGACCATTAGGCGCATGCATGCTAAGTTCCTTTAATCATGTCCAACTCTTTTCCACCTTCTGGACTGTAGCCTACCAGGCTACTCTGTCCATGGAATTCTCCAGGCAAGAATAATGGAGTGGGTTGTCATTTCCTACTCCATGGAATTTCCCAACCCAGGGATCGAACCCACATCTCATATCTCCCACATTGGTTCAGTTCAGTTCAGTTCAGTCGCTCAGTCGTGTCCGACTCTGCAACCCCATAGACCGCAGTATGCCAGGCCTTCCTGTCCATCACCAACTCCCGGAGTTTACCCAAACTCATGTCCACTGAGTCGGTGATGCCATCCAACCATCTCATCCTCTGTTGTTTCCTTCTCCCGCTGCCCTCAATCTTTTCCTGCATCAGGGTCTTTTCAAATGAGTCAGCTCTTCGCATCAGGTGGCCAAAGTATTGGAGTTTCAGCTTCAGTATCAGTCCTTTCAATGAACACTCAGGGTTGATCTCCTTTAGGATGGACTGGTTGGATCTCCTTGTCCAAGGGACGCTCAAGAGTCTTCTCCAACACCACAGTTCAAAAGCATCAATTATTTGGCGCTCAGCTTTCTTTGTAGTCCAACTTTCACATCCATACATGAGTACTGAAAAAACCATAGTCTTGACTGGACGAAACTTTGTTGGCAGAGTAATGTCACTGCTTTTTAATATACTGTCTAGTTGTCATAACTTTCCTTCCAAAGAGTAAGCGTCTTTTAATTTCATGGCTGCAGTCACCATCTGCAGTGATTTTGGAGCCCAGGAAAATAAAGCCAGCCACTGTTTCCACTGATAGGCAGGTTCTTTACCGCTAGTGCCAGCCACCTGGGAAGCCCACTAGGTAAGTCCCTTTTTATTCAGTTGTTGCTTTAACTGGGTGGGCCTATACTGTGGTCTCAAAGATGTGTACCTTCCTTATACATCTCCCCTGTCCCTTCAGTGTGCTCCCCACCACCAGGCTAGGGCCAGAACAGCCTTTTACTCCAGGTCTGGTTGTCTGCCTACCACCCCCTTCACGGACAGTGATAACAATACCCCATCACTCCTATTAAATGACTTCACATACACACACACACACAAAGCCAAATACAGGATGATATATACTTTAAGAGTACATTTCATTTAGAGTCACCTCATCAAAGATTTCTTTTCAATATGCTATTTGAGATTCCTTGTTTCAAAGAGACTCAGCACATGTTTCTGGGCTCCCTATGGGGGGAAAAATTGTAAAAGGTGTATAAAAGGAATGATCATGGCTCACAAGAAATGGCAAAGAAAACAAAAGAAAAACCTACAAAACACTTAAAATGTATGGAGACTTGTTATGTTTTTTGACGTTTTGATGTTATGCTTATGTTTGAATGTTATGATAGATGCACACTTATGCTGTTTCCAGTCATAAAAAAGGAACATTCTGAAAACAAATTTTCTTTTCAGGGGCCTCTCCTTGGAATTTCCTGATGGCTTTCTTTTAATGTGTATACTTATAAAAACCTTTGTGGATTATTTTCTGAGTTTATTCTTAGGCAACCTCAGAAGATAAGCAAACCACAGATGGAGAAAAAATATTCAGAACCTAATGGAAGAAAGAATTCCTTCTTGGCTTCTGATCGTCAGAAGTAGAGCACTTTTGGATTACTCCTTAACTATAATTGATGCCACTGTTTCAGAATCCCACCCACTGCCAGGGTCAAAGATTGTTCTTATACAGGAAGCATAGTCTGTGAACTCCCTTCCTTCTTTTAAAATAAACCTTGAAGAGACATCTGGCAAGAACTGTGATGTTGGAGAGAAAAATATTTTGGGGCTGACAGCTCTAAACATACTTAGCTGAGAGCTGATAAGGACCTATGGATCTTTTCCAACAACCTTTTCTTTTTTTTTTTTTTCTATTTAAATAGAATGGAATTCAGTTTATTTCAGAAGGATGGAAAGGATTCACTTCCTCTGGGATTTAAACCTGTCATTCTTGAGAAGTCCAGGTATATCACATTAGATCATTCAGTTCAGTCGATCAGTTGTGTCTGACTCTTTGCGACCCTATGAACCACAGCACGGCAGGTCTCCCTGTCCATCACAAACTCGCAGAGTCCCCCCAAACCCATGCATTGAGTCGGTGATGCCACCCAGCCATCTCATCCTCTGTCGTCCTCTTCTCCTCCTGCCCTCAATCTTTCCCAGCATCAGGGTCTTTTCCGATGAGTCAGCTCTTCGTATCAGGTGGTCAAAGTATTGGAGTTTCAGCTTCAGCATCAGTCCTTCCAACAAACACTCAGGACTGATCTCCTTTAGAATGGACTGGTTGGATCTCTTTGCAGTCCAAGGGACTCTCAAGAGTCTTCTCCAACACCACAGTTCAAAAGTATCAATTCTTCGGCGCTCAGCTTTCTTTATTGTCCAACTCTCACATCCATATATGACCACTGGAAAAACCATAGCCTTGACTAGACAGACCTTTGTTGACAAAGTAATGTCTCTGCCTTTCAATATGCTGTCTAGGTTGGTCATAACTTTCCTTCCAAGGAGTAAGCGTCTTTTAATTTCATGGCTGCAATCACCATCTGCAGTGATTTTGGAGCCCAGAAAAATTAAGTCAGCCACTGTTTCCACTGTTTCCCCATCTATTTGCCATGAAGTGATGGGACTGGATGCCATCTTAGTTTTCTGAATGCTGAGCTTTAAGTCAACTTTTTCACTCTCCTCTTTCACTTTCATCAAGAGGCTCTTTAGTTCTTCTTCTGTTTCTGCCATAAGGGTGGTGTCATCTGCATATCTGAGGTTATTGCTATTTCTCCCAGCAGTCTTGATTCCAGCTTGTGCTTCCTCCAGCCCAGCGTTTCTCATGATGTACTCTGCATATAAGTTAAATAAGCAGGGTGACAATATACAGCTTTGATGTACTCCTTTTCCTATTTGGAACCAGTCTGTTGTTCCATGTCCAGTTCCAACTGTTGATTCCTGACCTGCATACAGATTTCTCAAGAGGCAGGTCAGGTGGTCTGGTATTCCCATCTCTTTCAGAATTTTCCACAGTTTATTGTGATCCACAGAGTCAAAGGCTTTGGCATAGTCAATAAAGCAGAAATAGATGTTTTCCTGGAAGAGTGTGAAAATCTTTAATAAAAGAGATGAGCATTTTGTCTTCTAGTAAATCAAAAACCCTGTATTGACATTTGGTGCCCTTATTTCTCAAAACAGATTTTGTTCAAATCAGTCTCAGCATCACTGAATGGTAAAGACAAATGTGCAGAAGCAACTTGATAGAAGGGCATTCACCTTCCACCAAAAATTAACAGTATTACAAAGAGATGGCTAAGATCAAAGTTTTAATCTTTTTAGTGACCTGTTTACTTTGCTCAGCTCTATCCTAGGTTGTTGTTTCATCACTAAGCTGTGTCTGACTCTTTTTCAACCCCAGGGACTGTAGCCCACCAAGCTCCTCTGTCCATGGGATTTCCCAGGCAAGAATACTGGAGTGAGTTGCCATTTCCTTCTCCAGGGATCTTCCTGACCCAGGGATCGAATCCCTGTCTCCTTCATTGGCAGGTGGATTCTTTACCACTCACTGAGCCACCAGGGAAGCCCACTCTATTCTATCCTGGCCACAAACTCACCTCTCTCAAACTTCTCTCTCTAAAGAAGGACGAGGAAACAAGCAATTAGCAAAACCAACACCAAAGACAGTAAAAACACAACAGGAACTGCTGCCAGTGCATAAGGAGCCCTTCTATCAACACAAAGCTTGCAGGCATTCCATTTGATCTTTTCATTCATTCTTACTGTGCGGCAGGTGCTGGAATCACAAGAGAAACCAGGTAGAGCCTCTACCAGAAGGAAGCTGGTGTATAAAGAACAAGCAACTACAATGCAAGCCCAGTAACTCATAAGCACAGGGAGGCATTAATCCCACCTGGGCAGGTGACCCGGAGGAGGCACAAGCCGAGGATGGAGTGGATATCATTTTGAATAACTGCATTAGAAGCTAGTCCAATACAGCTACTTAATGCGATTTAAAATTCCAATAGAAGCCACTTAATATATTATTCTTGAGTTAAAAAAAAAAAAAAAGGACTGAGAAACAGGCATTTGGGAATTTCTATGTAGTAATAAGACAGCATCAATTCTTTTTTCCCCAAGTCTTTATTCAATTTGTTACAATATTGTTTCTGTTTTATGTTTTAATTTTTTGGCCATCTGGCATGTGGAATCTTACCTACCAGACCAGGGATTGAACCTGCAACCCCTGCATTGGAAGGCAAAGTCTTAATCACTGGACTACCAGGGAAGTCCCTAGCATCAGTTCTTTTACCCTACTGTTCATTTTTGTTGTCGAAGATAAGTAACAGACCCCTGCTCTTTTGAATAAATTGGAGAAAGAGCAGATTTAGAATTTTAAATCTCATGACAGAACTTTTCCCTGTGAGACATTCAGCAGACATGGTTTGAATGAACCAAGTATATTCTTCTGCTTCATTGACTACACTAAAGTCTTTGAGTGGATCACAACAAACTGGAAAATTCTTAGAGATGGAAATACCAGACCACCTTACCTGCCTCCTGCGAAACCTGTAGGTAGGTTAAGAAGCAACAGTTAGAACGGACATGGAACCATGGTCTGGTTCCAAATTGGGAAAGGAGTATGTCAAGACTCTATATCGTGACCCTGCTTATTTAACTTATATGCAGAGTACATCATGCGAAATGCTGTGCTGTGTCAGGAAGCATTTAACAGGAAGCTTCCTGTGTGCTGTTTTGGATCTGTCAGGAATTAAGAAGAGAGGCAAGCCTCTCCCAGGGGCTGAGGAATCCAGACATTTCCTTCATTCGTTTTTCTATACGGTAATAAGTACCCTCTTCCTTCTTGTGAACCATGCGGTAAAATGGTTGTTTACAACTCTCTGTCTTTAATATGGATCGCCTATGTTTTTTAAGTCTGGAATTTTAATGTTTATCTTTGCTGAGAATAACTACTTTGTAAGACAGTATATATCCCCACACCACGTTGATTAAAACACCTTTGTTCCATCAGAGCTCTGGTCCCCGTGTCTTTCTTTCTCTTTTTCAGGCTGATCCCTTGGAGTGCAGAGGCTCTCTGAGTTCACTTTCCTGCCTGGGCTTCTAAGACCCTCTTGAGAAGGCACTCTGCACCTTCACCCCATAGAGAGGGCACCTAAGGCCCCGTGCAGGGGCTTTATTGGCTTTCTGCGTAAACCAAGGAATATCAGCCTCTTTCTCTCTCTTTTACTTTCTCATCGGTTGACTCCAGACCACCAGGTTCCGGTCCATTAAACGACCTCAACAGTGCTGGATGAAGCACAAGTTGGAGTCAAGATTGCTGGGAGAAGTATCAATAACCTCAGATATGCAGACACCACCACCCTTATGGCAGAAAGCAAAGAGGAACTAAAAAGCCTCTTGATGAAGGTGAAAGAGAATGGAAAAGCTGGCTTAAAACTCAACATTCAAAAAACTAAGATCATGGCATCCGGCCCTATCACTTCATGGCAAATAGATGGGGAAACAATGGAAACAGTGACAGACTTTATTTTCTTGGACTCCAAAATCACTGCAGATAGTGACTGCAGCCTTGAAATTAAAAAACACTTGCTCCTTGGAAGAAAAGCTATGACAAACATAGACAGCCTATTAAAAAGCAGAAACATTACTTTGCCGGCAGAGGTCTGTATAGTCAAAGCTATGGTTTTTCCAGTGGTCACGTATGGATATGAGAGTTGGACTATAAAGAAAGCTGAGGGCTGAAGAATTGATACTTTTGAACTGTGGTGTTGGGGAAGACTCTTGAGAGTCCCTTGGACTTCAAGGAGATCAAACCAGTCAATCGCAAAGGAAATCAACCCTGAATCTTCATTGGAAGGACTGATGCTGAAGCTGAAACTCTTAATACTTTGGCCACCTGATTTGAAGAGCTGAGTAGTTAGAAAAGACCCTGATGTTGGCAAAGATAGAAGGTAGGAGGAGAAGGGGATGACAGAAGATGAGATGGTAGGATGGCATGACTGACTCAATGGACATGAGTTTGAGCAAGCTCTGGGAGATGTGAAGGACAGGGAAGCCTGGAATGCTGCAGTCCATGGAGTCGAAAAGAGTCGGACACAACTGAGCGACTGAACAACAAATATTCTCCAAGTTTCAAATCACGGATTTGTACAAGTGAAAACAGTATGACAGAAAGTTCTTTTTAGGAGACACCGTCCATCACTGATAAAGTCATGGGCTCCATTAAAAGATAAGTTAATCATTTTAAAGTGAGCATGTTATACTATCCGAGGTTCCTTCTAAAGTGAAAGTGAAAGCCGCTCACTCATGTCTGACTCTTTGCAACCCCATGGACTTTACAGTCCAAGGAATCCTCCAGGCCAGAATACTGGAGTGGGTAGCCTTTCCCTTCTCTAGGGGATCTTCCCAACCCAGGGATCGAACCTAGGTCTCTAGCATTGCAGGCAGATTCTTTACCAGCTGAGCCACAAGGGAAGTCCAAGACTACTGGAGTGGGTAGCCTATCCCTTTGCCAGCGGATCTTCCTGACCCAGGAATCAAACTGGGGTCTCCTGCATTGCAGGCAGAATCTTTACCAACTAAAAGGTGGACCAGTAAAAGGAAGCTTTATGTTAGTGAGACATCATCGCCACCTTGTGTTCAACAGTTTTCATTACACCTACCTTACTGCAAAAGATGACACAGGATTCAACAATTATAGAATATAGCTTTATTTATAGAATCTTACAAATAAAAACATTTACAGTCCACATAACTTAAGTTTATTTTATTTTCTAATTTATCTTCATAACACCTGAGTCATTTAAAAAAATACTGTGATGGAATTGCAGAACTGTAAAATAAAATATGAATAATAAAATCTAACCTCCCTCTTGCAAAAATCAGACAACCTTTTGTTTCTTTTAAAGCAGATTTCCAACATATTGCTATCTCCATATTACCATGTGGAAGAGGATTTACTAAAAACAGGTCTTAGGATACCATAAAAGAGAAGCTTTCTTTTTAAAACCCAGGGTGAAGGACCAGTGAAAGGGAGACCTAAGTTGACATGAGACACAAAAACCCTTGGAGGCAAGGACAGAAGGAGACCTCCAAGCCACGGGAGGGTGAGAGGCAGCAGAAGCCCCCCTCTGGAGTCACGGCTCCTGCACGTTCCACATACTTTCTTGGTTATTCTTGGAGAAAGGTGGTCCACAAAGGGAGAGAGGCTGAAGACGCTAATGCCAGACGTGAAATAAGTCCTCAGAACTTGCTACTCCTCAGACTTCTAATGTGTACAAATGCTTTCTTCAAAAAGAAACTGCCACATTTTCGATTCACGAGGCAAATCTGTTGCCAATAGCAACAGGTAATCCGTTGCACAATTTCAGTGTCTCTACCCCTTCTAAGCTCCAACTGGGACTGGCCTCTGGACCAATTACAGTTTGAAAAAAACTCCCCTTTGAAGAAGGTGTCTGTAAAAGCAAATTCAGTTCTTAATATGGATGTGCACGAGAAGGGAAAACACCCTACCGCTCACATTTTATTTTTTAAATTTGCTCAAGGTTACATTTTTGGGCTCTTCTCCTAAAACTAGAAACCCACTAACGCTTACTTAGGATTCTACTCCACAGATACCAGTGTCTGTAAGGAAGGACAGATCTACAGGGAATGCTAAAATTATCAAGTTAATACATCGATGTAAATTAAGGGAAGCAAAATCGTCTATGGTCCTAAGGTTTGAGTGTTATTTCCTGCTAGCTCCTGAAAGCAGTCTGAGAAAAGTGAAACAGAAGAGACAAGGATTTGTTTCAAAACAGTTAACAGCGACAATAATAATGACAGTATAAAAAAGTTAGATTCCAACATTCAAATTGGTTCTTTGGTAAAAACTGGACCGTAATCCTACCAGGAAGTCTGTCCTGACAGTTCATCTAGAATCTTGAAAACTGAGTTTTCCTCCTCCTTCCACCCATTCTCAAATCTATCCAAGTCAACAGGCAAGATGAGAAAAACTTGTAAAGCATCACCAGCGGTTTTCCTGCTCATGTTCAAGAATAGTCCCTGTTTGAGGGATGTTTCCCAAAGGAAAAAAAAAAAAGAAAAAAACCCAGAGTCAATGCTTTCAATTACTGTAGAGTGGAAAAGCTTTCCTGTCAGAATGGAAATGTGCTCGGGTGGTGGCGACGGACCAGCGCTGGTCAGCCATGCGCACCGGTCGGTCTGCGAGCACAGCCCCTGGGCTGCGACCGTGGGCACCACTGAGGAAGGCTTCTGGAGAGGTCGGCTCCCCAGAGTGGCTGAGGAATCTTGCGTTATCAATGTGATAATAATACAGCAATTCACCTAGTGAACCTGGAGACTAGCTCCCCTCACAGCCGGAGCTCTGTGGAGAGGGCTCCACAGGGCAAGCAGGTGACCTATGGTCTCCCACACACGAGTCTATCAATTCATTTTCTGAAGAGTTATTAGCATAATTCATATTCAGTTCCATACAGGATTCACCCTTTCTGGTGTAGGGTGAGGGCCGAAGGGGGACCCAGCTGGTTGCCGCAGGAACCCCTGGGTCCCCTATTCTGTGAACACCAAGGATGCTCCCCTCCCAGCTCAGTTCTATCATGTGTACTGTTACTTGTGGCATTAGTGAGTCCTAAATGTTGCCTGCACTGACTGCACCTCCGATTACCCTTGTCAAGAAGACCCCAAGCGGCACTCCAGTTCTGAAAGTCAACTTGTCACTTGGCAGCACGAGTTGTTGTCCAGGGAGGTGAATTTGTGCGGTCTCCCCTCCAACACGGGTGTCGTCACTGTGCTTAAGAGTGTGCTGCCGGGGAGGCAGTGGAAATGTCTCTCAGGAGATGGGGGTGGGGGCTGAGGCGTGGGAATTGTAGCAAAACCACTGGATTTCTCAAAGGTCTCTTCTCTGCCCTCCCGTGTCTGCCAGTGTTCATCTGAAAGGAGGGGAGGTTCAGGTACCACAAACTACTTGCTGCTCACCTGGACAACCACAAAACACCAGGTGCAGAACCAATTTTGGCCCAGGGTCCCAGTGGGAGTAAGTGACCATCCTGACAAGACACACTCCCCTCGCCCACACACAAGGATCCTTGCCTCTCTTCCAGCCCTACTCATCTGATTCCAGCTTTGACTTCTCTTTGACAGAACAGGCAACTGAACAGACTTTGAAAATATAAGAGAGATTCCTGTCCTTTGTACTTTTTCTGTAAAAGAAACAGGCAAATTCACTTAAAAATGGGTCACCCTGAGGCCCAGGAAACACACTGAGATTTTATGAGCCCCAAACTGTAGGTTCACCTCCTACTATTACTCACCAAGCTGTGAGCCCTGGCTCTCTTTCTGTGTCACCTGGTCAAGGATTCAGAATGTCTCAGTGCTGGTTGGGAGAGAAAGTGGCCAAGGTAACCAGAGGGAAAAGTTAGGCTTGTCTTTTGAGCTGCGTTGAGAAGAGGAAGGGACAGAGGCACTACCGAGAGGCTGGTTACCAGGGCAGCTTATTCCTTGGATAGAGCATTTTTAAAACCAGCTGACATTTGAATGTAGGAATAGAGTCCGTGTCACAGTTTTTAATAGAACTGCCTCTTCCGAAGCGCTTCCTGGATGAGGCATCCTTGGGCAGCCCAGGGCCGACTGCCAACCCCGCCGGCTCCTGGCGGGGCCCTATCCGATCTGGATATGTCCCGAGTACATGGTGAGGACTAGCATGATGCCAAAACCAGTCAAGAGGCCCAGGTTCTGGATGACAAAGGGGATCAAGGCACTGCCCTTGCGTTCATCCTCTTGGCTCACCTCGTTCATCTCAGGGAACTGGGAAAGAAAAGGAGAGAACACGGGAGCTGCAGTTCCTTTCTTCTTGCAGCTGCTTCAAGTGCAGGACAGTTCAGTTATATACACTATCGAATAATCATTACAACGTTTATTATTATTATATTTTCACGTGAAAATAACACATCAGTGTATATAGCTATTATATATAATATTTAATCAAGATGCATGCATGTATGCTCAGTTCCTCAGATCATGTCTCACTCTGTGATCCTATGGACTATAGCCCGCCATGTCTGTAGGATTCTCCAGGCAAGAATACTGGAGTGGGTTGCCATTTCCTTCTCCAGGGGATCTTCCTGACCCAAGGATTGAGCAAAAAATATCCTAACCCAAACCCATTGGCTGAGGATGGACCGTGGTGGTCAGTACTCTCATCATCTCATCAAAAATACTACTTTTCAGGACTTCCCTGGTAGTCTAATGGTTAAGAATCCGCAGAGGAAGATCCCACATGCCTTGGAGCAACTAAGCCTGTGCTTCACAATTAATGAGTCTGTGAACCCTAGAGCCTGTGCTCCACAAGAAGTGAAGCAATGAGAAGCCCGTGAACTGCAAGGAAGAGTAGCCTCAGCTCGCCACAACTAGAGAAAGCCTGCATGTAGCAATGAAGACCCAGTGCAGCCAAAAATGAACACACACATGACTTTTTAAAAATAATACATTCCAAGGATACAGAAAATAATGCATTCAAACACACCAAAGAACATGTCATGCCCTTAAGGAAAGAAATCAACTGTTAGAGAAAAAGATGCAACAAATCAGATATTAAACTAGCAAACTCAAACAAACGTTAGTGGGCACAGTACAATGTACGCTTTCAGACACTGCTGACAACGTAAAGGAAGGTTAAGCCTTTTTAGAAAGCAACCTGGCAATATGTATTAAAACCTCAAACTAATGCAGCCTTTCTGAGCCAGTGATTCTTGTTCTGGATCGAGTACATTCTCTCACCAAATAATACCAGCAATGGAGATGACGCCTTTTTTGGTTTTGTTTTGGTGTGCCACTCTGGATCTTAGTCCCCTAAACAGGGATCATATCCACGCCCCTTGACGTGGAAGTGTGGCACTCTAACCACTGGACTGACAGGGAATTCCCTGAAAAGGATGCCTTTAAAGAATATACAGCATGAAAAACGTCTAGGATGTATTAAGTGAAAAAAGAAACTAGGATACAGAAGTGTATATTCAGTGTGTTTAAAAACAAACATGATGCATTGTGAAGAAACAAGAAATAAACCCAAGTGGTGGTGTTCTGAGGGAGAATAATTATGGGTAATTTTCTTTCCTTCCCTCCCTTCCTGCCTCCTTCTTTCTATTTATCTATGAATATCTAAAAGATACTTAGGTAAAGACCCTGGAGTTGAGATAGATCATTTTCTTCAGTGACATATGCCCAAGGAACATAGGCTTTTTATCCTTTAAAAATCTAATATCCCTTTAAAAAAAGCATTGTATACTTTAAATAGGTAAATGGTGTGGTATACAAATTTGGGCTTCTCACATGGCCGAGTGGTAGAGGATCCACCTGCCTATGCAGGAGACATATGAGATCTGGGTTTGATCCCTGGGTCGGGAAGACCTCCTGGAGGAGGGCATGGCAACCCACTCCAGTATTCTTGCCTAGAAAATCCCATGGACAGAAGAGCCTGGCAGGCTACTAGTCCATAGGGTCGCAAAGAGTTGGACACGACTGAAGCGACAGCACGTGCACACGCATGAACTGATAAGCGACTTAGCATGTGCACACACATGAACTGACTTGTTGATAAAGTTGTTATTAAAAACAAAGTAACTAATGCACCTTAGCTGTCATCCCACTCAATGAACTTAATAACCTGATCCAGTTTTGCCTACAAGGCATTAAAACTACGGAAGACTTACCATATCAGCCAGCGAAATATACAAGAACATTCCTCCAGCCAGTGCAAAGATCCAGTTGGCAGAGAAGTGGCTGCCGGCTAAGATGCCGAAGCCCAGGCCCACGTAACAGCAGCAGGCGGAGAGGAAGTTGAAGAAGAGAGCCTGCTGGAGACTCATGCCGGCGTTGAGCAGGATGACAAAGTCTCCTACAGCGGGGAGGACGAGAAGGGACGGTGTGGACACAAGAGTCATATTAGGTTGTGGGACACACAGCTTGATGAGGACAGACTGCCTAAACGTTGGATGGAGTCTGGGTGAAAAACCTGACAGCCCCAGACTAGAGCTCATAATGACAGACAAAGGCCCCCTTGACCTCCACACCAAGGATGCTTGCAAGCTTGCATCTATGAGGCTGGCCATGTGCGTCCAGCCTAGAGGCTGAACACAATGCACAGGATTTTCAAAAGAGAAAACCACCTAGCAATGGCTTCATTTCTCTTTTGATTGATGGTGAAATAGAAGGAGCTTCCTTCCTCAAAACAGTAATGCATGGTGTTTTTAGGAAACAAAATCAAGATAAGATGTTAAGTCATTTGCGCAAATTCACAAGCCAATAAATGGCAAAGCCGGGATATGACTTTGAATATCTGAGCCTCAAAAAAGTCTAGGCTTTTTACACTCTCCCTCTGATAAAACCAAGGACTTTCCTTCCAACTGGCTCATCTCTTTCTTCTACTCACCAGACCTCAAACATGCAGCTCAGCCTTTGGAATATTAATAGGATGTAAGAGATAACCAATACTGAAAACTTATGTCTAGTGAATGGCATGCCATAAGTCCTTTTCACTATTTTTTTTTTTCTTCATGTTTCTCAATGAATCAATGAGCTAGGTACCACTATTAATCTCAGTGTAGAAGTGAGGAAACTAAGCCACAGGTTATAGGACTAAAGGGAAACAAACTTGCCGGTAAAAACTCCATCATTTCCAATGATCAAATTTTTGGGTTTTTTTGGCCATACTGTGTGACACGCAGCACCTTAGTTCCCTGACCAGGGATCAAACCTGTGCCCCGTACAGTGGAAGTGCAGAGTCTTAATCACTGGACCTCCAAGGACGTCCTTATCCAATGATCGATTTTCAGTGACTGATTTGGCTGTTGAGAATCAGTGGTTTGATTTCACATAGCACATAGAATGTGTTCACTGAACATGCTGTGTTCTGAAGGGCTGCAGGGAGGCAGCACAATGGACCAGGCTGGGGTGGGGGCAGTGCCCGGGCCCCTACCAAGCTCATGTGGGAACTCCTCACACAGGATGGCCACTGACGTGCTGATTCCCTGGAAGACGGACACAGTGAAGGAGGCGCCGATAGCCAGGCCATCGATGAAGTTGTGGAGGCCGTCGCTCAGGGTGATCATCCAGGCCAGCGTGCCGATGTCTGAGTAACGTACGCCCTTCAGCCAGTGGCAGGCGCTCTGGGAAGCCTGCAGGTCCTGCCGGGAAGCCCAACCCCAAGGCCCCCAGGTCAAAGGGTGGATGACAGACCTTCAGGGAAGGCCTGAGTCATCAAGGCTGTTACCGTGCAAGCCCTTCCCACCTCCCAATCCCCACCTGCATCCCCCAGCAGAGGACGGCCTGCTGACCTGGACGGATAGGGAGCCCACGATGACCTTCTCGTCCACCACGGGGGCCTTCCCATCCAGCTCCCCGCTGCAGTGCTGAGGAATCATATGATCCAGATCCCCATTCTGCAGCTTCTCTGTCACCCCCTCTTCCTGGTCCTTCTGGGAGGGGAGCGTCTCAGAGGTGTAATGGCTGTGTCCGTGATAATGCTGGAGGCACCATTAGAGGGGGTCAAACCAGAGCAACGCTCACCAAAACCATCCACCCAGCACGTGCCACGAGCACCGGGAGGACCTCACTCCCTCTGTCTGGGAAACCATGAGCAGGCAATGGAGAGACAGAAGCTGAGGGCAAGGTAATGGAGAAAGCTGAAAGGGGCGGGGCGGGGCATGGGGCTGGCATGAGATGGATCTCAGAGCAGTGACTGAGGGGCCAGTGCTTATTCCTGGCAGGAGGCACAGCACAGGTGCTTAGAGAGGCTCCTCACAATGGCTGATTGTATCCCATTCAACAACTGTTTAGGGGGAAACTAGGAGCCAGGCACCAAAGGCAACTTCTGGGAACTACACCATAAAAACTGGTCTCACTTCCTTGCGGACATACTTCATATATGGTGCCCTTCCTACATCTCCTCAAAGGCTGAAAATTTGTTAAAGAAATAATCTAGAGTAAGATTAAAGAGGGCAAGTTGCTGCCTGGGAAGAGGCACACAGGCCAGACCTGGTTTCTGGTTCGCCCTTGCCCCTGCTTGTCCCCTTTCTGAGGTGGGTTTTATCTACTCAGGAAGTTTGTGGGTTTGAATCCATGGTGGGAGGATCCAGGTAAGCTCACTGGATCAGCACTGAGGTTAACAGCACGCCTGGGACACATTTCTGAGACAGATGCTCTCCCGAGAGGCACTTCCTTTACCAACAATTAGGCCTCACCTCATTTTTCTGTTTAAGGAGCATCTTCAAGATCTTCTCTGTGAAAAAGAAGAGATAAAAGCCCCCGAAGACCACTGCAGACTTGGAGACGTAATAGTCTTCCATGGGGTTGAAACCGAAAGCCTGTGGACCCAGGAAAACAAAATGAGTTGAACTACCCTGGTCCCCTCTCCTCTCTTTCACCACCTCCTTGACTCCAAGAAAGGAAGAGACTGGGACAACTGTGCCATCTACCTCATCTTTTTCTAGCAAAATCTAACCCTTGATGTTTTCCTCATGTCATGCCACCAGACCTGCTGGGTTCTCTCTAGCTGATTTTCTGACATCAGAAAAAAGACATCAGATCGTCTTCCGAATTTTACTTTCAGCAAGAACAGCCTCGGACAAGGCTGCAGAACATTTAACAACAACCCTGTCTTTATTTTCTCCTGGTACTTTGTAATAAGGGCAGACTCTGCCGGCAAATTCCGTATTTAAGAAGGAGACACTTGTGTTTATCTTTGTCGTTATCTAGTCTCCCTGGATGACGTGCATGTAAACACACAGGGAGATGGCATAATTAAACCTTCTAAAATGGGAAATCCTTTCCCTGATGGAACAGTAAGAATTGCAGCATCTTTCTGACCGCAGACCTCCCAGTGACCACAAAGCCAAGGGAACAGACAGTATTACTGCATGTATCCATCTGGGGAAGTTTGTTTTGGGTTCTTGAAACTTAGCTTATTCTGGCAGGAAAAAAAAAAATCCTCGGGAAAGCAGACAGGAGTAGAAGTTAGGAGAATACCATTCCCAGTGAAGCTCCTAACTTGTGTGCAGCAGGGGGGGAACTTGACAAAGTGTCTGCTGGCCTGCTCCTCAGTTTTCTAACAGAAAACGAGCCTCATGAGCAAACACCAGCCATCTCATGGATGGGCCCCAGATAAAAGTGGCCATCAGAAAGGAACTCTGGGTTGCTTAAAAACTAAGTGTTTTTTTCTTTTCTCTTTTAAAGAGACAAAATGCAGTCTCTACTCCTGTATAGTTTTCTAAGAGACATTAAAGGTCAAGTTCTAGAATAGAAATGACTCATTCAGGCCAACTTTCCAAGAGAGTCAAATCATCTTAAGGAAAAGTGGAGTGGACAGAGGCAACGAACAGTTCTCCACTAAAAGAACCAGGACTTGTGCAGGCCGGGTTCTGCATCTCTTAAACAGGCCAGACAGGCCTTGTTTCCTACACATTGCAGAAGCGATCTGAGGATCAACTCAGGAAACACAAAACCACAGCGTGGAAAACTAAGTGCTACAGGAGCGCGGGGCATCATCTTTCTGCTTCACCTCTGGCTGGTCCGGGCCTGTCAGACCACCCACAGTGAAGCACCTCATGCTTGCTTCCTGCATCAGCGGGTCTACAAGGAGACCACACGGCATCAGAAACTCCTTCTCGGCCCTGCTAAACCTCACAAGCACAGTGCTCCTCCTCTGCCATGGAGGGTGTCCTGGTTAGCCCAGGTGGAGGGGCAGTGGGGCCGTCAACACATGTGAGGCCAGATTGCTGGGTTCAGCTTACTTTCTGATGCAAAAGACAGAGGCTCTTTAGAAGTTTATGCCCTACTGAGAACTAATTTTTTTTCACTGAGACCTATTGATTCTGGTTTTAGAAATCCTTTGATTTCCAAAGCTCCAAACTGGGGGCCATCATGTGACCTAACTACACTATCTCTCTTCACCCGGTAGGTAGTGAGCACCAGGTGATTTATGAACATGAACTCATAGAACCCTCACGACCTCATCCTGAGGTCCAGCCTATTATTTTCCCCCTTTTCTGCATGGGGAAACTGCAGCACAGAGGGGTTAGGTGACTTGCCCTAGTGCACAAGTGGAGCTGGGGTCTGTACCAGCTCTCAAACCTATACCCTGCTCACTGCCTCTCCCTGCTCGTGTCTGCGTCCCGTCTTCACTTTCCAAAAGGAGAGATCTCCTCGCTACACCATCCATGGAGATGGGGGGGGTCCTCCCACTGCACCCCACAGTCCCCCAGGAGGCGGCGTGCTCCTGAGAGGGCCCTGGCTCGTCATACCTCAGGGATGAGCTGGAAGAGGGCGTTGGAGTAGAGGGTTCCAATCGCCAGAGCTATGAAGTAGAGCAGGAGCCTCTTGTAAAAAGTCTTCTTCATGAAGGGCACAACGCTGGCCCCCAGGAGGGAGCAGAGGGAGATGACGGTCACGCAGAGGAGACCATATCCCCAAACTGCCATGGAGTCGGGGAGCCAGCCCCACCCGGGACAGAGACAAGGGCCAACGCCCCAGGGAATGGCAGCCACCATTGAAGGAAGGCAGGTGGTGGTGGGGGTGGGGGAGGGAGTGGTCAGGAGGCGTTTGGTTGACAGATATTAACAAGGAGACAAAAGAGAAGAATCAGAGAGAGACAAGCAGGGAGGGAGAGAGAAACAGAACATTTGTTAGTGATTCAAGTCTGATGAAATTTCCTTCAATCAAGTTCAGGAGAAATGGGGGAGGAGCTTGAGGTGGTCTTGGAACGCTGTTTCTCTCCTGCCCCTGTTGCCTGGTGGCCGAGTCCCACCTGCCTGCTGCTGTGCCTGCCAAAGTGTCCCCACCTGCCTGCTGCTGTGCCTGGCGGACTTTGGACTCCAGGGCTGGCCAAGAGAGGAAACAAGGGCCCAGGAAGAGACTGTTGTGCTGCATGTGTTCGCACGTCTGACCCATGCTGCAGGCACATGGACACTCCTCGCACCTGGTCTGCACTGCACAGGACGCAACCAGGTCAGAAGTGCAGGGCAGAAAGGATAAACAAGTAAGGCCCGATGCCCAAAGAATTCACTCTCTTAGCAGCCCAGGTTTTCTTGCCATTTTTTCCCTCTATGTTTTTTGTTTGTTTTTTCTTTTGGCCACATAGCCTGTGGGATCTTAGTTCCCCAACAGGGGACTGAACCCAGGCCACAGCAGTGAAAGCCCAGAGCCCTAACCACTAGACAACCAGAGAACTCCCTCAGGTTTTGTTTGTTTCCATTTGCTTTGAGAGGGCTGCAGCATAGAGAACAGAGTTCCAAGATCACTCCACCAAAAAATATTTCCTCTTCCATTTCTCAGGGTCACACACTCCAGGCAGGACAAACCCGAGCCAGGACGAGGCCTCCCCTGTGAGTCCAGGGGTAGAGTATGCACCATTACTGTATTTCTATTCAATAGGCAACACAGCATGTCATTTCCGATCTTGAAAAAAAAATTAATAAATTTAATTTTCAGAGCTGAAAAAAAAATAGCCAAAGATGAGGCCTACCCTGAGAAGTGCTTGCTAGATTCAGGAGCAATTCTGACATAGCATCAAGATGGTTCACCTTAAACCAAATTTCTTCTCTCATCATGAAGCAGGAACAGTAAGGCAAGGCTGGCATCCCATAGAATTTTTTTTTTGGTTGCTAGTACAGCATATAGGATCTAGTTCCATGACCAGGAACTGAACCCAGGCCCCCTGCATTGGGAGCTCAGAGTCTTAGCCACTGGACCACCAGAGAAATCCCCATGAAGTCTTCTGATTGGGAAAGGTGGGGAGCTGCCTATGGAAGGCAAAGCCAACATTCTCAAAGTGGAGGTTGGGGGGGGGCACATGTCACCCACTGCCCCACTGCACATCCCTGCCTGAGTTGACAGGTGGGCAGACTGTTACCTTGGGCCTTTTTTTTTTTTTTTAAGCTCCTCAGTGGTGAAAATTAAAGAACAAAATTAACAAGTATTTCAAAACAGTCAAGTCAGGGTGCCAGGAAGTCATTCCTATCAGGAAGAAGTCAAGATGCAAGGTGTGAAGGGCTGCAGGTCACTTTCATTTTTGTTTCATAGTCTTGATTCTATATTTGGCTCTGTGTCCTGCAGATTGTTTTTGTTTAGTCCTAAGTAGTGTCTCTTTTGTAGCCCATGGACTGCGGCCTACCAGGTTCCTCTGTCTATGGGATTTCCCAGGCAAGAATACTGGAGTAGGTTGCCACCTCCTCCTCCAGAGGATCTCCTCGACCCAGCAATCGAACCCCTGTCTTCTGCATTGGCAGGTGGATTCTTTACCACTGAGCCACCAGGGAAGCCCATACTGTTTGGCTTAGGGCCTGCTTAAAAAAAAAGGATCTTTTTAAGCCAGTTCCACTTTTCAGTTGGTAACCTCTTTCCTTCCACCTCATTCCAGGTGGATCATCTCTTGGTGGCCACACCTGAGTACTGCCAGGGCCTCTACGTAGAATGGCAGGGGTCAGGAGGACCAAGGGTAGGGACAGCCACCACTGACCACTTTCCTTTCAAGCCCTGCCAACAGGGCTTAGGAAAGGCACTGACTGGGGAAGGAGGCTGATAGATCCCCAGCATGGTGATGGTGTGGTGGTGGTGATGGGGGTGAGTGCTAATAGCCTTGCATCTGACAACCCCTGAAAAGGCCAGAGGCCGACCTGGGTGCCCCAGGAGTGACAGGAGGCCCTGGAGATTCAGAGGCAGAAGTCATTCGGGTCCCTTGGCTAGAAGAAGAAGCCAATGTTTCAGGTGGTGGCTGTCCGGGGCCTTGGAGCACAGGTTGGGGCAGGGACGCCCCGGGGAGAGAGGACGCGCACGCTTCCGTTCTACTGCACCTCTGGGATGAGCTGGAACAGCGCGTTAGAAAGCAGCGTTCCAATGGACAGGGCGATGAAGTAAGTGAGCACACGGCTGAAAAACGCTCTCTCCGTGCAGGGCAGGACGAGGACTCCCAGGAGAGAGGCCAGGTTAATCAGTGAGACACTGAGAAAACCAAAGCCCCACACTGTGGAGGAACAAGAACAGACGAGGGCCGCCATTACTGCGGGTGGGGGTGCTCTTGCTGCTGGGGGTGCGTGCAACCCCTCATTCTGAACTCAGCCACAACCAGGGCAGACGGAGTTCCACCAGCCCATCAGTAAATGCTTGCTGAGTGTCTCTTGCTGGGTGCTGTGAAGAAGCCTGAAAACATACACCAAAGTTGCTATCCAAAGCAGCTTACCTTTCGGATGGAGGGGCAGGTGAACCCATGAAAAGCTAAAGACCAAGGGAGTTAAATAATGACGTGGGGCAGGACACAGGTGGCATGTGCCAGGTACCAAATGCTGGCAGCTCAGACCAGCAGGACAGGATTGCAGGAGCTCCATCCAGGCCCAAGGGAGCCACATGCACACACGTGAACCACTGTGGCTGGAGCAGAGGTCCAGGCAGAGGAGGAGGGTAGATGGATGAAGTGGGACGAGGGCAGACTGTGAAAGGCCTTAAATGCTAAACAAAAAACCAAGGCATTGGCCCCCTGGTAGTTTAATGAAAACCAAAAGGGAAAAGTGGTCCAAAAGCCTCATCCTGACTGCTCACCAGCCACACTGCCCAGCCTGGTGATGTGCTGGACTGGTCTCATGAGCATGGGAGATATCAGTTTAGACATTACTTCAGTTCACCCCTCCTGACGATGATAAGAAGAAGATAACCGGTTAATCATTCAGTGAGCTGCTCTATCTGATCAGCTCGGCGGTCCCTGTGCTGATAAGCATGGACACTAAGCCCTGCCTCCCCGTCCCGGCTCACCTTCCACTGAGCTGGGCCTCCCCTCTTCCGTCTGCTCGTTCTCCTCATTCTCCTGGTTCTCGGAGGAGCAGGCCCTGGAGTCCAGCTGCTGGAGGATGGTGGGGCAGAACTCCTGGAACTCACGCTCACCGATCTGCGACTGGTGGCTGAGGTTGTGGGCAGCAAAGAGTTCTCCAGAACTGAAGCACTGAAACCAAGAGGGAGGGGCAGAAAGCCTCTTAGGACCCAAAGTCACTTCTTGCCCCTGAGGAGCCCTACAAGATGAAGAATAGAAGACGGACCTGTCTAACTTTCATGGAATCTGCAGGCTAATTTCCAAGGATGAGAGCAAAGTAGTCCCTAAACTTAAAACACTGATAAGTAATCTTAAGAGATTACTTATACTTAAGAGATGGCCACCCAGACATGCCTTCCACACACCCATCTATGAATGGCTACCCAGAAGTTCTGGCAACAACTGAATTCCAATCATTATGACCAGGGTGCGGCTGCTGGAAAACATGCCTCTGTGAATACCTGAAGATGCAATTTCTCCCAGATACCCAATCTGGCTCCACATCACAATAGCCTTGGGAGCTATTATAGTAAAATGCAGATTTCAGATGCTTCTCCAGAGCCACTGAGCACAGGTGTCTACGGGGAACAGGCATCTCCTGGGCCATGTGCAGTAATGTCTGCAGCCTGAATAATGTGCTGGCAGAGACTGGGGAAGGGTGTAGGGGTACCTGAAGATTCAGGGTCTACCAGGCAGAGAGGCGTGGGCTGCCCAGTGGGCTTGGGCTCTCAGTTCCCTGGGAGGCATCAGCTAAGTGATTCTCACATACCATTCCCCTGAAACACTGCCATTTCACTTCTAATTAAACACTCACACGTCAGTCTTTCACTGAGTGTGGTTTTACGTGGGTCTGTGTCTAATGAGCCAGCCCTCTGGGAGGGCTGATGAAGGAGGGTTTCCTGGGTCTACAAAGCTGGGGGCTGGACTTGGTGACCCCCAAAATCCTTGTGCTGCACCAGAAGGCCACTGGGGTCAGGCTGCAAGAGCCCCCAACCCGGGGCAGGCTCCCCTCTGACTCAGAGGTGCACCACGCCCCCATGGTTCCACATCTATGCCACATGGTCCCCCACTTCTGGCCACCTGACCTCTCTGAACTCTGCTCTCCTTCAAGTGAAGCTCCAGAACCCCACCCACAAAGCTTCCTTGACCAGTGAGCCCATACTCACCCACTCCTGTCATTTCTGAATCTGAAAATGACTCTCCAACCCACAGCCTCTTAACACTTCATCTAAGTATCAGCTACCTCTGTCTTTGGTTGGTTGAGCTCCCCATCTGAACGGTAAACTCCCTGAAGATGACTCATTTTTTCTGTCTTTCTCACAACACTCAGCACAGGGAACAGAGGACATGTATAAAGACATTGCAGGGTGACTTATATTTGGCTGCCACACGCAGCCTCAGACTCTGATTAGCCAAGATGACATGGAAGACAGAAGAGAGAATCAGAAGCTAAAACACCCGAGTCTTAATCCCGATCCCTGCAGAACACACCGTGGGTCCCTTAGTATCCCAGTATATTGTTGTTGCTTAGTTACTCAGTCGTGTTTCACTCTTTGCAACCCCATGGACTGTAGCCTGCCAGGCTCCTCTGTCCATGGATTTTCCAGGCAAGAGTACTGGGGTGGGTTGCCATTTCCTTCTCCAGAGTATTGTCCCAACCCAGGGACTGAACCTGCATCTCCTGCACTGGCAGGTGGATTCTCTACTGTCTAAGTCACCACGGAAGCCCATCTCACTGTTCAGTTCAGTTCAGTTCAGTCGCTCAGTCATGTCCGACTCTTTGCAACCCCATGAATCGCAGCACGCCAGGCCTCCCTGTCCATCACCATCTCCTGGAGTTCACTCAGACTCAAGTCAATCGAGTCCGTGATGCCATCTAGTCATCTCATCCTCTGTCGTCCCCTTCTCCTCCTGCCCCCAATCCCTCCCAGCATCAGAGTCTTTTCCAATGAGTCAACTCTTCACATGAGGAGGCCAAAGTACTGGAGTTTCAGCTTTAGCATCATTCCTTCCAAAGAAATCCCAGGGCTGATCTCCTTCAGAATGCACTGGTTGGATCTCCCTGCTGTCCAAGGGACTCTCAAGAGTCTTCTCCAACACCACAGTTCAAAAGCATCAATTCTTTGGCGCTCAGCCTTCTTCACAGTCCAACTCTCACATCCATACATAACCACAGGAAAAACCATACCCTTGACTAGACGGACCTTAGTTGGCAAAGTAATGTCTCTGCTTTTGAATATGCTATCTAGGTTGGTCATAACTTTCCTTCCAAGGAGTAAGCGTCTTTTAACTTCATGGCTGCAGTCACCATCTGCAGTGATTTTGGAGCCCCAAAAAATAAAGTCTGACACTGTTTCCACTGTTGCCTCATCTATTTCCCATGAAGTGATGGGACTGGATGCCATGATCTTCGTTTTCTGAATGTTGAGCTTTAAGCCAACTTTCTCACTCTCCTCTTTCACTTTCATCAAGAGGCTTTTTAGCTCCTCTTCACTTTCTGCCATAAGGGTGGTGTCATCTGCATATCTGAGGTTATTGATATTTCTCCCGGCAATCTTGATTCCAGCTCGTGTTTCTTCCAGGCCAGCGTTTCTCATGATGTACTCTGCATATAAGTTAAATAAGCAGGGTGACAATATACAGCCTTGACGTACTCCTTTTCCTATTTGGAACCAGTCTGTTGTTCCACATCCAGTTCTAACTGCTGCTTCCTGACCTGCATACAGATTTCTCAAGAGGCAGGTCATGTGGTCTGATATTCCCATCTCTTTCAGAATTTTCCACAGTTTATTGTGATCCACACAGTCAAAGGCTTTGGCATAGTCAATAAAGCAGAAATAGATGTTTTTCTGGAACTCTCTTGCTTTTTCCATGATCCAGTGGATGTTGCAATTTGATCTCTGGTTCCTCTGCCTTTTCTAAAACCAGCTTGAACATCAGGAAGTTCACGGTTCACGTATTGCTGAAGCCTGGCTTGGAGAATTTTCAGCATTACTTAACTAGCATGTGAGATGAGTACAATTGTGTGGTAGTTTGAGCATTCATCTCACTGTATACAGGATATAATGAAGATCTGCCACCTGCACCTGGAGGTACTTTGAGGCTCACCCAGGATGATGGACAAAGGGCTTTGCAAAAACTCTATTAGAAACACAAGCTGACCCAGGAGCCCCAGCCTAGCAGCAGTTCCAGGAGCTCCCAGAACAGCTCTGTGGCAGGGTCTGGATGGCGGGCAGGCCCTACTGCATAGCTGTCCTGGGCTAAGGGCTTCAACACACCCATGGAGAAGGTTGTGAGGTGCAGCTGGAGTCTCAGACCAGCTGACCCAGACTGCAGGGCAAGAAGTGGCCCCTCTGCTCTGTCATCAAGGCTCACCTGGCCCCCACGTAGATTGTGAACCTTGAAAGGGTAGAGTCAGTGCCTGGTGGAGCTGAGGGCCTTACCGTCGAGAGGTTCCTTGGGCCCTGCATGGGCTGGGAGATGTTGCCCCGGCCTACTCCCACGTCCAGGCGGTTGAGCAGGGCCTTCAGCTGCTGAAGGGTAAGGCTGTCACCCTCCCCGTAGCGATGCATAAGGTTTTGCAGAAAAGAGGCTGCACTGATGGTGGGCATCCCTGTGGACACAGCACGAGCCTCAGAAGCAGCCGTCCATATGCTGAGCAGGGTCAGCAGGAAGTAGCTGGGGAGGGCTGGGCACAGCAGCTTCATGGTGACAGATGAGCCTGCAAGAACGAGGAGCCAGGTGAGAGACCCACCCTTTCCTTCCATACTAGACCCACAGGGCTGCTCCAGACAGGACGGTCTCTCCTCAGACTCTGGATCCAGTCAGTACCAAAGCTGACCCTTCACCCCTTCTCTAAGTCTCTGCTTAACTTTTGAGAACCGTCCTTCTTTTGTAACAGAAAATAAAAACAAATTCAACAGGTCTGACTAAATTTTTAAAAAGTAGGGACTTCCCTTGTGGTCCACGTGGCTAAGACTCCAGGCTTCCAATGCAGGGGGCCCAGGTTCGATCCCTGGTCAGGAAACTAGGTTCCACATGTCACAGCTTAAGAGTTCACACGCCACAACTAAGTTCACATGCTACAACAAAGACTGACGATCTCCGGTGCTGCAACCGGGACACAGCACAGTCAAATAATTATATGTAATTTTTTTAAAGGGAAAGAAAAACTATGTGTGTGTGTGTGTTTTTTAATTAACTTTTTTTTTTGGCTGTGCTGGGTCTTCCTTGCTACACATGGACTTTCTCTAGTTGCGGCAAGCAGAGGGCTACTCTCTAGTTGCCGTGCGTGGGCTTCTCATGAAGGTGGCTTCTCTTGTTGCAGAGCACAGGCTCGAGGGCGCAGGCTCAGTAGCTGTGGTGCACAGTTTACCCACTACACATGGAATCTTCCCAGAGCTGGGATGGAACCCAGGTCCCCTGCACTGGCAGGTGAACTCTGCTAGTGGACCACCAGGCAAGTCATGTGGTTATGTTTTTCTTTTAAAGTCTGTATCTTTTTAGAGATACTGAGATTATCCTGGATTAAGTATTTTACTTGGGATTTGCTTCAAAATAACAAAGGAGGGAATATTTGCATTAGAGTACAGATGAGATAAGATTAGGCATGAGCTGACAACTAGGCATGAGTTGGAACCAAGTGATGAGAATCCATTATACTACTCTCTCCACTTTTGTGTATGCTTGAAATTCTTCAAAGGAAAAATCTAAAAAAAAAAAGGAAAGTACAACTAAAAGGTGGGGGGCAGTAGACTGGGGAAAATATACACCATCAAACATGCCAAAGAGTTATTTCTATACTACCTAAATTAGGGAACCAATATGAAAACGACTAGTCTTGGAGTTCCCTGGTGGTCCGGTGGCTAAGAATCCTCCTGCCAAGACAGGGGACATGGATTTTTGATCCCTGGTCTGGGAAGATTCCACATGCCTCAAGGCAACTAAGCTGGTGATTCACAACTACTGCAGCCCGCGTGCCCTAGAGCCCATGCTCCGCAACAAGAGAAGCCACCACACCACAACTAGAGAGTAATTCCACTCGATCCCAACTAGAGAAAGCCACAAGAAGACCCAGTACAGCCAATTAAAAACAAAACCCAAAAAAACCCCAAAACTTGGTCTCCTTGGTTTAATATAAATTTAAAAGATGGAGGATGCTACTTTGCTACTTATTAAGATAGCAAAACATTTTTTTAAAAAGATATAAAATCAAATGTTAGTGAGGTTAAACAACCACTTCCACTGCTATCTAAATGACTCTGGAAAAGTTATATGATAATAAATGTATCTCAATCCTTTAATAATTCTACTTCTGCTAGAATTTACACTGATAGAAGCAATCCCAAAATAAAAAAGCCATTGGTAGAAAGATGTGTTGTGGTCAAGTGAATTATATCAATTTCACGCAACAGTATGCAGCGATTAAAAAGCAGAATCATGAGTTTAACATTAACTAAAGAAGTGGAACAATTATGTAAACAGAGTTAAGAATGAGAAAGAACAGAGAAAAACGAAACCTTCTGGTAGCACAACTGACAACTTTTCTTTAGTTAATCATTCCCCCTTTAGTTAATCATTTCCCTTAATCATTTCACATAATTTAATTTGTGAAATACCAGGAGGGGGAAGTGCACCTCCTATTTAATCTGGGGCCCAGGAACCCGGGTGCTTCAGTCACTTCCACATCTCCCTGGGCACCCAGGGCTCTGGCACAGTGCCTGGTGTGGATAGAGGCACCAGAGCAGAGTGGGTAACGGCAGGCCTGTTGGCAGCCCAACTCTGCCATTTACCAGCTGTGTGATCTTGGGCAAGTTATTTAACCAGAGTCAACATTCTAGAATCACTGTGAGCAGTGATGTAGTATACTATGGCCCTCAGAGTCAAAAGACTTCGCTTGAATTTTCATGCCGCTGATTCCCAGAAGTGACCTTGGCCAAGTTATGTAGCCTCTCTCCACACCTCGGTTTTCTCATCTGTAAAATTGGTACCCACATCATTGGACTATTGTGAAAACTTAATGACATGAGCTTTGGCAAGCGACTAGACGCAAGACAGCACTCGATAAAACAGGGCTATGATGATTATATGACTAATCATTAGCAGGGTCCCCCACTTCGATTCCCTCTCAGTCAGATACTAAGCTGCCAAAGGAAGCACTGTGGCTGGCTTTGCACCAGGCCTGCAACACACACAGGACACAAGCTCCAACTGCAAGCACAGCTGGGAGATTCTAGGCTCTAGGTCCCACACATGAGGCACACAACAGAATCTGGGACGTAAACCATTACTCCAGTGAATATATACCAGTGAATGGATTAGGCACCAGCCAAGAGGGTAGTTTATAAAAGTGCTATTTTGGGACTAAAAACTCTCAAATCTTTACCAAGCACCAAAGTTAAATCCTGGTTAGTTAGCAGGGTGGATCTTAAGTCTAAAACAGCTAAACCTCGCTGTACAAAGAAGTCTGTTCTCTGCGGGACCATAGTGGGATTTGTCTAAGGCATGTGCTGTGCTGTTAAAACGAAGTAGGGGAGGGCTGCATGGTTTAGGAAAGGGGAGGCAAATAGCTGATGAGATAAGCTGCTCGCGGTCCCGGTACTTTACTGAAGCATCTGACATTCACCAATGCCTTTAAGAGAAGGTAGAACACTTATCTCTGCCTAACAAATGAGGGCTTCCCTGGTGGCTCAGCAGTAAAGAACTTGCCTGCTAATGCAGGAGACATGAGTTTGATCCCTGGGTCGGGAAGATTCCCTGGAGAAGGAAATGGCAACCCACTCCAGTACTGTTGCCTAAAGAATACCATGGACAGAGGTTGACTAAATCACGACCAGACTTTAGCCACGACATTAAGTTGCTCCATCTTACTCAGTCTAGAGAGTTTACCTCAAGGAAATGGGAACAAACTGACCCTGGAATTGAAAATTAACTGTACTTAAAACAGTCAAGGTGACACTGATGATCAGAGCACCACATGAACATTTCAAGGTGACTGTGCCCCTCTGTATGTAGCCACCCCTCTGTACCAGTGCATTCCTGAAATTTCCCCTTTAAAATCTCTTGCTCCCTGATCAGCAAATGGGGATTTGGTTCTTTGGACCAGGAGTCCAGCCTCTCCCCAAGACTGTTGGCTTCCCCAATAAAGTTATCTTTGCTTTTGGCTCCCCCACCCCCAAAAAACCAAGCAATCCAATTAATCTGCAGCAACTTCAGAATACTTAGAAACGACAGAGACACAGGACCTCCCTGGTGGTCCAGTGGCTAAGACTCCATGCTCCCAATATAGGGGTCTGGGATTCAATCCCTGGTCAGGGAACTAGATCCCACATGCCTCAACAAAGATGGAAGACCCCATGTGCCACAACTAAGACCCAGCACAGCCAAATAAATAATAATAATTTTTTTTTAAAGAAAGAAATAAGAGACATGCAAAAACACTTCAAGGATGAGAAGCTCAAGATACTGTAATTGTACCTGGATGGGCATGGATGTGAAGGTAAGCATCTACTCAGCATCTGCTCTTTAAGGAACCCAGTAGACCCCCAACCATGGCAGCCAAGAGTGGGTGATGGCAGAGCCCTCCTGCCTGGCCCTCACGTCAGACATACCCTCCCACCCCGCTCCAATCCACCTGAGAGTCAGAGGAGAATCTATAAACAACTGGAGGGTAGTAAGAAGTCTTGGTCCAGGGATCCTGGAGTCACTAAAGACACTTCAAACCCCAGTGACCCTGGCCTTTTGGCAGACACGTGAGGGGAGCTTTCTGCTCCAATGGACACTGAAGTTATTCTAAGGTGGGGGGTGGGGAACTTTATAAGTGATTCTTAGGAGGAAACAAAGAAGAAAGGAAGAAAATATATACACTCTTGGAGTGGCTGGATGGTAAGGCTGGGCAGGGATCCTCGATGCGTGGCCCTGGCTGCAGGAAGAAGCTCAAGCCCGTTCTATTAAGGGCATGGAAATGGGCGGTCCCAGGTGGGCTGCTCCCCTCCACCGCGCCTTCCCCCCAGGGAGCTGAGCCAGCTGCCCCAGGGTCACCTTCCTTCCAGGAGGAGCAAGAAGAGCAAGTGGGGCCAGGCATTAAAAACAAGCTGCAGAGACAAAGGCTTGAGTGTGCTGTTGGCTCAGAGGACCAGGCTCCCCCTCTGAACAGAAGCTGGAGTCACTCCACCCCTTTGTTCACTTGGCTCAGGTTCAAAGAAGTAAATTACTTTTTAGTGCTTTAGGTCTGTCTTCAAGGCGCCAGACCTAACCCGCCCCCCAGCGGCGGAGGCGGGGGGAATGAGAGTCAACAGGACACAACCCTCCGTGGAAGTTCAGAAGTTCCTTCCCTCCTTGGAGGAGGCTCAGTCAGGATTTTACCTGCCCATCCATCTCCCTTCATGTGGCCCAGAAGCACCTCTTCCTGGATGCAAAGCACTCTGTCCTGTAGCATACATTGCTGTTACATTTACCATGCCACACTTTCTCCATGCCCACTCCGTCTCAGAGATGAGCAAACATTTACTTCTCCTTGTGTGGAAAGAGTAGTGCCTTGCCATGTTGCTTGGTCCAGAGGCTGGACACTGATGTGAGCAAAATGGGCAACAGAGACCTGGGGGGCCTGGGAGCCACTGGCCCTTCTAACATCCACTCCTTTCCCTGACCACGAGTTGGCCACATGGTCCACTGGTCTCCTTCTCTGATTCCTCTGGGCTGAGGAATGGAACATGGAAGATAAGATCTAGTGCTCCCAGAGACAAACTTGGCTAAGGCACAGCGATTTCCAAGGCCACCAGGCGAGCCCCAGGGAACAGGCAAAGGATGTGTTTGGGACCCTACCTGCCCTATGCCTGCTTGGTGCCCGCTAAAGCACAGGCCGTGTGGGAGCACAGTGCACCGTAAGACAGGCCAAGGGGCAGCACGTGTGCAAGGGCAGTCGGAAATGGGCTTTTACAAAGCACTTCAGTTAAAACTGGGAGAAGATGGATGGTTCATACCAAAGAAGGACCAAGGCGGTTGGAGAGATAAAAAGGAAGTGCAGGTGAGGGAGCAGGGGAAAGAGGGAGGAGACAGTGACAGGAAGGATGGCTCCCAAAGTCCTCGGCTGCACCACTGACTGGCCTAAGTGAATCATCTTTAGTCATCTCAATTGTCTCCTTCTTGTCTGAAATTCAAAGGATGTAAAGACAGGCATTGAGCAGACTTCCCCGGTGTTCCAGCGGCTAAGACTCCACATTCCCTGTGCAGGGGGCCCAGGTCTGATCTCTGATCAGGGAACTAGATCCCACATGCAGCAACTAAGACCCAACACAGCCAAATAAAATAAATACATATTTTTTAAAAAGAAGAAGAAGAAAGGCATTGAGTTCTCTTATATTCCTCTTGCAGATAAACAGTAGTCGGGGTGAGGCAGGGGGCGGTGGCGGTGCGGTCTCTGAGGTATCTGTGGCCTTAGCACATCCTCCAGGGCTGTGAGCATTAGCGACTGACTAACCATAAGACAGCTGCCACCAAACCCCCCCTTCCCGGGGGTTCTCCCCACCACTGCCCTCCACTGCCAGGTCTTTGCTATAGAAAATGGTCACATAGACTGTTCTTCCTCCAATCCCCCTCCTCACCCCATTCTAGGACTGTGGCCTGTCAGCCTAATAGGAATGTCTCCCCAGAGGACAGTCCTCACAAAAGGCTAACTATTGAGGGGTGAACAGACGCAGGTGGTCTGGGTGAGCCACAAGGACACATATACGACTATGTATGTTTTATACGCCTATACCTCAGGACAGGCGCATAAAAACCCCTGAAGCCTGCAGACCAAAGACAAAGCCAGGCTTCAGGGTGGAGGTGGAGGCTCTGAGGACTCAGAAACCCTGGCGTTTGTCTTCCGAGCCACGGGTGCTAGTAACCAGGAGAGTGCCAGCTTCAGCAACAGAAAGACCACTGGGCTTAGGGGAAGGGATCCAATATGCAGTGACCCCAAGTACCTCAAGTAAAAGGCAGAGACATCACTTTGCCAACAAAGGTCTGTCTAGTCAAAGCTATGGTTTTTCCAGTAGTTATGTCCTGATGTGAAAGCTGGACCATAAAGAAGGCTGAGTGCTGAAGAACTGACGCTTTTGAACTGTGGTGCTGGAGAAGATTCTTGATCTCCTTGAACAAAAAGGAGATCAAACCAGTCAATCCTAAAGAAAATCAACCCTGAATATTCACTATATGGACTGATGCTGAAGCTCCAATATTTTGGCCACCTGATAGGAAGAGCTGACTCACTGGAAAAGACCCTGATGCTGGGAAAGACTGAGGGCAAGAGGAGAAGGGGACAACAGAGGATGAGATGGTTAGATGGCATCACAGACTCAATGGACAGGAGTTTGAGCAAACTCCAGGAAATAATGAAGGACAGGGAAGCCTGGTGTCCTGCAGGTCATGGGGTTGCAAAGAGTCGGACACGACTGAGCAGCTGAACAAGTATCTCATTGATCTCACTAAGTCAGTTTCCTTATTCTGGACAGAGGAAAGCAAATCCAGAGCTTTGTGTATTAGGAAAGCTAATGTATGTTGAAACACTATATAAAAATAAAGATTTCTGAATTAAGATGGGGAATTGAAATGGAGTCATGATTTTTCCTCCCCCTGATAATTAACTTTTGAGTTAAAAAATAATAAATAGATAATAAATAAAGCCTCCTTCCCCACCCTCCACCAAAGTTACCAAAAGCAAGCAAACAAGGAAAGAGGCATAATCTGATATAATAACTTCCAAACCAGAGGCAAGGAAAGGAACACAGGAGGCACCACTTGTGGCTCCTCTCCCGGCCCTGGCTGGGCCCGGAGGAAGCAGGAGGATTCTAACTAACCCTCCCCAGATGCAGAGACAGGCAACCTGCCACCAAGTCTTCTTCCCCTTCCAGTGGGGAGTAGTGGGAAAAGGTGCTGGAAAACAAAGAAGCGGGTGACAGGGCAATGAGAACAATGGGCTGACTCCCCCGAAGGGAAGTAAGGGCTGCAAGGCCACAGGATGAATTGGGGAAACTGTCCAACGGCAGTGGGCCCTCTTCCTCCTTCAGCACGACGGAGCACTTCCCCAAGTAACTCAGGGTTGAACCCTGCCACTGGAGCGCCACCAAAATCCCAGAACAGAGGCCCAATCCAGCCGCCTGTCTAACTCAGGCTCCACAGAGAACACCCCACAAATACTCGGCCCCTAGTACTGCTGTCGTTGAGGAGGGGGACAAACTCGCTTCAACGTGGTGGGAAGAAAGTCACTACCTTATTTTAGAGCCAACAGAGCTGAAAAGCACTGGCATGAACACGATGAGAAGAGACAGCAGGCCAAAGATGGCAACAGAAAGGAGACCACCACTCCGGAGACAGCAATCCCTCACTACAGCCTCACTCTGTGAAATTACTCAATTAGAACACTCACGCAATAAAGCCAGGGCTCAAAGGTGGGAAGAAAACAAAAGGAGATGCAGGCTTAGCAAAAAAAAAGACCAAGAAAACATCACTGATGAACTAGTACACAGATTATAATGAATAGAGAACCAAATTCTGCCAGGAATTGCAAATGGAAATACTGACAAAAGGTTTGAGGTAAGCAAGGTGAATGTGGATGGAAAAGACAAATGAAAGCATGTAGTGACATGACACCAATGTTTGGATAACTGTTGTTCCTGATGTGCCTGAAATAGAGAACCCAAGACCACAACCGAAGATATGTTCAAAGATAAAAAACCTCAGGATTTCCCTGAAATGAGAGGAAAAACAGAATCTGATGATTGAAATAACACACAGTACTTCACAAAAAGTTTACACAGAAGGTTCAATACTGGGACTTTGCCCAGCTAAGTTACTGAACTTAAAGAAGCTTTTTCCAGGCCACCAGAAGAAACTTCCCCCTGCCCCAAGTATTTTCTTCCAAAAATTGTGAGATATACGAAAACTTAAGGGGTAGAAAATTCAGACTGCTCTCATCTTCTCCATAGTGACATTTAGTATAAGAAGTATAACAAAGTTTATAGAATTCTTAGAGAAAGAAAATACAAACCAATGAATATTATTCCCAGCTGTGATGTCCAGCATCTTACAAATTTGGTAAAAACAACAAACAGAAATTGTCAAGTATGAAATAAGTCAGAGATTTCGGTCCCCTTCCTGGGGTGGGGAGTGGGGAAATGACATGATAATGAAATGCCGCTAAATGTTGCTGCTAAACAATGACAAAAAGAAAAATTTCACTGGAGAAACAAAAATGAAGGGCTCCAGGAATACAAAAACCATAGGTAAGCTTTAAAATCCTTCAAATAAGAATTAAAAACTATGGGGATTACAGTTACAGAACAGAATCTAAATGTTATAATTATGGACAATTTAATAATAGAATTAACACAATTAAGAGATGGAAAGGAGATGGGAAAACTGTGAAAATGCTGATGCCCTCATTTTTCATAGCAGAGTCAATAAATACTGTCTAAAATGGAAACAAGTAATTATAGATATGACTCACAAGTTTTTGTGTTTAATGCCTTTTTTGGGGTCTTTTAGCAAATCATCTCTCTTGTGAAAGACACAAGACTTCACAAGTCTGTGAAGACGTTTCTTCACAGCTTAAACTAGTACAGCCATTATGGGAAACAGTGTGGAGATTCCTTAAAAAACTGGAAATAGAACTGCTTTATGACCCAGCAGTCCTACTGCTGGGCATACATACTGAGGAAACCAGAATTGAAAGAGACACGTGTACCCCAATGTTCATCGCAGCACTGTTTATAGTAGCCAGGACATGGAAGCAACCTAGATGTCCATCAGCAGATGAATGGATAAGAAAGCTGTGGTACATATACACAATGGAGTATTACTCAGCCATTAAAAAGAGTACATTTGAATCAGTTCTAATGAGGCGGATGAAACTGGAGCCTATTATACAGAGTGAAGTAAGCCAGAAAGAAAAACACCAATATAGTATACTAACACATATATATGGAATTTAAAAAGGTAGTAACAATAACCCTGTATGCGAGACAGCAAAAGAGACACAGATGTATAGAACAGTCTTTTGGACTCTGTGGGAGAGGGAGAGGGTGGGATGATTTGGGAGAATGGCATTGAAACATGTATAATATCATGTAAGAAATGAATCACCAGTCCAGGTTCGATGCCGGATACAGGATGCTTGGGGCTGGTGCACTGGGATGATTAGGATGGATGGTATGGGGAGGGAGGTGGGAGGGGAGTTCAGGATGGGGAACACGTGTATACCTGTGGCAGATTCATGTTGATATATGGCAAAACCAATACAATATTGTAAAATAAATAAATAAATAAATAAATAAACATTTACAATTAAAAAAAAAAAAAAACCACCCTGGGTAATTTGGATGCACACGGTCAGTAACCCACTCTTTGAGAAGCATTAAGATGGTTGGATATTCCTCCTACATGATAAACAGCTGTAAAAAAAAAAAATAATAATTCCTTTAAATTTACTACAGTTTCTTCGGTTTCATTCAGGAAAGTTTTAATACTCTTTTTATAGGAGTATTTTAAAAATTTATTGGAGTATCATTGACTTAATGTTGTGTTAGTTTCAGGTGTACAGCAAAGTGAATCAGTTATATCAGTTATACATTATATATAAAGAATGGATATTCTTTTTCAGATCCTTTTCCCATACAGGTTATTACAAAACACTGAGGAGAGCTCCCTCTGCTATACAGTAGGTACTTATTAGTTATGTTTTATATATAGCAGCCCATATATGTTTATCCCAGTCTCCTAACTTGTCATTTCCCCTATGTTACAGGAGCATTTATGTCTATTTCTCTATATCCATTTATCAGTAAGCATGCCTGGAAGACTGTCTGGAATAATGTTCACCTAATATTAGTTATGACTATTTCTGAGTGGTGGGACTTAAAGTGTTTGGGTTTTTCCCCTCACTTTTTAAAAATGCATCACTGATGTGTCCCAATGCGTTGTGTAGGTACAACAATACAAGAAAACATGGGTAATTATTTTTATAATCAAGGAGTTGGATCAAATTTTCTAAGTATGGCACAAAACCTAGAACCTGTAAAATTAATCATTTGACTACAAAAACTGCTCAGTGTTCTATAAATAATGAGTGTTCTCCCAGTACTCATGGTCAGGCTAATAATGATACAGTCCTCTGTGTCAGTCTCACTAGACTTCATGAAAAAAAACCCAACAGTCTCACAGCATGGTGCTCAAGACCCCTACAGGGTGTCTGGAGTTCTGAGAAAAACTACCCAGCCTGTGGTCCTTCCCACCCACCAAAAGAACATCACTCACGAAGCCGTTCCCCTCTCGGACAAGCCAAAACCCCCTCTGAAATATAGTGCAAATATCACAGCCTAAAGCCAGTCCCTGGCCTTGCCCAAGAGGCCCAGGGCTCAACAGGCCCGTTCTTCTCCAGCCTCCCCTGGCCCTCCCACGTAACCACTCTCCTATATCCCTAAAAGGATGTGCTCTCTGCTTCCAGCTCACACTCCCAGAACCTTAGCCTCAGGCTGTGGCTCAGCCAGAGGCCACCCAGGGTGGGGGATTTCCAGAGACAGTACAAGAGAGCCAGCAGGGTGGAGGTGGGGCAGGGGGTACCTAGAATTGGTGGCCCACTTACTGTCCCCATGAAACCTCATGGTGCTGGGAGAGGCAGGATGAGAAAAGTTAGAGAAAAAAAAAAGTGGTGACCCAGAAGCAGAGAACAAAATTAGAACCAGCAGCCTGCCGCGCATCGACCAATATTTACTGAGCCCCCACTGTGTCAGCGCCTGTGGGGGGAGGTTGGGTAGGGCAGAGACCGGCATCGGGGCCCTGGGCAGCCAGCACAGGCAGCTGGGATGGCTGATTTAACCACACGCTGAGCCCTGAGGGCTGGACCAGCAGAGGACTGGGACGGCCCCCCCCCCCCCCCCCCCCCGAGCCTGGCAGATGCACAGTCCTCTGCTGGTAGCCTTCCAAAACCAACGAAATGAGTCAGACAGCCGGGTAAGGAGGAGCCTGCAGGACCCCCACCCTCAGCCCCACCTCTCTTCTCATCATTCATCCATTAACATTTCCCAGACACTCCATTGCAAAATTCTGACCTGTTGTCCTCTAAGTCTACTCCTGTTTGTCAGACCACGGGGCCCAGCATGTGGCTTAGGAAACAAGGTGCTCACAATCACCGCTTACATCACCCACTTAAAGCAGAACTTCCCAACTTATTACTGAGGGTCAAATGCATAAGTAAAATGTATGTGCTGGTGGCTAGATCATCAGACAGCATGAGGAGTCGGGCAGGCCTGGGTTCAAATTTGGGGCCTGCCACTAACCTACCATGTGCCCCCAGCATGATTAGGCTATGAAATGCCCAGCCTCTCAGGGGCACTGATAGATGAGAGAGAGCTTAAAGGTCATAACACAGCATGGACTTAGGTCTCTTCCTTCTGCTCCCTGTCCTCCAAGCTCTCAGGCCAATCCCTTCACCTAGACTTGAACCTATCGAATATCAGATTACCTCTTCTTCCAGGAAGCCTTCTTGGACCACTCTCTGAGAACTCATCTCCAACTACTTTGAACTCCTAATGATCTGGTCTCTTAGGGAGCCTTCCCAACAGAGTTTTCTTCCATTAAGGCAAGGGGGTCCTCCCCTTATGCTTGACTAGTGCTGGGCATGCAAGAGGGCAGAAGTAGAAAATTTCAGCTAGAAGATGCCAAGTCCAGCCTCCCACCTAACTAATGTCAGCTTGCACCACCCTTACAGCTTGATGAACATAGAACTTAGTGCCTCCTTTCAGACATTCTAACCCCTTCCCCACCCCTACAGCCTTGGGGCCTTCATACATTATCTGAAGTCAGATGTCCAGAGCATTTATTCCTCTAGACTAAACAATTCCCATTCCTTCAATATGATTTATATTCATTGAAGAAAAAGCTAGCTACACCTGCAACTTGAAAAAACTCATTCCAACAGTTCATTCACTCAACAAATATTCATTGCCTACAGATTTCATACCAAGAATAATGTTGGAGAATGCCTGGTACCTGCCCTCACAGAGCTGCAAAGCAAACAATTCAACAACCAACTTATAAGAACAGTGATGACGAGGGTTGTGTACTGACTGGGGTTCAATTAGACAATTTAAGCAGAAAGAGATTTTGTACAACATATTAAAATGGCTCAGAGAATCATGGGAAGAGTGGAAGAAACAGACTGGACTGAGCCTCCAGGAGCTAGTTCCAAAATCACAGAGTGGAGTCAGCCCTCCAAGGAGCTGCTGCCCTGACCTGCCACCATCAGGAAGCTAATGGCACAAGGAAGCTACCATAATCTACACCAGCACGTGGACGTCCCAGGTCCATCATGAGGAAGAAGATATCCACATATTCAAGACTAGATCCAATGTGGCTCATTGGCAGAATGCAAGTCACACTGGGAATTCCAGTGGAAAGATGTCTGTAGAAAGTGTTGTTTTTTTCTCTACATTTAGTGGCTTAGACCATAATTATTATCCAAAGTAATGTACATAATAGTGAAAGAAAGTGCTGTTAGTAAATACACCAGGACCAGGGCTGCCTCAGAGTGGATTCCTGGGGAACAAGCCAATCGACACCATCCGCCACAGGTCATAATGAGGAGCAAAGGAAGCTTGAAGAACACAGCAGGATGCTCAAATCTAGCGTCAGGGGTCAGGGGAGGCCTCCAGAAAGAGACGTTATTTTAGCTGACACCTACAGGACATGTTCTCAAGGCAAGAATGCTGAAGCAGTTTACCATTCCTTCTTCCAGTGGACCACTTGTCATGAGTTTAAGCAAGCTCCGGGAGATGGTGACGGACAGGGAAATCTGGTGTGCTACAGTCCATGGGGTTGCAAAGAGTCAGACACAACTGAGTGACTGAACAGAAGGATGTGTAAAAGTGGGCCAGGTGAAAAGTGATGGGATGGGGATGGGGCGGGATGTTCCAGGAAGATGGCACATCCTTTGGAATGCTTCGGCCAAGATGCCGCATCCAAGAACTTGAGCGCGGTGTGGCCAGGGCGTACATGAGAGGATGTGGCAGGGGCCAGGACAGGGAAGGGCCTGTAGGCCATGTTAAGGTGGCTGAACCCATCTGAAGGGCAGTGGTGATCATCTTCAGCTAAGGTGCCAGCAGATCTGTGTTTTTATTATCCTGGTCAGGCTGCAGTATGGAGAACAGACCAGAGGTGGGCAAGAAGAGAGCTGGGACCCCAGGAAGGAGAACTCAGTACCCAGTCTGGTCTAAATAGCAAGACTTTGTTCTCTCAACTTCAACCCTGCCTGGGGTGCTTCCCTGCCTCGTGGGGCTGCTGGCTTGGCAGTTTCCATTAAAGACCTGAACTGTTGTTGTTGTTCAGTTGCTAAGTCGTGTCTGACTCTTTGTGACCCTGTGGACTGTAGCCCACCAGGCTCCTCTGTCTATGGGGTTTCCCAGGCCAAGAATAAACTGTCATGGGTTGCCATTTCCATCTTCCTGACCCAGGGATCAAACCCACATCTCCTGCACTGGCTGGCGGATTCTCTACCACTGAGCCACCAGGGAAGGGAAGCCTACAAAGACCAAAAAAGGCTCCGCTTTAGCAGTTACCAGGAGAGAAACAAGTCACATCACTGTCCTGGTAACCAAAGGTGCGAGTGAGTTTGAAAACAATCCTCCCCA
The DNA here is from genome assembly GCF_014754425.2 of Oryx dammah. Classification (NCBI taxonomy): domain Eukaryota; kingdom Metazoa; phylum Chordata; class Mammalia; order Artiodactyla; family Bovidae; genus Oryx; species Oryx dammah. The sequence continues at coordinate 68,235,574 of NW_024070185.1, read as the reverse complement.
AACCTGTCCTACACCATTTCCTCAATCAGGCTAAGACCAACTCTCTTGCTGTAGCAGGAGGGCCATTTACAAAGGCCAACTCCAACTCCTGGGCAGCATCACTTGTGGGCAGAATGTGCCACCAAGGGCCTCTCACAAGAAGTCTCCTATGTTCCCTTCTTCCCAAAATGCGTAAGAGGAGTGCTCTGAGCCCTCTGGGCAGTGAGGTGGGCTCTTCCCAGACAGTGAGCCTTCACAGGACCTGTGGCTGCAGCAGGCGGAGGTTTCAGGGCTGAGTTTCCCTGGTGCAAGGAACCTTTCTCTACTAGAAGCCAGGCCCCCGGTCAGCTCCGCTACTCGGCCTACACAAAGACTCTCTGTCCTGAAGCCAGCCCACCCTTCCTCTGACCCTCATGTCCTTGTTGTTTGTTGTTCAGTTGCTAAATCTCATCCGACTCTGTGAGCCCATGGACTATGGCAGGCCAGGCTCCTCTGTCCTCAACTTTCTCTCAGAGTTTGCTCAAATTCATGTCCATTGAGTCAGTGATGCTATTTATCTCATCCTCTGTTGCCCCTTCTCCTTTTGCCTTCAATCTTTCTCAGCATTCCTGGGCTTCCCTGGTGGCTCAGATGGTAAAGAATCTGCCTGCCAAGTGGGAGGTGTGGGTTTGAACCTTGGGTTGGGGAGATTTCCCTGGAGAAGGAAATGGCAACCCCGTCCAGTGTTCTTACCTGGAGAATCCTATGGACAGAGAAGCCTAGTGGGCCACAATCCATGGGTTGCAAGAAGTCAGACACAACGGAGCAACTAACATTTTCCAGCAGCAGGGTCTCTTCCGATGAGTTGGCTCTTCACATCATGTCCTGCTATACCACTATCTCCCCCTACCCACATCCTTAAGCCAGGGGCAAGTCCCCTCACTCTGCCTCAGAAACTCTGACTATGACAGTCTCTACAGCTGAGATGCTGAACTGGGCGTGATAATTTCTCCAGGAAAGTAGTTCTCAGAGCATGGTTCCACAACCAGCAGGCAATACCATCACTTGGGAACCTATTGAAAGTATAAATTTTCTCTCCCCTACCCTTCAGACAATTTTTTTCTTTTTTTCAGTTCAGTTCAGTCGCTCAGTCGTGTCCGACTCCTTGCGACCCCATGAATCGCAGCACGCCAGGCCTCCCTGTCCATCACCAACTCCCGGAGTTCACTCAGACTCATGTCCATCGAGTCCGTGATGCCATCCAGCCATCTCATCCTCGGCCATCCCTTTCTCCTCCTGCCCCCAATCCCTCCCAGCATCAGAGTCTTTTCCAATGAGTCAACTCTTCTCATGAGGTGGCCAAAGTACCGGAGTTTCAGCTTCAGCATCATTCCTTCCAAAGAAATCCCAGGGCTGATCTCCTTCAGAATGCACTGGTTGGATCTCCTTGCAGTCCAAGGGACTCTCAAGAGTCTTCTCCAGCACCACAGTTCAAAAGCATCAATTCTTCAGCGCTCAGCCTTCTTCACAGTCCAACTCTCACATCCATACATAACCACAGGAAAAACCATACCCTTGACTAGACAGACCTTAGTCGGCAAAATAATGTCTCTGCTTTTGAATATGCTATCCAGGTTGCTCATAACTTTTCTTCCAAGGAGTAAGTATCTTTTAATTTCATGGCTGCAGTCACCATTTGCAGTGATTTTGGAGCCCAAAAAAATAAAGTCTGACACTGTTTCCACTGTTGCCCCATCTATTTCCCATGAAGTGATGGGACTGGATGCCATGATCTTCGTTTTCTGAATGTTGAGCTTTAAGCCAACTTTCTCACTCTCCTCTTTCACTTTCATCAAGAGGCTTTTTAGCTCCTCTTCACTTTCTGCCATAAGGGTGGTGTCATCTGCATATCTGAGGTTATTGATATTTCTCCCGGCAATCTTGATTCCAGCTTGTTTCTTCCAGTCCCGCGTTTCTCATGATGTACTCTGCATATAAGTTAAATAAGCAGGGTGACAATATACAGCCTTGATGTACTCCTTTTCCTATTTGGAACCAGTCTGTTGTTCCATGTCCAGTTCTAACTGTTGCTTCCTGACCTGCATACAGGTTTCTCAAGAGGCAGGTTAGGTGGTCTGGTATTCCCATCTCTTTCAGAATTTTCCAGTTTATTGTGATCCACACTGGAAGAAAAAATTCTTAGCACCACCCAAATCTGCTGAATCAGAAACTCTAGGTGGAGCCCAGCAATCTTTGTTTTAGGAAGCTCTCCAGGGGACAACAATGTACACAGAGGTCTGAGGACCTCTACTCCCAGAGGAAGGTCATCAGGTTGCCAGTTTTCTTCCCCAAAGTGGCGTCATGAGCACATGCCCAGGGCCCCAGCAGGAAGGCCCAGGGCTCCAGCAGGAAGGCACAGGCTACACCTTGGGTCTGAGATTTCTCAGTGACCATAAACATTTGCCAGCATGAGTCACAAATGAGCCCTAATCTCTGGGGAAAGAGGGTAATTGGGAAAAAGAGGGGAAAAGTCCATATTTCTAAATCAGAGAGAAAAAGGTGATGAGACAGGGGGAAGATTGAGTAATGACATTCCTGAATCATATTCCTCCACTTTCCCGCCCACTTCCCAAATTTCCACACGGCTCATTCCCTGGTCCAAGGACACTGGCTGTCCCCATGAGATCACTGAGGTGAGAGGCCTTCTCCCATCCTTTACCTCCAGTGTGGACTCCTCTTCTTGGGATTCAGAGGAGAAACCACTGCACCAGTCTCATTGGTCCCTAACACCCGCTCCATCCCATTCCCTCCAATGATCATATCACTCTCCTGTTAAAATACCTACCTTCCATCACTCCCCCTAACCAACAGCAAAGTCCAGTCCCTCTGCCTGGCAAGCAAGGGCTTTCCTCCAACTAGGCTCCCATCGCCCCTCACCCTCTGCTCACTGCTCTCTGGCGGGGCCCTGGGCTCCACCCACAGCACCTATTACCTCCGCTCACTGCTCTCTGGCGAGACCCTGGGCTCCACCCACAGCACCTATTCCTGGTCCCTTCCACCCCTGCACCCTCCATCTCCACACTGCCCAAAGAGCCAGGCCTGGGAAGGCTAACTACCATCTGATTCTACCAAAAGTCAGAAGGCTGAACACAGTCCGCCTGTGTTCCAAGCACTTTCTCCACAAGTGTGAAGGGCTTGGATGTGTTTTTTGTTTGTTTGTTTTTTTAAAAGCATAGGGCTTCCATAATGGCTCCGTGGTAAACAATTTGCCTGCCAAGGCAGGAGACCCAGGTTCAATCCCTGGTCCAGGAAAATCCCACATGCTGCAGGGCAACTAAGCCCCTGCATAACTACTAAAGCCCAAACACTCTAGAGCCTATGCTCTGCAATGAGAGAAGCCACGGCAATGAGAAGTCCACACATTGCAACTAAACAGTCGCCCCCACTTGCTGCAACTAGAGAAAAGCCGGAGCAACAAAGATCCAGCACAGCCAAAAATAAAAAAAGGATGAACTGTAGGAAAAAGCAGCATCTCTGGACCATTCCAAATCCTTCCCAGCACAAGCCCCACCCTGCCCGTCTCTCACTCCAACCTCTCTGTCTCAGTGCTGTAACTGTCTCAGAATGACACTCCAAACACTTTCAGTTAGTTTCCTCAGCTGTTTCATAACAATCCTAGGAGGCTGGGAGGATCTGCTGCACGAAGATGTAAATACCAATGCATATGTACACAGACATCACCTCACTTCTCTAGAGAGTACAGGGTGATACACTGCACTGAAGATGCACCATCTAGGGCCAGGGGGTCGAGAGCAGGAAAGGACAAGTGTCATCTCAAAGCTCTATCTTCTCAAAGTTGAGAAGGACAGCATAAGGACTCCCATACTTTGCCCTCCTGATTCCCCATCTCTGCCCGACCAGAGCTCAAGAGAGACTGTCAAGAGTATACTCAGATGGATTCCAGAACAAAGGCAACCACATCTCTGGCTATCATCCTCAGATATGGATCAGGGCCAAAAGACCCACATGGACAAGCTCCCCCTTTTCAGGAGGCAATCTCTGGACAACCCAGTACGGTAAGTGACTTCCCTAATGTCACGATGAATTTCCACTTGCCCTCCCCAACCCCCTACCAACTGCTTCCCTATTAAAAAGGGATCAACATTCTAACCAGACTTAAAGGCTTATCCTCTACTGCCAACCCCAACCCCAGGGGGACAATCGGAATGCCACCTGGAAAGGGTTTCTGACTTTAGTTTGCTTAGATGGTAAAGAATCTGCCTGCAATGCAAGAGACCTAGGTTTGATCCCTATGTCGGGAAGACCCTCTGGAGAAGGGAATGGCAACCCACTCTAGTATTCTTGCCTGGAAAATCCCATGGACAGAATAGCCTGGCGGGCTGCAGTCCACAGGGTCGCAAAGAGTCGGACACAACTAATTGACTAACATTACTACTACAGACATCCTCTAGTTTGGGTGACTCTCAAACCCAAACAGAGAGGGGAAAAAAAAATAATAAAAGACAGATATGAGAAGTCTTGTGGTAGCACTAGTCACAATAACAAAAACTTTGGAAGCAACCCAAAAGCCCATCAGCAGGAGAGTGGATAAATAAACTAACCGACTCTCACAACAGAATAGTACATGATGTGAATGAACTACAGCGACGGTAATGCCAAGTGTATACCACAAACTTTCAATAACTGCTTTTTGAATGCCATCTGCTCAAGGACAATTCATTCTTCAGGACTTCTCCAGATGATCTGGAAGGATTGCCTGAAGCTAAAGACAGGGAATCTGAGTGAAAGACATGCCGGAATGCTGGTGGAATAAAAATACTAAAATAAAATCAAATCTCTTAACCAGATTTCAGCTTCCTCTGGGCACTGACTCCCAAACTGTCAGAGTCCCTTCTCTCTTCTTAAAGTATAACATACACACACGTAACACACCCAGGTGAAAGTGTCATTTTTTAAAAATACAAATCTGATCACAGCATTTTCTTTGCTTTGAACCCTTGATGGCCTCCCAGCACAAGTGAAACCCTATCTGGGACTTTCTTGGTGGTCTGGTAGTTAAGACTCCATGCTTACACTTCAGTGGGCATGAGTTCAACCCCTGGTCAGAGAACTAAAGTTCTGCATACCACACACTGCAGTCAAAAACCAACCAAACAAAAACAAGTGGGATCAAATCTAAGTCCCTTTTCCCGGCCTAGGAGTCACTGTGAGATCTGGCCCTGCTGACCCCACCAACCTCATCAGGATCCAGTACCCTTCTTTCTGTCCCTTTAGCACATCAAAAGCATTCTTACCCCAGGGCCTTTGCACCTGCTATTCCCTCTGCCAATAATGCCCCTCCCCTAGATTTTCATATCAAGTCTCAGCTCAGATGTCACCTCCTCAAAATGCAGGGCCACCTGGTTTAAAAAAAAAATAGCCTGCTCCCAAGGCATTCAAAGTCCCAACACTCTGTTTTATTTGCCATATATCACTATCTAACAGTTTTCTTTCGTTTTGTTTACATGTTTATTATCTGTCTCCTCCTACTGACTGTAAACTCCACAACAGTGGAGACAGACTCGGCCTATTTTCTTCCCCGAGCCCAAAGAAGCCGGTGCCTGGCACCCAGACAACCCCCAGAGAATAACTTTTTTTTTCTTTAATAACTTTTTATTTTTTTTAATTTTTGATTGGCGGATAATTGCTTTACAATATTGTGCTAGCTTCTGCCATACATCAACTTGAATCAGCCATCGCTATACGGATGTACCCCTCTCTTGAACCTCCCACCCATCTCTCTCTCCATCCCACCCCTTTAGGTTGTTACAGAGTGCCAGGTTGAGCTCCCTGTGTAATACAGCAAATTCCCACTGCTATCTGTTTTACATATGGCAATGTACACATTTCAGTGTTATTACTCTTTCAATTTGTCCCTCCCTCTCCTTTCCTCCATGGCCACAAGTCTATTCTCTATGTCTGAGTCTCCATCCCAAAGAATATCTGCTGAATGATGTGTTAATTTCCCATGCCCTTCCTTGCAGTGTCCTCAAGTTTAGAACCTTTTTGTTCTTTGGCCTCAACCTTCAGTTAAACTACTATTAGCAATTTGAAGGGAAGAGACACCCTCTTCTGCAGCATCAATAGAGCTGAAGACACCCCCAGAGAGCCAGAGAAGTCTATCTGGAGTTGGAATATTAAAAAAAAAGTAAAGTTAAAAAAAAAAAGAAAGAAAGTAGAACACTAGGTGGAACGGAGGATCCAAAAGGAAGGTGGGGGGAGAGGCGCAGACAGGCAGCCTTCCTTCCCCACCCCAGCAGCAAACGTGCCAAGCACAGGCCACCCAAGAATACCATGTTAACTTCTCTCCATGGCAGACAGAGAAAAGGAAAGGAAACCCCCAAGTACAGGCGGTTTCTAGAATTTCTCAGCTGGTCATGGAAACTCGAGTCTGGTCCCGTTGCTCACAACCTCTCTTTTTGTGCCAGCTGCACACATCCTGAAACGCAGGGGGAGGGGCTCGTGGCCACCGAAGCCAAGAAGAGGGAGTGGTGTGAGCAGCCGAGGTCAGAGGCGCAATCTGGCCAGCAGAGCCGTGCACACCACGGTTTACCCATGGTCAAGGCCTCTGCTGCAGGAGGCACCCCTGGATGTCAGGAGGCGGCTGCGGCGGGAGCAACAGGAGCTGGGACAGAATCTGCTCTGAGAGCTGGTCAGGCTGCCCCTGAGGGCACTCTGGCTAGTGGCCCGCGTCTGGAGGAGTGGGTGACTTTGTACATTTTGTGCTTTGCTGGGAACGGTGATGAGAAAACAGCTGTGGTTTGCTACCCCCTGGAAACTCCCGAGTGGCCTGGTATACTGAGGACTTGCCCAGCCTCTCCGATAGGAAATGGTCAGCGTTGAAATCTACATACACTCATCAGTATCACTGGTGTGTCTTCTGGGAGCAGGGGGTGAGGTGGGGAGGGAATCCAGGGCCTTCCACCAGGGAAAGCTGGGCCAGCTCCCCTGCCAGCCAGCACAGCTCCACCTCACCCCAAGCCTCTCATACTCTGTGCTCTGAGAAGACCAAGTCCCCAGGGCTGGCCAGGAGCCCTCTGGTTTCCAGGAAAGGAAGAGGGTAGCCGGCAGTACAGCTTGCTCCCTGGGACTTACAATGGCTTCCCCTGACTAGCAGGACACACATGCCCACCTCACTTGCTCCCACACAAACCAACTTTTCAGGCGTCCAGTAAAAATGAGAATAAAACAGTGGGTTTGGGTTCTGGTCTGCCCCCTCACCCCAGCATTGAGAGAGCAACACAGAAATTTTGGGAGTCACAGAACATGGGGTCACAAGAGTAGGATATGACTTAGTGACTAATCAAATATATCCCACTTTTCTTATAAGGTTTCTGCTTTTAGTAGCATGCTTGAAAAACCCTTTCTCACCCTGAAATTATAGAAATATATACCTGCTTTTTTCTGGCATTAAAAAAATTTACATCTCTAATTTATTTAGAATTTAATTTGACATAGTGTGAGAAAGAGAAACTCACTTAAACAACAAAAAAACGAGTTAGCCAATTACCCCAGTTGTTTTTCAATGAACAGTCTATTTTCCCAGTAAACCTCAACAGTAAAGTCTATAAAAGATAAGAAACAGGGGTGAAGTCAACGACATCCTTTGTGTAAAGAAAAGCCACAGGGGACCACTCTACCAGTGAAATCTAAGAGCATGGCTAGGGTGCCTTCTCTTTCCCTTCCTCTTTCCTGTTCAGAAATATAGGTTCAAAGATCACGAGAAGGAAGTCCTACTTGCAGAGCAGAATGATCCACTGAAGAGACCCTGGGTTCCTGCAGGCACCACTGAGCAGGAACCCAGCCTCATTCTATGGCTAATCGCCAGATGCTTTATATGCTGTTGCCTAAACTAGCCTTGTTGGACTCTGGTATTTGCATCTGAACACTCCTGTAACTCATCCACAATTCTTTCTTCCCTAATTTTATAATAATAGGAATTGCTAGGATTTCTTGTTGCCAGGCACTGTGCTAAGCAATTTGTTTTCATTAGCTCATTTAATCTTCTCAATAACCTTACTAGGATAAGATTCTGCAGTACTTCTCTAATTGTAAGTAGCAATGGCAGGTTTTCAGAGTTGAAAAAGATACTACATTAAAGGCACACATCACTGAGACACCTCCCTAGTTCAGAAACATGAAAACAGAACAAAAAGGCATTTTAAAACTGAGGAATAAAGTACACATTCAACAACAAATATCTATCAAGTACCAACTGTTGTGGACACAGGGAATACAGCAATGACCAAAAAGACAAAAATCCCTACCCTCTTGGAGCTTGCTCTAGTGCAAGGCTCGTAACAGTGAAAAATTGCAAGCAATCTAAGTATACAAAAGAAGGGAATTGCTGGGAATTCCCTGGTGGTCCAGTGGTCAGGACTCCACACTTACACTGCCAAGAGCTCAGATTCAATCCCTGGTAGAGGAACTATGATCCCACAAGCTGCACAGTACAGTCAAATTAAGGGGAAAAAAGGGAGGTGATTGCAAAAGTAAAGTAATCCACATAACAAAATATATAGTTCAACTACAGAGATTCAGAGTTTGGGCTCCAAGTGCAACAGACCTCAGTGTGGATCCTGAAACACACATTTACTAGCTTAAGGCTTTTAGTCAAGTCACAACAACAAGGACACTTCCTTCAGGAAAACAAAGCTAATAGTCTCCCTTGGAGCAAATGAGAAAACTGAATAAGATACTAAGTATAAATACAATGCTAGATATACGGTAATGGCTCAATAAATGTTAATATTCAGGGAAAAAATGACATGGAAAGACATCATATGCTAAGTGAAAAGAGAAAAAGAGGCTACAAAACTCTATGTATAGCAGAACCTGTTTTCCTTACAAAGTATGCATTCACAGAAAAAGATGAAAAATATTTAACAAATTGCTAGTTCTTGGTGGTGAATTTAATGGTGACTTCTGTTATCTTTTTTACCCTATATTTCCTACAATGAACCTGAATTACTTTAAGAAGAAGGTTCAGAGGGTTCTCTGGTGGCCTAGTGATTAGGGTTCCACACTTTCACTGCCATGGCCTGGTTCAATCTTAGATCGGAAACTCGGATGCAGCCAAAAAGAAAAAAAAGAAAATTCACTTTCGAGTTCAATTAGGAAATGGGAAAGGCTTAATGATGACCAATTGGAAGGCAGTTCTCTCCCCTTTTTTAAAGACCTTCACTTAAGAGTCTGGCAGTGGATTCCAGTCCTAATCTGCATGGGCAGGACTTCCTGTGTGTCTGGTCCCCTAACCTGGGTGCCCCCATGAGCAGATTCTCACCATGGTTCTTCTGAATCAGAGCTTCCTAGGTGAGACTCAGGTAACTGTACACACAACTCTGATAGATCAGCCTGCCTCTTGTCTCGGGTACTGGTCTGACATTCTGGTCTAGTCAGGACTACTGGACTAGACTAACTATAACATCCTGTGATTCATCTAAACTCTCTGAAGTCAGTTCCCCCTCTGGCCAACACGTACCACCATTTCTGCCGTGTCCTTCCTACAGGGAAACTAACTCTCAGTGAGAACTCCTTGTACAGAGACAAGTTGTTGGCATTACAAAGAGTCTAGAATGTAGGGACTCTGAGGCCAGAGTCCTCAGTAACTGATACCCACCTGGTTCTCAGACGTGTAGCAACGTGAGGGGAGCAGGTGACCTGAGGCTAGGCCCTGGTGTCCCCAACAGCCAGGACTGCCTTCTGTCTTTAAAAACAAATCCATCTTTTTTTTTGTAGCTCTGTGAACCAGAGTTTACAAAGGACAGTTCCCCCAGTCCTGAGTGTAGTGGGTAGATTGTGTATGCTTGGGTGTTAAGTCACTTTAGTCCTATCCGACTCTTGTGACCCAGTGGACTGCAGCCCGCCAGGCTCCCCTGTCCATGGGATTCTCCAGGCAAGAATACTGGAGTTGGTTGCTGTGCCCTTCTCCAGAGGATTTTCCAAATCCAGGGCTCAAACCTGCTGTCTCCTGCAACTCTGGCATTGCAGGCAGATTCTTCACTGCTGAGCCCCTGGGGAAGCCCAATGGGTTGAATTCAGTTCAGTTCAGTCGCTCAGTCACGTCCGACTCTTTGCGACCCCATGAGCTGCAGCACGCCAGGCCTCTCTGTCCAACACCAACTCCCAGAGCCTACCCAAACTCATGTCCATTGAGTCGGTGATGCATCCAACCATCTCATCCTCTGTCATCCCCTTCTCCTCCTGCCCTCAATCTTTCCCAGCATCAGGGTCTTTTCAGATGAGTCAGCTCTTCACATCAGGTGCCCAAAGTACTGGAGTTTCAGCTTCAACATCAGACCTTCCAATGAACACCCAGGACTGATCTCCTTTAGAATGGACTGGTTGGATCTCCCTGCTGTCCAAGGGACTCTCAAGAGTCTTCTCCAACACCACAGTTCAAAAGCACCAATTCTTCGGCGCTCAGCTTTCTTTATAGTCCAACTCTCACATTCATACATGATTACTGGAAAAACCATAGCCTTGACTAGACGGACCTTTGTTGGCAAAGTAATGTCTCTGCTTTTGAATATGCTGTCTAGCTTGGTCATAACTTTCCTTCCAAGGAGTAAGTGTCTTTTAATTTCATGGCTGCAGTCACCATCTGCAGTGATTTTGGAGCCCCCCAAAATAAAGTCTGACACTGTTTCCACTGTTGCCCCATCTATTTGCCATGAAGTGATGGGACTGGATGCCATGATCTTCGTTTTCTGAATGCTGAGCTTTAAGCCAACTTTTTCACTCTCCTCTTTCATTTTCAACAAGAGGCCCTTTAGTTCTTTACCTTCTGCCATAAGGGTAGTGTCATTCGCATATCTGAGGTTATTGATATTTCTCCCGGCAATCTTGATTCCAGCTTGTGCTTCATCCAGCCCAGCATTTCTCATGATGTACTCTGCATAGAAGTTGAATAAGCAGGGTGACAGTATACAGCCTTGACGTACTCCTTTTCCTATTTGGAACCAGTCTCTTGTTCCATGTTCAGGTCTAACTGTTGCTTCCTCACCTGCACACAGATTTCTCAAGAGGCAGGTCAGGTGGTCTGGTATTCCCATCTTTTTCAGAATTGTCCACAATTTATTGTGATCCACACAGTCAAAGGCACACTTTGGCATAGTCAATAAAGCAGAAATAGATGTTTTTCTGGAGCTCTCTTGCTTTCTCAATGATCCAGCAGATGTTGGCAATCTGATCTCTGGTTCCTCTGCCTTTTCTAAAACCAGCTTGAACATCTGGAAGTTCACAGTTCACGTATTGCTGAAGCCTGGCTTGGAGAATTTTGAGCATTACTTTACTAGCGTGTGAGATGAGTGCAACTGTGTAGTAGTTGGAGCATTCTTTGGTATTGCCTTTCTTTGGGATTGGAATGAAAACTGACCTTTTCCAGTCCTGTGGCCACTGCTGAGTTTTCCAAATTTGCTGGCATACTGAGTGCCACACTTTCACAGCATCATCTTTTAGGATTTGAAATAGCTTAACTGGAATTCCATCACCTCCACTAGCTTTGTTTGTAGTGATGCTTCCTAAGGCCTGCTTGACTTCACATTCCAGGACGTCTGGCTCTAGGTGAGTGATGACACCACTGTAATAACTGGGTCATGAAGATCTTTTTTGTACAGTTCTTCTGTGTATTCTTGCCACCTCTTCTTAATATTCTCTGCTTCTGTCAGGTCCATACCATTTCTGTCCTTTATTGAGATCTCTAGTCTTTCCCATTCTATTGGTTTCCTCTATTACTTTGCATTTATCACTGAAAAAGGCTTTCTTATTTCTCCTTGCTATTCTTTGGAACTCTGCATTCAAATGGGTATATCTTTCCTTTTCTCCTTTTCGCTTCTCTTCTTTTCACAGCTATTTGTCTGGCTTCCTCAGAGAGCCATTTTGCTTTTTTGCATTTCTTTTTCCTGGGGATGGTCTTGATCCCAAAATCCATGTCTATTCCAAAACCTCAGAATGTGACCTTATTGAGTCTTTGCAGAAATAATGATTTAAGGATCTAGAGATGAAGTCACCATGGGATTTCAGTAGTCCCTAAATCCAATGATTAGCATGTTTGACAAGATAAAGGAGAGGGAGATTTGGTCACAGACACACAGAAAAGACCATGTGGAGATGGAGGCAGAGAGGAGAGTGATGCTGCCCCAAGACAAGGAACAACTGAAGGCACCAGAAGGTGGAAGAGCCAAGGAAGCATGTACCCCAAGAGCCTCTGGAGGCAATGTGGACCTGATGACCCCTTGATTTCAATCTTCTGGCCTCCAGAACTGAGAGTAAATTTCTGTTCTTTTAAGCCACAGAGTTTGTGGTCATTTGTTAGGATGGTCATAGTAAACTAATACTTAGATGCTGGAATTAAGGCTTGATATCTTTTATCTGGGGCTTCCCTGGTGGCTCAGTGGTAAAGAATTCACCTGCCAACGTAGGAGATTTGGGTTCAATCCCTGGGTCACAAAGATCCCCTGGAGAAGGAAATGGCAACCTACTCCAGGATTCCTTGCCTGGGAAATCCCATGGACAGAGGATCCTGGTGGGCTACAGTCCATGGGGTCACACACAACAACAACAATCTTTTATTTGAAACTCTCCTGCTAGAGTTGGCAGAATTCCAAGATAGGCCTCAATGACCTTCTCCTTTGTATGTGGACAGGAGCTGAAAATATGAGATATCACTCCTGTTATTAGGTAACATTATCTGCCAAAGGGATTTTGTTGGTGTCAGCTGACCAAATCAGTTGACCTTAAGACAGGGAAATTGATCTTGTATGAGTCAGAACTAATCAGGTGAGCTCTTAAATGGGATAGGCTCCTCCTGGCCAAAGGGGTTTGAACCGCGAGAAGGATTCAACATGAGAGAATAACTTTTCCAGTGTGGAGGTCCAGCAGACACCAAGTAACCAAGTGATTCAGAAAAACATCACCATTAACACCACAAATGCCTTGATATGATGCTTTTAAAAGGATGCAAAATCATTTTTGTTGATATTCTTGCTAAAAATGTGTGACCTTATCCTAAGGGAGAAAGATATGGGATGGTTACAAACTGGAGCAGAGAAATGACAACTGAATGCAACGTGGGATGGCAGACTGGATCCTGGGACAGAAAAAAGACATCAGCAGAAACAGTGGTGAAATTTAAATGAGGCCTGCAGTTTAAAGTTTTGTGCCAATATTGATTTCCTGTTCTTGATAATTATACCACAGGGTGAGGGGATATAAAGGAACTCTGCTATATTCTTTGTGACTTTTAAGTCTAAAGTAAGTTGAAAATTAAAAGTTTACAATAAAAGGAAATAATTGAGCAGAGTAACAGAGGTTGCCTCACAGCCTCAGGATTACACTTTTTTCTCCCATACTTCTTTATCTTTTCAGTAAGTATGCATTACTCTTGATAATTAAGGACACAAGGTTGGCTGGAGTAAGTGGACTGGTGCAAAGGATGTTGATTTGGGGCCAATGGTGTTTTTCTGGAAAAGAGCAGACTGACCCCAAGACAAGGCTGAAAAGACCAGCAAGTCTTTGATAAACAGCTAATACCTACCAGAGATTATTGGTACCTTAGACCCCAGAACCCCGGTGATCCAGGAACATACATCTTAGTGCCACTACCCATGGTCTTCCTTGATGGGGAAGTAAAAGAAGTCTCTCTGCAATGCAGAAGACGTGGGTTCGATCCCTGGGTCGGGAAGATCCCCTGGAGAAGGAAATGACAACCCACTCCAGTATTCTTGCCTGAAAAATCCCACAGGCAGAGGAGACTGGGGGGCTACAGTCCATGGGGTCACAAAGTGGGACACGACTGAGCAACTAACCACACACACATCATTATTCACACAGCTCCCCTGTCAGGAACCCCCTGGCTCAATTCCACCTCTAGGAAGCCTTCCCAGATCATTCCTAACCCCCCCCCCCCCCGCCCCGTCACCTCACCTTCGACTGGCCTCTTTCAGTGTCTCTTGGCTGTTCCACTCAATGGAGCCTAAAGAATGCCACAGATAGCATGTGATGCTTCCAACATGTACTCAGCTCATCTCAACACATATTTTACAAGCCTCCTTGGAACAGAAACAGTGTTTTGCCTGTCTTCATGGAGTGGGTACTCTCTTAGCTGAGCTCTGCTGGCTGGGCCCATCCCTGCAGCAAAGAGGCCCTCTCTGTTGTCACTGTCCAGGATTCATTTACTGAGAGTCTGCTGTGCCTCTTTTCAAACTTCTTTATACCAGTTCTGTTTGGTTTAAACAGTAACTGAAACATAGATGCAGAGAGGAAAACTTTTGATTCTACAGAAATGAAACTAAGTGCTCTAGAATGGCAAATCCCAATACTGTGGTCTTAGATGACACCTGGATACACTGAGACTGCATGAGGAGGCTGGAGAGGTAAAAACTAGTTTTATTAGAAAATTAAGATGTTAAAACCTTCTTCACTCTCATTTTTCAGCAGCTATGTGAAGTATGATGAATGTAGTTTCCTGAAACTTTCGAGGTAGAAGTTTAGGGTATAAATATGTGTTTTTTCAGAGATTAACTCAGTTTGTTCTCAAGACTTCCACCGAGTATTTACCAGCAAAATTATTCTATACCTACTATAATCTGTTATATCTAATAAATCATTATTTTGAAGTCCTGAAGATATGCAAAAATGTAAAAATAATGCCACTTTTTGGACTTTTTAGAAGTTATTTTCCATAAAAACATGCATTTTATGTTACCATGTAATTATCTTATTTCTATTATTTTAAATGAATAAACAACTTTTTATATTTGCTTTAATTTTTAACATGGTAAACAGCAGGTTTAGCCAATAAGTGGAAGACTAAATTAAGGAATCCTAGGATCAAAAAGTTTGAGAACTGCTCATCTCGAAAAAATGTGTTAAAAATGGGGGAAAAAAAGATTAAATTCAGTTGAGTTCAGTCCAGTCACTCAGTCATGTCTGACTCTTTGTGACCCCATGACCTGCAGCACACCAAGCCTCCCTGTCCACCACCAACTCCCAGAGTTTACTCAAACTCATGTCCATTGAGTCAGTGATGCCATCCAACCATCTCATCCTCTGTAAATTAGGTGTGTGCATTAAAAAAGTAGGATTCTGCACATGGACTGACTTGCAAATGTCTTAAATTCTTGCTCTATCATTATTTTTTAATGGAGACTAATTAACAGATGTATATATCCTGTCACCCAGCAATCTCACTTCTGCGAATTTCTTCTGTAGTCATACACGATGGAAATGCCATTTAGTAAAGTTATTCCCTGTAGCACTGTACATAATGACAAAATATTGGAAACAACCCAAACTGGGGGAAAGAGGGAAGCAACACATGCTGGTTTAAAAACTATCGTGCTTCCCTATCCTGGAATAATATGCAGCTATAGTAAAAGTGCTCCCTGGGCTGATAGGGAAAGATCCAGAATAGTTGCTAGGTGAAAAAAGCAAAGTGCTAAACAATGCCTAAAATGCTAACTTAGAGCATTTCTAAAACTGGGATGGGGTGGGCAGAGGTGAGACTTTTTACTGTACTGGGTGGGAGTTTGTGGGGGTGCAGTTAATGTATGTGTAATTGCTTTTTAAACTTTTTTATCCTTCTAATCTTTGAACTATGGACTATATAGCATAGGAAAAATTTTTTCCTGTTAAATTTTTTTTCTTCCATTTTATTGAGACATAATTCACATATGGTTAAAAAAAATGTAATAAAAGAAACCAGAAATCACAGGTCATACATGCAGATGTGATTTTTATATACAATTTGCAAGTGTAATTAGCAGACCTAGACCCAAAGACAAAGCCTCAGCCCTAAATCAAAATTTTGGCAAATAGAAATATATATGCACACAGAGGTTGTAGAGAGGGGGAATTGGATCAAGGCAGTCAAAAGGTAGAAACTTCCAGTTATAAGATAAATAAGTACTAGGGAAGTAATGTGTAACATGCTAAATATAATTAACACTGCTACAGGTCATATTTGGGGGTTCCCTGGTAGCTCAGCAGTAAAGAATCCGCTTGCAATACAGGAGATGTAGGTTCCACCCCGGGGTCGGGAAGATCCCTTGGAGAAGGAAATGGGAACCCACTCCAGTATTCTTGCCTGGGAAATCCCAAGGATAGCAGAGCATGGTGGGCTACAGTCCATGGGGTCACAAAGGTTGGACACAATTGAGCAACTAAACCACCACTAAACTTTCATATGTGAAAGCTGTGAAGAAAGTTAAATCCTAAGACTTCTCATCACAAGAAAAAAAAATTTTTTTTTTCTATTTATCTTTTACCTCTGGGATGATGTAAGTTCATTAAATTTATTGTGGTACTCATTTCATAACTATATAAATTAAATCATTATGCTGTACACCTTAAACTTATTCAGTGTTGTCAGTTATATCTCAATAAAATGGGAAGAAAAAAATGCATGCACATGCTTTTAAGAAAAAATGAAATGTTTAAAACATGGATTTTAAAAACATCCCCAACTTTTAGCTGACATTTTAATTACTAACACTGCTAAGAGCCTCTAGGGACCCAATGGTAATAAATTCAGGACAGTCACATTCTCATTCCACCAAAGCCCAGAACTGTCCCAGGCCTGAGGTTGGAGAAAGGTTAGGAGGCCTGATAATGCAGTCAGATCAGAGGCAGGTAAGTTGGTTTTCCATGGACAGACATGCCAACAGCTCTCTCCAGGCTGATTCTGTGGCCACCTTCCCTGTCGCCTGTGGGAGGGTCCACAGGGATCTCTGCTTTTTCTTACCCAGGGCCCAATAAGGAGTCCCCTCTGGGAGCCTCGATGGCCACAGTAAGGGTGAAGACAGCTGGGCCTCCGAGACCTTGTGGTGAGGCTGTCCTGCTTGCCCCGGACAGCACATGAAGCCCCTGGCTGGTGCACTCTGGACTCCTTATCTGGCCGGCAGTCTGCCAGCCCGCCAGCCTCAGAGTTCAGAGAAGTTCCACTGTATCCAGAGAGTCCAGGCTAGGGCCCTAACAGCATGACCCTTCCTCACTCACTCCCCATTCTCCTGTGTCGCCAGGAAGTCTGGAAAAAGAAGGGAGAAGAGTCCTCCATAATACATTTCTATCCACACAAGCCGAGAATTCCCGTCCCCCAAATAAGCACAGGGAAACTGGCTCCTTTTTCTTCATGTTTTCAAGGAAATGTCTGAGATTTCCAGCAGTTTTATCATCACACTTACGAATAAAAGTTGCACCTCTTTTTCTGGCGGGCTACAGTCCACAGGGTCACAAAGAGTCGGATGCAACTTAGCGAATGAGAACGCATGCACGCTGGCCCTATCGAGCCTCTTGGCCAGTAGCAAGTAATGTGACTTGGAAACACCAGTTAACCTCTCTAGATCCAGTTTCTTTAGCTGTAAAACAAAGGGTCTGGACTCGAAGATTTCCAAAGTCCCTCCAGTTCAATATCCTATCACCATCGGCGGTTCTGCAAAAACGCCTAAGCGTTACTTTCTTCAGGCATCAAGCGCGAAAAGCCTGGATTATTTCGGAGGTCCCGATTTCCAGAAATATACATTTATTCACGGCACTAACTCTTAGATCTCAACATCCTGTAAATACTGGACCCGGATTGAGGCTTCCTCCTGGAACTGAGGCGTAAACAGGTAAGGAAAAGAGGAAGTAGGTGGAACAGTTCTAAAAAACAACCCAGTCCAGTCACCGATCTAGCGCGTGCGCATGCGCACACATGCGCGCATGCGTGCAGATACCCGTACATCGCTAGTCCTTTCCGCCTATTACCGGTCCAGAAAAACAGTACTTCCATTATCTGAAAGAATCAGCATAGCTTGCAAAACTAAAGGTGGGGGAAAAAAGGCTCTGTGGAACTGTGAATATGCCAATGCCTGGCACACCACAGAAAAGGAGCCTACCCAGAAAGGCACGGAGGTTGCCTCCACATTCCCGAGATGAATCAACCTGAAGCCTGGACTCACACTATTCCTACAACCCAAGCTACCTATCAGCTCCTAGGACCCCTAAATCATCCACTTCACCCCAGAGAAGATAATGTTGATTCAGATGATAATAAACCTCTACTACGCTCCAGGTACAACCACGATATGCTGCACAGCGGTGAGGACAGGTCTGCAGAAGTAATGTCTCCTGCTGGAGAGTGACGGGGCAGGATTTGAACAGATTTATAGGCTTCCCTGGTGGCTCAGAGGGTAAAGTGTCTGCCTGCAATGCAGCAGACCTCGGTTCCATCCCTGGGTCAGGAAGATACCCTGGAGAAGGAAATGGCAACCCACTCCAGTACTCTTGCCTGGAAAATCCCACGGACAGAGAAGCCTGGTAGACTACAGTCCATAAAGAGTCGGACTCGACTGAGCGACTTCACTTTCTTTCACTTTCATGTGGCTCAAAGGGCTCCCCAGGTGGCTCAGTGGTAGAGCCCACCTGCCAACGCAGGCAAAGCAAGAGACCTGGGTTTGCTTTCTGGATCAGGAAGATCCTCTGGAGGAAATGGCAACTCACTTAAATATTCTTGCCTATAAAATCCATAGACAGAGGAGACTCCTGGGCTATAGTCCATGGGATCACAAAGAGTCAGACACAACTAAGCAAGCACACACGCATGTGGCTCAAAAGCTGGTAATTCTTCTGCCACCTTGTACCATCTCTAGTAGAGGGCTGTCTTCTCTGAACTTGACCAAACACAACAATGTGACCTCTATTATGTTGCTACCTTATTCTTCATGTAAGGATGGATGTTCTTTCTCCCTCCAACAAGTGGAGCCAGGAGCCAGATCCCATACCCTCTTTGTACTCTCCAGTGGCCAAGTGCAGAGCCAAGCACAGATCAGGAACTGCGTATTTACAAACTGAAGTGATGAAATACTGAGAGTCATAGGGCTCTGGTACCTCAATGCAGTGTTCTTGCCTCAATGACAGGGCCAGTCATTCTGTTTGGTGCTCTCTAGTCATACCTGCAAACCAGGAAGCATACCACTATATAGTGGTTATCACAGTTTATGAAAAACCTCTGAGCATCCAACAGGAAATGGATTGTATAGTTTTTAAAATTTCACCTACTAAAGTTATAATTCTCGACATTCTTTCTCTTGCTTCATCAAGTTTCTCTCCGTTTTTATGGCTCTTGTTTTAAGAGTTAAGGATTCACTGTAGATGCTGTGGATAAGAAACCACAGATCTAATCTGCCCTTAGCACTGACTCCATTCACAAGACATGGGGCAAGTTAGGAGCAGAGGTGGGACAGAAGCCAGGTAGCTAGGCCAGTACTCACCAGGTTACCACCACTTCGCAAACAGGAGACCTAAGCAGCCTGGGGTTTCTAGAAAAGAATGACTCCAGGCAAATCCCAGCCCAGGCAGGCTCCAGGAAGAAAAGTCAGGTCAAAGCTGCTCCTACCCTCACCCTATCTTAGGTTCCCAGGAGAGGAGTCAGCCCCTCACCAAATCATGCTCACATGCTCAGGATACCCAGACCCTAGCCGACTCTAGATCCTCCAAACGGAAGCCACAACCCAGAGCAGAGGAAAATGTGACTCAACTGGACCTCCGGATCACACGGTATAACTGTTTGGATGGTATTTTATCCCATTGCTCTAACCCACCAAGAGAGGGCAGCCTGTGCCAGACCACCTAACCCGGTCGGTAGGAACCAAAAATAGCTAAAAACCCATGCCCACAGGATGAGCCAGGTCAGAGTTTAGTTAGTCCCTCCTTTGCTATTCAGCTCTTGCTCAGGGCCAGCTGGGAAGCACCGGGCTTTTGTCTTCAGCTGCGAGTTGGTCTGGCCCAGGTGAAGTGGGCACTCAGCTCCTGGAAAGCCAAGTCTAGATACTACTGTCCCATCAGAACCATCCCGAGAGCTGCCCACCAGATCTACTCGTCTACTCTCTGCTTTTCTCCGTGCTCGAGTCCATGGGCTCCAGGACACCTCTCTCAGCCTTTTAGTGCGGCTACCGACATCCTCTTTTGAGCCCAGATCCCGCGCTCTCCAGTCCAAGGGGCCGTAGCTGCACCTTCCCCTCCCCTCCCTCGCCACTGAGGAACCCTCGTCGTGGCACCGCGGCCAGGTGGCCAGGTGTCGCCTCCGTGTAGCGTCCGGGCCCGCCCGAGCGACTTCCGAAACCGTGGCTGGGCTCCGGGTTCTCTGAGCAGCCGTGCCCCCACCCCCACTCGGTGACCCCGAGCCCCGGAGGCGCACTGCTCCTCCGCGCAATGCCCCATCCCCAGGGCACGGAACTGCCCCTCCCGCATATCCTTCCCCCCTCACCTGAAGCTGGGCCGACGTCACCTGGCCCCGCGCACCCTCACAAGCCAGGTCCCCCGGGGGACCCGCAGCAGCAGCGGTAGCGGCAGCGCAGCTAGATCGGCGTGCCAGCGGAGGCAGCCCGCGCGCCCTCAGTCCCTGCCGGCGTCCTTCCTCGGCGTGGCGCGCATGCCCCGCTATATACCCTGCACGTCACGGCCGGGCCCGCCCCCGCCCTCGCCCCGCCCCACCCCACTGTCCCCAGGGCTTGCCACGTGGGCTCCGGCCGGTGGTAGGGCGACTTGTGAGTGCTGCCTGCCAGCCACCCGCTAGACCCGACAGGAGCTTGGCTGGCCCAGGCTTGCGGGTCAAGCCAGAGTCTTTCCGCGCCGTGGGGCCTGAGCTCGAGCCCCTAGCTCGCCGAGATCCTAGCTCACCTCCTAGCTCTATCGGCTTCATCTTCTAACCCTACTGCAAATTCCATTCATCTTTCACTGAGGTTTCCTCGGGAAAGCTCCCATCAAGAGCTTTCCCTCCTTCTGTGGGAAGCTCTCATAAACTGGTCTCCATCCTCTCGGAGTAACACTGCCACCCACCTGATGTGTGTACGTGTGTCTTAACACATCTGATTAATATAAAAAGCTGCTTTTTCCTCCCCAACTCGATTCTGAAATACTCCTGGGGGTGGGGGGAACGCACCCATAGGTAATAATGTTTCTTCTGCATTTCGCCACCAAACAAAAGAACAAAAAAATTCCTGTTCAGGTTCCAAATATGCCATATCATACTCACTTTTTCGAATAAGATGTCTCACCACTCTACCAAAATGATCAGACTCTCTAAGAAACCATATTGCTTAACCGAGGCTGGGAGGAATGTTAATTTTTGTGTGAGGAGTGTCCTAGGACTCTTTTCTGATGTGAAGCAGTTCTATTGAGATGGATATCTAGCCTCGGAAATGCAAATTTCTTGGGAAAATAAGCCACCCATTAAACCCCCATTGTTCTAGTCTGCTGGACGTCATGATTATTTCCTCTGCAGCTAGGCCAGCTGCCACCTGTGTCTAGGGAACCCAAAGGAAAGGCCTTCTAAGCAGAACTGCAGCCTGTTAGTACCCAAGGCCTTGTTCCAGCTCAGTGACTGGTGCTCAGTAGACACCAAGTGTCTCTGAATTTGCACAGAGAAGGGAAACTGCATCCCACTCTGCAAGTCCTGGGGAGAAGGCGGCCCAGGACAGCAATGCTTGTGATGAAAGGAAAAGGATTCAATCCCTGCAGTGGATGGCAGAAGAATCCAGGCCTTGGTGGCAGCCTGTTCTTCCTTAGGAGGAGGGTAGAGAGGGAAAAAGAGAGAAAGCACTGAACCAAAGCCAGAGCAGGCCCCAGTGTTTATGCCACGTGAAGAGACAAGCTGGGCTGTGGGGTTTTTCTGAAATTTAATTATGCTTACCCTGCAATTATAGTCCTCTAGTGGAGTTAATGGTTGGGGTGATACTCCTCTCATTTTCCAAGCGACTGCAAGGTAATGGTATCCCTGCAGAATCTCCTTCAGAGCCCCTTCATCTCGGTAATAATCCTTTATGTTTGTCTTCCCTGATTAAACTCAAGTATTTTTCAGACATGAGGTCATCCATTTGGGACTCTCAACCCCATCTCCAGTGGGCTGTCAGAAATGGCCCAGTCTCTATCACGCCTTCCTTTTCTTGAAGTTCTGGAAGAGGAATGTGAAACTCACCCAGTGATTAAGTAAAACAAGCATGCTTCTAACACAGGGAACTCTGAACAGTTTGAAGCCCATAAATACAAATTACAAAGAGGTGTTACACTGTTTCTAAAACTGAGGTCTCAAAGCAATTCCCATGCCTCTTCCAGGCAATGTGTCAACAGTACAGGCTAGGGGGGAAGGGTACCTGTCACAGAGACGGGAGGGGAGGGAGGGCACTGACACCCTACCACAGGGCCTATCACAGCATTCTCACTTGTTTGCAACCAGCAAGGAGCAGAGCTGCCAAAGTCCATGAGAGCTGATAAGCTATCAGTAATCCATTAGGGAGTTTAATTAATTATTAACACAGCTAAAAATCAAAAGGTCTTAGCTCTAATATCCACCCACCTACAAAACTCTTTAGGTTTACCCCAAGTCCTCCCCTCATCACTGTCTTTCCTGCCTAGTGCCAGATGTGGAGCCTCAATTCTCCCTTTCTTCAAAATATGCTCCTTTTTCCACTCATTCCCCCATTTCCACTTGTTAAAATTCTAATTCTTCAAAGCCACCACCTCCATTCAGAAAGCTCCTCCATTCAGATTCTCCTGAAGGCTATTTGATCTACCCTTTCAAATTTTTTTTTGACTGTGACCCACTATAAAAAAATATTTTGCACTGCATCTTCATTACAAATAACACAGCAAACAAAAATCTTTAAACATTGCCTTAGCATATGCAATGTACTGATATTTTTATAGGCTATTTCAATTTTTTAAAAAGTGGTTAACAAACCGAGTAAATTGAGTTCATTGGACTATAATTCACAGAATTAAAACATTTTATATGGTTTATGATACTTGCTCCTTGGAAGGAAAGCTATGACCAACCTAGACAGCATATTAAAAAGCAGAGACATTTACCAACAAGTCAGTCTAGTCAAAGCTATGGTCTTTCCAGTAGTCATGTATGGATGTGAGTTGGACTCTAAAGAAAGCTAAGTGCCGAAGAATTGATGCTTTTGAACTGTGGTGCTGGAGAAAACTCTTGAGAATCTCTTAAACTCCATGGAGATCAAACCAGTCCATCCTAAAGGAAATCAACCCTAAATATTCACTGAAGGCCAGATGCTGAAGCTGAAGCTCCAATACTCAGGCCACCTGATGTGAAGAACTGACTCATTGGAAAAGACCTTGATGCTGGGAAAGATAGAAGGCAGGAGAAGGGGACGACAGAGGATGAGATGGCTGGATGGCCTCACAGACTTGATGGACATGAATTTGAGCAAACTCCAGGAGTTGGTGATGGACAGGCAAGTCTGGTGTGCTATAGTCCATGGGGTCGAAAAGAGTCAGACATGACCGAGCAACTGAACTAATGATACTTGCTTTTCCTCTTAAAAATTATTTCATTTCCATCTCTAACCTCCATATTGAAACTTAATCTGTCTTGATTACCAAAGATTTCTGTATATACCTGCATCTCCTAACATCTTACACAGAACAGATGCTCAGTAAATATTAGCTGGATGAATGAATAGGCCAGCTCACTAAAAGTATGACATTGGGGAATATTTAAGAAACTAACCATAAAAATCTGACATTAGCAAGACTGCTATTTCCCTTTTGACAAGGTATCACAGCTGCCTGCCTTTTCAAAGGATATGCAGACAGATTTCTCAAAGCTGGAGTGAGTAGAATGGCCTTGGGAAAAAAGCTAGGGAAACAAGAGCCTGGCCCAGAGAATATACTCAGGAAACCAAAACTCGTTCTGTGGCATATTGACAAGGTAGACAACGTGATCAGTAGGGTGGGGCAAAGATCCCCTTTCCAACCCCCAACTATCAGGCCAGCTCTAGAGACAGAAGAGAAAAGCCAATGGCCAGGTTTCTAAGGGGAAAAAAATGAGTTTTCTATGTTTTGGCATGTCTTAACAAATTCAAGAGGATCAGAAGGAATGTGCAGGTTCTAGTTTACCCAAAATCATGCCAGAGGACTAGCGCCCTACACTCTGTCAGCCAAAAGAGAACATCCTTAGAAGCCTTCTCAATCATTTCTGTTACCATTCAATAGTTTCAGCAGACAGACAACTGGGAAAAATAACACTTGGTTTGGGAGCAAGTTACCTATAGGAATTTATCCTTTTCATCTAAGATAGCTAATTTGCTGGCATCTGTTTGAGCGACTGAACTGAGTATCCCTTTATAATCCATTTTATTTCTGTAAGGTCAGTGGTCCTCTTTTTCATTCTTGATTTTAGTAATTTGAGTTTTTTTTTTTTGACAATTTAGCTAAAGATTTGCTAATTCTGTTAATCTTTCTAAAGAATCAACTTTTGGTTTTATTGATTTTCTATATTGTTTTTCTTGGAAGGAAAGCTATGACCAATTTAGATGGCATATTAAAAAGCAGAGACATTACTTTGCCAACAAAGGTCCATCTAGTCAATGCTAT
Organism: Oryx dammah; assembly: GCF_014754425.2. Classification (NCBI taxonomy): domain Eukaryota; kingdom Metazoa; phylum Chordata; class Mammalia; order Artiodactyla; family Bovidae; genus Oryx; species Oryx dammah. The sequence goes on along the minus strand of NW_024070185.1, from coordinate 68,211,181 downwards.
GGTTTTTCCGGTAGTCATGTATGGATGCAAGAGTTGGACCATAAAGAAGGCTGAGTGGCCGAAGAATTAATGCTTTTGAACTGTGGTGTTGGAGAAGACTCTTGAGAGTCCCTTGGATTGCAAGGAGATCCAACCAGTCCATCCTAAAGGAAATCAGTCAATATTCATTGGAAGGACTGATGTTGAAGCTGAAACTCTTAATACTTTGGGCACCTGATGCGAAGAGCTGACTCATTTGAAAAGCCCCTGATGCTGGAAAAGACTGAAGGCGGGAGGAGAAGGGGACGACAGAGGATGAGATGGTTGGATGGCATCACCAACTCAATGGACAAGAGTTTGAGTAAACTTTGGGAGTTGGTGATGAACAGGAAGCCTGGCATGCTGCAGTCCATGAGGTCACAAAGAGTTGGGCACAACTGAATGACTGAACTGATATTGCTTTTCTATACTCTGTCTCATTCACTTCTGCTGTGATCCTTATTGTTGCTGTCGTTCAGTCACTCAGTCATGTTCGACTCTTTTTGACCCCATGGACTGCAGCATGCCAGACTGCAGCATGCCAGACCTTCCCTGTCCTTCACTATCTCCCAGAATTTGCTCAAACTCATGTCCATTGAGTCAGTGATGCCATCCAACCATCTCGTCCTCTGTCCTCCCCTTCTCCTCCCGCCTTCAGTCTTTTCCAGCATCAGGGGCTTTTCCAACAAGTTGTCTCTTCCTATCAAGTGGCCAAAGTATGGAGCTTCAGTTTCAGCGTCAGTCCTTTCAATGAATGTTCAGGGTCGATTTCCTTTAGAATTGACTGGTTTGATCTCCTTGAAATCCAAGGGGCTCTAGAGAGTCTTTTCCAACACCACAGTTCAAACAGAATCTGTTCTTTGGCACTCAGCCTTCTTTTGGTCCAATTCTCATATCCATACATGATTACTAGGTACTGAGCCTTATTAGAAAATGTTAGTTTGGTCCTCACCTTTGAATGTTTAGCTGGGAACAGAGTTCCAAGTTGACAGTGAATCTTAAAATTATTATTCCTTTTGTCTTAAGCATCTGTTGTGGTTGATAATAAGTCTGCTGTCAATCTATCTTTCTTCATAAGCAATCTCTCTGGTTGTTTTTAAGATTAAGATTCTGTCTTTGGTGTTCTGTAGTTTCACTACAGTACATCTAGGAATGGCTGTGCTTTTCTTTATTCTCAATTAATTTCTTCTGGTGGAGGATTCATATTTGTCTCTAATTCTGGAAAATTCCGTATCTTCCATATTGTGTGACTTATTCTATTTTAATCTGCAGCAACTCCTATTATACCTTCTCATTCTCTCCTATGTCTTCTCTTCCATTTGTTGTTTAGTTGCTAAGTCATGTTGGATTCTTTGTGACTCCATGGGAACCTGCAACACACCAGGATTCCCTGTCCTTCACTATCTCCTGGAGTTTGCTGAAATTCATATCCACTGAGTCAGTGATGCCATCCAATAATCTGATCCTCTGCTGCCCTCTTTTCCTTTTGGCTTCAATCCTTCCCAGCATCAGGGTCTTTTCCAATGAGCCACCTGTTCTCATCAGGTGGCCAAAGGACTGGAGTGTTAGCTTCAGCATCAGTCCTTCCAATGCAGTCCAGGTGACTGACCATTTGTTTCTGCAGGGTTACAGGCTCTCAACAGTCTAGGCTAATCTTTGTGATAATTTGTCACCATGTGGTCCTTCCACATGTTAATAACAATAATTCAGGCTGCACATACCTGTCTGTGGTCCAGGCTTGCAGATTTCTCATGAATGTCTTTTACCTTTAGTTTCTTCCTACTGCCCTTGGATGGTCAGTATGGACTTTCTACTCCCCTTCCTGGCTCCAGCTGTCTTCATCCAGAAGAATTCACTCCAGCAATCCTGTGCCTTGTAGGGTCTAAGGTTGCATCTTCTACCCTTATCTGAAATGAAAAACCTCAGTGCTCCCTCCCATCCCTGCATTTTGTTCATAACCCTGGGAGCTATGTTGGCATCAACTATAACCACAAAGGTCTGTATAGTCAAAGCTGTGGTTTTTCCAATAGTCATGTACAGATGTAAGAGGAGGACCATAAAGAAGGCTAAGCAACAAAGAATTGATGCTTTTGAACTGCAATGCTAGAGAAGACTCTTCAGACTCCCTTGGACATCAAGGAAATCAAACCAGTCAATCCTAAAGGAAACCAACCCTTAATATTCATTGGAAAGACTGATGCTGAAGCTGAAGCTCCAAAACTTTGGCCACCTGATGCAAAGAGCTGACTCATTAGAAAAGACCCTGATGCTGGGAAAGATTGAGGACAGGAAGAGAAGGGCGTGACACAGAATGAAATGGTTGGCATCATCGACTCAGTGGACATGAGTCTGAGCAAATTCCAGGAGACAGTGAAGGACAGGGAAGTCCAGTGTGCTCTTCATGTGGTTGAAGACAGTCAGAAACGACTTGGCAACTGAACAACAACATAACCATTCTGGCTTCCCTTTCTTTCTTCAGCCTCAATTATTTTCCTTCCTTCCTCCTTCCCCCATCGTCATCTCTTCCCTTGTTCCATTTCCCCCAAACCCAGATAATTAATGTAAAAAATTTTTTTTGTTTTTTAAACATTTCTCAGTATGGTCAGCTCAGTCTACCATGTTGCCAAAAGTCTCTAAAGTTTCCAGAAGTCTCCCTTACTCATTCTTTCTTTTGGCCATGTGGCGCAGCTTATGAGATCTCAGTTCCCTGACCAGGGACCCAGGGACTGAAGCCCAGTCAGCACAGTGAAGGGCATCCCTGGTGGCTCAGCAGTTAAGAATCTGCCTGCAATGCAGGAAACACGGGTCCAATCCCTGGGTCGGGAAGATCCCCTGGAGGAGGGCACGGCAACTCACTCCTGTATTCTTGCCTGGAGAATCCCACAGACAGAGGAGTCTGGCAGGCTACAGTACATGGGGTTGCAAAACAGTTAAGACATGACTTAGTGACTCAATACCAACAACAGGAGAGTGAAAGCACTGAATCCTAATCTCTAGAAAACTAGGGAACTCCCACCCTAACTCATTCTTTTATAAAAAAGTTATTTTTTAGAGCATACTTTTAGGTTCACTGCACAATTTGCAAAGGTTAGACGTTTCCCATATACACACAGCCTCCCCCATTATCAACATCCCCCACAAGAATGGTGCTTGTGTTAATTACAGTTAGTGAACCTACATCAACTTCTTGTCATAACCACTCTAGGCTCAAGGAACATCAGGCTTCATATTCAGTGTTTCACACTGAATGGGTTTGGACAAATACATAATGACATGGATCCCCCATTACAGTACCCTACAGAATAGTTTCCTTGCCCTAAAACTCCTATGCCCATTCATCCCTCCTTCTGCCCAAACCCTGATCCTTTTACTGTCTCTATAGTTTTTGCCTTTTCCAGAATGTTATATGGTTGAAATCATACAGTATGTAACACTTTCAGATTGGCTTCTTTCACTTAGTAATATGCATTTAAGTATCCTTCAGGTCTTTTCATGGCTTTGATAGCTCATTTCTTTTTAGCACTGACTAATATTCCATTGTTTTCTTATACCAGTGTTTGTTTATCCATTTACCTACTGATGGACATCTTGGTTGCTTACAAGTTTTGGCAATTATGAAGGAATAAAGCTGCTATCAACATCCAGTGCAGGCTTCTGTGTTGATGTAACTTATAAACTCTTTTGGGCAAATACCAAACAGTGTGACTGCTTGATCATATGATAAGGGTATGTTTTGATTTGTAAGAAACTACCAAATTGTCTTTTAAACTAGCTGTGCTATTTCGCATTCCCTCGGGTAACGATGAATGGTTGAATTCCTGTTCCACATCCTAACCAGCATTTGGAGTGGTCAGTGTTTTGAATCTGGACCATTCTATTAATAAGAGGTGTGCAGTGGTATCTCATTTTAATTTGTAATTCTCTAATGACATATGATGTTGGGCATATTTTCATATGCTTATTTGCCAACTGTATATCTTAGTTGGTGAAATATCTCTTCAGGTCTTTTTGCCCAATTTTTAATCAGGTTGTTCTTACTGTTGAATTTTAAGAGTTCTCTGTATATTTTGGATAACAGTCCTTTATCAGATACGCCTTTTTTTTTTCCCTTTGACACGCCTCACAGCATGTAGAACTTCCCTGACCAGGGCTTCAACTCGAGCTCCTACAGTGGAAGAGCAGTCGTAGCCACTAGGCTGCCAAGGAGCCCCTCAGATGTGTCTTTCATAAATATTTTCTTCCAGTCTGTGGCTTTTTTTTCTCATTCTCTTCAATTTCCTCATTTTTTTAAAAGAGAGAAAATAAGTCTAGACAGGAAAAGGTAAGACATTCAGAAAAAGCTAGGTTTAGGAAAAAAAAGGGAAAATAGGGTCTTTCTCCAATTATCCCAAATCACTGAGAAATTTCAGGCACAAGTTATAACATTTTCAATAGGAAGAGCTAGTCATTTATAAAATTACTTCCCTTTTCACACCATTCAATAAAATGCTCAAGTTAAAAGGGGCTAAATTATATTCTTTTAAGGATGAGTTCAAGAAGCACTGAATCACTGAAGACGGAGTTTCTAAATAAACAGAAAAGGATGTAGTGGTGAAGCAAGCAGTCAGGGTTCTTTGGGAAGGTACTTAAAAAGGTTACAGACACACCATGAAGTACAAGTAAAGAAGGACAAGCATTAGGAAAAGGCGAGAGGGAAGGGCCACCCTTAGGAGCTGGCTTTCACTTAGGCTAACAGAAATTCTCTGATGGGAAGAGAGTTTTGAAAACAATACAAAACATACACACCCCCCTATACACAACACATGCCCAGAAGACAGACTATTAGTATCTTCTTTGAGAAATCTTACTGCCAGATCTCAGTGAAATTATCTGAGTACCAATACTGCAGCTGCCCCTAGCATGCCCAGTAAGAAATTAATAATTCTAACAAGTGCTACAGGTTTATGAAGAAAAAGAACTATATCACTACCATATGTCAACATTATTACAAACACAACTATACATTTATACAAATTTCTTTTTATTTTCCACCCCATGACCCCATCATTTCACATTAAGACTGAAAAAAAAAAAAAAACAAGGAAAGAAAACCAGGAGGAAAAAGTGAAGAAATGTGAATTAGGAAATCTAACTTCAAAAGAGAAATTCAAAATGCTTCCAAAGAGAATTGGAGAACTGTTTGATCAAAACCAGTGATCCAATGTGCCTGATTCTGCAGTGTTTAAACCCCAGGTCTCAGCCCTTCGCTGTCCCTTACTCCGCGTGGAACCAGAAGTGCACAGGAGACCACTGACCCCCACGGCTGCTCAGCCTCTGCCTCATGCTGCAGCCAACACAATGCTAGGTTGGTTTTCTTCATCTAAGGAGTTCTAAGCTAAAGTTTCTCTTCTCACACACTGTCATATAAAATGAGGATTTCTGCGTCATCCCTCCCTGCCATCATGCCAAAAAATAAATTAATAAAATACATACACAAATAAATACAAATTCCAAAATGTTAAATAAAACTGGCTTTTAAAAATCTAGATAAAATAAGGTAGGACTGAATTAGCCCTGAAGGGACTGGAAGATTTTTAAACAGGGGAAAAATAAACACACACACACAAAAAAACACTGCAACTTGCAGGCATAGTGACAACTTTCTAAACTGAAATGTCTGGACTTTGGAAGGAGTGTCATGTTTCCCAAAGCCAACTTCTGGAAACCTTAATGCAGACTCAGAGAAATTCCTAACAAAATGAGCTAATGGCCGGGAAGAGAGTATTGAGCAAGGGAAGTGAGTGGTTCAATTTGCAAACATATCAACAGAAAAGGAAGTGATACACTGCAGAGAAAGGGTCAAGAAAAGCTCATGGCCTGTCATGAACCTTCGAAGCTATTGAATTTCACATGTTCTGATTTTTAGTTTTAAAAAACTGAAACTTACTAAAGGTCAGTAACAAGGACAAGTAGCAAAGGTATCTTGGTATGTGTGTGTGTGGTGGAGGTCGGGGGAAGAAGGTAGGAAGAAACCAATACTGCATACTATAAAGCAACTGAAATATACAGATAAAACTGTGTTTGTCCTCTCTGGAGGCAAGAAATAACTAAATACCCCTTCCAAAGCTAGTTCAAGTCATGTGTCATCAACTCAACGATTAGGTCATGCAAGAGCCTGAAAAGTACCCACCAGCTGGTTTTGCGACATGTCTTTCACATTTGCCAGGAACAGCCAAATCCTAAGAAACTTTGCCTTCTTACCTTTCCCAGTTGCCCAAATAAGTAGCTCTCTACATTAAGAACTTCGCAAAGACTTCATTCACTATCGGCTCTGGCACCAGAAATGGGAACTGCTTAGTAAGCACAGTTTATAAGGGTAATTGCTTCTTCAGGTTTCTACGGCTTCTGTTGGCTTTGGAGACTCCTGAAGGGTCACCCATCTTCACCCACCCCATCTACATTGCAGCAGACTACCTCCATTTGCTCTACAAAGGCAACAAGACAATTTCTAGCTGAAATTTATGATGGAACCTGATTCTCAGTGTTAACAGACTTAGAAAAGAAAATGAAAAGAAAGATATTCTACTGGGTTGGTGAAAGACCAAACACCAACACAAACCCCTTTCCGGTTGCTGTTGACCCTGCACAGATGAGTTCACAGCTGAGTTCAGAAGTCTGCCTGCTCTGACCAGCCCGTGTCCTGACTGTCCAGTCACAGGAAGAACAGGTTCTCGCAAAGCTGGATGGCTGGTTCGTGGTGCAAGATCTGTCCTGACAGGAAGGCTAGCTTGTGGGCATACTTGCAAGGAGCTGGAACTCTAATGGTACCCGGCCAATTCCAGTACATGTGGCACAGTTTGAAAGTCAACCTGTAGGCCAAGAAGAAAACATGAGCCTTATCACTCTCCATCTTCAGTGCAAAGCATGATTATGTCCTTCTGGGTGCATGACACAGCATATTTACGAGCAAACTGGGGGACTGAGGAATATATGATGCAACTTTTTGGAATTATTATTTTTAAGTGAAATTATTTCCACTATTTTTAAGTCAAGAGGACATGGGGAAATTCCCAATTTAGGTGCTCCAGTTTTTATAGCAAAACAAGGAAAACAACAAGAACATTTTTTTTCTCTTGTCTCAAGAAAAGGTTGCAGAAAGAGAAGTACCCCAGCAAAGTATTTATTTAATCTGAGCTCAAGAGCAATGGGGCTCAAACTTGGCTGTGTGTCATAATCACTGGGAGCAGTTTTTAAAAATACAAATGCTTCAGAATGCTTCGAGGTGAAGCCTGGTTGTTAGTAATTCTTTGAAAGGTCTTCAAGTAATTTTAGCATAAAACGATTATCAATTACTCCTCGAAAAGATATATAATTATCATCAAAGACATAAAGAAACTCAAGGTGTAAGGGGGCGGGCAGTATTTGTCTTTTCTGATTATATAAGAGAAAATGAGTCTTAGTAAATCGAACTCCAAAAGATAAATTCAAAATGCTTTCAGAAAAAAAAATGCTTTCAGAGAGAATCAGAAAATTATTAAGCCAAAACCAGTGATTTGTTGAATTAAGCCAAATCCAATTTGCTGAATTCAGAGGTTTTTAAACTCCAGGTCTTAGACTTAGCTCAGTGGCCAGAATTATTCACAAGTTAGCAGTAAGTTACTGGTCAGCTCACCTCTGCATATGATCAGGGCTCAGGTTTGCAGTGTTGAGAACACAAACATAATGGGTTGGAATGCCACAACCCTGCCGCACATGATGGGCAAGAAGGTAGAAGTCCACCCTAGTAAGGAAAAAGTAGAAACTAATGGTATAGTTACAGAACTGGAGATGCTCCTTCATTCAAGGCTCAGAGAGGTGAAATGACTGGATCAAGGACATCACAAGGACCAAACGAGGATGAGAATTCAGGTCTCCTGACTCAACAGGCTATTTAAAAGTGGTGGTAGAAATGACCACATCTGTGTGCAGAAGATTAAGCATGCATATTCTTAGGAAAAGAATGCACGTTCAATATTTTATACTTAAGAGGTAAAAGCTTCACTGGTGGTTTGTGTGTTTTCTAAATAGCTTTTAAAATTTTATTTTTTACCAGGAAAATCTCTTGAGGATTCCATTCCAAATCTCTCTATGCTACCTCCCCATTCCAATACCCAGGGAACGGAGAACTTCCCCAACCTATTCTTGTTGAAATACGAGTTTCACCCACTTACCACTCACAGCTTGTTATCGTATGATCTACCACAGTCCCAGGGGAGGGAGTCGCAAAGTTCTCAGTGGCAGCCAGGTACAGGTTGGTGCTGATTTTCTTCTGCACTACAAACACCACCATCTTGGGATGATAATTCTCAAAAGCTTCAAAACACTTTTGTAGCTGAGGAATTTCATAGCTGGCAACTGTCTTTAGTTGGCCATCAGACACTCCATCACGGTACACCACAATCTTATCTGGGAGGCAGTGGTTCACCTGAAACGACACCTTGCAGAGGTGAACTGCGTGGCCCTAGGGCTAATGACCCCCGGCAGAGGGCGGCTCACTCAGCGAACAACCTGGAGACATGGCGGTAGGTCCTCTGAGAGCTGGGCCTGAAGCCATCATGTTGGAAGGGCAAGGAAAGGCAGCTTCTAGTCATTTCTAGATTTCCTCAGGGTAGCAAAACATGTCTGGCACAGCCAACGTGTTATAAAATATGGAACCAAATAAGCAAGCTCTGAGTCATATACACAAGGCTTATACTGAAACGGTGTGAACAAAGTTAAAAAGAAGGAAAATTACAGGCTTGAATCAATCTTCCTTCTACTCGGATTTAACACTAAATTACTGTCTACGCAAAGAACAAGGTGAACTGTTGAAGAGATTCTAACATATAACTGCACATGCCACAGATCCACCAACCTGATATTTCTGTGTATCAGCAACATCCAAAGTTGCTAATACAAGGATCCTTTACTAAATAATTATTCTGTGTGTGTGCTTAATCGCTCAGTCATATCTGATTCTTTACAACCTTGGAATTATTGCCCTAGTTGAAGTGCTTTTTTATCTTGTTTTTCTCTGTCTAGTATCTATTCCACCTTTTTTTTTTTTTTTTCGGTAAGAGCATTTTAGTGTTCTTCTGCCTCCAGTAGGATAGTCTGGTGGGATTTTAATTTAAATTGCCTCCCCCTAATCCAGGCCTTCTCAGCCTCAACACTATTGATGTGTGGGACCAGTGAATTCTGTTATTGGAGGCTGACACCAGAGCACATTCCGCAGCATTCCTGGCCTCTACCTACTAGATGCCAGTAGCTCTCTCTCCCAGTTATAGCCCCAAATGTCTCCAGGTTTCCCAATGGGAGGACAAAATTGTGCCCAGTTGAGAATCACTGCGCTAACGAAAAGACAGGAGATGATTCCAGCTGTGCCAGCAGAATGCTTTTCCCTCACTCTCTTGGGCAGAGAACCAGAAACACCTGGAGTTTGATGGTGCTTTTTCAGGTCCCTGCTTCTAGAACTCCAGTCCATTTCCTAGTTTGACGCTCAACCTTCTCAACAATTCCCTGAGGCTCTTCATGATCTTACCAACTAATCTCCATTTTGCTAAAGTGAGCACATTTCTATGACTTCCCAAAGAGTCTTGATACTCTGTGTTAAAGGCTGGGTAACACAGGCACTGAGAGATCTGAAAGAAACCCTGAGTTCACAGGTGAGGAAACAGAGAAGTATGACACTGGATCTGGGGTCAGCAAACCTGGGACCGAGTCTGCATGTGCTGTTCCTCAGCTATGCTGTTGAAGACTGTTTCCCCACTTGAAAAATAATGATCACCTCACCTTCTTCTTCTTAGGGTTGAGAGGTAAACTGTGTGTATCATGAATACAAAAGTTGAAGACAGACTAGATCAAGGAAATACAGATATTCTGAAGCACAGGGAAGGAATCTAACAAGATCAATGGAGTGTAAATCAGAATCAAATTCAACTGAAGTATTCACTGATACTATGTCTTTCTTTAAAATTTGCTAACCCTGGCAATCCACTCCAGTATTCTTGCTTGGAGAACCCCATGGACAGAAGAGCCTGGCAGGCTACAGTCCATAGGGTCTCACAGAGTAAGACAAGACTGAAGCGACTTAGCATGGCACGGCAACCAACCACTGAGGGTGAGACACTATACTTGGTCCTACATAAGATTCCAGTAAGAGTGAAGGACATGATTCCTGTTACCAAGGAGCATGAAAATCTTATAATATAGTTAACAGTCAACAATGGTAACTTTTCTAGGTCATCTAGCCCATCCTCTTCATTTCATATGATCTAGGAGGGTCAAAATATGAGACAAGTCACAATACTGAAACATTAATAGTAAATATACATTATCAAATCACTTCAGTACTATGGTAAATACATGAAACAACAAATTCATGAATATCTTGAAAGGAGGACTGTGCTTGTTGGCCTCGTGTCTCTAGCACTAAATACAATGGTGAGGGTCAAGGAGATAATAAGTATCTGCTGAAACTTTGAGATGTTCTGTAATGTGTGATTACATTCATTCACTGAACAAACACTTAATGCCCACTAGATATGAGCCACTGTGCTAGTTTCATAAAAATTATCTTGAAAGGATGTGCAACTATTAGTCGTTCAGTCATGTCCGACTTCTTGTGACGCCATGGACCGTAGCTGGCCAGGCATCCATGGGATTCTCCAGGCAAGAATACTGGAGTGGGTAGCCATTCCCTTCTCCAAGGGATCTTCCCGACCCAGTGATCGAATCCCCGTCTCTTGCCACTGCAAGCAGATTATTTACCATCTGAGCCATGAGGGAAACCTAAAAATTATCTTGATACCTTCCAAATATTAGTGGAACTTAAAACTGGGGAGACACACACATAAAAGTAAATGCTCTCAAGACGTTATAAATAATATAACAAAGGTATAAATAAAATGCTATGAGAATAGAGAAGTATAAGACATTTGTTCCCTGGAGGAATATGTGAACCTCAGTGAAAGAATCAGCAGACACTTCAGTCAGCAAAGAAGGGTAAAAGGATTCCAGGTAGAGCTTGAGCAAAGTTCTAGACTGTGACTAGACAAGGGGCAAGTAAACAACTGGAGACTGACCTATATGATGATGTAAGTAACCCAAGGTCCATCAACACAAGAATGGATAAGCAAAATGTGGCATATACATCCAAAAGAATATTATTCAGCTCTTAAAAGGGAGGAAATTCTGCAATGTACTACAACATGGCTGAACTCTGAAGACATTATGCTAAGTGAAACAAACCAGTTGCAAAAAGACAAATGAGTATCATTCCATGGATGTGAGATACTCAAGAGTCATCAAAATCAGAGACAGAAAGTACAATGGTGGCGGCCAGGGGTGAGGGGGTGGAGAGCATGGGAAACAATTGTTTAATGAAGTGTTTCAGTTTTACAACATAAAAAGAGCTATGGAGATGGATGATGAAGATGACTACACAACATTATCAATGTATTTCCTACCATTAAAAAGTCATACTTAAAAAGGGATAGAATGTTAAGTTTTATATGTATTTTACTTAATTAAAAAACACTGGGGGCTTCCCTGGTGGCTCAGTGGTAAAGAATCCTCCTGCCAATGCAGGAGACACGGGTTTCATCCCTGGTCTGGGACGATCCCACATGCAGCAGAGCAACTAAGCCCATGCACCATAATGATTGAAGCCTGGGTGCTTACAGCCCATGCTCTGCAACAAGAGAAGCCACTTCAGTGAGAAGCCTGTTCACTACAACTAGAGGCAAAAAAGTCCACGTGGCAACAAAGACCCAGTACAACCATTAAAAAAAAAAAAATGGGGGGAAAAAAAGGAGGAAGAAGAGGCCAGCAAGATATTGGCAACAGTAGGTTCAATAAGGGCAAGCTAAATTCTGGAAGAGTTCCCAAATAATCACTAGCTCAAGAGAACTCCACCCTAAGATCCTCCCAATTCTGTTAAGACAAGGGAAGTGAAGGTAGAACTGAGAAGCAGAAAGAATCTATACATTCACACATCGTAAAGCTGGCTGCTTGCAACTTTTGATTCCAAAGGTAACACCGCGGCCCTTCTGTCTTCAGAGTCAGACACCAGTCAGACCAAGCTGGTAGTCACAGCCACAGCCAGAGTCACATCAAAAGCAACAGGGGCTGCATCAACTACAGCTGAGTTTAATTTTCTCCAACCTCAGGCCAAGTAACAGATGAACTCGACATCAGGTGATTACTAATCATGAGCGCTAAAAGCTAAGGCAGGTGTCAAGAACAGCCTGGCTTTGATTTTCACACGTGAATGGAAAGCGACCCTGGCACTCAGACTCACATGTCAGGCTTCAGTGGCCCATGAGACATCCCAGTACTAGAGGAGCCTCCCAGGCAGCAGGAGATGTGGTCCTGGAGCTCTGACGAATGCTATGGGCCACAGCAGTGGTTCCCAGTGTGTGCTCTGGGCTCCAATCCTTTCCCATCCACGAGTCCCTTAGTCATTTTAGGGAGTCCACAAAGTCAAAACTGTTCTCACAATACCACTACATTACTTGGCATTTTCACTCTAATTCTCTCACAAATATTCACCAGAATTTTCCAGGAAGTAAATGATGTGTGACACCACAATAAATTAAATGCAGGACATTCCCTTGCCTTTTACTAACCCAAACATTACAGCCATTCACTGAAATATAAAACAAACATTACCAAACATTTTTAAAGTAGTTATCTTTAATTTGACTATTCTTGAGTATCTCATATATGTGGAATCATAGGGTATTTATCTTTTTGTGATGATGATCTTTAAAATGTGATTTTTGTTATTCACATGTATTGAGCTTATTAGTATTTGAAAGTAAAATTTAAAAATATAAAATGCTCTGTTTTAAAATCTAATATGATAATAATCACTGATAGATATACACTTATACAAACAAAAAGCTCAGTAATACTTAAGAAGGTTTCCTTAGACCAGAAAATCTGAGAACGCTGGACTAGAAAAATAAATCTAAATACAGATTTTTAAATAAAACCATAGATGAAATTAAGCTTGCCAGCAAGGCCTCACTCATAGACCAGGAATTCTGGGAAATCCTACAGCTGAGGATAATTGGAAAAGCTGGACAAAATATAAAAACATCTATGTGAAGGCACATCAGAGGAAGGGTGGGGCCCCAGGGAAATAAGCCAACCTTTCGAACCTGTTTTTCCCTCGGCAGCATGTGTTAATTTGTTGATTCCACACACGTACGTAAGTTAGATGGATGTTTGGGAGTAGTGTTTTTTCCAATTCACAGCTTTATTGAGATATAATGTGCGACACCATAAAAGACACTCTTTTAAGGTACAAGAGTCAAAAGTTTTAAATTTATAGAATCTTGCAACCATCATCAATTTTAGAATATATTCATCACCCCAAAAAGGTAATCTCATACCCACTAGCAGTTATTTTCCATGACCCCTCAACCCCAACTCCTGGAACACACTAACCTACTTTTTGTTTCTTTGGATTAGACTGTCCTGGACAAACATAATCAATAGGTGGTCTCTGTGACTAAATAGTTTCACTGAACATAATATTTTCATAGTTCACCCATGTTGTACCATGTATCAATACTTCATTCCTTTATGCTGCCAAATAGTATTCCATCACATTGTTTGTCCATTCATCAATCATATGGAGTATTTTCACTTTTAGCTATTATGAATAATACTGTTATGATCATCATATACACGTTTTTGTGTGGATATATGCTTTCAATTCTTTTGGTTTACATCTAGGAGTAGAATTGCTGGGTCTCCTGTAACTATGCTTAACATTCTGAAGAAATGCCAAACTGTTTTTCAAAGTAGCTTGACTGTTTGGCAATCCCACCAGCAATGCATAGGGTTCCAATTTCTCCACATATTCAACAACACTCTTTTTTATTTTAGCCATCTTAGTGTGTGTGGGGGCTCCCCAGTGGCTCAGATGGTAAAGAATCTACCTGCAATGTGGCGACCTGGGCTTGATCCCTGGGTTGGGCAGATTCCCTGGAGAAGGGAATGGCAATCCACTCCAGTATTCTGGCCTGGAGAATTCCATGGACAGAGGAACCTGGCAGGCTACAGTTCATTGGGTCACAAAGAGTCAAGACACAACTGAGCAACTTTAACTTTGACTTTAGTATCTGAGTGGTAGCATCTCATGGTATGTGCATGTTTTTAGAGACTTTGTTTTTTAGACCAGTATTAAGTGTACAAAGAAACATGAGGCCTTAGTTCAGAGTTCCCATATACACCTTCCCCACCAATCACACAGTTTCCCCTATTGTTACCATATTACATTAGGATAGGACATTTGTTACAACTGATGAATACTGATACATTATTATAAAGTCAACAGGTGGCCCAGTGGTAAAGAATTTGCCTGCCAACCGAGGAGATGAAGGAGACCTGGGTTCAATCCCTGGGTTGGGAAGATTCCTGGAGTAGGAAATGGCAATCCAGCCCAGTATTTTCACCTGGAAAATCCCATGGACAGAGGAGCCTGGCAGGCTACAGTTCATGGGGTCACAAAGAGTTAGACATGACTGAGTGACTGAGCACAGCACACAGTTTATATTAGAGCTTACTCTCGTACTTTCTATAGGCTTGGAAAAATACATGCCATTTGTCTACATTTGTCACATGTCATTTGTAGTATCATATACAATATTTTTACAGTCCTAAAAATCCCCTGTACTCCCTATTTATCCTACCTTCACCCTCCCAAACCTCTGGCAATCACTATCTATTTACTGTGTCCATAGTTTTGTGTCTTTTCCAGACTGTCCTATAGTTGGAATCATACAGTATGCAGCCTTTTTAGATATGCTTCTTTCACTTACTATTACGCATTTAAGATTCCTCCAGATCTTCCCATGATTCAATAGTTCATTTCTGTTTACTGCTGAATATTTAACTGTCTCGTGTATTTAACTGTCATTTAACTGTGTATTTAAATTCAAATATTTATTTGAATATTCAACATCTGTGTATTTAAGTTCAAATATTTCTTCAAATATTTGAATATTCAACGTCTGTGTATTTAAATTCAAATATTTGTTTAAATATTTAAATTCAAATATTTATTTGAATATTTAATATGTCTCGTGTATTTAACTGTCACCTACTGAAGGATATCTTGGTTGCTTCCAAGTTTTAACAATTATAAATAAAGCTGCTATAAAAATTGTGTACTTTTTTTTGTGTAGGTGTAAACATATGCTTTCAACTGATCTGGTAAGTACTAAGGGGTAAGACTGCTGGATGGTATGTTAAGAGAATGTTTAGTTTGTAAGAAACTGCTGAATTGTCTTCCAAAATGGCTGCACCATTCCACACTCCCTCAGGCAATGTTGAGACTGCTCTACATCCTCACCAGCATTTGGTAGTGTCAGTTTCTGGGTTTTGGCTATTCTGAAAGATGTGCAGTGGTATCTTGTTTAAATTTGCCATTCCCTAATATTATATTGAGTATCTCTGAATATACTTATTTGCCATCTGTATATGTTCTTTGATGAGAAGTCTGTTCAAGTCTTCTGCCCATCTTATTATTTCTGAGTTTTTAATAATTCTGTTTTTTAAGTAACAGGACTTTATCAGATATGTGTTTTCCAAGTATTTCCTCTGAATATGTAGCTTCTTTCCATTCTCTTAGTGTCTTTCACAGAAGTTTTAAAAAATTTTAGTTAAGTTCTGTTCATCAGTTCTTTCTTTCATGGACAGTGAAATGTCCACGTGGTAATAGGTAGTGCTTTGGTATCAAAAGGTCATCACCAAATCCAAGGTGACCAAGAATTTCTATATCTTTTATACCTTTTACAGTTTTGTATTTTAACACTAAATTTGTGATATTTTGAGTTACTTTTTGTTAAACGTATATGGTCTGGATATAGTTTGTGGTTTTTCTTGTCACCGTTTTTTTTTTTTTTGCATGTGGATGGGCAGCTATTCCAGTACCATTTATTGAAAAGAGTCTCCTTTTCCCATTGAAGTGCCCCTGTTCTTTTATCAAGGGTCATTGGAATGTATTTGTACCAGTCTATTTCTGGGCTGTTACCTTGTCATCTTTTGTCAACACCACACCATCTATATTACTGTAGATCTACAGTAGCCTAAGTCCCCTGATTTTGTTTTTCTTCAATACTGTTTTGGCTACCCTGTGTCTTCTGCCTATTTAAACTTTGCTGGGATTCTGTTTAGTGCTACACTGAATCTATGGATCAAATTGGGAAGAACTGACATCTTGACAATATTGAGTCTTTCTATCAATGAACATGGGATAGCTCTCTCTTTTTTTAGATTCTTTGATATTTTTCATGAGAGTTTTAAGAGTTTTCTTCATGTAGATCTTACACAAACTTTGTTAGATTTATATCTGTATATTTCTTTTTTTTTGGTGCTAATACAAATTGTATGGCTTTCAATTTCAAATTCCAATTGTTCATTGCTGGTACATAGAAAAGGAATTGATTTCGTGTTTTTTAGTAATTTTGTATATTTACTTTGTATCCTGCAACATTATAATTCCAGCACAGTTCTCTTTTGTTGTTGATTTCTTGAGATGTCTATGTAGACATGCTATCTGTAAAGTTTTTCCCTCCTTTTCAACTGTATAAGTTTTACTCCTTTTTGTCTTTTTGCATTAGCTAGGACTCCCAGCATGATGCTGAATAGGAATGATGAGAGAAGAAACACTTTGTTCTTGATCTTAGGGGGAAGTATGTAGTTTCTCAGAATTAGGTACAAGGTTAGCTGCAGGATTTTTGTAGGTGTTCTTTATCAAGTTTATGAAGTTCCTCCTATAGTGCTAGTCTGTTGGGAGGCTTTTTTATTTTTTAAATCATGAATGGGAGCTGATTTTTGTCAAATGCTTTTTCTGCATCTATTTGTGTGACAGCATTTTTCTTCTTGAGCCTACTGATGGACTGTATACAAATTTTCAAATGCTGAACCAATCTTGCATAACTGGACTATAACCCACTAGGTTGTTGTACTCTTTTCAAGGGTTGCTTTAACAACCACAAACTGAGTTGCTTGGAACAACAGAAATGTACTCTCTCTCATATTTCTAGAGGGTAGTAGTCCAGAATCGAAGTTATCAGCAGTGCAACATGCATCCTCCAAAAGCCCTAGGAAAGAGTACTTCCTTGACCTACTTTAGCTTCTGGTGGTTTCTGACAATGCTTGGTGCTTCTTGGATTGTATATACATCACTCCAATCTCATTTCTACCTTTCCAGTGCCGCCTTCTGTGTATGTGTCTCTGCTTGTTTACATGGCCTTCTATGACTCTGTGACCAAGCTTTCCTCTTTCTGTAGGAATACAATAGTGGCTTAGAAAGAGTTGATTACAGCCATGTTAATCTTGTATCTTTAACCCTGCTGAACTTTTATTACCTACAATAGTGTGTATACATGTATTCTTTATGGTTTTTTTGTATGTAAGACAATGTCAAATAGATACAGAAAGTTAACTTGGGACTTCCCTGGTGGCCCAGTGCTAAAACTCCATGCTCCCAATGCAGGGGGCCCAGATTCGATCCTTGGTCAGGGAACCAGATCCCACATAACATAACTAAGAGTTTGCATGCCACAACTAAAGATCCCACCTGCAACTAAGACCTGGTACAAACAAACAAACAAAATAAATATTTTAAAAGGCATACTTTAACTTCATTTCCAGTCTAGAAATCTTCTGCAATTTTCTTATGATATTTTTGTCTAGCTTTCAGTTCAGTTTAGTCGCCCAGTTGTGTCTGACTCTTTGTGACCCCACAGACTGCAGCATGCCAGGCTTCCGTGTCCATTACCAACTCCTGGAGCTTGCTCAAAAACTCATGTCCATTGAGTCGGTGATGCCATCCAACCATCTCATCCTCTGTCGTCCCTTTCTCCTCCCACCTTCAATTTTTCCCAGCATCAGGGTCTTTTCCAGTGAGTCAGTTCTTCACATCAGGTTGCCAAAGAACTGGAGTTTCAGCTTCAGCATCAGTCCTTCCAATGAATATTCAGGACTGATTTCCTTTAGGACTGACTGGTTGGATCTCCTTGCAGTCCAAAGGATTCTCAAGAGTCTTCTCCAACAGAACATTCAAAAGCATCAATTCTTCGGCACTCAACCTTCTTTATAGTCCCAACTCTCACATCCATACATGACTACTAGAAAAACCATAGCTTTGACTAAATGGATTTTTGTTGGCAAGGTAACATCTCTGCTAATATGCTGTCTATGTTTGTCATAGCTTTTCTTCCAAGGAGCAAGCATCTTTTAATCTCATGGCTGCAGTCACCATGTGCAGTGATTTGGGAGCCCAAGAAAATAAACACTGTTTCCACTGTTTCCCCAGGTATTTGCCATGAAGTGATGGGACTGGATGCCATGATCTTAGTTTTTTGAATGTTCAATTTTAAGCCAGCTTTTTCACTCTCCTCTTTCACTTTCATCAAGAGGCTCTTTAGTTCCTCTTTGCTTTCTGCCATAAGGGTGGTATTGTCTGCATATCTGAGGTTATTCTCCCTGCAATCTTGATTCCAGCTTGTGCTTCATCCAGCCCAGCATTTTGCATGATGTCCTCTGCATGTAAGTTAAATAAGCAGGGTGACAATATATAGCCTTGACATACTCCTTTCCCAATTTGGAACCAGTTTAGCTTTAGTATCAGGGTAATAATACTGGCCTTATGGTACAAACTGGAAAATGTTCCCTCCTTTCCTATTTTTTGGAAGAGTTCGTGAAAGAATATTCTTTCAACGTTTGGTATAACTAAAAAGTTTTGATGGTTTGTGCCTCTTTTGGAATTTGTCCATCTCACTTAGGTAATCTAATTTCTGGGCATATAGTTGTTCATTTCCTAAAATCCTTTTTATTTCTCCAAGGTCAGTCTTTTTCATTCCTGATCTTAGTATCTGATTCTTCTCTTTTTCATGGGTGCTAGCTAAAGGCTTATCAATTTTGTTGATCTTTTCAAATAATCAATTTTTGGTCGCACTGGTTTTCTCTGTTGTTTCTTAGTGTTCCAGTTCACTTATCTATGCTATAACCTCTATCAATTTTTTCCTTCTTGCTTTGAGCTTAGTTTGCTCTTCTTTTTCTAGTTTTTAAGATAGAACTTGGGTTGTTTGGAGATTTTTCTTATTTAATACAGACGGTAAAGCATCTACCTACAGTGCAGGAGATGTTCGATCCCTGGGTTGGGAAGACCCCCTGGAGAAGAAAATGGCAACCCACTCCAGTACTCTTGCCTATGGAGAATCCTGGTAGGCTACAGTCCATGGGGCAGCATAGAGTCAGACACGACTGAAAGACTTCACTCACTCACTCTCATTTACAGCTATAAATTTTCTTCTAAGTACTGCCTTACATACATCCACAAGTTTTGGTATGTTTTATTTTCATTTATCTCAAATTGTTTCCTAATTACCCCTTTGATTTCTTCTTTGACCTCTTGGTTACTTAAGAGTATTGTTTAATTTCCATATAGTTGTGACTTTCCCAAATATCCCTTGTATTAACTTCTAATTTCATGCTATTGTGGTTTCAGACCATATTTTGAAGTTTTAGTCTTTTTAAATGTACTGAGTCTTGTTTTACATACATTTGGAGGATGTGTCACGTACATTTGAGAAGAATGGGAGTTCTGTTGTTGGATGCTCTGTAGATGTCTGTTGAGTTAGATCACAGAATTGTTCAAATATTCTATTTCCTTGTTGATTGTATTTCTACTTGTTCTATCCATTACTGAAAATGGAATTTTGAAATCTCCATCTATTACTGAATTGACTATTTCTTACATTTATATTTGTTTTTGTTTCATATATTTTTGGATCTATATTGCTAGTTTCACGTAAGTTTATGCTTTATGATCTTCTCATGGACAGACCCTTTTGCTATTACAAATGTCTTTTCTTGTCTCCAGTAACAACTGCTGTCTTAAAGTCTATTTGGCCTATTACTATAGCTACTCCAGCTCTCTTTTGGTTATTATTTGCATGGTTTATTTTCCTCTTTTACTTCCAACATACTGTATCTTTGAAACTAAAATATGTCTCGTGTAGAAAGTACATCTTCATATTTTCACTTAATCTAAGTTACTAATATACCTTTGATTTAGTCCATTTACATTTAGTGCAATTACTGACAGAGTAAAATTTACATCTGCCGTTTTACTATTTGTTTTCCACATGCCTTATATCTTTTGTGTCCCTCTATTTTTCCTCTACTGCCTTAATTTGTATTAAACAGGCATTTTCTAGTTACCATTTTAACTCCCTCGTCATTCTTTTTCTTATATTTTTGAGTTATTTTCTTAGTGTTTCACCTGGGGATTACAATTAACATATTACAACAATCTCATTTGGTCAATTAATACAAAATTAACTTTAGTATTGTTCAAAAACTTTGCTTCTATATGGCTCTATTCCCTCCGCTCCCCTTTGTAACTTTGTCATACAAATTATATATTTATATACTGTATACACATCCAATTAGATTTATAATTATTGCTTTTTGCCTTTGTCTCTTAAAACACAAACTAGAAGAAAAGTTACAAACAAAAATATATTTTTGCTCTCCTTTATCTATATAGTTACCTTTTCCGGGGCTATTTCTTCATGTGGATACAAGTTACTGTCTATGTCATTTCATTTCTACATGAAGGACTCCCTTAAGTATTTCTTGTAGGACAGGTCTGCTAGTGACAAATCCCCCCAGCTTTTATCTCAGAATGTCTTACTTTCTCCTTTTAAAAAAAAATGAGATATAAATCACAAAAAATCACCATTTCAAAGAGTATAATTCAGAGATTTTAGTATATTCACTAAATTACATACTTATCAACACTACCTATTTCAATAATATTTTCATCACCCTGAAAAGAACCTTGTACCCATCAGCAGTTACTCCCCATTCCTGCCAGCATGCTCATTCTCTGGAAACCAGCAATCTGTTTTGTCTCTACAAATATGCCTAGTCCAGAAACTTCAGATATGCATGCTAAGCCACTTCAGTAGTGTCTGCCTGTGTGGTAGCCCACCAGGCTCCTGTGTCCATGGGACTCTCCAGGTAAGAATACAGAAGTGGATTGCCATGCCCTCCCCCAGGAGGTCTTCCCAACCCAGAGATGGAACCTTCATCTCTTACGTCTCCTGCATTGGCAGGCAGGTTCTTTACCACTAGTGCCACCTGGGAAGCCCATTCATAGAAACAGAATAATAAAAATACATGACTTTTTATGTCTAGCTTCTTTCACTGAACACAATGTCAAGGTTTCGCCTTCATTTCTGAACAGGAGCTTTTCTGGATATACAATTCCTATTCAACCTTCTTTTTCTTTCAGCATTTGCAATATGTCATCTGACTGCCTTCAGGCCTCCATGATTGCGGATGAGAAGTCAGCTCTTAATCGAACTGAAGATGCCTTGAACATAACGAGTGGCTTTCACCTGGTGCTTTCAAGATGCCCTCTTTGTCTTTTAGCAGTTTTACTAGGTTGTGTCTCAGTGTGAGTATCTTTGAGTTTTTCCTTATTTACTGTTCACTGGGCCTCTTGGATGAATGATTTTTTTCACTAATTTGGGGAATTGGGGGCTATTATTTCCTCCAGTATTTTTTCTTCCCTATCCTTTCTCATTACTCCCCTTCTGGGAATCACATTATGTTCATATTGCTATGGCTGATGTTGTCCCACAGATCTCTGAGGCTCTGTTAGAATTCCTTATTTTTTTCTTTCTTTTCTTCACACTGAATAATATCAACTGACCTATCTTCAAATTTCTAGCTATTTCTTTCTGCATAATCAAATCTGATGTTAAGCCCCCATAATGAAATTTTCATTTATTACATTTTAGAATGCCAGAATTTCTATAAGGTTAATTTTCTTAAAAATACCTTTATTCAGATAATCCATATACCATGTAATTCAGCAATGTAAAGTATAAAATTAAATGGTTTTTAGTGTATTCACAGATATATACAACTATCACCACAATCAATTTTATAACATTTTCATCACCTCAACAAGAAGCCCCAGACGCTTAAACTACCACCACTCTACATCTCTTATTCTCTCCCTAACTTAGCCCTAAGCAACCACTAATCTACTTTCTGTCCCTAAAATGTCACTGTTCTAAACATTTCTGATGAATGGATTCATGTAATATGTGAATGTGTGGTCCTTTATGACTGGCTTTTTTCACTTAGCATGACATATTCAAGGTCCAGGTATCGCTTGCTGTTTCACCTAATCTATATTTTTTCCTCAAAAAAATTTTTATTTTCTCTTCTCTTGCCTCAACTGTTACATGCTCTTCTTTTATTCTTTTGGTGGCTACCCTAGAAATTACAACTCTTTAGTGTATCAAAATATAATACATATTAGCACTTTCACCTTTTCCTCAACAATTAAAGAAACTCAAGGCACTGGAATTTCATTTACTTTTCCCAGATGTATCTCTAAGATATAATGTTATTGTCATTAACTTGAAATTTATACACACAAATGAATATATATCCATTAAAAAAATTATTTTAGATGGTGGGCATTCATTTAAATTTATGCCCATGTTTGGCACTTTTACTCCTATTTTTATTCCTTTAACCATTTCTACATTTCTTTCTGGGATAATTTTCCTTCTAGGTGAAAAATGCTCTTTAGTATATGCCTTCAGTGGAAATCTGCCAATAATAGAGTCTTTTTTTCACCTTACTAAAAGTTACTTTTAGTGGATATCAGATTCTATGTTGGTAGTTATTTTCCTTCAGCATTTTGTAGCTACTCTTTATCTTGTGGTTCAAACTGTTTGACTAGTTCACTATTTGTCAATTTGTTGCTCCTTGAAGATAAGTGCTCTTGTTTTCCTTAACAGGTGTGTATACATATATATGTCTTAACAGGTGTATATACATATTTGTCTTTACTTTCAACAGTTTATTATAATGTGCCTGCTGCTGCTGCTGCTAAGTCATTTCAGTCGTGTCTGACTCTGTGTGACCCCATAGACGGCAGCCCATCAGGCTCCCCCATCCCTGGGATTCTCCAGGCAAGAACACTGGAGTGGGTTGCCATTTCCTTGTCCAATGCATGAAAGTGAAAAGTCAAAGGGAAGTCGCTCAGTCGTGTCCGACTCTTTGCGACCCCATGGACTGCAGCCCACCAGGCTCCTCTGTCCATGGGACTTTCCAGGCAAGAGTACTGGAGTGGGGTGCCATCGCCTTCTCCGATAATGTGCCTAAGTGCACTTTTTATATCCTGCTTGGGATTTGACGGATTTCTTGTCTCTATGACTTGATGTGTTTTCTATCACTTTTAGAATGTTCTTTACCATTGTCTTTTCTGCCCTCTATTCTCCCTTACCTCCTTTTGGGCCACTTATGTGTGTGTTATATTTTAACTCCATAATTCCCATGTCTGTTGCCTTATTATATTTTCTAACCCTCTGTATCTCAGTGAAATTTACTTTTTTTACCTATATTTTAATGGTCTCTTCATTTCCTCAATTAAACCTAAACTGAGGTTACCCATTGTTATGCACAAAGATATGTTTCTCCAAAATTTGTGTGTTGAAGACCTAATCCACCATACCCAGAATGTAACTGTACTTGGGATATCTATTTATAAAGAGGTTATTCAGTTTAAATGAGGTCACAGGGGTGGGCCCTCGTCAAATATGACTGGTGTCTTCCAAGAAGGGACTGGTACAGACATACATGAGGTGAATATTATGTGACCCAGAGAGAAGACAGCCATCTTTAAGACAAGGAGAGAGGCCTCAGGAGAATCCAGCCCTCTAAAATAGCACCTTGATCTTAAACTTCCTACCCTACATAATAACTGTGAGGAAATAAACTTTTATTGTTTAAGCCACTCAATCCATGGAATATTGTTATGGCAGCCCTAGCAACCTAATGCACCAATTCATTGACTGTTTAATTTTGGTAAGCATAATTTTTAGTTCTATAAATTTCAGTTTTTCTCCATAGGACTCCCCAAGAATGCTTTGCTAAAATTCTTAATGTTATCTTCCATTTCTCTGAATTTATTAAGTATAGTTATTTTAAAACCTATCTGATTACTCATCTGGCTGAATCCTCTGTGTATCTGGATCAATTATCTGTTATCGTCTTGGTTTTTCAGTTCCTTCATTTTCTCTTGTATCCTTGGTTATTATTTACTGATTGCTAGATACTGCAGAAAAAATGTGATGCCCAGGA
Source organism: Oryx dammah (assembly GCF_014754425.2). Taxonomy (NCBI): domain Eukaryota; kingdom Metazoa; phylum Chordata; class Mammalia; order Artiodactyla; family Bovidae; genus Oryx; species Oryx dammah. The sequence goes on along the minus strand of NW_024070185.1, from coordinate 68,186,968 downwards.
TACTACCATCTTCCTTCAGAGGATTTTTATTTGCTTTTGGCAAATGGGCAGTAAAACTAGCAGTCAGAGTTTACCTGAATCCATATTCAAGAACTGAAATTAATTCAGAGTTGGTCTACCTACAGTTCTTCTTTATTTAGAGTCTGCAGCCCTTCAGATTCACAAGTAATGGGGAGCAGACTCCAGATGACACTGATGTGGGGGCCCAGGCCTCTAGCTTTTGATTTCTAAAGACTTCAAAAGTGTTTCATAGCTTTTCAGTGTTTCAGCTGCCTCTTCCAGAACTAGCTTATGTCCCTAAAGAAAAAGAACCCAAATGCAGCTCTCATCATTTCTCTGTTTCACCTACTTAAGTGGGGTGCCATCGCCTAATCTTTCTTTTCAATTAAACTCAAAATATATATATGATAAATATGATATATATACACACATATGTATGTATATATATGTATTTTGAATGCATATTTATGTATATGTGTGTATGTATATAACTATATCAAACACATGTGTATACATATGAGAGTGTAATATTCCTTTTAAAAAACTGAATGCTAACATAGCACAGACATAGACATAGCATAAACATAGAATACCTCATTTTATTGTGCTTTACTTCATTGCATTTTGCAGATATTGCATTTTTTACAAATTAAAGGTTGGTGTCACTTAATGTTGAGCAAGTCTATCAGTGCCATTTTTTAAACACATTTTTAAATTAAGATATGCATATTTGTTTATTGAACACTTAATAAGATTACATTATAGTGTAAACCTAACTTTTATATGCACTAGAAAACTAAGAACTTGTGACTCATTTCATTGCAGTACTAGCTTTACTGTTGTAGTCTGGGACTGAACCCACAATATCTCTGAGGTATGCTTGTATTTACATTATTGTTAAGCAAGTAATACAAGTAATATGGGACCTGGAACGATGTTTTTGACACAGAGAAGATTCAAGTTTGTTTCTTCCAGGTACCTGGAATATTTGCACTATGAGAAACTTGGAAACACTAACACACTAGATCATCATATCTGATTCAAAAATTTTAAATAATGCAAAGGTGAGCTATAGTTTGCTTTCAATTACTCTTATTCCTAGAAAGTAGCCCTTTGGGGTCCTAAAACCAAATGATGGAGGTTTTCTAGTGCAACCTAGTTTTAGGGGCTTCTAAAGTCTAATGACTGTCCACCTAGAAAAATACTTGCACTTGACAAAAGCAGACTGTCAAGAGCATTCCTCAAGAAATGCTTCTTGAACGAGAAAGTAAGGACCCCTGAAAAACTGTTCAACCATAAAAGCAACAAGCATACTGCACAAAGGGTCAAAAACAACCTTTTTAGGGCTGTGAAAACTAACTAGAGCTTGAAAGAATCTGAACAGCATTTATTCAATAAAACTGTCTGGATCTTGAGCTTTGTGGTGTTTTAACTTGTTCTGTTCATATCCCTTTTTCTTTGCAATAGCTGTAAAACCTGCAGTTTCACTACCACAGTAACTGTAAAAATAATCCAGCAATCTCTGGAGGATGCAGAACATTCAAAGCATTTGAAGAAATTCTTACCCTGTCATTAGCTGATCACTAAGCTAAACTATTTATTTTAAGTCATGAAGTTAAAAGATGCTTACTCCTTGGAAGAAAAGTTATGACCAACCTAGAGAGCATATTAAAAAGCACAGGTATTACTTTGCCAACAAAGGTCCATCTAGCAAGGCTATGGTTTTTCCAGTGATCATGTACGGATGTGAGAGTTGGACTGTGAAGAAAGCTGAGCACCAAAGAACTGATGCTTTGGAACTATGGTGCTGGAGAAGACTCTTGAGAGTCCCTTGGACTGCAAGGAGATCCAACCAGTCCATCCTAAAGGACATCAGTCCTGGGTGTTCATTGGAAGGACTGATGCTGAGGCTGAAACTTCAATACTTTGGCCACCTCATGCAAAGAGTTGACTCACTGGAAAAGACTCTGATGCTGGGAGGGATTGGGGGCAGGAGGAGAAGGGGATGACAGAGGATGAGATGGCTGGATGGCATCACCGTCTCAATGGACAAGAGTTTGAATAAACTCCGGGAGCTGGCAATGGACAGGGAGGCCTGGCGTGCTGCAGTCCATGGGGTCGCAAAGAGTCAGACATGACTGAGAGACTGAACTGAACTGAACTTATAAGCAAATAAACTGGGAAGTTGGGTTAAAGCCTCCTCAGGATGTATAATACTGATGGAAAAATAACTGCCTGGAGGAAGAACAGGATTAGCAAACCATAAGCTAACTCCCATGCTAAAGAGTTTTATACAAGTTTATTTTAAGGTACAAACAGAATTCGGAGTGGGTTGCCATTCCCTTCTTCAGGGGATCTCATGACCCAGGGATCGAATGCAGGTCTCCTACATTGCAGGCAGATTCTTTACCATCTGAACCACCAGGGAAGCCCAATAAATGAAGAAGGGAATAGTAATTAGTATGGAAGTTTGAAAATATAAGTAAGACTTTTTAGAGCATATTAGTTTTTTCTTTAAGTCTACCCCTACCCCAAACCGACCCCACCAAAAGTTAGGCAAATTCACAATGTTACTACTTGGCTCATAGAAATGCAGTAGAAGTGATAATACATGGATTTTAAGGCTAAGGTATACAAGGCAACACATTTTCCACCTGGCTCTTTCAGTCTCTTGGAATGCTCAGCCACCTTGCTTCAGGAAGCCTAAACTAGCTCATGTGAAAAAGACTACATGAAGATGCCCAAATGGAGAGGAATGGGAGCCCACTGTCCAACTTCCTGACAGTGAACATCATAAATGCTTACTGTATGTCACTAAGTTTTAGGGTATTTTATTACACAGCCAACAATAACTGAACAGGGCTCAAGTAATTTACAACCTAGAGGGAGAGATAAATAAAGATACAAACAACTAACAAAAAGCAGGATGTGATAATCACCATGCAGAATGTAAACAGAAGGCCTTGAGAGAGGACCATAAAAAATAAGTCTAGTTCTTGCCTGGAGAATCCCAGGGACGGGGGAGCCTGGTGGGCTGCCGCCTATGGAGTCGCAGAGAGTCAGATACGACTGAAGCGACTTAGCAGCAGCAGCAGCAGCTAAGTATGGCTCAGCTGGTAAAGAATTTGCCTGCAATGCAGAAGACCTGGGATCTATCCTTGGGTTAGGAAGATCCCCTGGAGAAGGGAAAGGCTACCCATCCCAGTATTCTGGCTTGGAGAATTCCATGTACTGTACAGTCCATGGGGTCGCAAAGAGTTGGACACAACTAAATCACTGTCACTTTCTTTCAAGGGACAGAGCAGAGGGGGGAATATGAGAAAGGCTTCACAGAAGCAATCTTCAAGCTATGAACTTTGCAGGAAAACAACAGCAATAAGAAGGAAGGTGCAGGAGAACTTGGTAACAAAGTGGCATATCCTAGGGAATTCTTCAGAGACAGAAATGGAACTTCTGGTTTACACAATGTTTAATATTGAAACAGTATCAAACTATTTGAAGGACACTGTAGGAAATGTTACTCTAAAATGAAACAAGATAGAGTTCTTGAGATTGACCTTAATCATGAGAAAGTATTAGATTTCTTGCTGTTTAATCTTTATGCAAAGGGCTAACTCTGACCCCTAAGAAATGAAAGCCGCTTATCAGTGCTTCCTTTGATGTATGGGCCAAGGTAAAACCCAGTACCTCGCTTGCTCATTGTCCCAGACCCAGTATCAGCTTAATGACAGCAATTCTCCACGCTCAGCATTCTTTGGAGTTCTAGGGGTGATTTTCACTGATCTTGAACCTAAATGAAAAGAGCCAGTGCCTAATAACAGCCATAAAAAGCTGAGAAAATTAATAAGCTGCTTTAATCACTGAAATTTACCCTGACTTTTCTGATAAGGGCCTAAAGATTATATTCATAGGCAACAGGCCAACAAGCCAGGAAATAATCATTACCTACCAAACCAAATCAAACCACTGAGCTCTTCAAGCTGCTCGACAAGTAGAAGCACGCAGTCTTTCTGAGCTGCCTGTTGGTGGTCTGTTTAGGAAACTCACCTTCAATCTGGGATCCCTCTCTCTAAAAAAGTACCTCCGTGCTCAGTCACTTCAGTTGTATCCAACTCTTTGTGACTCTATGGACTGTAGCCCACCAGGCTCCTCTGTCCATGGGATTCTCCAGGCAAGAATACTGGAGTGGGTTGTATGCCATCCTCCATGGGATCTTCTCCATCCAGAGATCAAATCCACTTCAAACCTGCATATCCTGTGTCTCCTGCACTGCAGGAGGATTATTTACTTGCTGAGCCACTGGGGAAGCCCCACTAAATCAGACTTCTTCTTAAAATGATCAGGAAGGCAGTCCTTAAAAACCCTGATTCTTTAAAACTGCTGTTCTCCTCACCTCATAAAACTTTTTTAAGGAGCCCACCAGGCATAGCTTCAGGCTATCCACAATCTCCTGATGAGGCATCTGGAACACCACTCGTGAATACCATTTTGTGAGGGTGCTGGGGCACAGGTAGGGAGAGAAGAAAGAAAAAAGATGAACACACATTCACAGAGGAAGGACTACATCTGAATGTTACCACACACAGGCTTCTCCATGTATCAGTCACACAAGTATCCAGCAAATGCATTTATGTTACATGTAAAATCACAAGCTGATGCAGAGAAAAGATACATGTAAACCAGCTACAGAATATAAATAATTCTGGATATTTGCTACCAAACTGCTTTTAATTGAAAAAAAAGAACCTAGATATCCACCTACAGAGGATTAGTTAAATAAATAGTGCTGTAGCATATAATAAATTCCATGCAGCAATTAAAAAGAAACAATAGTTTAAATATACAAAAAATGAGGAACAGAATATGTAGTAATATGCCACTTGTGTGTCCACCAGCTACCTAGAAGTGTTAATATGTACATAAAAGAGAACCTAAAAGTATATATATGCCAAATCTTTGGTGGTGGTTAATAAAAGATAAGCCATGAGGACTTTTTACTTTCTCAATTTCCAGAGATTTTTACATAAGCAAGCTTCATTTTTATAATCAGAAAAAAACAAACAAAATCCCTCATTTCTGGGGGAAAAAAAAAATCCACTACCATCAAGACACAGGCTCCATTCTGAAAGGGATTACACTGCAGCCAGGGAAGAAACTTACACGTGTGACAAGGAATTGCACAAATTAATATTATAAGAAGAGAAGGAAGGATTTTAGTATACTTTTACTACAATATTGAATACTCAAAAAATTTTATGGCTTTATAGTAAGACTAGGTGTTAAAATAAGGTAACCAAACACAACAGAGCCAGGAGTGGCACTCACAGATTGATGCTTGCGACGAAGCCAACCACGGAGCGCATGCCTCTGCTGGGGTCATGGTAAACATCCATTCCAATCACCATTAACTGTTTCTGGGTCAGAAAGCAGAAAACAAACCCATATATCCAAGTAAACTGTCATCCCACGTTGAATTGTTGTCTGAACCCCAAAGCAACATATGAAAGTAAGCTCAGGGGAGAGGGGGAGAAAGGGTGCAACCAAACTGACATTTTAAAACATTGTGAACAAAGTCAGAGACTGTCAAGATCAGGTATTGGCAGACTTTCTGAAAAGAGCTAATCAGTAAAGACCGTAGGCTTTGTGAGCCTCACTGTCTCTGGGGAACTATGTAATTCTGCCACTGCAACACACAAGCAGCCACAGGTTGTAGTACGTAAAGGAGTAAGGCTATGTTCCAATAAAACTGCATTTAAGGACAGTGAAAAATGCATTTCATATCGTTTTCATGTGTCTGGAGATATTAGTCTTATGTTTATTTTTCTCAACCATTTACAAATGTGAAAACCAGTCTAAGCTTTTGGCCTATATGAAAACAAGCAATGAACCACTCTGATTACTAGGCAATGAGAATATGGAAAACTTTGGGAGGAAAATTAGGAAAATAGCCAGGCAGGGCTACTTGGGGAGATGAACTGAATGAAGACATATCTCAGCATCACTCACCAGAGGAATATCCACTCCCCAGAGCTCACCACCCAATTTACAGTTAATCTGAAGTAAAATTTTCTGGGCCACACTTCGAAGCCTGGTGGGCTGACCAATGGTTCGGACATTGATGACCTATAATAGAGGGACCAAAAGGTATGGGGAAAGAGGACACTAGCAACTTTTCAGACAATGTAAACTACTCTAAAGCAAATACTACATTTGCTCAAGAAACTCCAGCTGGCAGATAATTTACTTTGCACTAACAGTTCTAACTCTAACTGGGTCTCTAGTCAGGCATGCGTGTACACACATGTGCACACAAAATGCAAATGAAAACCAAAAAACCAGCCAATAAAAACTTTCAAAAATATCTCATGCAGAGTAAAAAAAATTTAATCTCCATAGGAAAAGCCAGCTTTCCCCTTTCAAAAGGACGCCTGTACTCTCAGAACCCAGTCATGTGAAACAACCTGGTGACTTGGCTGTGAACAAGCACAAGTGCTCATGTGGGAACACGAAAGCAGTATTTACAAAGAGAATCTGCTATTCGCCAGGTTACTCTAATAGGGGAGGTTTCACCAGCTGGGTCTACACACGCTGGCTTCTAATAGTGACTTCAGTCTTTTTGAACACATTTATCCCTCTTTTCCAAGCCTCAAGGGATGCTAGAGTTTCAATCTGTGCCTCCTGCCCAGCTCCCACTCACCTGTGAGGGAACAGGAGTCTGCACACAGCACAGCTTTTTAATGGCCCCATAGAGATCGTCACGTGTACCCATGATGATGCAAACAACCATCTGTATCTTCCCCTTGAGGAGATAAAGTATGTATAAGTCAGGCTTTGGAACTCTGAGGGGACCCTGACAGGGTTCTAGTCAGGGACAATTCAAGAGTCTGGAAAGCCAGAGGACCTTTAGTGTATAGTGGGGGCTGAAACAAAGATGGTGGACATTCCAACACATACAAAGGTCCTTGAAGGTGAATGGACCTTTGGGTTCAAATTCGTTGGGTTCCAGGCTTCTTTGCTTAGCTATGTAACATGCTACATTAAATTATCTAGAGCTGGTCCTGATTACCTAACATTCATTAGGAGACTTAAGATGCCTGCAAAAGACCAGACTTAAAAATATGAAAGGGTTTCTTATTAGTTGATGCTTTTAATTCCCGACAATTTTTTTTTTTTTTTGCTACTCTCTTCAGTAAACTAAGTGCCTTATGACATTCATGCCACAGAACTTTAACTAGGAAATAGGGAACATAATACCAGAAGAAAGGATTCAGAGCCATATGCAGAGGAAATGAAATCACTGCCAAATCCATAAGAAGATCTTCCTAACTCTCTGATTAGGATAGAGAAAAATATTGCCAGGAGCTTATTTTATATCAGTATCTTCTACCTCTCACTACTTAAGAGATCTGATACTAAAAACAAAGGATATGACTTCCCTGGTGGTCCAGTGGTTAAGACTCCATGCTTCCACTGCAGGGGGTTTGGGTTTGATCCCTGGTTGGGGAACTAAGGTACCACATGCCGTGCAGTGTGATTAAAAAAATTGAAAAAAGTTAAAGTAAGAGAAGAAAATAAAAGAGGCTCTTTCAAAATCTGAATAAAGGAAAGCAGCACAGAAGTAAAATAAATTTGCCAACCTTTTATGCCAGAATCAGAAATCAATAGTATACTATTCCAAACCAGATTAGTTTTAAATTAAGATCTTTCAGAGGACATATATTCAAGCAATCATATCAAAGAACTTCCAAAGTCACAGAGAACTAGGGCTGTACACTGTAAGCCTGTGGGCTGGATCTAAGAAACGGATGTGGTTTTTCAGTCTCTATAATAAGTCACAAGTCTTTTTTACATTAACATTTAAACATAGGTAGATACACACGTGCACATCTAGATTTTTGACTTCTATTGAAAAACAAATTAAAAATCAATTTGACAATGCTGGGCTGTTATCTGCAGTCATGCGGTTTACTCTCTTTATTCACTAGAGTCCCCTCCTGGCTCACTTCACTCCAGCAGACATCTGAGTTTATGACCCTGAAATAAAGAGAATAATGAAATAGAATGCCCTAAAGATGACAGATAATAAGACCAATATGACCAAGTAAGACCAAGTTACATTAGGAATGTAACTCATATCCATGTCAATATCCATGAAGATTGTTGGCAGTGCACTCTCATAAAAGGAACATGCCAAGTCATGAGATGGGGGAGTTGAGGTACTAAGCTGGACTCTTCTTTTGAAAGCAAGGCAGAATTTATCAGGCCCAGGGGAGGCCACTGCAGAATAAGAAGACATGGAAAGTCAGCAAGAAAATACAAAGAAAGGGAGAACATGAGTGTGCCGCTACAGATGATACACCCAGGGTGGTGGATCAAGAGAAAGTCATGATGTGAACATAACCTAATTCTAGTATTGATCTCACATGAACTGACTCTTCAATCCAAGGACCAGTTATCTCCAAAATTTTTTGCCTGCTTTGGCTCCCTCCTTAGTCTTCTTCCTCTGTTTTATGTACAGATAAGAACTGTAGGCCTGAACTACTAAGCTGTGAATACTATGACCTGCTCAGCTCTAGTGGTACTGTTCGGCTATCAGGAACAAGCGGATGGGCCCCCTGCCAAGTTCACCACTGGAACAATTTGAATCTTAAGCCAGACCAGACTGTGACAGCTCAGTACTGAATCGTGCAAGACAGCACCTGGCCCAGGAAACTGCTTTCTGAGCACATGTTCTATAATGATAACAAACTGAAGTTAAGTCAGCTATTCTCTTGGCCGATTACATGAGGAACAGAACACTAGAGTGAGTGAGAGTGCCAACACAGGAGAGAAGCAAACGCAGCCAAAGGGCATGTAGACTACTCTGTTAATTGTTCCACGTGCATATGAGTAAGACACAGGTTCCTGGACACCATCAACAGCAGACCAACAACCAAGGCAATAGAAAATCAAGAATTCAAGTATTTCAAAATGGGCATCCAGAAAATTTACTCAGTTTATACCTCAGCCCCCAGCATGGATTGAATGGTTCTGATATAGGTCTCTATGCGATCATCCTTCAGTTCCACCCAGGCCGGTGGGCTCATACGCATGCCAATGGGACCGGCTATCTTCTCCAACATGTTCACCAGCTCTCGGGCTTGATCCATTGCTCTCTTTGGGTAAAACAGTGCCCAGAAATGCATGGGGACCTAGGAACAACCACAAGCTATTTTTTAGTACTTCCCATGACATCTCCAACACTCCAACATCATTTCAGGAGATGTTACTTCAAAGAACAAACTGCTTTTCACTCCTTCTGCTTCAGTCCTGTCTTATCTAATGCCAATTACTACTGTAGACGTGTATGATAAGTACATTGTGGCAGGCTCACAATGGAATACTAGGCAGCAATGAGAATGGAAGCTCTATAACTATACTTAATGATAGGAGAAACTCATCAAGCAAGGTTGAAGAAAGGAAGGCAGATGTGAAAGAATATATACGGTATGGTTCCATGTATATGTTACATAAAAACACAGCTTTAAAAAGTTCAATGCTGTCAGAGGTCAGAACAGTGGCCATTTTGGGACTATGTAAGGGTGACAGGTAGTAATAATTAGGATCATGGAGGGGAGCTTCTGGGGCACTGGTGAAGTTCTGCTTCTTAACCCTCAGTTTTGATTACTCAATTTGTGAAAATTAATCAAAACTATATACATAGGTGTACCTTTTAAAAATATATTTCCAAAAAACATTTTAGAAACAAAATGTGTATACTTTACGCATGGCCATAGCAACAAGGTTAGCAAAAAAGATTTAAAAATAATTATAATTAAAATAATGAAATAATTATAATTATAATTTTTTCTTTAGTTGCCTTGGTGGGAAACTTTTAATTTTACTTCTTTCATGGAAACTGCAGGGGAAAAGAGGAAGGAAAGAGAAAGGAAGAAGGAAGAACAAAGAGCAGTTGGCAATAGGCTGGCACTGTATGAATTACCACAGCAATTTATTTCTTTGTCCTGAATCTATGGTCAAGCAAAGGGCTTACCTCTAACAACTCATCAATTTGCTCTTGTTTGAAGGACCTTAGTTTAGTAAGTAATTCCATGGGAATTCACTTGGTACCTCCTCTCAAAAAGAGGACACTAAATAATTTCTGCTTTCTCACACTTCTAGGAATACTGGCCCTCTCTTTACCACCTCACAAATCACTTACAGTCAAGATGGAAAGATCTCTGGTTACTTCCTTAGTCCAGTTTAGTTCCGGAGATGTGATAAATGATGTATTTCTTAAGTTAATTCTTTCCATTGGCAGAACACGTCCTTCAATCTAAACAGAAAATAAAGCACCTATGACATGAACCATCTGCAAACATTAGTTAGAAAAATGTTCAGAGGCCTGGTCTACTCTACTATATACACCTGTTCTTGTCATAACTTCTGAAAATGGTAGAAAAATGCAACTGTCAGCAGATAAGAATCCATGTCAATAAAATTCTGAACACACACAGTTTTGATAGGCACTGAGTACTCTTGCCTGGAATATCCCATGGATGGAGGAGCCTGGTGGGCTGCAGTCCATGGGGTCGCTAAGAGTCAGACACGATTGAGCAACTTCACTTTGACTTTTCACTTTCATGCATTGGAGAAGGAAATGGCAACCCACTCCAGTGTTCTTGCCTGGAGAATCCCAGGGACGGGGGAGCCTGGTGGGCTGCCGTCTATGGGGTCACACAGAGTCGAACACGACTGAAGCGACTTAGCAGCAGCAGCAGCAGCAGCCCTTTAATTATTGAAGCTCCCAAAATGGTCCCCAAGAAAGGGATCAGAAAACACTGTGTCTTTAGAACCAGAGAATGAAGGTAAAATGCCTATAAATTCAAGGTGAATAGGAAAATAATATTTAGAAAAATTTAAGTATAAAATTAAAGAGAAAATGCCATAATAAGACTGAACATAAACTACTATCATACTTTATACAAAAGAAAAACAGGATAAAAAATTCATATAATGAAAGATCAAATTAAAATGAAGAATAAATAAATCAGATCTAAATATCCAAAAGTAAGAAAATAACTAAATTGATGATATATCCATATGATGGATATTTTGTGACCATTACAATCACTTTCTAAGTGCACTTAACATAATCCTGTTTTTGCAAAAAATAAACAGCAATGTATACATTATAAAAACTGAATTGAAGAATGAGTCAAGAGGATCCCCTGGAAAAAGAAATGGCAACCCACTCCAGTATTCTTGCCTGGGAAATACCATGGACAGAGGAGACTGGAGGGCTACAGTCACGAAAGAGTTGGCTACAACTTAGTGACTGAACAACAAAGGAATCACACTCCTCTTTGCTTATGAAAGCAATAAACTGCTGAAACTTTCTGGAGGGCAAAATACCAAAAAGTACTGGAAAGATAAATATATATGTCCACTGACCTAGCAATTTCACTTCCATAAACCTATGAAAATAAACATCATGTGCAAAGATGTAATTATAAGGATATTCACAGATTCATTTTCATAGGAAAATGCTAAATTCAATTTGACTGTAAAAGAGTAAGAAATTATTAGTAAACTGAATTATCTGTTATCCATTAAAATATTCAGAAAAATATTAAATGACATGAAAAAACATTACAAATAAACTGAATTAAAAAAGAGGAAACCATTTAAATACATACCACATGTGAGTATGTGCATGCACATATACACAGACCAAAAAAACAAAAGGTTATATACCAAAATGTTAACAGTGGTTACAGGTATTCTGATATAGCATGACTATAGATGAACATTTTTCTTCTTTGGCCTAAGTTTTCTACATCTTCAAATAATATTTAACAACATGAACACATGTTCAAGATACAATAATACATGAAAAAGAAGACACAAAACCATATATAGTATAGGCACAATTTTATAAGAAAAGATTCACTCTCACAGGAAAAAAAGTTTATGGAAACAAAATATACTGAAAATAATACATCTTTTTTTTATGTGCCTAAAATAAATCACTAAGATATTATCTTTGGGTGATGAAACTACTGATGTTTTTATTTCCTTCTTTACATTTTCTATGATATCCACATTTTCCTTATTGACTTTCCACTACTTTTGTTTAAAAAAAAAAAAAGAAAAACAATTTCAGGACTTCCTTGGTGGTCCAATGGTTAAGAATCTGCCAGGCAATGCAAGGGACACTGGTTTGATTCCTGGTCTGAGAAGATCCCACATGCCTGGGGCTATCTAAGCCTGCGCACCACAACTACTGAGCCCATGTGCTGCAAGTACTGAAGCCTGCTTGCTCTAGAGCCCATGCTCTGCAACAAGAGAAGCCACTGTAATGAGAAGCCTGTGCACCACAACAAAGAGTAGCCCCGCTTGCTGCAACCAGAAAGTCTGCACGCAGCAACGAAGATCCACCACAGCCAAAAAATAAAATAAATATAAAAAAAAAAATTTAACAAGGAGTCAATTCAGAGTGAAAGAGAACAAAAGATAGACTCAATTATTAGTATTTTAGGTATAACCTAGAGAGAAAAGTAAAAAAGCAATAAAAGTTAGTATTTACTGAACACGTGCTATGTGTCAAATATTATGCTAACGATTTTACCATGTAATTCTGTTAACTCAATATCATCTTTATTGAACAGATAAAGAAACTATGAGATGCATAGCAATTTGTTTCAAGTAGCCAACAAGGCAAGTGGCAGAACTGAGGTTCAAACCCAAGGACTTCACCAACTCATGCTGCCTCTGCACTATGTCTCATGCTGCATAAAATACAATGGAGTGGACTCAGGCAAACTGCAGGCAGAAAAGGCCACGTGAAAATTAAAATGTACAAGTCTGAGACTTTATGCCTATGGAAACAACAACAGTAATATATTCAAAGAAACACAAGTTAATCATTGGGAAAGAAAAATTTGCAGAATGGGGAGAAAAAGACAAAGAACTTTAAGAATAATTTGGGCTGGAAAACTAAAAATGAGGTAAATTTTGAGGGTCAATATTCCTTTTGCTTGACTGGAAATTAACAACTCAGATCCTGGAAAATACAGAAGAAAATCTGTAAGAGCTAATAGCAAATTAAGTCAAGGAAATTCAATTATGACTAGGACCAAATAAAACGTATAATAATAAAGCAAAAACTGTAAAATAAAGACAAGATAGCAAGTTATCACCTAGTCTCAGAAAGCTCTAAATTCTTTGTAATGCTGTTTCCTACCATCATATCTTCCAGTTTACCTTATGTACATCTTTCTGCAGATAGAGTCCCCAACGTGTCAGTTCATTGTTAGCTGTCTCATTTTTCGAAATTCTCTGTAGCAAGCATTCCAAAGCACTATGGTGCTGTTTGGGGCTCAGGTTGATCTGCTGGGTCAAATCCTGAATAGAATCAAAATGGAGATACTAAGCTATTACTTCTCCAGTATGAGATTAAAGAAACCCCAATGTAAAAAACATTTCCATAGAAAAACCTTCTTCCCACTGAAATCTGTAGAAATTTCAAAGTGTCTCCAAGGACTTTATTATAATAGCTCATGAAAGTGAATGAAGTATAAGGTTAAAATTTTAGCCATAAAAGTAAGAATTTTTTAAATCTGAAGTATAGCTGATTTACAATGTTGTATTAATTTCTGCTGTAGAGCAAAGTAATTCAGTTACATTATATACATACACATACATACTTAAAGTATTTAAAATTGTCACTGTTTCTTTCTCATGACATCTAAATCTTATTCTCTTTCTCAAAGCCATGTAAGAGGACTTGACTATACCTATTTAACATCAGGGCAGAAAAATGCCCTATGCCAGGCACGCAGGCAAACATAAAACACATCTAGTCTTATACTTCATGTCATATGATACTAGTCAGTTAACATCACTATAAAACACTTGTTTGGTCCAGGGTGTGACCCATAATAGGTGTTTTCTAAATATTTATTGTTGAATGAACATCTAATGGGATTCAGAATCATGTAAGTGAATTCTTTCTTTAGCTTCTGGAACTAATGAACTGTGCGGCTGTTGCTCCCTGCGTGGCAGTCATTAGGGCAGTGAGTCTATGGAGCTATATAGATAGCTCTGTGATCATAAAGTCATTAGGTAACTGGGAGTTGTAAGGAAGAGCCTTGACCTACATACTGAAAGCGGAAGTATCAGAAGGTAAACATGAAAGAACTCTGTTATAGGAATTCACTTTAGCTCTTTACGATGTTACTAAAAACAATTCATGGCATCTGAGACAAGCCCAGGGGTCCAAAACTGGGACAGACAAGGACTGAGACAGAAGCAGCAGAGCAGCATGCAGGTGCAAAGACCCAAGCGGACAGTATGGAGGTGGAGCCCTCAGGGTCTGGACCCCTGCTGCTGCACACTGCCTCCCAGATACTGTACCATACATGAGACCTCCAGGACACCCGAGCACCACAGCATGAACTTCTATCCTCTAATTTCTTCCTCCAACTTGCTGACTTTTTGCTACATTATCTCCTCCATCCCTTCAAATAAACTGAAGGCTTACAGAAACGTTAGAAAAATTCAGTGCTCTCAAAGAACATCGTTTATGGTCACATGACCGGCCTACAGTCCCCCATCAGATTGGGGAGGGTGATGCTAGAACTATTTGTATCCTTTTACCTTATAATCCAATTGTTCTATTATTGTAACAACATTACAAAGAGAGCTCTGGTCGGATCTTTCACAGTGTGTGGGGATCATGCTTATGGAGAGGAAAAATGAACCTGCCCAGGTGATGATGCAAATCTGGGCCAGTGCAAGCCATATCTCTATCAAAATGGTCTTGGGTTCAAAGCAGGCCCTTCTCACCTTCATGGCTCTGAAGTCCTTCTTCATCTTCTCAGGGATTCCAGTCATGAAGGAAAGCTCAGGGAGCAGCAGGATTTCACTTTTTAGCAACTTGGAGGAGAGAACAGAGAGGAAAGCAAGGCACTCAAAGAGGATCCCGTTCCTCTGACTGGTATAAGACACTGGCAGGCCCAAACTGGTCCCACAGAGGTATAACAGGCACTCTTAGGAATATAAGACCCCAGAGAAGAGGGCAGGAAACACGACCAGTGTTTATCCTTTTCTCACTCGGGTCACAATAAGCTGTTGCACTAGGTAAAGAGAAAAATATTCAAACTGTCAAAAGCAGAGGGAAAACTAGAAAAACTAGAACTATTTTTTCACTTGGGCCTCCAAGTAAGTAGGTGGATATCACACAATATATCCTATCAAGCTGGTGCCTCTGTCTCATCTTAACCTATTTTGATCTTCAGTCTCCACTCTGAAGATAGAGGAGTTAGGTACTAACTGGTCCCTAACCCTGTTAAAATGTCTCCAGCTTCCCTAATGGACCCAGTGCTTCAATCTTCTTTAGCAGTCAATTCTCCTTATTCCTTAACCTAACTCATTCTCTGGATGTTTAGTTCCTCACTAAGGGGACTTCAAGAGTACCTCTGGCCATAGGAGACAGACAAACAACGCACAGCTTTCCCTAACCGCACTGTAATCATAGCCTCATGCTCCCAGAGCCATGAAGAAGGTGAAGAGTGGCTGATGGGTAGAGAATTTGGCTGGAAGCATCAGCCTGACATGCACCACCACCACTACCACTCACCATCCCTTGGTTATTCTGTCTCTCACTGGGCCTGTGGATCAGCAATGGCTGGTCCTCTTCCTTTACTGTGATCCCATAGTTTTTGCTAGAGCAGAACAGAGGCAGGAAAAAGTTGTCAGTAGCAGCATCACCACTCTTACTGCAACACAGTCTGAGCGTTAACTCAGGACTGAAGTATATTATTTCTATTATACCCTTGTCAAAGATCCATCATAAACTCACCAGAGTACATTCATAACTGGAAAAAGCAGGCTCAAGTTAATGCAACTAAACAGAGAGGAAACAGGATAACAGCCCAGGAAAGAAATTCTTTAAAAACTGAATCAGGCCAACAAACAAAAAAATACAAATAAAAAACTTCATCAGGCCAAAGGGCTTAGGTAACTAGAAAGGCAAAATGACAGTCAAATGATTAGTGACTTGAATTTAATCTCTCCAACCAGACTTCAAACCAAAACAGAAAAGGAAACATAATTTTAAAGCTCTGAGATTAATTTATGAAATAACTTGTAAAAAGTACTAAAGGAAATAAAACTGTAAGGTTAGCAAATTCAAATCAAATGCCACAGACAAACTCGTCAATCCTGGGTGCATTACCAATCCAATTACTTTTGATGTGTCCTGCTATGTGTCATTCTTACTGGAGAATGACAGACCACGCCCCAACCTGTAAGCCCAAGCCCAGTCTCCTTCCTCTACCTGTAGTAATCCAAGAATGTAATCTCCTTCCCATCAGACATGGTGAAGCTATCTTTTGGAGTCTTATTCCAATCCACATCATCAATACGATAGGTACGATTGTTGTATCGGGTTATAACAATATTGCCAACCAGAAGCTTAGTGCACTCGTCCTGGAAGTTTTCTTTGTTCTCCAAGTACATGGTGTGCCTTGGGAAAGAGACAAAAGACCTCTGGATCATATGGAGTATACACAGAGCAACATGAAAGGGACAGGGGATGCCTGTAAGTACTTGAGGGTTCCAACTGCCAACACCTAGCTCCAAAAGGCTCCACCTGTCTCTTTTAGGAGACAGAACTCTTGTATCTCTTTTTAACAATGCCCCCCAAAAAGAGTGAAAAGATAAAAATTAAAACTAAAAATTGATAAAATCCACTACAGTTCTTAAAACAAGGTACTGTAATCATCAAAATAATCTGTATCATCATTATTAGGAGGCAGTCTACACAGGAACAACAGAACATTCTTAAAACTATATATGCCCTCACTAGCTGAAGGAAGAAATTACAACTATTGGAGGACAACACTCGCGAGGCAAAGAGGTGAAAAAAGGTCATCGAAGATGAAGATGATCAGTGGAGGCTGAAGACAGACAGGGACCAGATACTAATTTCCTTGTGGGTCAGAGCATGGACTCTTCTGTGGGCCCAGTATCACCCAGAGTATACTCCTTAGGAACACTGGTCCCTTAAGAAGTTTTGAGGGGGTGAAAAAGGTTCTACAATAAAAAAATTGAGTCCATTCTTCTACTATAACCCCTTCTTAGAGGTTCACAACATACATTACCACATCAGACTGCTACAAAAAGAGAAACATGTTGAGTTTCATTCACCTACAATTTACTAATAAACCCAGACTCCTCCCTCCCTTTTCCCTTTTAGTCCCTTGAACAACTATCACCACTCTAGGTGATTAGTATCCTGCTGAACCTGCTGCAGTTAAGTGATGAAAAACCATCAGAAACTTGAAATAGTTCACATTGACCACAGACCCTGGAGCCAAAACCTTGGTTCAAATCTTGGCTCTGCCACTTGCCAGCATATGAGACTTTGAGCAAGTTACTTAACCTTGTGTTTCAGTTTCCTTGTGTCAAAGTGGAGTCAGAACAAACTGGCTAACTCACTGTAGCTGATAGAACTCCATGACTTTATTCATGTAAAGCACTTAGAGCATAACACTGTGTTTTGAAATAAGATTAGAGATTTTATCACAGCTCATTCATGAATTTTTGCTTCGCATTTATATAGCTTTATTCAACAATACAACTATTTTTATTTTTTTTTTGTTTTTATTTTTTTTTAATACAACTATTTTTAAAAAATATTTTAAAATCAAACTCTTCAACTATGTTAATGGTTACATAACACTATTTCACTAAGTGGAGGGTACATTAATTCACTGGTCTTTTACTTTTTAAGTAGTAGTTCTATTGTTTCACTCTTACAAATAACTGATTGAACATCTTTTACAAAGATTCTTCTATACTTAAAACTGGTTCCAAATAAGAAAAGGAGTACGTCAAGGCTGTATACTGTCACCCTGTTTATTTAACTTATATGCAGAGTACATCATGAGAAACGCTGGGCTGGAGGAAGCACAAGCTGGAATCAAGAATGCTGGGAGAAATAACAATAACCTCAGATATGCAGATGACACCACCCTTATGGCAGAAAGTGAAGAGGAACTAAAGAGCCTCTTGATGAAAGTGAAAGACGAGAGTGGAAAAGTTGGCTTAAAACTCAACATTCAGAAAACGAAGATCATGGCATCCGGTCCCATCACTTCATGGGAAATAGATGGGGAAACAGTGGAAACAGTGTCAGACTTTATTTTGGGGGGCTCCAAAATCACTGCAGACGGTGACTGCAGGCATGAAACTAAAAGACGCTTACTCCTTGCAAGAAAAGTTATGACCAACCTAGACCGCATATTCAAAAGCAGAGACATTACTTTGTCAACAAAGGGCCATCTAGTCAAGGCTATGGTTTTTCCAGTGGTCATGTATAGATGTGAGAGTTGGACTGTGAAGAAAGCTGAGCACCGAAGAATTGATGCTTTTGAACTGTGGTGTTGGAGAAGACTCTTGATAGTCTCTTGGACTCCAAGGAGATCCAACCAGTCCACCCTAAAGGAGACCAGTCCTGGGTGTTCATTGGAAGGACTGATGCTAAAGCTGAAACTCCAATACTTTGGTCACCTCATGCGAAGAGTTGACTCATTGGAAAAGACCCTGATGCTGGGAGGGATTGGGGGCAGGAGGAGAAGGGGACGACAGAGGATGAGAAGGCTGGATGGCATCACCGACTCGTTGGACATGAGTTTGAGTGAGCTCCGGGAGTTGGTGATGGACAGGGAGGCCTGGAGTGCTGCAATTCATAGGGTCGCAAAGAGTCGGACACGACTGGGTGACTGAACTGAACTGACCTGAGGGTGGGTAACAGATAAGGGGTGAAGGGTTTCTTTTGATTGTAATGGAAATGTTCTAAAACTGATTGTAGCGATGGGTGCATAATGAATATACTAAAAGCCATTAATGTTATCCTTTAAATGAGTGAACTGTATGGTATACAGTTAAATCTCAATAAAACTTTTAAAAAAATGAAAGATACAATCATTCCCAGGTAATTAAAAACTAAGAGATCATGCTCCTGGAAGACTCTGCTCTACAGGAAATACTAACAGATAAATCTTTTATCCCTCAGTGTAAGTAAACAACACCAGATGGCAACTTGGAGCCACAGGAAGGAAGAATGTTAGCAACCATATATATGTAGGTAAATATAAAGTGACTATATGAATATACTTTTTCTTCATGTCTTAAAAAAATTATAAGGTTATTTATTGTAAGACTGTTTAAAGCAATAACTAAAACATTGTACTGTTGGGTTTATAACATATATCCAGTTTGTGTCTCTGGGTATGTATTCATAAAGAGGAGAGAAATATGGAACTATGCTGGAGCAAAATTTCTATGTTTTACTGGAATTAAGTATGCATTAATGTAAAATAGATTGTGATATGTGAAAGATACTGAAATACTTAGAACAAACAAACATAGACACACACAACTGACACAGGAACTTAAATGGTACACTAAAAAATATTTAACACAGAAGAAGGCAATAAAGAAAAAATGGAGGGGGAAAAAAAGACATGAGACAGACGAAAAACAAATAGCAAATAGCAAATATATAGCCAACAATATAAATACTAAGACTTAATATAAATGTATTAAACAGGCCAATCCAAAAGCAGATTGTCAGACTGGGTAAAAAAGCAAAATCTAGATATACGCTGTCTACAAGATATACATTTTATTAATAATTCAAAGACATAAACAGGTTGGAAATAGAAGAACAGAAAATACATACCAAACAGTAACCATAGAAAAGCTAGACTGGCTACACTAACATCAGACAAAATAGACTTTAAGGCGATATTACTACTAGAGATGAAAAGGCACATTTCACAATGATAAAAGAGTTAATTCATCAGTAAGATACGGTGATTATAAATATGTACATTTATTGTAAGTATAGATGCATGTGTAGCCAAAGGCAAATACCTGAAGAAAAAATTGACAAAGTTTAAAGAATTAAACAACTTGAAAAGATTTCAATATTCCTATCTTTGATACCACAAATAGAAAATTAGGAAAGATACAGAAGACTTGAACAACATTAGTAAATCAACTGAACTAACTAAGTACATAAAACACTCCACCCCAAAACAACAGAATGCATATCCTTTTCAACTACAAAAGGAACTCCCAGGACAGATTCTATACTAGGCCATAAAACAAGTCTCAATAAAATTAAAACACCTGAAGTAATACAAAGTATGTTCTCCAAACACATCAGAATAAGACTAGAAAACAAAACAGAATAGGAAGTACCCAAATATCTGGAAATTAAACTGCAACCTCTAAATAATTCAAAGACAGCAGTACAAAAGAAATTAGGAAGTACCTCAAACTGAAAGAAAGCAAAAAACCAATATCAAAAAATCATGAATTATAGCTAATGCAGTGGTCAGAGGGAAGTTTACATCTTTAAATTATATGAGAAAGAAAGGTAGTAATAAACTTACATGTTTATGATAGAGGTGTCAAGTTAAATCAAGAAAGGACAGTGTTTTATGACTTATATGCAACAAAATGAATTTAGACCACTACCTCATATTGTCCACAAAAGTTAACTCAAACTGGATCACAGACCTAAACATAACAGTGAAACAATAATGCCTCCTAAAATAACACAGAAAATCTTTATGACTTTGAGTTAGAGAACAATTTATTAGATTTGAAAACAAAAATACAATCCATGAAAGAAAAAAAACTAATAACAGTCAAATTAAAAATGTTTGATCCTTACAAGACTCCATTAATAAAAATAAAAAGATAAGCCACAGACTAAGAGAAAAAGTTTGCAGATCATGTATCTTGATAAAGGGCTTATATTTCTCACTTATCAGAACTCTTACACACTCCATGAAAAGAAAATTAAAAAATTGGTGAAAACTGTGATTACACATTTCATCAAAACAGATAAATGAATGGCAAATAAGCACAGGAAAAGATGCTCAACATCATCTAGGGAAATGCAAATTAAAACCCACAACGATATTCTGTAATAACCTTAAATGGGAAAAGAAACTGAAAAGGAATAGATACATGTATAACTGAATCACTCTGCTGTTTGCCTGTAATTAACACAACATGGTTAATCAACTATATTCCAATATAAAAGAAAAAATTTTTAAAACCCTTCAGTTCAGTTCAGTCGCTCAGTCATGTCCGACTCTCTGCGACCCCATGAACTGCAGCACACCAGGCCTCCCTGTCCATCACCAACTCCCGGAATTCACTCAGATTCACGTCCATAGAGTCAGTGATGCCATCCAGCCATCTCATCCTCGGTCGTCCCCTTCTCCTCCTGCCCCCAATCCCTCGCAGCATCAGAGTCTTTTCCAATGAGTCAACTCTTTGTATGAGGTGACCAAAGTATTGGAGTTTCAGCTTTAGTATCATTCCTTCCAAAGAAATCCCAGGGCTGATCTCCTTCAGAATGGACGGGTTGGATCTCCTTGGAGTCCAAGGGACTCCCAAGAGTCTTCTCCAACACCACAGTTCAAAAGCATCAGTTCTTTGGTACTCAGCTTTCTTCACAGTCCAACTCTCACATCCATACATGACCACTGGAAAAACCATAGCCTTGACTAGATGGACCTTTGTTGGCAAAGTAATATCTCTGTTTTTTAATATAAAAACCCTTAGAAAGCATTAAAATTAAACACAGGATCTTAAATGTTCTCACCATAAACAACAAAAAAAAACCACAACAAGGTATTACTATGTACTGATCAGAATTTCTAATATTAAAAAACTGACCATATCAAGTGTTGGCGAGAATGTGGAACAAACAGAAATCTCATACATTTGCTGGTGGGAACATAAAATGGTACAGACACTTTGGAAAACAGTTTCTTAGAAAGCTAAATGTACACCTATCATTTGACCCACCATTTTATTCCCAAGTTTTACCTAACTAAGAGAAATCAAAGTATGTGTCAACAGAAAGACTTGTACCCTAATATTTACAGCAACTTTATGTGTAACAGCCAACAAGTGGAAACAACAGGTGAGTAAACTTTAAAAATTGTGGTATATTCATACAAAAGAGTACTACTCAGCAATAAAAAAGATCAAACTTTTGATACATACATCTACAACTAAGAATATACTGGGAAAAAGCAAACTAATCTGTAGTGACACAGAGAAGATCAGTGTTCACTGCCCATGGGGCAGAGGAAGAATAAAAGTGGAAAGAGGTTTCAGAGAAACATGAGCAAATTTTGAGAGGGCAATGAATATGTTCATTTTTTTCATTATAATGTTTCAAAGATAGAAAAATATGTCAAAATCCATCAAAGTGTAGACTTTTTTTTTTAACTTTTTATTTTGTACCTGGGTATAGCTGATTTAAGGGCTTCCCAGGTGGTGCTAGTGGTAAAAAACCTGGTTGCCAATGCAAGAGGCGTAAAAGATGTGGGTTTGATCCCTGGGTCAGGAAGATCCCCTGAAGAAGAGCATGGCAATCCACTCCAGTATTCTTGTTTGGAGAATCCCATGGGCAGAGGAGCCTCGTGGGCTATGGTCCATAGGGTCGCAAAGAGTCAGACACAACTGAAACAACTTAGCACACACACACACATAGCTGATTAACAAACAATATTGTGATAGTTTCTCAGGAACAGCAAAGGAACACAGTCATACATATATACAAGTATCCATTCTCCCTCAAACCTGCCTCCCACCCAAGCTGCCACATAACATTGAGCAGAGCTCTATAAAGTGTAGACTTTAAATGTGTGCGGTTTACTGAATGTCAGTTGTGTCTTTAATAAATCTGAAAAAAGAAACAGAATAAAAGATCCAGAACTAGACTGAACTACAGATTAGGATTGCATATACAGTAATTACTGGTGGCATTTCAAATTAGTGAGAAAAAAAAAGATCATTAAAAAATGGACAGGACTTCCCCCGTGGTTAGGAATTGGCCTGGCAATGCAGGGTTTGATACCCGGTCTGGGAGGACTTCACACGCCTCGGGCAACTAAAGCCCATGCCCTCTAGTGCCTGCACGTGGCAATTACTGAGCCCATGTGCTGCAACTACAGAAGCCTGTGTGCCTAGAGTCCGTGTTCTGCAACAAGAGAAGCTACCACAATGGGAAGCCCGTGAGTCACAATGAAGAGTAGCCCCTGCTCACTGCATCTAGAGAAAGCCTGTGCACAGCAATAAAGACCAGTGCAAAAAAAAACAAAAAAATGGACAGAAATAAATGAAAATATAACAATGAAATACAAATGCAGGTCTAAGAGGGAAGTTCATAGTGATACAGGTCTTTCTCAAGAAACAAGAAAAATCTCACACAACCTAACCTATGACCTAAAAGGACTAGAAAAAGAAGAGCAAACAAAGCCCAAAGTCAGTAGAAGAAAGAAAATAATAAAGATCAGAGAGGAAATAGAGATTAAAAAAACACAACAGAAAAGATTAATAAAACCAAGAGCTATTTGTTTTTGAAAAGATAAACAAAATCAACAAACTCTTAGCCAGGCTCACCAAGAAGAGAGGACCCAAATAAACACAAGACAAAATGAAGAATGAGAAATAACAACCAACACCACATACATATGCAAAATCATAAGAGAATATTATTAACAGCCATATGCCAACAAATGGGACCATCCATAAGAAATGGACAAGTTTCTTGTTAAAATGGCCATACTACTCAAAGCAAACTACAGATTATGCAATTCCAATCAAAATACTCAACATTTTTCACAGAAATAGAACAAATAATCCTAAACCTTATGTGAAACCACAAAAGACCCCGAATCACCCAAGCAATCCTGAGAAAAAAAGATTAAGATGGGGTATCACTCTCTCAGACTTGAGGCTAAACACAAATCTATAGCAGTCAAAACAGTGTGATACTGGCACAAAAAAAGACTGTAGATCAATAAACATAGATCAGAAAGCCCAGAAATAAACCTATGCAGCTAGAGTCAATTAATCTATGACAAAGAAAGCAAGAATATACAATGGAGAAAAGACAGTCTCTTCAACAATGATGTTGGGGAAAGCTGAACAGTCACACAGAAAACAATGAAATTAGAACATTCTCTCACACTATATACAGATTTTAATAAACTCAAAATGGTTTACAGATCTAAATGTAAGACATGACACCATAAAACGCCTAGAAGAGAACACAGGTGAAACTTTCTTTGACATAAATTGTAGCAGTATTTTCTTAGATCACTCTCCCAAGGCAAAAATAAATAAAAGCAAAAAAAAAAAAAGGACCTAATCAAATTTAAATGCTTTTGCACAGCAAAGGAAACCATCAACAATACAGACAGATAACCTACAGAATGGGAAAAAATATATATCCAAACAATGCTACTGATAAGAGATTAACTTCTAAAATACACAAACAGCTCACAGAACTCAATATGAATAAAATAAACTCATTCAAAAAATGGGGAGAAGGTCTAAACAGACATTTCCTCAAAGAAGACATACAGATGCTCAACAGACGCATGAAAAGATGTTCAAAATCGCTAATTATTAGAGAAATGCAAATCAAAATTACAATAAGGTATCACCTTACTCCAGTCAGAATGGCCAGCATCAAAAAGTCTACAAATGTGAAGAAAAAGACACCCTCCTCTACATTGCTAAAAGGAATGTAAAGTGGTTCTCCACTACGCAAAACAGTATGGAGGCTCCTTAAAATACTAAAAACAGAGCTACCATATGATCTGGCAATTCCACTCCTGGGTATATATCAAGAAAAAAACAAACACTGTAATTCAAAAAGATACATGTACCCCACTGTTCATAGCAGCACTATTGACAACAGTCAGGACTTGGAATCAACCCAAATTCTCATCAACAGATGATTAGTTTAAGAAGATACAGTGTATATATACACAATGAAAAAATATTCAACCATTAAAAAATAATGAAGTATTGACAGCTGCAGCAACATGGATGTACCTACAGAATATTACAGTTACTGAACTAAATCAGACAGAGAAAGACAAATATTATATAATATCAATTATATGTGGAATCTAAAAAAATATACAAAGGAATCCATATACAAAACAGAAACAAACTCACAGACATGGAAAACAAACTTTCGATTACCAAAGGGGAGAGAGAGGGAGAGGGACAAATTAGGAGTATGAGGTCAACAGATACAAACAACTATACAGATAATAGGTAAGCAACAAGGATTTAAGGTATAGCATAGGGAATTATATCTAATATCTTGTGATAACTTATAATAGGATATGTTAATAAGTGCAAAAAAAGAATCACTACGCTATATACCTGAAACTACTGTAAATCAACTATACTTCAATTTTTAAAAAAGAAAAGAAAAATATGGATAGAATAATTTCCTAATCATTTAAATAATTAAATTCTTTATGAATTTAAAATTATGTAAAAAATTAAACAATACAACTGGATGAAAACATAGCCAGTCTTATACTCTTGGGAATTAAAAATATCTCCAGTAACTTCAGAAACAATGGATTGTTCTGTAGTCATGGTAACAAGTAGTCATTTGCTGTGCTTAGTCCCTCAGTTGTGTCTGACTCTTTGCAACCCCATGGACTGTAGTTTGCCAGGCTCCTCTGTCCATGGGATTCTCCACGAAAGAATACTGGAGTGGGCTGCCATGCCCTCTTCAACAAGTAATCGTAAGAACCAATTTTAAACCTGCTTAATTGTATCAACTCACTTCAGAAAACACACTTTTGCAAGCCAACCCAACCACTGTCACCCCCGTTTCTGGAAATGAGGGAGTGAAGTGAAGTGAAGTTGCTCAGTTGTGTCCAACTCTTTGTGACCCCATGGACAGTAGCCTACCAGGCTCCTTTGTCCATGGGATTTTCCAGGCAAGAATACTGGAGTGGGTTGCCACTTCCTTCTCCAGGAGATCGTCCCAACCCAGAGATTGTAGGCAGACACTTTACTGTCTGAGCCACCGGGGAAATGAAGGAATGACAGTCCAATAAGCATCCCATAAGAATTTAATTATTTAAATGGCTAGGAAATTATTCTATCCATATTTTTCTTTTCTTTTTTTAAAATTGAGTTGATTCAATCAATCAACAAAACTCTCACCTGAGCAACAGTGCTTTTACAGACAATGTTGACCTACTTGGTCAGCTGCAAGTCTGCAGTCCTAAACTACATGCTTCTCAAATACAGTACTCTATATGAGATACAATCAGCTTTGACTGATCTCATCATCCTTTGACAATTCTGGAAGTCTCACCAGGATCTCATCATCCTTTGACAATTCTGGAAGTCTCACCAAAATAACTGTGAAAACTCTTCCCAGCCAGCATTCCAGGCAGTCTCAAACCAACAGATGCACTCACTCGGCCCCCCATGCTTAACTCCACTTATCCTTCAGGTCTGCTGCCAAGACAGGAAATCCCAAAACCAGCTGAAGTCTGACTAGTTTCATTAGACTCCAACTGCTTTAATAACATCGGCCTTTCAGTTTACAAATGCATTATCTGGTATATAATTAGATTGAGGTCTTTGTACAAGGTCTTTAGGCTTTCTGTTTTGAAGATATACTATTTGAATATATTTTTGATATTAAGTTGACTATTTTTCACTTGCTTATTTTGCTTTTGCTATTACGTGTCAATATACATAGTCTTCTTTCATTTGTTTTTGTTTTCTCTTGGACTTCCGTGTCTCTGTTCAATGTACGAGGGAGTGTTCTATAATAAATGGACAGAGGCATAAGCCAGATAAATCTTGAAACCAAGCCGATCTACACCTGAACATTATGGCTGGAGGCCCACTAGATCAGTGACCAATTTGTAAAAAAGCAATTTCTCAAAAGTCATGAAGCCATTCCTTGTCTTGTCAATTTGTAAAAGAAGGTCACTTTGTTTGTTTAGTTCAAATTCCAGGGTCAATGATAGTTGGGTCACTGATCTCATGGCCCCTTCCTATCTGCAGTTGGAACCTGAGATACGGTTCACAAACACACATCCTTCAATGACCTTAGTGCTTCTTTTTCTTGTTTGTCATGGGTTTGCTAATGTCAAAGTCTCAATGTCTCCCTGCTTTTGATATAAAAGACACACGACTATCCTAATCTTGCCGTTTCCTTGGTAAACAGGGGAAAAAATTTTTTGAGTTAAAGTTAAAATGCCCATGCATCAGAAAAAATAAAAAAATTAAAAAAAAAATGCCCAAAGTGCACATGTGACATTCTCCAGTATAGATCATAAGCTAACTTATAAAACAAACCTCAATAAATATAAAAGGATAAAAATACATAAGTCCTCTAGCCACCAGAGAATGAAATTAGAAATAAATGACAGAAAGAAATTTGGGAAATACACAAAACATGGAAATTAAAGAACATATTATCCTAGATAATCAATGGGTCATACAAGACATTACAAGGGAAATCAGAAAATACTTTGAGTTCGATGAAAATGAAAACACAACATAATCAAACTTATGGGATATAGCTAAAGCAATATTTAGAAGGGAATTTATAGCTATAAATGCCTGTATTAAAAAGAAGAAATATCTCAAATAACTCTTCTACCTTGAGACAATGGAAAAACAAGAGCAAGTTAAACCTGAAACAAGCTGAAAATTAGATGACAAGGGACAGAGAGCCCATGAGTAGTTTCAGGATTGGGGCTGATCCCAAGAAAGTCCAAGGCATATCTAGAGGGTTGGAACTTTCAGCCCCACCCTTCCATTTCTGGGAAGGAGAGAGGGGCTGCAGATTGAACTTGACCGCCAAAGACAAACAATCTAATCAATAATGCCTACATAATGGAACCTCCATAAAAACCTCGGATAGGTTTGAGGGAGGTTCTAGACTGGTAGGGGCTTCCTTGGTGGTTCAGTTGGTAAAGAATCTGCCTGCAATGCACAAGACTGCCCGCAGGAGACCCAGGTTTGATGAAATGGACATGCTGGGAGGGTGGGTATGCCTGGAGAGTGTGCCCTATCCTCTACTGCCCCAAACTGCTCTTCCATTCGATTATTTCTAAGTTTGCACGGTTTATAATAAACCAGCAAGTTTTTTTTTTAATTTAGAAATAAAGTAAGCAGAAGGAAGGAAATAATAAATATAGGAGTGAAAAGTAATGAAATAGGGACATCAACAACAACAACATTGATAATCCTTTAGCTAGACCACCTATGAAAACAAAGAGACCAGACTGCTAAAATCAGGAATAAAACAGGGGACTTCACTACTGGCCTCACAGAAGCAAAAAGGATTATAAGAGAACACTTATTAGCAGTATGTCAACAAATTAGATCCCCTTAAATGAAATGGATAAATTTCTAGAAAGCCACAAACTAACCCAGGAATAAAATAAAAACGTGAAGAAACCTCTAACAATACAACAAATTAGTAATTTAAAAACTGAACACAAAGAAAAATTCAAGCCCAGATGGCTCCACTGTTAAATTTCTATGAAGCATTCAAAGAAAACTCAATGCTTATCCTTTACAACTCTTCCAAAAAAAAAAAAAAACAGAACAGGGAGAGAATACTTCCCATTTCTTTCTATAAGGTCAATACTACTCAGTAACAAAACCAAAGGCATCACAAGAAAAGTACAGATCACTATCTCTTATGAATACAGACACAAAAATTCCTGACAAACTACAAGGAAACTAAATCCAGCAACATAAGAAAAGAATTACACGATATGACCAAGTAGATTCCAGCAATGTACAGTCAATTTAACATCCAAAAATAAATTTAAAAATCAGAATTTTTAAAGTGATCATCTCTACGAAAAGCAGTCAACAAAATCCAATAGCCTTTCATGATAAAAAATGTTCAGCAAACTAAGAATAAAAGGGAACTTGCTCAACATGACAAAGGGCATCTTCAAAACCCGTAATTAACACTGTACTTAATGGTAAAAGATTGGATGTTTTCCCCCCTAAAATCAGAACAGGAAAAGATATCCACTCTTACCACTTTTATTCAGCATTGTACTAGAGGTCCTGGCAGGGCAATTGAGCAAGAAAAAAAATAAAAGACATCCATATTGGAAAGGAAGAAGTAAAAATATCTCTATTTTCACATTATATGGTCTCTTATATAGAAGACTTTGAGATACATGTAAAGAAAATTAATAGGGTAAATGAGTTCAAAGGGGCTGTAGGATACAGGATCAGTATACAAAAATCAACTGTGCCTCTATATACTTACAAAGAACAATCCAAAACTGCAATTTAAAACTTCAATTTATAAAATCATTAAAAAGACTAAAATATCTGTACTTAGGAATAAATGTGAAACTTACACTCTGAATCACTGCAAAATCACTCAAAATACTTACACTCAAAATCACTGCAAAATACACTTAAAATCACTGCAGATGGTGACTGCAGCCAGGAAATTAGAAGATGATCACTCCTGGGAAGGAAAGTTATGACCAACCTAGACAGCATATTGCAGATAGTGATTGCAACCATGAAATTAAAAGATACTTACTCTTTGGAAGGAAAGTTATGACCAACCTAGACAGCATATTAAAAAGCAGAGACGTTACTTTGCCAACAAAGGTCCATCTAGTCAAGGCTATAGTTTTTCCAGTGGTCATGTATGGATGTGAGAGTTGGAAAATAAAGAAAGCTGAGCACTGAAGAATTGATGCTTTTGAACTGTGGTGTTGGAGAAGACTCTTGAGAGTCCCTTGGACTGCAAGGAGATCCAACCAGTCCACCCTAAAGGAGACTAGTCCTGGGTGTTCATTGGAAGGACTGATGCTAAAGCTGAAACTCCAATACTTTGGCCACCTGATGCGAAGAGCTGACTCATTTGAAAAGACCCTGATGTTGGCAAAGATTGAAGGCAGGAGGAGAAGGGGATGACAGAGGATGAGATGGTTGGATGGCATCAGCGACTCAATGGACATGAGTTTGGGTAAACTCCAGGAGTTGGTGATGGACAGGGAGGCCTGGAGTGCTGCAGTTCATGGGGTCGCAAAGAGTTGGACATGACTGAGCAACTGAACTGATTACACTCTGAAAACTACAAAACACTGTTGAAAGAAATTAAAGATCTAACTAAGTGGAAAAGCTCTTGTGTTCCTAGATCCGAAGACAATATTGTTCAGATGGTAATACTCTTCAAATCAATCTGATTCAACATATCCCTATCAGAATCCCAGTTGATATACTGGTAGAATTTGACAAGCTGATTCTAAAATTCATATGAAGTGCAGGAGATCCAGAACTATCACAAGAAATCTTAAAAAAGAACAAGGTTAAAAGACTCACATTTCCCAATTTCAAGACTTAACACAAAGTTACAGTAATAAGACAGTGTGGCACTGAATTAAAGACAGTCATAGACCAATGGTACAGAACTGAGAGTCCAGAAATAAATCCATGTGTGGAACTGATTTTAAACAAGCATGCCAAGAACATTCAATGGAGGAAAGATCAGTTTTTTAAATAAATGGTACTGAAATAACTGGATATCTTCATGCAAAAGAATGAAGTTGGACACCTACCTCATACCATACTGAAAATTTTATTCAAAACCTAAATGTAAGAGCTAAAACTATAAAACTATTCGAAGAAAACAGAGGGGTAAATCTATATGACCTCAGATTTTTGCAATGGACTTGATACAGGAACAGAAGCAGCAAAAGGAAAAATAGATAAACTGGACTTCATGAAATTGAAAACTTTTGTGCTTCAAAGACTTTTGTACTTCAAGAAAGTAAAGAAAACCTACAGAATAAGAAAAAATTTCCAAATCATGGATCTGACAGACTTGCACCTTGAATATATGAAGAAATCTTGCAACTTAATAGTAAAAAGACAAATGATTCCATTTAAAAAGCAGGCAAAGTATCTGAATAGACATTTCTTCAAAGAAGATATACATATGGCCAATAAGCACAGAAACAGATTTTCTATATCATTAATCATCAGTGAAATGCAAATCAAAACTACACCATTTCCAACCACTTGAATGATGAGAATCATAAACACAGATAATACATGTTGGTGAGGATACGGACAAATCACAACCCTCACACACTGCTGATGAGAATGTAAAATGGTAGTCACTTTTGGAAAATAGTCTAGTAGTTCCTCAAATGGTGAAACATAAAATTAACATATGATCCAGCAGTTCCACTCACGGGTATTTACAGAAAAGAAATTAGAACATAAGTCCACAGGAAACACTTGTGCCTGAATGTTCATAGCAGTGTTATCTGCAATAGTTCTCTAGCGAAAACTAATGTCTGTCTCTAAACGAATGTATAAAACAAAATAAGATATATATCCATTCAATGGAATATTATTCAGCCACTGCAAAGGAATGAAGTACCAATACATATCACAACATGGATGAACCTTAAAAACATGCCAAGTCAAAAATTATTGCACATATATTACATGAACCTATTTATATAAAATGTCAAGAATAGGTCAATCTATAGATATACAAAGTATATTAGTGGTTGCCGAGGTCTGGGGGAAGATGAAGGAATTGAGAAGTGACAGCTAAGAGGTGCAGGATTTCTTTCTGAGGCCATGAAAATGTTCTACAGTTGATTGTACTGATGGATGTACAACTATGTGACTTATTAAGCCACAGCTAAAACAGGTACTGAATGTTGTATGAATCATGTCTTAATAAATCTGTTAAAAAGGATCACATGTATTTATTACCTCATGGTTTCATAGGGTCAGTAATTTGGGTGTGGCTTAGCTGAGTGTCTCTGGTTCAGGGTATTTCACAAGGCTGCAAGCAAGGTGTCAACCAGGGCTACAGACATCTCAAAGCTCAACCAAAGAAGGCTCTGATTCTGAGTTCACTTCGCTGGGCTGCTCCACAACCTGACAGCTGGTTTCCCCAGGGTAAGTGACCCAAGACAGCAAGAGAGAGTACCCAAGACAGATGCCATAGTCTTTTTATATTTCACCTCAGAAGTGACATCCATTGACATCAAAAGCAAAGGCAGCAAAGGCAAAATTAACAAGTGGGACTACAACAAACCAAAAAGCTTCTGCACAGCAAAGGAAACCATCAACAAAATGAAAAGACAGCTTATAGAATGCGAGAGAATATTTGCAGGTCACATACCTGATATGGGGTTAATATCCAAAATATGTAATAAACTCATACAACTCAACAACAACAAAAAAGAAAACAATATAATTAAAGAATGGGCAAAGGATTTGAGGAGCTATTTTTCCAAAGAAAGCATACAAATGGTCAACAGTACATGAAAAGGTGCTCACACGATTACTCATCAAGAAAATGCAAATCAAAACCACAATGAGATCACTTCACATCTGTTAGAATGGCTATTATCAAAAATATGAGAAGTAAGTATTGGTGAGGATGTGGTGAAAAGGGAACCCTTATACACTTGGGAGGCAATGTGAATTAGTGCAGCCACTGAAAAACAGTATGGAGGTTCCTCAAAAAACTATAAATAGAATCACCATACGATTCAGCAATTCCACTTCTGGGTATTTATCTGAAGGAGATAAAAACACCAACTCAAAAAAGATACATGCACTCCCATGTTTGCTGCAGTATTATTTACAAAAGCCAAGATGTGGAAGCATCCTAAGTGTCCACGAACAGATGAATGGAAAAAGAAACCATATTATTTAAACACACACACGTGAACATACAATGCAGTATTATTCAGCTATAAAGAAGGAAATCCTGCTATTTGGGACAACATGGATGGACCTTGAGGGTATGACACTAAGAGAAATAAATCAGACAAAGAAAGACAAATATTATATGATTTCATGTATGTATGAAATGGAAGGAAAGGAGGGAGGGAGGGAGGAAGGAACCAAACCTTCAATTCATCCATACAGAGAACAGGCTGGTGGTTGCCAGAGGCAGGGGACAGGAAATAGATGAAATGGGTGAAGACAGGCAAAAGATACAAATTCCCAGTTATAAAATAAATATATTCTAGGAATGTAATATACAACATGGAGACTATAGTTAATAATAGTACACTGTGTATTTTAAAGCTGCTTTCAAATCTTAAGAAGTTTTCACCACAAGAAAAAAACTTGCAACTGTCTGGTAACAGATGCTAACGAGACTCAGTGACTTACTGTGGTGACCATTTCACAATATTTACATATATCATTATGCAGTACATTTGAAATTAAAACACATTATATGTCAACTACATCTCAATTTTTTAAAAGTGATATTCTATCTGATCCCTTCTGCCACATTCTCTTTTTTCATTGAAGTACAGTTGATTTACAATGTTGTGTTCGTTTCAGGTATATAGCAAAGTGATTCAATTATACATATATATGTACTCTTTTTCAGATTCTTTTCTATTACAAATTATTATAAGACATTGAATATAGTTCCCTGTGATATACAGAAGATCTTTGTTGTTTATTTTGTAAATAGTATTATGTATATGTTAATTTTAAACTCCTAATTTATCCTTCCCCCTTTTCCACTTTGGTTACTGTAAGTTTGTTTTCTATGTCTATGAATCTATTTCCGGTTTGTAAGTAAGTTCATTTGTAACTTTTTTTTTTAATATTTCACGTGTAAGTCACACCATGTATTTGTCTTTCTCTAACTTACTCCATTTAATATGATAATCTCAAGGTCCATCCATATCATTGCAAGTGGCATTATTTCATTCTTTTTTATGGATGAGAAACGACCAACCTAGATAGCATATTCAAAAGCAGAGACATTACTTTGCCGACTAAGGTCTGTCTAGTCAAGGCTATGGTTTTTCCTGTGGTCATGTATGGATGTGAGAGTTGGACTGTGAAGAAGGCTGAGCGCCGAAGAATTGATGCTTTTGAACTGTGGTGTTGGAGAAGACTCTTGAGAGTCCCTTGGACTGCAAGGAGATCCAACCAGTCCATCCTAAAGGAGATCAACCCTGGGATTTCCTTGGAAGGAATGATGCTAAAGCTGAAACTCTAGTACTCTGGCCACCTCACGGGAAGAGCTGACTCATTGGAAAAGACTCTGATGCTGCGAGGGATTGGGGGCAGGAGGAGAAGGGGCGACCGAGGATGAGATGGCTGGATGGCATCACTGACTCGATGGACATGAGTCTGAGTGAACTCCGGGAGTTTGTGATGGACAGGAGGCCTGGCGTGCTGCGATTCATGGGGTCGCAAGGAGTCGGACACGACTGAGCGACTGAACTGAACTGAACGCTCCACTGTATACATATATATACTGTATCATCTTTATCCATTTATCTGTCAAAGGATATCTAAGTTGTTTCCATGTGTTGTCTACTGTCAACAGTGCTGCTGTGAACATTGGAGTAGATGTGTTGTTTCAAATTAAAGAGTTTTCTCTTGATGTATGCCCAGGAATGGAACTGCTGGATCATATGATAGCTCCATTTTTAGTTTTTTAAGGAACCTCCATACTCTCCACTGTGGCGACACTAAATCCCACCAACAATGTACAGGAGGGTGCCTTTTGCTCCACACCATTTCCAGCATTTATTATTTGTAGAATTCTTGATGATGATCACTGACCAGAGTGAGGCGATATTTCATTGCAGTTCTGATTGCATTTCTCTAATGATTAGTGATTCTCAGCATCTTTTCTTGTATCTGTTGGCCATCTGTATGCCTTCTTTGGAGAAATGTCTATTTAGGTCTTCTGCCCATTTTTTTGATTGGGCTGTTTGTTGCCACTTTTCATTCATTAGAAATAAGTCAGGGACTTCCCTGGTGGTCCAGTGGTAGAGAATCCACTTTTCAATGCACAGGACACAGGCTCAATCCCTGTTCAGGGAACTAAGATCCCACATGTCGAGAAGCTAAGTCTACAGGCCACAAGAAGAGAAGCCCGCACACTACAACAAATAGCCCCTGCGCTGCAACCAGAGACACTCCTGCACAACTAGAGAAAGCCCAGGCAACGCCGTGAAGAGCTCACACACCACAACCAAGATCCAGCATTGCAAAAAAAAAAAGGAGGTGGTCAATAAATCCAGCCCACACTCCAGGTGAGGGCTAAGCAGTAGAAATACTGGGAAACCACATCTGGACACATTACAGGTATTCCTTGGAGACACTGCGATTAACTTCAAGATGGCTACGATAAAGCAAGTCACACAAAATTTTTGGCTGCCTAGTGCATATAAGGTTTCCCTAGTGGCTCAGGTGGTAAAGAAGCCACTTGCAATGTGGGAAACCTGCGTTCGATCCCTGCATTGGGAAGATTCCCTGGAGGAAGAAATGGCAACCCACTCCAGTATTCTTGCCTGGAGAATCCCCATGGACAGAGGAGCCTGGAGGCGATAGTCCATGGGGTTGCAAAGAGTCAGACACGAATGAGCAACTAAGCACAGCACAGCTCAATGCATATAAAGCGCTTCCCAGGTGGCTCTGTGGTAAAGAACCCGCCTGCCAATGAAGGATATGAAGGCTCAATCCCTGGTAGGGAAGGTCCCCTGGAGAAGTGAATGGCAACCCATTCCAGTATTCTTGCCTGAGAAATCCCACGGAGAGGAGCCTGGCAGGCTCCAGTTAAGGGGTAGCAGTAAGTTAGACATGACTGAGTGAGCACAGTACAGTGCATAATAAATTTGAGTTTATACTATAGTATAGTCTATTAAGTATGCAATAGCATTATGTCTAAAAATGTGACACATCTTAATTAAAAAAGACTATTGCTAAAAAATGCTAACCATCATCTGAGCCTTCAGCAAGTTGTACTCTTTCTGTAACAGTAACACTAAAGATCATCATAACAAATATAATCATAGTGCCCATACTTTTTGATGGACTGCCACAAAACTTTCATTTTGTAGAACACTATAATGTATTGCACAATAAATGAGGTATACCTCCATAGCGAAACTGCTGAAAACTAAAGATAAAAAAAAGTAACACTGATAGTTGATTCATCAATAGAAATACTTAAAATACAAAATGTTTTTCAGTATATCGTGTAACAGTACCAAAACAACTGTGATAATCCTAACATCATACCAAGATAAGTTCCAGAAGGTTTAAAACACTGGAAATAAAAATAGAGCAAGTAGAAGACCTGGGTTCCATCCCTGGGTCAGGAAGATCCCCTGGAGAAGGGAATGGCAATCACTCCAGTATTCTTGCCTGGAGAATTCCATGGACAGAAGAGCCTGGTAGGCTACAGCCTAGGCGGTTACAAGGAGTCGGACATGACTTAGCAACTAATACTTTCACTTTTTCAGACCTTTCTAAGCAGAGAAACAAAGACAGAAACCATAAAGAAAAACAGTGAATTCAAAGACATCTATTTTTATTTAACAAACATTCCTAACACTTACTACAGGCTAGGAATAAACTCAGTCTGGGTGTACCATGTGAGAACAAGAAATATGGTTCCCACCATGAAGATAGAGTCTAGAAGAGACAGAATAAACCATTACAAATTCATTCAAGAAAATCCAAGTCATCGTCTCCCTTGCTCTCACAGCTCACATCCCGCTGGGAAATGGCCTGGGCGCCGCTTTCAGATCCTATCCAGGGGCCAGCCACTGCTTGCTGCCACCATGCTGCCATGCCCACCTCCCCACTGATTAGGACAGGAGCTTTCTGGCTAGTTCCCCACTTTGACCCCATCCCACCAAGCCTATTCGCCAAGCAGTACAGAGAGGGATCCTTTCACAACTCAAGTCACACCGTGCCACTCCTGGCTATAAGCCCTATGTTTCGCCCACAGTAAAATGAAAATCACAACAGACTTACCAAGCTCTACATCCTCAGTCCCTCCATCTACTCCATCTTCCCACTGCTCTCACCTCACTCGCTCGGTTATAGCCAACCTGGTTTCTCTGTTGCTTCTCGAAGAGCCAGGCATACTTCTAACTTAGGTCTGTACCTCAGTTGTCCCTCTAACAAGAATGCCCTTAGCCTGTATGTTCACCTGGTTAACTCCCTCACCTGTTCCAACTGTTGGTTCAATTGAGCTTGACATGCCACTTAAAATGACAGCTCTCCATCCCAATGTACCTCATCCCACAGACTCCTGATCTCTCCTAACCTGTGTTCCTATACCTATTTTTTCTTCCGCAGCTTGCATCATTTCTAGTACACTACACAATTTACTTATCATGTTTTTTATTTACTATTTATCTCACCTGACTACAATGCAAACTCCGTAAGAAGAGGGATCTCTGTTTTGCTTGGGACTTTGCAAAGTCCCAAAACTCTGGCACAAACTGGAGCTCTATAAATCCATGTTGATGGAATGAATGAATTTATCCAATAAGCAAAGATTCATGAGCCTGATAAGCCTAGCAGTTATACATAGCTGGTGAGAAAATAATGTAAGTTTTCTAGAGGCTAATCAATCAATATGTATTTAAATATATTATAGTAAATAGTTCAAGTCTAAAGTGTTTGGCCTTTCCATTAAGTAATTCCACTTCTAGGTACCCAAATTAAAAAACAATTATAGATGCACACAGATATATGTATAAGGTAGGATTTCACATAGCCATTATAAATTGTACACATCTGTATTTACTACAGTAAATATTTACTAGAGTAATACTTTTAAACAAAAACTCAGGGTGTGTGTATATTACACCAAGTCTTCTCAACCAGAGACTCAGATACATTCCTCCTCAGTCTAAGCACAGCAGGTCTCTATTCAGATGTCTATCTTGGTAGGACTCAAGGAAAGAGAACATCCATTCAATATCTTTAATCCGTTCTACAATTTAAAACCCAAAAAGAACAACTGGCTAAATGTGTATTTATTAGCAGCTACTACTGAACTTCACTCACATGATATCCAGCACAGAATCATTCCGAATGACCTTATGGGAGACATCCGCTAGCAGGAAAAGACCTCCATCTGTCCTCCGGATGCTAGCTGCATAGCCCGGCCAGATCTGCAATCTGAAGACATAGATGGCCTTTACCCTGGGATGCTAAAAGAACCACAGATATTTCCATGCCCCCATTTGAGGCAATACTTTGGGCAGATACTGCCCCTCCCCAATAACAATGAGAAAGCAATAGGAAACAAATGAAGTCAGCATCACTATGAACTTAATACAACACTTAATTAACTCACAAATTGTACCTGCTATCATAAAAAACTGATACAGTGATTACAATGAAAATTTTCTTTGTAGAACGTTCAAAACGTTTTGAAGGAAAAAGAAACCACCACCAACCTGTGCTGCTGCAGTACCATAGCACTTGTAGGGTCATAGAAGTTTCTTCCCACAAGTTTCATATCTAAAAGTTTCATTACCCTGAAATAAAGAGCAAAGAATGAGTTTTCTAGTAGAAGATTTAAAAATAAATAAGTTCAAGTGTTCTTAGCTACATTTTCCTTTGGAAGCCTAAAAGGGCAGAAAGGCTGATGCTTTTTACACAATATAGCATTTATGTACAGAACACTCCTAACAAAAGGAAAATAAAAATTACCAAAGCATTTATCTCACTGTATATGCAAATGATTGCAGCTTTTTCTCCTAACTAGGTAACCAAAAATCAAGTTGACTTCCCAAGCTCAATTTACATTACTTTACCCTATTAACTAAAAATAGTACAAGAGAGTCCATTTCTAAATTTGTGAATATCAGTCTGGCACAGGAAGTTATGTTTGGTCCTAGCAGTTCAGCTTACTAAGTAGAAGTCAGGTTTTGTGTTTTATAAAAGAAGTGGTTTGGGAATAACAGTTTCATGAAAATTTGAGAGTTTTCAGAAGAGTAAAAATAAAAAATTATGAGCTGTCTATATCCAAACCTTCAAAGGACTGAGAAAAATTCTAGCAAAAATTTTTACATACTACCTCTTCATGTAGACCCATCACGGTGTTGAATGTAACATCATTAAATATACACCATCAACATTTGCTTTTAAAGTTCCCGAGTGAATCAAAGGAACCCATCTCCCTCTAGCCAACCACCTCAGACCTACTTTCATATACCCAAATCTGTCCAATCATCCAAGATAAGTTAGCCTTTAATGTCATGCATTTATTTATTAAATATTTCCAAACTCTCTCTATATACACTGTAGTTTTAATACCATCCAAGGCTCCTGAAGAGCTCTGTTACAAAAACTGAGGTTAAAGAAAATAAGACTTCAGCCATTTCTCACCGACGGAATACAACATTGTAGAAGGGAATGCACAAATCAGAACAGGGCTCCAGGATCTTTGTCAACTGAATCTTAATGGTGATCTCAGCACTGTCAGTTTTCCTTTGACTCTTTAACTCAAGAACCTAACAAATAAACACATGTATGTAAAAAGAAATGCCATTACCAAGCCCTAATCTAATCCAACTTGTGTTCTAGAACACTAACATATCTTAATCATGTTTTATTTTTTTCTGTTACTTTGCTGTCCACACTAGACAAATCACAGCAGGACAAGCAGGATTTACAAGAGGATTTGGTAAGAGACACCCAATGGAGAACTAGCAATAGAGCCTCATGATTTTGAAATCTTATAGTATTCTTTGTCACTGAGGTCAAAGGCTTCCAACCACTCCTCTTAAAGAAAGAAGGAACTAGAAAGAACTCATATATAAAAAGTTTCTCAGTTTGCAGTTTCTTGATTGTAGAGAAATCAGCCCTCACTCTCACAATAGGAAAGTACAACTGAAATGTTCAGGGACACAATGATTTCCCACCACTCTGGCTTCGTCCCAAAATGCATTTCCTATTTGTTCTCACTTGCTGAAGCCTAACAGGTAGATAGAGAATGGATCCATCAAAAGCAGTGACATTTCCGGTGACAGCTTGATGGTCCTTCAACATGCCAAACCTCATGCTTTTGCACTCCACGTCAGGGCTAGAAAATAATAAAGAGGATTTTACTTCAGTATGACTTTGCAGTAGGGCAGTAGGTTTGTTAGACAGTCACTTGTGACTACTGCTCCATCTAGTGGTCATTCTAAATAATTCAAATATATCTATCTTATTAAAAGGATGGGAAACACATGGCGGATTCAAGTCAATGTTTGGCAAAACCAATACAATATTGTAACGTAAAATAAATAAATTAATTAAACAAATAAAAAAATAAAAATTCCCACCAAAAAAAAAAGAACTCTTACCCAAAACTCACTTAAAATAAAGACAATCCTCACTCAAACATAATTGCCTTAGCATGTCGGGGTATATTCTTTGAGAGTTTAGACCAGAGGGCCAAACAACTTCTACAGAAAGGTTTTACAGGCCATATGGTCTCTTCTGTAACTACTCATCTCTGCTAACATAGCACGAAAGCCTTATAAACCACGTGAAGTAAACCAATAAGCAAGGCTAGGTTCTAGCAACACTTTATTACAGAAATAGGCAGTGGGTCAGATTTGCGCGGCAGGCCTGCCACAGTCTGCTAATCCCTGATCCAACATCTGTAGAAATACACACTTTAAAAAA
Organism: Oryx dammah; assembly: GCF_014754425.2. Lineage (NCBI taxonomy): Eukaryota > Metazoa > Chordata > Mammalia > Artiodactyla > Bovidae > Oryx > Oryx dammah. The sequence continues at coordinate 68,146,612 of NW_024070185.1, read as the reverse complement.
AAAATTTTTTTTAAAAACAGTATTTTAGTCTAACCATTTTTCACTCAACAATTTCAACTTTTTATCAATTCATTGGCATAAATCTTAGTTTTGAAAAATTCCAATAGCTATTTTGTACAATGATTTTCCCATTAGATTACAGTAATGCACAACCTTATCCTACAACTTCGAAGTTTAAACAAATCCAAGGCTAAAAAGGGTCAAACATGTTCAAGTATGTGAAGAAAGATAAAAACTACAAAAAGTTCAGGTGGTAATCCAGTAGTCATTGCCAAAACTAAGCACTCACATGCTAACATCACATTTCAAAACGCTTCTTCAAAAAAAATCATATATTAATATACCCAGGGCATTATGCCCCAGACAACTTTTGAGTTAGTCTTTTTAGAGCCCTATCATGTCAAGGAATCCACAGGATGACCAGTCACTGTAGTCATCCTCTCGGTATTCTATCAAAGGCCTGGCATTCTCATCACATTGTAGCTTCAAAGGTCCACAACTACAATCTCAAAATGTATAGAATCCACGTTGTCTCCATAGCCTGGTCAATGCACAGATCCATGAGGAGTCACACACCAGTTCTGTTTCAGGAACAGCTGTCAGTCCACTTTCCTCACATTAACACCCATCTCTGTTCCTTACGTTCCAGAACAGGCCCACTCTTACTACCTTCTCCTCCTGTGAGTTCAATTTCACCCAGTTTCTTGGCTCCTTCTCTTGTCATACATGCTCAGCTCTGGTTTCTTACCTCACAGAAACATTTAAAGCAATCCGGCTATCCTCTCTAATTAGCATTTCATTTCTCAATCATCTTACAAACGTTTAAAATAAGTGGCTAATTCACTGGCTATTTCTCATGGCCCATGCTCCCCTTTGTTCTTTTAATCTATTTTTTCCCCTCATAACATTAAGGAAAAGGAATACAAATACAAGATAAGTTAAAAGGTTATGAAGGGGTCTATGCAAGTAAAGGGGCTTCCCAGGTAGGGCCTCTGGTAAAGAATATGCCTGCCAATGCAGGAGACCTGAGAGACAGAGGTTTGATCGTTGGATTGGGAAGATCCCCTGGAGGAGAGCGTGGCAACCATACCAGTATTCTTGCCTGGTAAATCCCATGGACAGAGAAGCCTGGTGGGCTACAGTCCTACAGTCCATAGGGTCTCAAAGAGTCCAATACGACTGAGTACCACGCAAGTAAAAGGCCCTGAACCTAAGTTTCATGAACTTCAAAGAAAATCCACTTCTAACCTCATGCATAAAATTGCACCTATTAAGTTAAAATCTGGATTGGTAATATAGCTGAACAGACACACAGAAAAGTTAATGTCAAACTTATTGCAAGGATTTGAGTATTTGAAGTTCTGTGGGGGGGGTGGTAAATGCATCAGGAATTATACAGAAAAACAATTCAGTTATTCCTATTGAACTATTTCTTTACTGTTCTCTAAGAAGTAAACAATACAGGGTGGGGGGAAGCTTTGAATACCTGAAAGTCACATGATATTGATAAACTGCTTCATTATGACACTGTATTTTGATAAGGTTCAATCCCAAAGACTGAGGTGTTCCCTTTGATCCTTGCTTCACAAAAAGCTCTCTAGAAAATAAAAATAAAAAAATAAAAGCACCCACAGATACCAAAAACAAATAGTCCATGCCACAAAAATACAAAGCAGCAAAGAAAGAAGGAAAGATAGATTGGGGGAAGTAGTATTTTATAGGTACACAGGCCTTCAAGACATACAAAAGAAGCTTTGAAAGAAAGAAGATGAATTCTTGCAATTTCTAATTAGAGCAGCAAGGTCACCCTATTTGTCCTGGAATAACTAGGCCAGCTAACTAAGAACATAAGAATTAGTTCTATAGAGAAAAATGAACAGCTGCAATGTATTTCCCAGATAATTTCCTTATCTACAACATGACAAGGAATTATCTATGTATGAACTGGGAAGGAAATGAAAAGTCATGAGTTGATTGATATATATTATCAGCACTAACCCCATTTCACCTCATCAGGAATTGTCTACCTTCTGTCATTCTCCCCACTGGCAAAACACAAAACAACCAACCCTGTGGTGCCTACCACAAGGGAGGACTTTAGACACAACAGGAGAGGGTGTGCAATCCTATGAGAGAATAGTGTGCAATCCTATGAAAGAACAGAATGTGCAATCCTATGAGAAGGCCTCCACTACATCATCCCCAAGCAGGAAGGCAGCACCCCCGACTTACTTTTTGCGCTCTGCAGTCCCAAGTGGAGGGGTATCAAGGGAGTAGAGTGGGGCCTGGGGCAGAGGTGAGAGCTGGGCAGGATCCTGATAAGGCAGGCTGAGAGCACCAGGAGCCTTGTATATTCCTCTGCCCAAACCACCAGCTGCTCTTCCCACTGGTGACAAAGATGTGTCCAAATTCCCTCTTCTGAGCATCCTGACGAAAAGAGACAAATCAGGACTTTCTTAATCATGCTTCTATCTGTGCTCCCAACTAAATGGGTGCTCAAATCTCATTCTTTCCCTGGAGGTGTCAGCAAAAGGGACCCAAGTATTGGGATTCTCTCTGAATCCAATATGCCAACAAGACTCACTCATCAATTACTATTAATATGGACTCTGAGGGCCAACTTCCATAGCAGAAATTGAGGTGGAAGTCTGACCCACCTGGGATAAAGAATTAGCACCATCAGTATGACTTCTTAAGAGGGCAAACGGGGTGGTGAACTGTACTGTGGAAAACTGCTTTTACCTTGTCCGAAGACTGACTGGGTCAGTAGTTACTGACTACTTTTGGAAAATGCCCATTCTTATCATGAAACCATGCACTGTTTCCTTGTGAGACAATATAACCCACTTTAGAGTTTCTCTTTGGACTTGGAGATATTTCACCTAAATTTGAGTTACCCAAGGAGGCAACTTTACCCACCTATTCCAACCAACGGAGGCCTCTGCCATCTTGCTATCCCCAGCTGCCAACAATGAAGGATCCAGAAAAGTGGGATGGGGTTCTTCTTTGACTTTGCATGCCATACCGGTAGGTAAGCCTAGACCTAAAATGCCTCTACCTAAAGGAAAGGTCAGATTCCAGCTGTAACTGTGAGCTGAACATTTTGTAAAATACAGTAATTTTTTTGAAGATAAAGTGTGTTAATTTAAGAACAAAGCAATGATACACAACATCACATTTTCTCAAGTTAGTTCTCCACATACCTAAAGGAGGCATCTCCCGTTTCAGAGGGGTCTGGGATGCTGTTTCAAGGCCCACCCCTCGGAACATTGAGACTAAACCCACAGACTCCTACAGAAAGTCAAAGAATAATGTTATTATAAGATACAGTTTAAAAGGCCAGAAATATTGTTGATTTTCTTCAAACCTTGGTAAATAATAAAAATTATCCACTTCAAATTCTATAAATGTCAAGAATAAAGGATAAAAATACCTCATAAAAATTGTTTAAATCCTTATGGTTTTCTTTAAGAATACTTATAACTATGTCATCTTAGGCTTTTAAACATAAATATAGTTCATGATTTTATAAACATAGTTCAGATTAGGTTTCTTTTTTTTTTTTTTTTTTTCAGATTAGGTTTCTAAGCATAAATATAGTTCATACTCAGAGAAGGCAATGGCAACCCACTCTAGTACTCTTGCCTAGAAAATCCCATGGGCGGAGGAGCCTGGTAGGCTGCAGTCCATGTGGTCACTAAGAGTCAGACACAACTGAGCAACTTTACTTTCACTTTTCACTTTCATGCATTGGAGAAGGAAATGGCAACCCACTCCAGTGTTCTTGCCTGGAGAATCCCAGGGACAGGGGAGCCTGCCGTCTATGGGGTCGCACAGAGTCGGACACGACTGAAGCGACTTAGCAGCAGCAGCAGCAGCATAGTTCATACTTTGGTGAACCGATGTGAAGAACTGACTCATTAGAAAAGACCCTGACACTGAGAAAGACTGAAGCCAGGAGGAGAAGGGGATGACAGAGGAAGAGATGGTTGGATGGCATCACCGACTTGATGGACAGAGTTTGAGTAAGCTCCAGCAGTTCGTGATGGACAGGGAAGCCTGGCGTGCTGCAGTTCACAGGGTCACAAAGAGCTGGACAGGACTGAGCGACTGAACTGAACTGATAGTTCATGAATTAATATAAGTATTCCAAATGCAACAGAACTACTTTTCTAGTTCATTTCCTGTACACCTAATGTAAGAGGGCACAAGCATACCAACTAATAAATTTTCTCCAAAAACATGTCATTTAAGGGTATCAGAAGTCTTGGGGTTTTTTTTGTTTTTTTTTTTTTAAACAATCCTCAACAACACTTGTTACTGTTTTCCTGTGGCAGTCTTGGAAGTTTACTACTGTTAACACCAATCAGAGTTGCCACAGATAGACTCAAGCAATCCATCTGAGTGAAAACACAGGATTACTGTCATCAGTGTTTCTTTTTATAGAACGTTACATCTAAAGTGGTCAACACTACTTAACATGGTCAAACTGCATTATTAGGTTCTTCCTATATCTAACTCTCTATTCTTTGAAGTTTGTTAATTACAGACAAAAACCATTTTAACAATTACTATATAATCAGGAGATTAAGAATGCACATCCATGTAAGTATATACACAGCAGTAACAATAGCCGCAGATCCTTTTTTTCTTTAAAATTTGGGCACAGAGCCTTCTGAAAGGAACTATTCTTAACAATTATGACCTTAGAGACAACAATGGCTGCTAATACCAAAGAGTCCAACCCAGAGTGAAAATCTAAACACTAAAGGCTGTATCTCTAAACCTGTCATTCATGTATGTATGTACATATTTATACTTTTAGAAGCCAGGAAACTAAGCCATTTACCCAAGTCCATCTAACATTCATTATTAGGCACTTTTTCTAGACCTGCAATTCAAGAACTTGATATATATTCCTAGAAGATGAAACTACTTGTTACAGAGGGAAATAAAAACCACCCCTGCTTTCATATAGGGCTTCCCAGTTTCCTATGTACCTTGAAACCCATTATTTACTCTAGTGATGAGCTGTATGCTGCTACTATGTTTACAGATATGGTCTTACCTTTTGCACTGGCCCACTCTGTGGACTCGGCTCCTTTTGCTTTCCAAACACATGGCCCCTGCCTGTAGGTCCTGCCCTGCTCAGAGCTGTGTCCAAAGGCTTTGGAGCTTGTGGCCAAGAGCCTGGCATCCGCACAGACTGAGATGGGTGCACGGGAGACAGGCCCCTGAAGCGTGGTCGGACAGGATCCATTGTAAAGCTGCAGAGGACATGAGTGTCAATCTGTCCTTGTTAATTACCTGCCATAATTTTATAGTTTAAATGATTCCCAAAGGGTTTCCTTTTCCTTCACAACAGACTCACAAAGCATTAAAAGAAAAAAAAGCTACTTTGGATCATACCAATGATACTCCTATATTATATTCACAATACATTATATTCAAAAGTTTCTATTTAGCCCAGAATGTTCTAAATACTCTCAATCAGCAATCTCTTAAAGGTCAAACCCTCCTTAATTTTACTCATATTTTCTACCCAAAAAGCTTCTTTGAGAACTCAGTCCTGCAAGTTAACTACCAGTTGGGGAAGAAAGTATTTTTTATGTATGAGCATGATTTTGCTTTATAAGTAAGTATATAGTTAACATATCACAAAAATTTTCTGTCAATAAATATTTATGTTTTGCTTTATTTGGGGCATCTCTACCAGTGACCTAATCTTTTTTCCAGTCTATTTTCATAATAAACTATTCCATCTCCTCGATTCCTTAGTATGCTTCTCTGAATCTTTATCCAATTCCTTTCAACAGAGCTCTTTTCTCAAACTCTATCAGAACTGAGGTCTTCAGCATATAGACCCTTCCTCATTTGAGCCTATGATTCCTGCTTAGTCTCACAGGTGACATTTAATACTTGCCCCTGCCCTCAAGGTAACCAGGGATGCTGCTCTTCTTGGCCCTCAAGTCTCAGACTCACCAAGCCTCTTCAAAATCACTTTATATTATCTACAGACTTCAAGACTTCTCTTTTTTTTAAAAGGCCATGCCAGGCTTCCTTGGTAGCTCAGCTGGTAAAGAATCCGCCTGCAATCTGGGAGACCTGGGTTCAATCCCTGGGTTGGGAAGATCCCCTGGAGAAGGGAACTGCCACCCACTCCAGTATTCTGGCCTGGAGAATTCCATGGACTGTATAGCCCATGGAGTCACAAAGAGTCCAACATGACTGAGCAACTTTCACTTTTAGGGGCATATAGGATCTTAGTTCCCCAGCTAGGAATCGAACCTATGCCCCCTGAAGTGGAAGCATAAAGACTTAACCACTGGACCCCTAGCAAAGGCCCAGGACTCTTTCTTTCAGGGGCTCCTTTTCACTGTCCTGACTCACCCCAATTCCCAAAGAAGCTTCTGTAATTAACAAGTAAGCCTCTTCTTAATTTTTACAAACCTGTCTTAACTATAAATTACTGAGAAATCAGGTCATGCACATAAAGAAAAGGCTGACATACAATTTCTAAGTCAATTCTACAGATGAAAGTGGTTCAGGATTGGCAAAACTTTTTTATACAAACTATTATTTTTTACACTAAAACAGAAAGGCATGCCTCTTCCTCAAAGGCTACTAGAGTTCTCCCCTGTAATTGTTCAAACTCCTTTTCAGTTAGCCTGACCTCTTGGCTCACACCTTCCCACCACCACTGGAAGAAACCAGAGCAATTAGTAGTCTAACTGGTACACACTGAGAGGCACCGTGACACCTACCAATTACAGAATTTCTGGAATCCTCTTCTTTCTTCACACCTCTCTCACCTCCACCATCACTTCTACAGGTTCAAGCACCTCCTCCAGAAAGCCCTCCCGTACTGTGGATTTTCTCCTTTGATTAGTTAACAAATAGCTGACTGAGTCTAAGGGCCAACCCAGAAGAAACCCAGGACAGACAGGTCCCAGGACAGGCGAGGCCTACGTTCTGCACTCCTCCAGGTGCGAGCTCCAGGCTGGGGTCTATGACTGGGATGTAACCAGAAGGGAAGGGCCCCTACGCTCCTTCCACTTGGAGAAAACATCATTCCCCAAACCAAGACTCCATCAGCGGTCTGGCCCACTGAAGCCCGAGGAACACTCAACGCATTCAACCACCGCCCTGCCAAGAGCCTCCTCCCTCCTCCGTTCCACATTTTCGAGGGCTTGCCTTCCTCCTACACCCCCAACCTCAAATAACGACTTCCCGCCCCCACCCCAGGCCCAGCCTCCACCCAGGGGCTCACAGACTCTGTGCTTTCCCAAGGCGGGGGTGGGGAGAGAGGGCCACAGGGACCCTAGCTTACCACCAAGAACTTGAGTACGAGCGCACCTGACCCGTAGCAGAGTGACCTTTGCCTCCCTGGTCTTCCACACCTGCGTCCTGTGCTCTCACCGGCGCTGGACTCCACTAAGCAGCTTGGCTGTGCCTCAGGAGAATCCGGGGCTCAACGTTCCGACCACACCTAAAGCCCACATGCTCCAGACCTCGAGTTCCCGTCCTCTCGCGAGGCCTAAGGGACTGAACCCATTGGCCAAACGACGTGCCATTCACAAGACCAGCCATCTCATTGGCTCTTCTGCAAAGAGCCTTCCTCTCCTATTCCAGCCGTCTCACGCCGTGGTGGCGAGGTTCACCCGGAAAGGGTGCTTAAAGTCGGCGGGGGCGGGGGAGGGGGGGGAGTAAGGGGAGGGGGGGGCCAAAAGTTAGGAGTGAAATTAAGTGTTGAAGTGTGTTTCGCTTTCAACATCCCGACTCTCTTACTGAGCAACTCATAAAGAGAGTTAGCTTACATGCTCATGTAGAAATTGACTTGCCTCAACCTTCCCATTGGGGCTTCCCTCGTGGCTCAGCTGGTAAAGAATCCACCTGCAATGCAGGAGACCCCTGAGTTGGCAAGATCTGGAGAAGGGAACGGCTACCCACTCCAGTATTCTGGCCAGGAGAATTCCATGGACTGTATAGTCCATGGGGTCACAAAGAATCGGACATGACTGAGCGACTTTCACTTTCGCTTTCAACCTTCCCATTGGGGCTTCCCCGATGGCTCAAGCTGTAGAGAATCACCCCGGCAGTGCAAGCGACACAGGACACACAGGTTCGATCCCTGGGTCAGGAAAATCCCCTGAAGGAGGAACTGGCAACCCACTCCAATATTCTTGCCTGGAGAATCCCATGGACAGAGGAGCCTGGCTGGCTACAGTCCATGGGAGCTTAAAGAGTCTGACGTGGCTGAGCATGCACAGGCATAGCTTTCCCCTTTAGAAGATATTGAGGATGGTGGTGCATAGAAATGAGCTTGAGTTACAGTCAAACAATTATGCGACCTCTGTGCCCCACTGTTTTTATATATAAAACTGGGAAAAAAATAAAACTGGAATAAAATCATCCATTCATAGGGTTGTATGGAAATTACATGTGTATGCTCAGTAGTGTCCAACTCTTTGTGACCCCATGGACTGTAGCCTGTCAGACTCCTCTGTCTGGGGGCTTTTCGAGGCAAGAATACTGGAAGAGGTTGCCATTTCCTACTCCAGGGGATTTTTCCCACCCAGAGATTGAACCGGAATCTCTTGCATCTCCTGCATTGGCAGGTGGATTCTTTACTACTGGGCCACCTAGGAAATGTACATGCATGTGTGTAAAATACTTTGCACCAAGACAAGATTGCCTTCCATAAATGTTATCATTATTATTTATAGATACCTGAATCTGTGAGCCAAGAAGAGCTATCTTCAAATTATGTAAAAGCATTGGTGGTTAATTCTGCAGCTACAGTATATTTTCCAAAGACATAAAAATTTCTCTCCCTCCTCAATTATTTTGGCAAATAACTGCACCCCTCTCCAACCCCCAGTTTTCTGAGGTGGTTGAGGTCAAGCTTCCAGAGACCTTGACTGATGCTGTAGAGACATGCAACTACTGTATATGGAATAGGGCTAGGGCTAGAGAAGGCTTTTCCAAGCCTCAGATATCTCATACCTTGCTTTAATCCCTACATTCAAGGACTCTCCCCTCCTTCCCAAATCAGAATAGAGTTTGAAAATTATTGGAGCAGGAGATTTTCCAAAGCAGAAATCTAATTGGTAGGATACCCCTTCCTTCTTTGTAGATGTAATTTGTTTAACGTTATATTTAAGTTCTTCTACCTCACAACCTTCCTACTTTACAACATTACAGTGTTATAATAACATGTATACCGAATTCTGTTTCCCATGCAAACAGAATGCCCATTTAGTAACAACTCAAAAATAGTTCCATACCTAGGAAACAAAATTTTAGGGACAGGACTCAGCAGCTTTTTGCAATAGCAATTCTCAATTTTCTGAAGCTGTCAGTTTTGAAAGAGCATCATTACAAAGGATACACATTGGATTCTCTAGATTTCTATATCGTATCATGCAAAAGTAGACAAGATATTGGTGGTGGTGGGGGGTGGTGTCCAGTTGCCCCTTTCTCCTCCTGCCTTCAGTCTTTACCGGCATCAGGGTCTTTTCCAATGAGATGGCTGTTCACATCAAGTGGCCAAAGTATTGGAGCTTCAGCTTCAGCAGGGTATAGAAATATCCTACACAACATTTATAGCCAATCCATGCATAACAAGTACTAGTTATTTCACCAAAGGAAAATCTACAGTTTTAGTGTTGACTGGAAATGAAGATGGTTGAAGCTCTAAAGTGTGGACATCTGCTTGGAAGCTTTCAAAATATAAACTTCTCCTGGAGTTTATATTCCACAACAGGGCACTTCAATTGTTAATTAACAATCCCTTGGATATTGATTTAAAATACTACACACATATTGTACTGTTTAAAGTATTTAAAATTAAATTACAGATGATATAAGGTGATATTTTCATAGCACCAAGTTCCATCCACTTGGCCTTGCCAGGCTCTAAAATTCAGGATGAGGACAGTCCTGTCACTATATACAATCTGGATTTTTCCAGGCAGTCGTGACATCAAAGACTCTGGCCCATTGTCCCCAATAAATATTTCCATTCTGACCACAAATACTAGTTTGTTGTTGAGAAAATAAAGTCACACAGAGCTACAGCAAAATTAATGGCAGAAAATGACATTACCTCTTTGGCCTAGAAACTACACGGAGGACTTAATTGAAAGTGGATCTACATCTGTAGTATCTTTGAGTTCCAGGCAGAGGTAAATACAGATCCTCCCAGGCGAAATACACACTCACCTTGGCCCTTAAAGTTCCCACACAGGAACTCACAAGAAAAAGTTAAATTACAAACCACATGAGGGTCAATAAAATGGGTGAGTTTTGCTTGTTTGTTGGAATTTTTTTTTAATTAAATTTTAAATACACAGATTGGGCTCAATAAGAAGACAAACAATCTAGTTTTTTTAAATGGGCAACAGATATGAATTGATCTTTCACCAAAGAAATACAAATGGGTAAAAAGCTCATGAAAATATGCTCAACACCACTAGACATTACAGGAATGCAAACTGAAAACATAAACACAGTATTTCACATCCACTAGAATGGCTATAATAAATAGCATAGATAATAATTGTGACAGCTACTTTTTAATCTTTTTTTTTTTTTTTTTTTGACCAAGGATCAAACCCTGGTCCACTAGGAAACTCCCTGTGATGGTTACTTTTGCATATCAATTTGACTTGGCCACAAGTACCCAGATACTTTGTCCAACATTATTCTGAGTGCTTCAGGGAGGGTGTACTGCATAAAATTAGCATTTGAATGGAAGACTAGTTAAAACAGATTGCCCTCTCTACCGTGGATGGTCTCATCCAAATAGTTGAGAGCCTCACTAGGACAAGAAGGCTTGGAGTAAGAGAATTTTTCTCACCTGATTTCAGTTGAGCTGAAACATCATCCTTTTCCTGTCTTTGTGTGCGCTTAGTTGTTCAGTCGTGTCCCTTGGCAACCCCATGGACTGTAGCCCTCAGGCTCCTCTGTCCATGGGGATTCTCCAGGCTAGAATATGGGACTGGGTAGCCATTTCCTTCTCCAGGGGATTTTCTTGACCTCGGGATCGAATCCATATCTCCTGCACTGCAGGCAGATTCTTTACGGTCTGAGCCATTTTCTGCCTTTTGACTCAAACTAAAACATTGGCTCTTCCTGGGTCTTGAGCCTGCCAGCTTTCAGACTGGAGCACCACCATCAGCTCTCCTGCAGCTCCACTGAAGATTTCAGGATTTGTCAACTTCCATAATCACATGTTATAATTGCTTAGTATTATTGTTGTTGTTTGGCCATTAAGTAGTGTCTGACTCTTTGCAACCGCATGGACTGTAGCCCACCAGGCTCCTCCGTCTATGGGATTTTCCAGGCAAGAATGCTGGAGTGGGTTGCCATTTCCTTCTCTAGGGGATCTTCCCAGACTAAGGATCAAAGCCACATCTTCATTGGCAGGCAGATTCTTTAACCCTGAACCATCTGGGAAGCCCATGCTTAGCATAAAGCCATGTATATATGACTTCATATACATATCTATGTATCCTAATACTTCTGTTTCACTAGAGAATGTAACTAAATGCAGAGTGCTGATGTAACAAATACATAAAAATGTGAAAGTGGTTTTGGAACTGGGTGATGGATGTAACTGGAAGAGTTATGAGAAACAGGCTAGAAAAACCCTAGATTCCCTTGTAGAAACTGTTGGTACAAGTATGAATATTAAAGGTGTTTCTGGTAAGGTCTCAGACTGAAATGAGGAGTACATTATTGCTCGTCCAGCAAACTGGACGAAAGGTGATCCTTGTTATAAAGTGGCAAATAACTGGCTGAATTGTAGGCTTGTGCTTTGTGGAAGGTAGAACTCACAAGCAACAAACTTGGGTGTTTAGATAAGGAGTTGTTGCATACTAAGTCATTTCAGTTGTGCCCAATTCTTTACAACCCTATGGACTGTAGCCTGCCAGTCTCCTCAGTACATAGGATTCTCCAGGCAAGAATACTGGAGTGGGTTGCCATGCCCTCCTCCAGAGGATCTTCCCAACCCAGGGATTGGAATGCAAGAGGAAAAAGATAAATTGAAAGAAAGATTAAACAAAAAAGAACCAGAACTTGAAGAGTTGGGAAATTCTCTGGTGGCTCAGTTGGTAAAGAATCTGCCTACAATGGAGGAGACCCAGGTTTGATCCCTGGGTCGGGAAGATCCCCTGGAGAAGGAAATGGCAACCCACTCTAGTATTCTTGCCTGGAGAATCTCATGGACAGAGGAACCTGGTGGGCTACAGTCCATGGGGTTGTAAAGGGTTGGACATGACTGAGTGACTAACACACACACACAGCCTATCTATGGTGCAAAAGTGAGAAAGTTTGTTCTGGAGAGAACACCCAAGGGTGTGGCTAGACAATCTCTCTATTGGGAAATTATCCATGATTCACTATGCAGTTAATCAGCCATTTCAGCAGAAACTTGGAGCAAAAATGGCATTATACCAGCAGAGATATGGCCAGTGTGGACCAATGGGAACAGAGACTGGAAGAAATAAAGGTTTTTTTTTTTTCCTTCTTCTTAATTTATTTTTAATTGAAGAATAATTACAATATTAGGTTGGCTTCTGCCATACATCAAAATGGATCAGCCATAGGTATACATATTTCCTCTCCCTCTTGAGCCTCCCTCCCACTTCCCATCTCATTCCCACCCCTCTAGGTTGTAACAGAGTCCCTGTTTGAGTTCTCTGAGTCATACAGGAGATTGTCACTGTCTATCTGACTAGATGAAATAAAGTTTTGTTTTTGTGTATTTTTTTAAAATATATTTATTTACTTGGCTGCACTGGGTTTTCATTTTAGCACACAGGATTTTAGTTGTGAAATGAAGAACCGTAGTTACAGCATGTGGAATCTAGTTTCCTGCCCAGTGATTAAACCTGGGCCCCCTACATTAGGAGTTCAGTTCAACACTCCAAAGTACTTAAGAAAAGGGAAGAATAAGCCCAAAGGTGATTCAGCTATGACCAGGGCTGCCACTGCTACCACAAGCCTACATAACAAAGCTATTTCCTCTTCATAGCTTCATAGCTGGAACAGAATATTGGCTTAGGATGAATCAGACCTCAAGTCTTACCAGTATTTCATTTAAATGATGTCTAGATAAGACTCTGGCAATTAAAACTACAAGTAAACAATGCAACCAAAAAACAGAATATTTTAGATTACACAATGATCAAATTAAAAGTAAAGATTCTCAAATGAAAAATTATAAAAACAAACAAAAAACATGAGGACTTCCCTGGTAGTCCGGTTATTAAGAGTCCACTGGTTCGATCCCTGGTCTGGGAAGATCCCTACAGGCCTCAGAGCAACTAAGTCCCTGTGCCACAACTACTGAGCCTGTGCTCTAGAGCCTTGCAATCTGCAGCCACTGAGCCCACGTGCTGCAACTGCTTAGGCCTGCACACCTAGAACCTGTGCTTCACAACAAGAGAAGCCACTGCAATGAGAAGCCAGCTCACTGGGACAAAAAAGTAGCCCCCGATCTCCACAACTAGAGAAAGCCCATGTGCAGCAATGAACACCAAGCACAGCCAAAAAAAAAAAATGACTACTAGTCCTGACAGGATGTTACCTGGAAGAGCTGGATACGCACTGACTGTCCTCTCCCTTGATCAAAGTCTCACCTCAAAGAGTATTAATCCCTATACTTTTTAAGTGTACCATCATGCTCCACGACTTGGCATCAATGCAGAAGCAACAAGGCAGAAAGCAGGAGATACACAGGGCAAGCTTGAGGCTAGGCATTATCAGCTTGTATCCCTGTTGTTGTTTTTCAGTCACCAAGTTGTGTCCGACTGCAACCTGGTGAATTGTAGCACACCAGGTTTCCCTGTCCTTCATATCTCCCAGAGTTTGTTCAAACTCATGTCCATTGAGTCAGTGATACCATCCTACCATCACATCCTCTGTCCCCCTCTTTTCCTCCTGCCCTCAGTCTCTCCCAGGGTCAGGGTATTTTCCAGTGAGTTGGCTCTTCACATCAGGTGGCCAAAGTATTGGAGATTCAACTTCAGAATCAGTCCTTCCAATGAATATTCAGAGTTGATTTCCTTTAGGACTGGCTGGTTTGATCTCGTTGCTGTCCAAGGGACTCTCAAGCGTCTTCTCCAGCACCACAATTCAAAAGCATCAACCTTAGGTGCTCAGCCTTCTTTATGCTCAATCCAACTCTTGTATCCGTACATGACTACTGGAGAAATCATAGCTTTAACTATATACACCTTTGTCAGGAAAGTGATGTCTCTGCTTTTTAATACACTGTTTAGGTTTGCCATAGCTTTCCCTCCAAGAAGCAAGTGTCTTTTAATTTTGTGGCTGCAGTCACTGTCCATAGCGATTTTGGAGCCCAAGAAAATAAAATCTGTCACTGTTTCCACTTTTTCCCCATCTATTTGCCATGAAATGATGGGACCAGATGCCATAATATTAGTTTTTTCAATGTTGAATTTTAAGCCAGCTTTTTCACTTTCACCTGCATCAAGAGGCTCTTTAGTTCCTCTTTGCTTTCTGCCATTAGAATGGTATCATCAGCATCTCTGAGGCTGTTGATATTTCTCCCAGCAATCTTAATTCCAGCCTGTGATTCATCCAGCCCAGCATTTTGCATGAAGTACTCTGCATAGAAATTACATAAACAGAGTGACAATATACAGCCTTGACGTACTCCTTTCCCAATTTGGAACAAGTCCGTTGTTCCATGCCCAGTTCTAACTGTTGCATCTTGACCTGCATACAACTATCTCAAGAGGCAGGTAAGGTGGTCTAAATTCCCATCTCTTTAAGAATTTTCCAGTTTGTTGTGATCCACACAAAGGCTTTAGCATAGTCCTTGGAGCAGATGTTTTTCTGGAATTCCCTTGCTTTTTCTATGATCCAGCAGATGTTGATCTCTGGTTCCTCTGCCTTTTCTAAACCTAGCTTGTACATTTGGAGATTCTCGGTTCAGATGCTGCTGAAGCCTAGCTTGAAGGATTTTTTAATTTTACCTTGCTAGAAATGAGCGCAATTGTGCTGTAGTTTGAATAGTCTTTGGCATTGCCCTTCTGTGGGATTGGAATGAAAACTGACCTTTTCTAGTTCTGTGACCACTGATGAGTTTTCCAAATTTGCTGACATATTGAGTACAGCAATTTAACAGCACCATCTTTTAGGATCTGAAATAGCTCAACTTGAATTCCATCACCTCTGCTAGCTTTTTCCCTTGTAATTCTTCCTAAGGCCCACTTTACTTCACACTCCAGGATGTCTGGCTCTAGGTGAGTGATCACACCATTGTGGTTATCTGGGTTATTAAGACCTTTTTTGTATAGTTCTTCTGCGTGTTCTTTCCACCTCTTCTTAATCTCTTCTGCTTCTGTTAGGTCTTTGCCGTTTCTGTCCTTTATTGTACCTATCTTTGCATGAAATGTTCCCTTGGAATCTCCAATTTTCTTGAAGAGATATCCCTGTAGATCTTGTGAATGCCCACAGAAAACTGTTTACCACAGTACTGGCTAAATAAAGGGACAGGTAAGACTGAGAGAAACTACAACGGGGCATAAAAGGTGCCCAATACAGTGAAATTAAAAAAAAAAAAAAGAATTAAGAGGTTAAGAAAAATAGCATAATATTTATTTTTGGCTGTGCTGGGTTTCCACTGCTGCGTGCAGTCTTTCTCTAGCTGTGGAGAGTGGGTTCCACCCTCTAGTGGGGTACACCACTCTCATTGCAAGGGAGTCTCTTGTTGTGGAGCACAGGATTTAGGTGCATGGGCTTCAGTAGTTTTGGCTCTTGGGCTCAATAGTTGCAGCTTGTGGGCTTTAGAGCACAAACTCAGTAGTTGTGGTGCACAGGCTTAGTTGATTTGAGGCATGTGGGGATCTTCTCAGATCTGTGATCAAACCAGTGTCCTCTGCATTGGCAGATGAATTCTTAACCCCTGGACTGCCAGGGAAGTCCCCCAAATAGCATATTAAGTCAGGAGAGAGGTCATTCGAATAAAAGCATTATAAGGTTCTGGAGGAAGGTAATAATTAACTCTACACTGTCTCAGAATGCATAGTAAATGTAATTTATTTATTTATTTTGGCCTTGCTGCCTGGTATGTAGGATGTTTAGTTCCCTGACCAGGGATCAAACATGTGCCTCCTGCAGTGGAAGTCCAGAGTCTTACTCACCAGGCTGCATGAGAAATCTAAATTTTAAATATATATATATTTAAAATATTTTAGTTAGGTGTAATTGACACGTAATATTTTATTAGTTTCAGGTGTACAACATGATTACTATTTGTATACACTGCAAAATGATCGCCACAATAAGTCTAGTTAACAACCATCACCTTACAGAGTTATAAATTATTTTGTTGTGTCATGAGAATTTGAAGATTTATTCTCAGCAGCTTTTGAATATGCAATACAGCATTATTAACCAGAATTGCCATGCTATACATTACCTCCTCAGGATTTTTTATTTTGTAACTGGAAGTTTATATCTTACAACCACATTCACCAATTTCTCCCACTTCTGCACTTCCCACTTCTGATAACCATCAATTTTTTTTTATCTATGTACACATATATATATATATACATATATTGCTTGTTTGTTTAGACTTCACATATAAATGAAGTCTTGCAGTATGTGTCTTTCTCTATCTCACTTATTTCACTAAGCATAATGCTCTCAAGCTCCATCCACGTTACAAATGACAAGATTTCACATTTTCTGATGGCTGAATAATATTCCATTGTGCATGCGTGCATGCATGTGTATACGTATCACGTTTTCTTTATCCATTCAACCATCGATGGATACTTCAGTTGTTTCCACAACTTGGCTGTTTAAATAATGCTGCAATGAACATGGTAGGGTATGCATATATCCTTAGAGCTGGTATTTTTGTTTTCTTTGGAAAATACCCAAAAGTGGAATTGCTGGATCATATGACTTCAAATCTGTGATATTTACAAAAGAAAGAAAACCCATATATTTCTAATCAGAAGAGGAAAAAGATAATAAAATGAGAAAAACTCAATCAATCCAAACAAGAAAGTCAAGAAAGAACAAAGGTGAGAAAAATCTGGACAAAGAGAAAGAACAACATAAATAGTAGAAATAAATCCTCCTGCATTAGTAATTACAATAAATGGGCTAAACTTTTCAGGTAAAATGCAAAGATTACCAGACTAGATTTAAAAAACAAAACCCAACTATATGGTGTTTAACAGAAAAAGATGGACATAAAGCAGAATAATAGAAAAAGATCAAAAGTTAAATGATTAAAAGGAAATGCAGTGGGCAAGTATGAAAGAAAGAAAGAAATTAAGAAATAGAAGGAGAAAGAAAGGAAGGAAGAAAAGAAAGGAGGCTAGTGCTACTATATTAGTATCAGGTAAAATAATCTTAAAGCAAAAACTATTACTAGAGAAAAAGAGTGTGTGTGTGTCAGTTGCTTAATTGTATCAGATTCTTTGTAACCCCAAAGACCACAGCCCTCCAGGCCCCTCTGTCCATGGGATTGCAAGCAAGAGTACTGAAGTGGGTTGCCATTTCCTTCTCCAAGAGAGAAAAAGAGAGTTATCCAATAATCACAGAAGATTTGAGCAATTAAAACAGTACTATCTGAGGTTCAGACATCTCCTACGGGTCTTGGAACATAAACCCCATGGATAAAGAGGCCCGGGTGGAGGACTGCTATAATCATAATTATTTGCTAATGGGATGTGCTGGGTGCTGTACAACTTCTCAGACCTTGAACTCAGACTCAGTAGTGCCGTAGTCATTTCCTATGCCACACTGAGATTCACGCAGTATTTGCTTTTTATCACAGCAAGTGCAGAAAACCCAACTTTGCAAAGATATGACATTATTAAAAGGAAAACAATCTAATGTTGAAACCAATGATCTACCTTGTACTTGTTGTTTGCATGGTTACCTACAGATATTGAGTATCACTGTGCTTCTCTTGCACATTTAAAATATAGTTGGCCCAGGAACTCAATATTCTGGAATAACCTATATAGGAAAAGAATCTAAAGAAAAATAGTATTTGTATATGTATAACTGAATCACTCTGCAGTATACCTAGAACTGGTACAACATTGTTGATCAACTGTACTCCAATAAAAATAAATTAATTAATGAATAAAATACAGTTGACCCTTGAACAACATGTCAGATTGGGGCACAGATCCTTCACACAGTTGAATATCTGTTATGTCAATATCTGTTGTGTCCAACTCTTTGCAACCCCGTAGACAGTGGAATTCTCCAGCCAAGAATACTGGAGTGGGTAGTCATTCCCTTCTCCAGGGGATCTTCCCAATCTGGGGATTGAACCCAGGTCTCCTGAGTCTCCTGCATTGTAGGCAGATTCTTTACTGTCACAGCCACCAAGGAAGCCCAACTTACAGTCAGCTTTCTCTATACAAGGTTCACCTGTATTCGTTTTCATATCCACAGATCCAATCAACCACAAGTTTTGTTGAACTACAATATTTACTTTTGAAAAAACCTCACATACATGCAAGATCATGCAATGTTCAAGGGTACACTTGTTCAAGGGGCAACTGTGCTCCGTGGGCTTGCTACCGAGGCACCCTCATTTGCCTCAGGACCCAGTTTGGGAACTGAATTAGAAAACAAACTTGTTACTCAGTTTTGGGGACAAAATTCTTGGGGAAAAGAATTCAAAATCAGATTGTCACTCTGCATATTACTTAAGAGTGTGAATGTTAACAAATTGCATAAAGAATTAATATTAAAAGTAAAACATTCAGTTTGAAACCCCTAGGCCCCCTTTTGACCAGGCAGCCACCAAAGAGCAAAGCAATCATACCTGCTGGGGTTGCCATTAGGAGAAATAAAGAAACAGTGTTCCTAAAAGGGGATCCCCAGCTCTCAAAATAGGTCTACATGACACTCCACCTCTTCATTCTGGTTAGTACCCAGGGAGCGGCCAAGAAGACCAGACAGCTTTCTTCGAACAGTCATATGTAGTGACCACACTGCCTTGCATGATCTTGCTCATAGACCACAAGGTGGTGGATATAGGATCAGAAATCCCTTTGAGTTGATTTTTAAATTTTTGTTTTATTAGTTTTTCTACGTCTTTGTTGCTGCATATGGGCTTTCTCTAGTTGTGGTGAGCCAGGCCTACTCTCTAGTTATGGTACGTGGGCTTCTCATTGTGGTGGCTTCTCTTGCTATGGGGCACAGGCTCTAGCATATGCAGGCTCAGTAGTTGTGGTACCTGGGCCTAGTTGCCCCAAGACACGTGGAATCTTCCTGGACCAGAGATAGAACCTGTGTCTCCTGCATTGGCAAGTGAATTCCTAACCACTGCATCACCAGGAAAGATCTGAGTTGATTTTTGAGGAGGCCTTTCCCATGCTCAACAAGCCCACATGCCTATGGAGGGTCGGCCAATAGGAAAGTCCATCAATTACCTTTGGGTTTGAGAGCCCATTGCGATTAAAGGTATGTCATCATCAGACCACAAATGTATAGAAAGCCAAAAATGTAGCAAAGATTAGTTTCAAGGGCTACAGTGTCTGGCCAGAGTCAGCTGACTGGATTGAGATGGTAACACTACAACCTGAAAAAATGTCGATAGCAGTGAGCCCCAGGAGGAAGACATAGGTTTGATGGCTTTGCCCTATGCAATGGGCCTTCTTCACCGAGACCAACAGCTGACCTTTTATTAAGAGGTGCAGGTCTGGCATGCAATAGTAGCTGGTGCATCTGAAACATAGAGCCCTTTACGGAGGCCCCAGTCTATGGCGGTAGGTGTGTGGCATGTCTGGTTCAACGATGCGTCCAGGCAGCAAAGATGGCTATCTGGGTGGTGCAGGCTCAACCTACAGCTTCATTCCAGTCAGTCTTATCAGGGAATGGGCCCTCACCAGGGGCACCTATAGGAGTGACCAGATGTTTCCACCAGCAGCCATGATTTGTATCCATGGTTGGTGACCCTGAAGAGGGAAGCCTTCAGTCTGCCAGCCTGTAGTTTTCCATGTGGCAGACCAAACAGCTGGGCCATTGTCAACAGCCTAAACAAGAGTCAGCAAAAACATAACAAGTTTCATCAAGGATTACTGGCTGGAGCTGTGAGAATGGCTTTGAATTTTGCCTACCAAGCAGAGTGATCACATCTGTTTTCTGTTCCATGTAGCTGAATAGCCACAGCACAGTGTCCACCATGGACACCATGCAATTCAGCTTAGCCAAACCATTAGCAAACCAGGCCCAGACATTTAGTGGAAGCACTGAGGCCTAAAACTCAACATTCAGAAAACTAAGACCATGGCATCTGGTCCCATCACTTCAAGGCAAATAGATGGGGGAAAAAAATGGAAACAGTGACAGATTTTATTTTCTTGGGCTCCAAAATCACTGCAGACAGTGACCAAAGCCATGAAATTAAAAGACACTTGCTCCTTGCAAGAAAAGCAATGACAAAAAGATAGTGTATTAAAAAGCAGGGACATCACCTTGATGACAAACGCTATAGTCAAAACTATGATTTTTCCAGTAATCATATATGATGTGAGAGTTGGACCATAAAAAGGTTTAGTGCCAAAGAATTGTTGCTTTTGATTTGTAGTGCTGGAGAAGACTCTTTTTTTTTTTTTTTTTTTTTTTTGAGAAGACTCTTCAGAGTCCCTTGGACAGCAAGCAGAGCAAACCAGTCAATCCTAAAGGAAATCAACCCTGAATATTCATTGGAAGGACTGATGTTGAAGCTGAAGCTCCAGTACTTTGGCCACCTGATATGAAGAGCCAGCTCATTGGAAAAGACACTGAGAGCAGGAGGAGAAGGGGGTGACAGAGAGATGAGATGGTTGTCATCATTGACTCAATGGACATGAGTTTGAGCAAACTCTGGGAGATAGTGAAGGACAGGGAAGCTTGTGTACTGCAATCCATGGGGTCGCAAAAGAGTTGAACATGACTGAGAGACTAGACAACAACCCCAACTGTGGCCTGAGAACCCCATTGAGTGAGTGGCTTTGCTTCAGGGTGTGGAGTGGAGGACAACATTTTCCCCAAAGGGAGGCTGCCTGTTTGTCATGTAAACCTGAAAACGCCCCTAGGGCCAGAAGACCTAAATACATCATTTCCATCTGACAAGGGAGGTTTGTTTGGCCCTCCCCACACATTGTTAGTTTTTGAGTCTGAGTTAACCTCCCCTCCCAGCCCCAATATTGATCACAAGCCCTCTATAAGTGTTTGTTTTAACAAGTTTTGACAAAAACCCAAGAGCAAGGTAAGAGATGCTTTTCAAAAAAAGTATACCTCTTAGCATCATCAGGGAGACAACAAACCCCATCAAGAGACACCTCCTAGTGGAGACTACCTTCTTTTGCCTCCCAAACATTCTGATCAGAAAAATAATCAGGACTTCCCTGGTGGCCCAGTGGATAAGAATCCATCTGCCAATGCGGGGGACATGGGTTCCATCCCTGATCCGGGAAATTTCACATCCCGTGGAGCAACTACTGAAGCCTGTTCACCTAGAGCCTGTGCTCCTGTGCTCCACAAGAGAAGCCACTGCAACGAGAAGCCTGTGCACCGAAACTAGAAGATCCCACTCACCACAACTAAAGAAAGTCAGAGCACAGCAACGAAGACCCAGCACAGCCAAAAATAAATAATTTAAAAAAAGAAAAAAAAAGAATCAATCGGAAAGATTTTTAGCTCAAAGGGATCATAGGGCTATGGGGTCCCAAAGACACTAGCACCTCTCTAAATGCAGCAGTCCCCCATCGGTATCATCCCTTCTGGCATTTATGAGCATTCATGGAACATTCATGAAATGCCAAGTTACACAGTCAGCAGCAGAAGCCACAAGGACAGTCCATTGAATTGGCCCAAAGCCCTGCCTAAAAGGTTGGCCAGCTTCTGTCTTCTGCTTGGAAAAGTGAGGGCCGTTCTTCCCTTGGGAGGAAGCCTAGAAGACTTCAAAAGTCTTTTTTCTAGATTTGCTCAGAAAGGCAGTTGGGGTTTCCCAGGTGGCATAGTGGTAAATAATCAGCCTGCCAATACAGGAGACACAAGAGTTCCGGGTTCGATTTCTGGGTGCGGAAGACTCCCTGGAGGAGGAAATGGCAACCCACTCCAGTATTCTTGCCTGGGCGGTCTCATAGACAGAGGAGCCTGGCAGGCAACAGTCCATGGGGTTGCAAAGAGTCGGACAAGACTGAGCACCTAAACACGCACTCATACAGAAATGCAACCGTCCGTTCTTTAGCACACACAGCCTTCACACAGTAGTAGTCATTCCTTCATTCTTTCAACTAACATTTATTTGGTGTCTATTAAGGTAAGAGAAACCCAAGCAAGATGGTAGGTGTTGCAAGAGGGCATCAGAGGGCAGACACACTGAAACCATACTCACAGAAAACTAGTCATTCTAATTACACTAGGACCACAGCCTTGTCTAACTCAATGAAACCAAGCCATGCCCGCAGGGCAAACCAAGACGGGCAGGTCATGGTGGAGAGGTCTGACAGAATGTGGTCCACTGGAGAAGGGAATGGCAAACCACTTCAGTATTCTTGCCTTGAGAACCCCATGAACAGTATGAAAAGGCAAAATGGTAGGATACTGAAAGAGGTACTCCCCAGGTCAGTAGGTGCCCGATATGCTACTGGAGGTCAGTGGAGAAATAACTCCAGAAAGAATGAAGGGATGGAGCCAAAGCAAAAACAATACCCAGTTGTGGATGTAACTGGTGATAGAAGCAAGGTCCAATGCTGTAAAGAGCAATATTGCATAGGAACCTGGAATGTCAGGTCCATGAATCAAGGTAAATTGGAAGTGGTCAAACAGGAGATGGCAAGAGTGAACGTTGCCATTCTAGGAATCAGCGAACTAAAATGGACTGGAATGGGTGAATTTAACTCAGATGACCATTATATCTACTACTGCAGGCAGGAATCCCTCAGAAGAAATAGAGTAGCCATTATGGTCAACAAAAGAGTCCGAAATGCAGTACTTGGATGCAATCTCAAAAACGACAGAATGATCTCTGTTCATATCCAAGGCAAACCATTCAATATCACAGTAATCCAAGTCTATGCCCCAACCAGTAATGCTGAAGAAGCTGAAGTTGAACGGTTCTATGAAGACCTACAAGACCTTTTAGAACTAACACCCAAAAAAGATGTCCTTTTCATTATAGGGGACTGGAATGCAAAAGTAGGAAGTCAAGAAACACCTGGAGTAACAGGCAAATTTGGCCTTGGAATGCGGAATGAAGCAGGGCAAAGACTAACAGTTTTGCCAAGAAAATGCACTGGTCATAGCAAACACCCTCTTCCAACAACACAAGACAAGACTACACATCACCAGATGGTCAACACCGAAATCAGATTGATTATATTCTCTGCAGCAAAAGATGGAGAAGCTCTATACAGTCAACAAAAACAAGACCAGGAGCTGACTGTGGCTCAGATCATGAACTCCTTATTACCAAATTCAGACTTAAATTGAAGAAAGCAGGGAAAACCGCTAGACCATTCAGGTATGACCTAAATCAAATCCCTTATGATTATACAGTGGAAGTGAGAAATAGATTTAAGGGCCTAGATCTGATAGATAGAGTGCCTGATGAACTATGGAATGAGGTTCGTGACATTGTGCAGGAGACAGGGATCAAGACCATCCCCATGGAAAAGAAATGCAAAAAAGCAAAATGCCTGTCTGGGGAGGCCTTACAAATAGCTGTGAAAAGAAGAGAGGTGAAAAGCAAAGGAGAAAAGGAAAGATATAAGCATCTGAATGCAGAGTTCCAGAGAATAGCAAGAAGAGATAAGAAAGCCTTCCTCAGCGATCAATGTAAAGAAATAGAGGAAAAGAACAGAATGGGAAAGACTAGAGATCTCTTCAAGAAAATTAGAGATACCAAGGGAACATTTCATGCAAAGTTGGGCTCAATAAAGGACAGAAATGGTATGGATCTAACAGAAGCAGAAGATATTAAGAATAGGTGGCAAGAATACACAGAAGAACTGTACAAAAAAGATCTTCATGACCAAGATAATCACGATGGTGTGATCACTCATCTAGAGCCAGACATCCTGGAATGTGAAGTCAAGTGGGCCTTAGAAAGCATCACTACGAACAAAGCTAGTGGAGGTGATGGAATTCCAGTTGAGCTATTTCAAATCCTGAAAGATGATGCTGTGAAAGTGCTGCATACAATATGCCAACAAATTTGGAAAACTCAGCAGGACTGGAAAAGGTCATTTTTCATTCCAGTCCCAAAGAAAGGCAATGTCAAAGAATGCTCAAAGTACCGCACAATTGCACTCATCTCACACGCTAGTAAAGTAATGCTCAAAATTCTCCAAGCCAGGCTTTAGCAATATATGAACCGTGAACTTCCTGATGTTCAAGCTGGTTTTAGAAAAGGCAGAGGAACCAGAGATCAAATTGCCAACATCAGCTGGATCATGGAAAAAGCAAGAGAGTTCCAGAAAAATATCTATTTCTGCTTTGATTATGCCAAAGCCTTTGACTGTGTGGATCACAAGAAACTGTGGAAAATTCTGAGAGAGATGGGAATACTAGACCACCTGACCTGCCTCTTGAGAAATCTGTATGCAGGTCAGGAAGCAACAGTTAGAACTCGACATGGAACAACAGACTGGTTCTAAATAGGAAAGGAATACGTCAAGGCTGTATATTGTCACCCTGCTTATTTAACTTCTATGCAGAGTACATCATGAGAAACGCTGGGCTGGAAGAAACACAAGCTGGAATCAAGATTGCCGGGAGAAATATCAATAACCTCAGATATGCAGATGACACCACCCTTATGGCAGAAAGTGAAGAGGAACTAAAAAGCCTCTTGATGAAAGTGACAGAGGAGAGTGAAAAAGTTGGCTTAAAGCTCAACATTCAGAAAACGAAGATCATGGCATCCGGTCCCATCACTTCGTGGGAAATAGATGGGGAAACAGTGGAAACAGTGTCAGACTTTATTTTTTGGGGCTCCAAAATCACTGCAGATGGTGACTGCAGCCATGAAATTAAAAGACGCTTACTCCTTGGAAGAAAAGTTATGAGCAACCTGGATAGCATATTCAAAAGCAGAGACATTACTTTGCCAACTAAGGTCCGTCTAGTCAAGGCTATGGTTTTTCCTGTGGTCATATATAGATGTGAGAGTTGGACTGTGAAGAAGGCTGTGCGCCGAAGAATTGATGCGTTTGACCTGTGGTGTTGGAGAAGACTCTTGAGAGTCTCTTGGACTGCAAGGAGATCCAACCAGTCCATTCTAAAGGAGATCAGCCCTGGGATTTCTTGGAAGGAATGATGCTGAAGCTGAAACTCCAGTACTTTGGCCACCTCATGCGAAGAGTTGACTCATTGGAAAAGACTCTGATGCTGGGAGGGATTGGGGTCAGGAGGAGAAGGGGACGTCAGAGGATGAGATGGCTGGATGGCATCACGGACTCGATGGACATGAGTCTGAGTGAACTCCGGGAGTTGGTGATGGACAGGGAGGCCTGGCGTGCTGCATATCATGGGGTCGCAAAGAGTCGGACACAACCGAGCGGCTGAACTGAACTGAACTGATGTGCAAGAGTCTATCTTAAGTTCTGGGGATACAATAATGAACAAAATAGTCTCTACTGTCCCATAGCTTATGTTCTACTGGGAATATCAGATTAAAAAGAAAGAAATAGATAACAGGACAGATGTTATGGAGAAAAAAAACAGGGAAAGTGGTTAAAAAGGAGTGTCAGGAATGGAAGTTTCCTAATTTATACAGGGTGGTCAGGGAGAGGCTCAGAGACCTGGAAGGAATGAAGAAACAAGACATGAAGTTCTCTGGGTTTTAGGCAGGAGGGAAAAAATGCAAAACCCTGAAGCAGGAGTCTGCCTGCTCTGTTACACAAGAATCGGCTGGAGTGTCCAGTAGAGCCGGACCCGAGGTCACGGGAATCACAGGAGGATCCTATAAGGTCTTGCAGACTTGGCTGTTAGTCTGAATGAGATGGGAAGTGGCATAACATGGCACATTTTACCAGCGTATCTCTGATTGATGTGTTGAAAGCAGAGTGATGTGTGGGGGTGGTGGGGGAGGGATTTGGGTATAGAAGCCCGCAGATCATTTAAGGGTAACTGTTAAAAATCCCACAAGAGAGGATGTTATTTGGTCAAGAGGAATGATGCTGGGAGTAGTAAGAATCGATAACGTTCTCAATAGATTTTTTTTTTTTAATTTCTTTTGGCCATGTGCCTTGGGGGATCTTACAGGGATCGAACCCATGCCCTCAGCAGGGAAAGCTCAGACTCCTAACCACTGAACCACCAAGGAATTCCTTAAAATTATTATTTTGAAAAATATAATCACAACACCATTATCACAGTTAAAAACACAACAATAATTTAATATTATCAGATATCTACTCAATCATGATTGCCTCATGATTTTTAAAAAATTTTGTAAAAAATATCAGTAACTATTGACAGTAGGCCAAAAAGCTGAGCTCCATCCTGATCTGCAAAAAGGCACTGTAAAGGGAGAATGGGGGCAAGGACTCATGTGAAAAATTACAAAGGGTCAGTCCCTGCACACGTGATTAGGTTAGCAGTATCTGCTGGCTGGTGATTATGGACTTTAGGATTCTATCTTCCCAGAGACGGAGACAGAAGCCCTCTCTTTCCTGATAATTACATTACAGGAATGGTTTTCGAGTCCTTGAGACATGACAATTCACAGTTAGAGAAGACATGTATCATCTCAAAGGGATATAGAATGGATTCATAACTATAAACCCTTTTTGAATAAATAATAAAGGGAGGTCGTGGGGGTTACGTCAGGTGTCATCTAAGACAAACAGCAGTTATTTTTTGACAAACAATAGATATTTTTTGACAGCTCTAAGCTTTTCCAAACAGGAACTCAAAAGAGGCTGGGTAGCCCCAGACGCATGACCTTAAGCTGATAGAAGAAGCCACGTTCAAGTTTGGTCAAGACTCTCAGTGCAAGATTTTTTTTTTTTTTTTTCAGTACAAGATTTGGAGTCTTCATGCTGAGAGTTCATTGCAGTTCTCAGAATCTTTATCCAAATAAGGTTAATACAAATAATGCTATTTGCAGCAACATGATGGGTTAAGAAATTATCATACAAAGTGAAGTACATCAGAAAAAGACAAATACCATATGATATTGCTTATATGTGGAATGTAAAATATAACACAAATGAAACACAGACTCACAGACATAGAGAACAGACTTATGCTTCCCAAGCAGGAGGGGTTGAGGGGGATGGATTGAGAGTTTGGGATTAGCAGATGTAAACTATTAGATGGATGGTGGATAAACAACAGGGTCCTAATGTATGGCACAGGGGACTATTAATATATTTGATATTCAGTAGTAAACTATAATGGGAAAGAATATGAAAAAGAATATATAACTGAATGTATAACTAAATCACTTTGCTATACATTAGAAACAAATTATAAATCAACTATGCTTCAATAAAATATATAAAATATATTTTATTTATATATTTATTTATATCTATAAACTTAATATTTAATAAGTATACTTAATAAAACATATAAATAAATTTTAAAATAATAATATAAAAAAGGTTTATGTATTACAACCAATTAACATTATCTTTCAAATCTCTTTTCAATCTGTAGGTTCTTCTTTTTTTCCTTACAATTTGTGGAAGAACCTGAGTCATTTGTCCCATAGACTCAAGGCTTTGCTGATGGGACCCTCATGGGTTATCTTAATATGCTTCTTGGTGTCTGTATTTCCCAAAATTGGTAGTCAAGGGTGAGTTGCCTACTAGACATACATGAAGAGATGAAGGAGTGGCAGCTGAGTATAAGGTTGGGAGACAGGAGAGAGGTCCTGGCTGCAATAATACATTGAGAATCATAGGCATGCAGTTTAAAGCCATGATTCTGGTGAGATGGTGAGGGAATGAGAGCAGATAGCCAAGAGAAATGCTTGAAGGCCTGATACAGAGGGGAAAGGATATGAGGAGCAGATCAGCTGAGTATAGGTCAGCATCTTTGGGGGCTTCCCCAGCGCCTTAATGGTAAAGAATCTGCCTGCAAAATGGGAGACCCAAGTTCAATCCTTGGGTCGGGAAGATTCCTTGGAGAAGGGACTGGCTACCCATTCCAATATTCTTGCCCGGGAAATCCCACGGACAGAGGAGCCCGGTGGGCTACAGTTCCTGGGGTCACAAAGACTTGGACACAACTGAGCACGAGCACAGCGTCTTTGTATGTTTATAAGGCTCAAAAGCAGAATCTTGATTATACATCTAACTTTACAACTGCACAAGCAACTCTTACACACTGTTGATGGGCAAGTGGACAGGTGCAAGCATTCTGGAGGATGGCCTCTGCCAAAAGCCTTAAAGATGTCAGAGAGTTTGACACTTTTAAGGTCAAAAAAGACTTTTATTCCCCACCACACCTCGCAGCATGTGGGATCCTAGTTCCCCAACCAGGGCTCAAACCTATGCCCTTTGCATTGAAAGCTCAGAGTCTTAACCACTGGACCACCAGGAGGTCCCACCCCGCTTCTCCCCGCCACCACAGACCATTTTTAATTTAAAAAAGATCCTAAGGAAATAAACAGGATATCAGAAACAATTTAACTATAATATTATCACATTTTTTTAAGATAGTGAAAAACTGGAAAGACCAAAAGTGTTCAGAACTCAGGGAATCTTCGGGTGAAAAGATAGAGTCTAACGCAGCCATTAATGTTCTCTTACATAGTGGAAGAGCTGTTTCGAAGATAGTTCCTGTATTATCCTGCCCTGGGGAGAGGTGTGAGGGTCACGCTCAGTATGGTCAGGCTTAGGTATTGTGTTTTCATTTGGAATACACTGTTTTGAGGGAATGAATCAGAGAGATCTTGTATTGGCAGCATGACATGGTCACAGAAAGCTTTACCTTCAAATCTTGAGTCCTTAAGTCAACTTCTGTGAGTACGATTGATCAGCACACATCAACTACCACTTCATGAAACGTCAGCCTGGATTACTGAGGCTAGAAGGGGGATGCTACATTTCCCCAAATCTCTTGTGTTAGGATTCTGGGTGTGAATTAGGTTTTCCTGTTTTGGATTTAAAAAGTGGAAGTACAGGCCACCTTCCTATTGCTTCAGCTGTTTGATTCTTCCCTTTCTTTCATTTGCCACATCTCCTCTATCAGCAGATCAAGATGAGTCTACCTTTGAAATAAGTGTCTATGATAGAATCCAACTTCCTCCCAATACCTCCACTAGTAACCCTGGTCCAAGCCACTGCCATCAGTTGCCTGGGTCAGTGTAACACCCTCCAAACTGGTGCCCGTTTCTACCCTTGCCTCAACCCCACAGCTAATGTGAGCCTTTTGAAACCCAAGAGACACTTGTGACAGCTAACCATTTCCCTTAGTGCGTGTGTGCTCAATCATCAGTCGTGTCTCTTTCACCCCATGGATATATGATTATCCCAGCAAGAATACTGCCATTTTCTCCTCCAGGGGATCTTCCCAACCCAGAGATAGGAACCCCCTCTCCTCTGGCTCCTCCACTGGCTGGTGGATCCTCTACCACTAGCACCACATGGGAAGCCCCACTTCCCTCAGGATAAAGCCAACATCCTTATGACAGCCTCAAAGCCCTGTAGGAGCTGGGCCACTCACCCCACCTCCAGTATTGTGTTCCCTCATGGTGTCAGCTCCAGCCAGTCTCCATGCTGATCCTGATTCTAGCCACCTCCTACCGATCTGCTAATTCACTTCTTCAGATACTTTTTCATCAAAGCCTACTCTATTTGTGACACTACCAGTCAGACTTAGTTTAAAAAAAAAAAAAAATCCCTAAGCACCCATCACCGTCTAAGTGCTATCTACTTACTTACTGTCTCGCTCCCTCCTGGTAGCATGCAAATTCCCCCAGGACAGAGGCTTTTCTGTCTTGTCACTGATCAGTCCTAAAACTGGAACTGTACTGAGCACACAGACAGCACTCAGTACGTGTCTGGGGATTTTTCTTCAGGTTTTCCAGGGTGCAACCTTTAGCTCTGTGGTTTTCCAGGTAGTTGAAGACTATGGGCGTTTCCTGATTGCTGGATTGCAGCCACACAGGGTGTTCTGGAACCCATAGCTCCATCCTGGTCCTCCGCCTTCCTGGTTTTAGCCAAGGCTATAGCTCCCCTGGTGGACCAGTTCTCCAGGGTTCTGAGTCCTGGAGATTCAACCTAGGGCTCACTCCTCCAGCTTTCCAATGGGTCTAAAAATATGCATTTTCCTGCCTTAAACTTCTCTATTTAGGGTACCTAGAGAAAAGTATGCAAGATGAAATTGTTGGGCCAATGATGATCAAAACTGCAATTTTCCCCAACCAACTGGGTCTTAAATGTAAATTAGCCAAATAGAAGGAAGTCCAACCTCTGCCTCAGCTTTCAGGGTGTTGGACCAGTGAGTGCTCCAATGGAAGGGGACAGAAGTGCTTCAGAAGAACCAAGTCAGCAGTTGGCCACACAAAGGGGCTCCTAGAGTTGGTAACCTGTCTCCATGTTTTCAGATGATGTCCTTGAGAACTAACCCCACCCTAGTCTCCACCCTCCATCAGCAGAACTGTGGCAGCTGAACCAGTCCCAGAGCAGCTGTAGCCCTCTTAAGAGGGGAATGCCCCAACGGTGATGTATCCTGCATGAGCAACGCAATGGATGCCACTTTTTTCCACTGTGACTAGGCTTCTCAGGTGGCGCAGTGGTAAAAAATCTGCCTGCCAATGCAGCAGATGCAGGGGACACAGGTTCAATCCTGGGTCAGGAAGAGCCCCTGAAGGAAATGGCAAGTTGGCCCAGCATTCTTGCCTGGAAAATTCCATGGACAGAGGAGCCTGGTGGGCTACAGTCCAGGGTGTCACAAAGTCGGACATGACTGAGCATATAACACATACCTACAAAATAAGCCTCTTTTCCTTTAAAGAGCCAAGTGTGAATCAATTAGACCGTGTGGGTAGGTCTGGTAGAATTAAAGGGCATTGTCTCTTGGTATTTTCAGCTAGTTCAGAAATATCTGAAGTACAAGATACTTATTATTAACCAGGAAGGACTATATTTGAGTGAGATGAAATCAGTAATAAAACAGCATGTTTATATATGTAACACACAATTTTGTAGCCTGAAAGAATATGCACTAAAATGTTAAAACTGGTTATTTAGAGTAAAAGATAACTGAGCATTAAAAAAAAAAAATTCTACCTAGATAGACTTTATCATTTAACAATAGAAAGCGTTTTTTGATCATGGTGGTACCTATCATGAACCATCTATACCTGCCTTTCCTGTTTCCTCCCTCCGAACAAAATCCTACCTCACAGGCAACAAGGCATCAGTGCTAAGGGACAAATGGGTCCACCCATCCTTTTTTGCCAGTGCCCAGCCAAGGGTGGGTATGTGGTCTGCTGTATCAGAGACACAGGGCCAAAGCTCTTTGGGCCTCTGAAGCATATTCCTCCCTGATATGAGCAGAATGAGGAGAAAGTTCCTTTACTGTTTTGTACCTTGCTTCCTGCTTTGGCTCTGAACTCTAATTTTAAGAAATGATGCTGAGTTGTTATAGCCACTTTAGAATGCCAAAGATGGTGGAACAAACGCATCCTAGAAAATCTTGATGCTTTGGCTGCCACTTGACCCTGGAACCATCTTATCTCCAGACTGCTGGTTACATGAGATAATTAAACATCCCATTGCTCACATCACTGTCAGTCTAGTTTTCTGCTCCTTGTGCTGATCACATACTGATAGCAGCACTCTTTTGTTTTGCATAAAAGAAAAACTTGGTGCCCATTGTAATTTAAAAACAACTTTATTAAACTCAATCCGGACTCTAAAGCCCTCCAAAGTTATACTGGTGGAGTTATATTCAAACTCAATCCGGACTCTAAAGCCCACATTCTGTCGCTTACATAGTTAAGAAATGAACAAGCCTATAGTTTATTTCCCATGTCTTAGCAAAATACATACACATAGATGCAGGTTGTAATAAATTTTCATCCATTTTCACTCATACATGAATCTGGCTTTGGACTTTTTACTGTTACTTGTATTTATTTGTCAGTACAAATGTATGCTTTGGAGGCTTGTCCAAGAAAGCAGATGTGTCCTGTCTTCTCCCCACACTTCTGTCCAACCTGTGTATCAGGAATGTAAGACAGGCTGTGGGGACTCTGATTCAGGGTCGTAATGTTCAATCCCCAATACACTTGAAATGGCACAACAGTGAGCTATAAAGTGATACATGCTCTTCCTCAAGTTTTTGTGGAAGAATCAGAGAACTAAAGACTATGAAACATTAAATGTCTACTGAGGCAGGGACTTTGAGTTAGCCCAGAAAAGCAGAAGAGTTTTTGAACCAAACAAACCGAGAGGGACCACCTCCCTGGTGGTCCTGCAGTTAATACTCCATGCTTCCACTGAAGGGGGCATAGGTTGGATCCCTGGTCACAGACCTAAGATTTCCACACGCCACAGCCTGCCCCCCACAAAACCAAGAGAAAGGGTTACAATGGAGACTTACTGGCAAGGCATTAGCTGTAGAAAAGGAGCAAACATTAAAGCTCAGAGAACAAAAAAGCAGTTGGTTCATCAAAACTGTCTTAGACCAAATAGGACTTCCATGGCACGTCAAGACCCTTTCTGCTCAGCTGCCCTCTACAGTGATGAGAAACCAGAACAGCACCATCTAGCAGAGCTCAATGAGCTCTTACCTAAGAAGGGGCAATGTGGGGACTACATAGTCAATCCCGCCTCCTAGCTGCTGGTGAGGCAGCTTGAAGGGCTTAGTGAAAAGCCCAGCGGTGATGAATTTAAAAACAGGCTCAAGGAACAGAAGGGCTTCCCTGGAGGCTCAGACAGAAAACAAATCTGCCTGCAGTGCTGACAGACCTAGGTTCGATCCCTGGCTTGAGAAGATCCCTTGGAGAAGAGAATGGCAACCCACTCCAGTATGCCTGCCTGGAGAATTCCATGGACAGAGGAGTCTGGGCTTTAGTCCATGATGTCGCAGAGTCAGACACAACAGAGGAACTAACACAAGGAACAGAAAGGAGACTAAAGAAAGGAGCATCCTTCCCAAACCTCTAGGGCCAGCTAAATCAGCAGGGAGCATTTCTCATGGAGCCTGTGTGGTTCCCAACTGTTCCAGAGGCAGTTTGCTAAGCTCGAAGCAAAGGGAGCTGCAATGCTGTGTCTAATGACCAGACACTGCCGCAGGCGGCTTTTGCTAACCTCCAAGGTGTCTCCATGACCCTGCTCTGCAGACAAGGAATAAGGAAAGAGATGCTGCTCCTCAGGGACCACAGACTGGATGGGTCAAGAGAGTGCTGAGCTGCTGAAAGGAACAAGATGACACAATGAACTACAAGGCCCATGCAGCCAGGGAGAGCAGGATCCAAGCCGATGCCAGGACAGGAGACAGAGGCAGGCTTCTCAAACTTAACACTTTTGAAGTGAGAGGTCATCTGTCAAGTGTTGATGAGGTCATTATTCAATCATTTCTACTTTCTTTTTCACCCAGGGTTGTTTTTCAGCAGTATTTGAGTTGGTGGGGTGATAATTATCTACAAGCAGTCACAGGTTTCTTCTGAGAAATAATTTAAGTGGAGCTGGAAGAGGTGAGGGGGGGAGGAATAAGTCCTGGGACCACTGTGACACCCAAAGGCACCTGTAGGGCTGCGAGGAGTCAAGTCTTTGCTTTCCTCTCTTCTGATGGCACCTATGGCTAGGGGCTCACAGCAATGAACAGGAAGTGCCTGCCTAAGATGCTTAGGAGAAAAAAGGGCACAGAGAGGCCCAAACCCAAACCTTCAGAGCATCAGTCCAGAGGGACGGGACATGGAGTAAGAATGCGGGGAGAAGCAGTTCCATTCACCTTTTCTGAGAGATCCTTGGAATCTCTCTATTGTTTGAAAACACTCAGGCGAAGGAAAACTAAACTAACATTTATTGAGCTCCTACAGTGTATGTCCAGCCACGTGCAAGGACATTTCATGGACAGTATTCCACAGCATCCTCACGCCAACCCTGTGAGGTAGGTATCGTCCTCGATTTGTCAGATGAGGACTCAGGCTCAGAAAGGTTAGGTAGTTTGTTCAGTCACACAATTAGTAATGGAAAGAACTGAGGTTGAATCTCAAACTCCAGACATCTCTGTTCTCTCTCAAGCGCTGCCTCTTGGGAGGAAGGAGGGAGCAATAGCTTCTCCTGCCCTGAGAACCAAGACGTCCCCAGAGAAGGAGCCTGTCCTTGCCCAGACCGACCCTTCTCCGCCTGGGGAGGGTGCAGTCCACTGAACAGCTAAGACATAAATATAAAAATAAATAGCAGGGACCAACCCCCTAGCAGTGAGGGTGTGCGGTTTCCTCACTGTGGGAAGGTCGTCGTGCTGTTCACAGCCACCGTGGAAGGGAGCCACGTGTGGGCCCTGTGGGGAAAACTGGGACAATGGCTGGAGTGGGTGGGCTAAACAGGCCCCTTCTGGGTCGAACAGATTTGAGAACAAAACGTCTGGAGCAGGCAGCAGTCGTGGGCACAGTCACCACCATCCTCCATCTGCTCGCTTCACCGGTGTTTGTGATCCAGCAGGGATTCGAAGTTAGGAGAACAGACGAGTTTGTGCTTTATGTGTCCCAGGACTGTCATGTCGCCTGTCCTGCTGTCTCCAAGGCCCACGGACACCAGCTCCTGCCCATCGACAGAGACGGAGATGAAAGGCAAGCCCACACAGCCCACTGCTCAGTCCTACGACTTCCACATGATGATCCCAAGAGCTCTTCCCCCGTACTCAGCACCAAGTTGTCAACATCCCGAACAGCCTCCACCCCGACCGGGCTCACTCTCACCTGCAGGAAAGAGCAAGTGGTCCCCATCGTCACGTCCAGAGTCACCTTGCCGAGGAGGAGCTGCACCTTCCCTGACTTGCGGATGAGCAGCTTGCCGACCTGTCCCTCCGTCAGGTCAGCCAGGGTACAAGTGTTCTCTGCCAGCCTGGCTTCCTGTGAAGACGATCGGGGATGGAAACTGGCTGAGGAACTATCTCCTCCCTCCTTCAAGAACAAACCCTTTCCCAAAGGGAGGCATCAGCAGCAAAGGTCAGAATGAGCTCCCCAGACTTCCCTGGTGGTCCAGTGGCTAAGAACTGAACTCCCAATGCAGGGAAACTGGGTTCGATTCCTGGTCAGGGAACTAGACCCCACATGCCACAGTTAAGAGTTAGCATGCCGCAACTAACACCCCAACCCAGGGATGAAACCCGGGTCTCCTGCATTGCAGACAGACGCTTTACCGTCTGAGCCACCAAGGAAGCCCTTTAAAAAAAGAACTATTAAAAAAAAAAAAAAGAAACAAAGAATGAGCTTCCCAGAGAGGGCCTTTTCCTGGGAATGCCTGCCACTGGTCAATAAACAAAACAAAAAAACCCAAACCACAGATAAATGAACAAAATATCAGTAACTCCTGAAGCTAGGTGATGGTACATGAGAACTTATATTCTCTCATTTGTATATGTTCAAAATAGTTCACTGTGAAAAACAAACACACACACAATTTGGGCTGAAGCACAGAGAGCCCCAAGCCCCTTACAGGCAGAAAGAACAAATGCGTATTATTCTCGAATTTCACTATGGCCAACACCACTCTGCTTCCCCCTCCAGGTAGCTAT
This sequence comes from Oryx dammah, assembly GCF_014754425.2. Taxonomy (NCBI): domain Eukaryota; kingdom Metazoa; phylum Chordata; class Mammalia; order Artiodactyla; family Bovidae; genus Oryx; species Oryx dammah. The sequence goes on along the minus strand of NW_024070185.1, from coordinate 68,110,894 downwards.
TTCCCCTCCAGGTCCTGTGCATCTTCACAGCACTCACTGATGAGCATACCCGGTCTTTCTCTTGCTTTATAACCACCATCTGCCCATCCTCGCTCTGCACCTCCGTCTTGACGGGCTTGATGTCCTGAGTGGGTGGCTGGCCGGGGAGTGAGTCTGGCAGCTGCAGGAACAGCAGCTCTTCCTCCTGCGTGAGGCTCAGCTCCCTGAGCAGCTCTGCCACAGACACATCCTTCGGAAGGCCCGGGATCTTCCTGGCTGCACTGAGAGGAGCCTTCATCTTGGCCTCCTCATCCTCATCTCGGGGCTCCTCTTTTACTGCCCGAGATAACAGAAAGGGAAGGCTATGAGAGGCCACCTCTAGGCCATCTCACTGCACCCACCCCTTCCACCTGGTCTGCTCCACTGTCACTCAGCCAAGAAGCTGGAGGGAAACTTTGTGCTTAGAAAGAGGGATCCAATAGTTGTGTGACTTATTTAAGAAAGGGTGGTCCAGTGATTAAGAATCCTCCTGCCAATGGCAGGGGACACAGGTTTGAACCTTGGTCTGGGGAAGCTCCCACATGCTGCAGAGCAACTAAGCCCACGTGCCACAACTACTGAGCCTGTGCTCTAGAGCCCAGGAGCCGCAACTGCTGAAGCCCGCATGCCCTAGAGCCTGTGCTTGGCAATAAGAGAAGTCACTGCAATGAGAAGCCCACACACCACAACAAAGAGTAGCCCCCACTTGCTGCAACTAGAGAAAGCTGGTGTGCAGCAACGAACACCCAGCACAGCCAAAAAACAAATACACAAATCTTAAAACAGTCAGGCAGGCTCACTCCTGCGGGAACAGCTCGGGAAAAGGAGGCGAGACCTTAACTGACACAGAGTACCTTTTACAGCAGGCATGTCCACCTCCATATCCTCTTCCTTGGGGCCAGCCAGCCGTGCTTTAACATCTGCTTCCTCATTCTCTTCCTTAAAAAGCCAGCCCGAGTGAGCCAGCGGCAGTTGCACAGGCATATTTCGAATATCATTCCTAAGCCCAGGGTCATCGATGAACTGCCAAAGAAAAGTCGGGGGGTCACACAGCAGGGCCAGCATACACACGTACCTGGAGGGCAGTCCATCTTGCCCAGTCACTCGGTCGTGTCTGACTGTAGCCCTCCAGAGTCTTCTGTCCATGGAATTTTCCAGGCAACAATACTGGAGTGGGTTGCCGTTTCCTTCTCCAGGGGATCTTCATGACCCAGGGATCGAACCTGTGTCTCTTGCATCTTCTGCACTGCAGGTGGATTTACACCACTGAACCACCTGGGAAGCCCACAGTCCACCTTAGCTCTTTTCTAATCAAAGATTGCTGCCGCTTACTAGACTTTCAGGACATTAGAGAGCTTCTCCCATCCTGGTTCCCTGGAAGTGCTTTTCATCACAAAAGCAGCCCCTTCCCCTAGTCCACTGGTACCTACATCGTCCTTCTCCAGCATGCGCAGGATCTGTTTTGTTTCTTCATCTGTCTCCCTCTTCTCCTTTTTGATGTTGATGATGTGAGAGGGCCCCACGTCTGACATATCCACGGTCTTATCCCAGTTCCCTGTGGAAAACCACCCATAGTTCAACAGGAGTCAGGGAGGAGCCAACAGCAAGGAAGGCTAAACTGGGAGCAAGCAGGGGAATACCACCACCCTGGTCCTTCTCTTGCACAGTCTGCACTGAAATCCACTGATTCCTTCCTCCCAGAGCCCCGGCAGCTTTGTACCCTTTTTCTTCATCATTTCGGCAGGGCCCTGCTCGAAGATGGAGTGGGACTGGATCACTTCTGGGCGCCCCCGGCCCCGTCCATGGCCCTCTCGCTGTCGATCTCTGTCCCTTTCACGCTTCTCTTTCTTGATGGTTACTTCTTCCTTGGGCCTAGAAAAGCAAATGGGTCAAGGAAACTACTGACGTCACCTGCATCCGAGAACTGGTCTTACTCTCCCACACCACTCTGCTCCACCGGAGGGGAGTTTATGAGCCAACAACTATATCATGAGAAGCACAGCACCCACCTGTGTGGGTGGTCTAGCATCTTTTTCACTTCCTTGATGAGGCAGAGTCCTTTAGTTTACTGTACTTTACCTTTTTGAAGAGTGTATACTAGAACTATACCACAAAAGGTGAATTATAGAGATTGCCCCCAAATGTGGATTTTTTTTTTTTGGTATTGACTGAAAGCAGGAAAGTTGCAATGCAAAAGAACGTAAGGGAAAACCTGACCCATCTCTGCCCAAACTATTGGCTCTCAACTCTGCTTATAAAACATAATCTCTCTCTGAATTAAGTCAGGCAGAGAAGGAGAATTGTATGACATCCCTTATATGTGGAATCTAAAAAGAAATTATACATATGAATTTACTTCAAAACAGAGACTCACAGACTTAGAAATCGAACTCGTGGCTGCTTGTACACAATGTTGTATTTAAAATGTATAACCAACAAGGACCTGCTGTATAGCACACAGAACTCTGCTCAATGTTATGTGGAGGCCTGGATGGGAGGGGAGTTTGGGGGAGAATGGATACATGTATACATATGGCAGAGTCCCTTCACTGTTAATCTAAAACTATCCCAACACTGTTAAATGGCTATACCCCAATAAAAAATTAAAAGTTAAATAAAAAAGATAATCACTGTTTCACTGCAAAGAAGTTAAAACAATTTTAAGGATGGATTCCCAGGCATCAGTATTTTTTTAAAGCTTGCACATTAGAATCACTTGGGAGCCAGGGTCGCTAATCACTACTGCAAAGAACTAAATCTACAAATTTAAACTTCTGAGCCACCTACTTAGTTATTTCCCCAAAGGTCCAAATTCAGAGCAAGTAAACAAAGGGGCAAGGCTTCCCAGGTGGCACTAGTGGTAAAGAATGCAGGAGACACAAGAGATACAGGTTCCATCCCTGGGTTGGGAAGATCCCCTGGAGAAGGGCATGGCAACCCACTCCAGTATTCTTGCCTGGAGAATCCCATGGACAGAGAAGCCTGGCTGGCTACAGTCCCTGGGGTGGCAAAGAGTCGGATTCAAGCAAGCGACTGAGCACAGACGCACAAACAAGGCGTGAGTATTCAGGAGGCCTAGCTACTTACTCTTCCTTGATCTTCCGACTGATGATATTTGGGGTGAAGGTTTTCTGAAAGTAAAATACAGGAGTCACTGATTTGGTAAATTCTGATCCCGAAGTACAGAGGAAAGGAAAAACTTCCAAAGGGCATCTTCCATGGATGAAGACCAATATGGCTCTCTTCGGCACATTCCATACTGTTGTCAAAGATTTACTGAAATGGACAGGTGCTTGAAAAGGAGGAATGTCATGCCAAGGCAACGGTGAAGCTATATATAGAAGGGGGCATCAAAAACATTTAAATGGCAGCTTCAGTTTCTGCCTCCTGAAAGGACAACCCTCAGGACTCTAACAGCAGAGGAATTTACCTACTCTCACACTTCATCTTCAAATTGCTAAGAAGACCAGACAGTATTATAGAGAATGAGCTCTACCAGCAAGGTTCAAATGGGAAAGACAAATCTGCCAGCACTCACAAACTGATGATTGGGTTAGATTGCCACCAGAATTTACAAAGGGAAACTGAGGTCTTCAAAAACTGGCTGCTTTATGCTCTGTCATCCTCCCCATTCTCTTTACAGTCTACCCCATCACATCTACAGTCACAAACATAATAGAAGACACAGAGGCTCTAATATCACACCTAAGACTCAATACTTTGGACCAGAAGTCTGCACACTGGGATCCAGGGCAAATTCAGAACTCTCTTAAATTGCAGGCAAAGTTTATGTCTGCGTGGCTTTCATGGGTTTCTGAAAGGTAGCCAGGACACACCAAAAGGAAATAAACCCTGCTCAAGTTGCTTCTGAGCTAATTAGGATTCTCTGCTCTTCAGCCATCTCTGAGAGCCATGTCAACATCTTGGACCCAGTATCTTGACTTGAAGGTAGGGCAGGCTCCCCAGAAATTGCAGACGGAAGTCTGAAGACAAGATTCGCAAGGCCCAGCACCACGCCTGGCACACAGTAGGCCCTACAGTCAAACCCCCAAGTGCCTGGAATTCAGCGTAGTTGGATTTCTTTAGAAAGGTGCCGTCGGGTACCTTCTTGACTCCCCCGAGGGTGAGGTCCCTGGAGCGGATAGAGGGAAGGCGGCCCGGGGTGAGGGGAGGTGCCGGCCTTCGCCCAATAAGCCCCCGCGCCCCAGAAAGGAGGGGTCGGGGCCCTCCCGGAGCGCTGGGCTCGCCCGCGGCGTTTCCTTCCGACATGATGCCTGAGAAAGAAGGCGAAAAGGGGTAACGAAGTCACTCGAGGGAGAAGGACTCGCGGACCCTGAGCGGAACCCCACCCACGTGGCCTCCCGCCCCCCCGAGTCGGCGCGTCCCTCCGGCAGCGACTCAGCTCCTCCCCCTCCCACGTGGCGGGAGTCCCCCGAACACCCCGGCGAGAGCCCTCGGCTCGCCTTCTCTTCAGGCCCCCGGCCAGGGACGAGGCAAAGACGCACCCCTCCGCACCCAGGGTGTAGTTCCACACCACGCGTGTCCCGATTTCACCTCCGACGCGACGCGCAGCGGGTTCCGAGTCTCGGCGCCGGGCGGAAGTCTGCGTGGCAGGGCCGGGGCGCCGCCATCTTGTCGCGGGGCGGAAGTGATGTCGGTGGGCGGGGCCGGGCCACAGTATTTATCCCGCGGCGTCTCGCTCGCCTCCGCCTTCTCTTCCCGGTTCTTCCCGGAGTCGGGAAAAGCTGGGTTGAGAGGGCGAAAAAGGAAGAGGGGAAGGGTCTAGGGGAAGGGTACCTTCGCGGGGTCTTGGCCCCGGGCATAAGGTGGGGGCGCCCAGCTCAGGTCTGGGGGCCGAGAGGCCGTCTGGACGCAACGTGGGAGTTCGCCGCTGGGGAGCCTCGGGGTCGAGACTCGGGATGGGGTGGGGATGCGGGGCAGAGAGCGAGACCCCGACTCAGAGTCCTGGAGCTCTAGGCTGGGCCCGGCCGAGCCTCGATTGCCGGCTTGAAGATGACCTTGGAGTGGTCACTGCACCTCCGGGCTGCGTCCTCGCCCTCTTTCGGGGGAATCTCCTCGTCGGACTCCTGGTGGGGTCCTGGGGTGGGGCTGTGGACCTGGGGCCGTGAGCACAGTGCTGGAGCAGCTGCAGCGGTTGAAGCGGGTGCCTCAATCGCACCTGCCCTGGGCTCGTGACTGTGGGTCCTTGTATACACGCTTGTTCCAATCCTGGAACCTGAAAAACGAAGTTCGTTCTGCTGGGAGGGACAGATTTAAAGAACTTTCGTCGTGACTCTGACGTTTGTAATTAAACATAAAAAATGTCCTTTACTGTCGTTCCCTCCACTCCCAAACCATGTAACTTTAGAGATAGCTTGAGGGAAGGGAAACATTTGTTAGAATTTCACACAGAGTAACTATTAAAACTTTTGCAATATATTCCAGCCCCATCACAGAGATTTCATATTGTACCACAATTTTGAATCCTCCCTTTTCAAATAACATTTCTTTGTGGCTGTATCAACTGCATAATTCTTGGGTGGCTGGGTCATGATTTGCCTGTGTCGCTGTTTGGACACAAAATGGTTCTTTTTTCCTGTTGTAAATACCGCTGTTTTGAACATCTGGTGCCTTTAAAGTACTTTAGTCTTTTGGGTTCTATTCCTAGGACAAATTTCCAGACTTGGCGATACGTGGTCAAAAGAAGATGTACTTTAATTTTTTTTTTTTTTGCTCTGAAGTAATAATAGATACATGAGTAGTTGTAAGAAATAGTGCAGAGGGACTACCCTGGTGACTCAGTAGCTAAGCCTTGGGGCTCCCAAGACAGGAGATCTGGGTTTGATCCCTGGTCAGGCAACTGTGTTTCACGTGCCTCGACAAAGATGGAAGATCCCAAGTGTGGCAACTAACACTTGGCACAGCCAAATAAATAAATAGGTTAAAAAAAAAAAAAAAACCATATGGAGATACCAAGTATGCTTTACTTAGTTTCCCTAATGGTACCATATTGTAAACTAGTATAGTATCACAACCAAAATATCACATACAAGACGGTCCTTCACCACAAGGGTCCCTCAAGTGTTCCTTTACAGCCGCGATTCCCTCCTTTTCACCCCTCCCTGGTAGTTACTAATCTGTTCTCTATACTTTTGTTATTTCCAGAGTGGAAATCATTCGAAGATGGAAAACAGTGTGTGACTTCTTGGGATTTCTTTGTTCACGCAGCATAATTCCCTGGAGATGATCCAAGCTGTTGCATGTATCATGCATGTATAACTAGTTCATTCCTTTGTATTGCTGAATTCCCATGGTTTGTCTATCTATTCATCCTTTGAAGAACATCTGGGTTGTTTTCAGTTAGGGGCCATCATGAATAAAGCTGCTATGAGCATACATGTACAGGTTTTTGTATGTTTTTCTTTCTCTGGGATAAATGCCCACGAGTGCAATTGTTGGGTTGAATGATAGTTGTATGCTTCATTTTATTGGAAACTGCCAAACTGTTTCCATAGTGGCTATTCCCTTTTGAACATGCATGTTTTATGGTTGTTTGTACATATTGCTGAATTACTTTCAAAAAGGATTGTGCCGATATGCATCACCAATAAAAATGTATACATGAATATATATCATATATGAGAATATGCATAACATTTTACCACATTGTTTTGAGTGTTGGCTTTCAAAAATTTAACCTTTCTGTCAATTTAATAATATATTAATATTATAGTAAAATTTTGTTGTGTTGGTTTCTAAACCAGACTTTTTTCAACTTTTCTCCATATTGGTTTTATGATAACTAAACCTAACCAAAGGAAAACACTTCCTGTCCCCTACACACAATAGCTCTTAGCTTCCCACTGAGGCGCTAGAGCTGCTTTGGTTTCATTCTCTGGGCTTTGAGTTCCACCAGCTTTCTCGCAGCTCCTAGGTTTTTGTTTTGTTCTGTTTTTTGTTTTGTTTTGTTTTGTTTTTACAGAGATACATATTCATTATAGAAAGTTTGGAAAACTTTTAAGAAGCATCCAAATATATATAGATATGGATATAAGTGTATGGGCTTCCCTTATGGCTCAGTGATAAGGAATCCACCCACAATGGAGGAGAGGCAGGAGACTCAGGTTCAACCCGTGGGTTCAGAAGATCTCCTGGAGGAGGGCATGGCAACCCACTCCATTATTCTTGCCTGGAAGATCCCATGGTCAGAAGAGCCTGGCGTGCTACAGTCCATGGGGTTATAAAGAGTCAGACACCACTGAAGTGACTGAGCACAGCACATGGGCATATATGTATACATACACACAGAAAGACACACACAATGGAGTACTACTCAGCCATAAAAAAGAACGAAAGCTTGCCATTTGCCTACCATTTACCTGGTTGGATTTAGAGGGCATTATGCTAAGTGAAATAAGTAAGACAGAGAAAGATACTGTATGGTATCACTAGTATATGTAATCTAAACAATACAAAACACTAGTGAATGTAACAAAAAAGTAGACTGACAGATATTGAGAACAAACTAGTGGTTACCAGTGGGAAGAGAGAAGTGAGAAGGGGCAATATAGGAGGAGGGGATTAAGAGGTACAAACTGTTAGGTATAAATGTATAAAATGAGCTACAAGGATATATTATACAAATTGGAGAATATAGCCAATATTTTATAAATACAAATGGAGTCTAATAACAACTCTAAATCAAAAAAACAACTTGATTAAAAAATGGGCAGAACTGAACATTTTTCAAAAGAAGAAATGCACATGTTGAGCATGAAAAGATGCTCAATACTACTAATTATGAAAGAAATACAAATCAAAACCACAATGAGATATCACCTCACACCTGTCAGAAAGGCTATTATCAAAAAGTCTATAAATAACAAATGTTGGTGAGGATGTGGAGGAAAGGGAATCCTTGTACACTGTTGGTGGGAATGAGAATTGGTGCAGCCACTGTGGAAAATAGTATGGAGGTTTCTAAAAAATCTAAAAATAGAACTACCGTCATTTCAGTTCAGTTCAGTCACTCAGTCGTGTCCAACTCCTTGCGACCCCATGAATCGCAGCATGCCAGGCCTCCCTGTCCATCACCAACTCCCATAGTTCACTCAGACTCATGTCCATCGAGTCCGTGATGCCATCCAGCCATCTCATCCTCTGTCGTCCCCTTCTCCTCCTGCCTCCAATCCCTCCCAGCATCAGAGTCTTTTCCAATGAGTCAACTCTTCGCATGAGGTGGCCAAAGTACTGGAGTTTCAGCTTTAGCATCATTCCTTCCAAAGAAATCCCAGGGCTGATCTCCTTCAGAATGGACTGGTTGGATCTCCTTGGAGTCCAAGGGACTCTCAAGAGTCTTCTCCAACACCACAGGTCAAACGCATCAATTCTTCGGCTCTCAGCCTTCTTCACAGTCCAACTCTCACATGCTTATATGACTACTGGAAAAACCGTAGCCTTGACTAAACGAACCTTAGTTGGCAAAGTAATATCTCTGCTTTTGAATATGCTAACTACCATATGATCCAGCAATTCCACTCCTGAGTAGATGTCTGAAGAGAACAAAAACACTGATTTGAAAAGATGCATGCACCACAATGTTCACAGCACCACTATTTATAAATGCCAAGATATAGAACCTAAGTGTTGTAAGAAACAACCTAAGATGAGTGGATAAAGAAGATGTGGTACTTATATATGCATACATATACAGTGAAATATTCAGTTCAGTTCAGTTCAGTTCAGTCGCTCAGTCGTGTCTGCCTCTTTGTGATCCCATGGACTGCAGCACGCCAGGCTTCCCTGTCCATCACCAACTCCCGGAGTTTACTCAAGTTTACTCATGTCCATCAAGTTGGTGATGCCATCCAACCATCTCATCCTCTGTCATCCCCTTCTCCTCTTGCCTTCAATCTTTCAGGGTCTTTTCAAATGAGTCAGCTCTTCACATCAGGTGCCCAAAGTACTGGAGTTTCAACTTTAGCATCAGTCTTTCCAATGAATATTCAGGACTGATTTCCTTTAGGATGGACTGGTTGGATCTCCTTGCAGTCCAAGGGACTCTCAAGAGTCTTCTCCAACACCACAGTTCAAAAGCATCAATTCTTCAGCTCTCAGCCTTCTTCACAGTCCAACTCTCACATCCATACATGACCACTGGAAAAACCATAGCCTTGACTAGACGGACCTTTGTTGGCAAAGTAATATCTCTGCTTTTTAATATGTTGTCTAGATTGGTCATAACTTTTCTTCCAAGGAGTAAGCGTCTTTTTCTTTCATGGCTGCAGTCACCATCTGCAGTGATTTTGGAGCCCCTCAAAATAAAGTCTGACACTGTTTCCACTGTTTCTCCACCTATTTGCCATGAAATGATGGGACCGAATGCCATGAGCTTGGTTTTCCGAATGTTGAGCTTTAAGCCATCTTTTTCGCTCTCTTCCTTCACCCTCATCAAGAGGCTCTTCACTTTCTGTCATAAGGGTGGTGTCATCTGCATATCTGAGGTTGTTGATTATTTCTCCCAGCAATCTTGATTCTAGCTTGTGCTTCTTCCAGCCCAGCGTTTCTCATGATGTACTCTGCATATAAGTTAAATAAGCAGGGTGACAATATACAGCTTTGACGTACTGCTTTTCCTATTTGGAACCAGTCTGCTGTTTCATGTCCAGCTCTGTTTCTTCCTGACCTGCATACAGATTTCTCAAGAGGCAGGTTAGGTGGTCTAGTATTCCCATCTCTTTCAGAATTTCCCACAGTTTATTGTGATCCACATAGTCAAAGGCTTTGGCATAGTCAATAAAGCAGAAATAGATGTTTTTCTGGAATTCTCTTGCTTTTTCCATGATCCAGTGAACATTGGCAATTTGATCTCTGGTTCCTCTGCCTTTTCTAAAACCAGCTTGAAAAAAAAAATAAATAAAACCAGCTTGAACATCTGGAAGTTCACGGTTCACGTATTGTTGAAGCCTGGGTTGGAGAATTTTGAGCATTACTTTACTAGCATGTGAGATGAGTGCAACTGTGTGGTAATTTGAGCATTCTTTGGCATTGCCTTTCTCAGGGGTTGGAATGAAAACTAACCTTTTCCAGTCCTGTGGCCACTGCTGAGTTTTCCAAATTTGCTGGCATATTGAGTGCAACACTTTCACAGCATCATCTTTTAGGGTTTGAAATAGCTCAATTGGCATACCATCACCTCCACTAACTATGTTTGTAGTGATGCTTCGTAAGGCCCACTTAACTTTAGATTCCAGGATGTCTGCCTCTAGGTGAGTGATCATACTATCGTGATTATCTGGGTCATGAAGATCTTTTTTGTACAGTTCTTCTGTGTATTCTTGCTACCTCTTCTTAATGATCTGCTGCTTCTGTTAGGTCCATATCATTTCTGTACTTTATTGAGCCCATCTTTTCATGAAATGTTCCCTTGGTATCTCTAATTTACTTGGAGACCTCTAGTCTTTGCCATTCTATTGTTTTCCTCTATTTCTTTGCACTGATCGCTGAGGAAGGCTTTCTTATCTCTCCTCGCTATTCTTTGGAATTCTGCATTCAAATGGGTATATCTTTCCTTTTCTCCTTTGCTTTTGGCTTCTCTTCTTTTCACAGCTATTTGTAAGGCCTCCTCAGACAGCCATTTTGCTTTTTTTCATTTCTTTATCTTGGGGATGGTCTTGATCCCTATCTCCAGTACAATGTCACGAACCTCTGTCCATAGTTCATCAGGCACTCTGTCTATCAGATCTAGTCCCTTAAATCTATTTCTCACTTCCACTGTATAATTGTAAGGGATTTGATTTAGGTCATACCTGAATGGTCTAGTGGTTTTCCCTACTTTCTTCAATTTAAGTCTGAATTTGGCAATAAGGGGTTCCTTATCTGAGCCACAGTCAGCTCCTGGTCATGTTTTTGCTCGATGTATAGAGCTTCTCCATCTTTGGCTGCAAAGAATATAATTAATCTGATTTCGGTGTTGACCATCTGGTCTTGCCCATGTGTAGAGTCTTCTCTTATGTTGTTGGAAGAGGGTGTTTGCTATGACCAGTGTGTTCTCTTGGCAAAACTCCATTAGCCTTTGCCATGCTTCATTGTGTACTCCAGGTGTTTCTTGACTTCCCACTTTTGCATTCCAGTCCCCTATTAATGAAAAGACATCTTTTTTGGGTGTTAGTTCTAAAAGGTCTTGTAGGTCTTCATAGAACCGTTCAACTTCAGCTTCTTCAGCATTACTGGTCGGGGCATAGACTTGGTTTACTGTGATAGTGAATGGTTTGCCTTGGAAACAAACAGAGATCATTCTATCGTTTTTGAGATTGCATCCAAGTACGGACTATAGTGGCTACTCCATTTCTTCTAAGGGATTCTTGCCCACAGTAGTAGATATAATTGTTATCTGAATTAAATTCACCCATTCCAGTCCATTTTAGTAAGCTGATTCCTAAAACGTTGACGACGTTCACTCTTGCCATCTCCTGTTTGATCACTTCCAATTTGCCTTAAGATTCATGGACCTAACATTCCAGGTTCCTATGCAATATTGCTCTTTACAGCATCGGACTTTACTTCTATCACCAGCCACATCCACAACTGGGTGTTGTTTTTGCTTTGGCTCCATCTCTTCATTGTTTCTGGAGTTATTTCTCCACTGATCTCCAGTAGCATATTGAATGGAATACTGCTCAAGCATAAATAAGAATGAAAAAAAGTGAATTTTTGCCATTTGTAGCAACATGGAGAGACTTGGAGGGCTTTATGCTAAAGTGAAGAAAGTCAGACAGAGAAAGACAAATACTGTATGATATCCCTTATTTGTGGAATCTAAAAAACACAACAAACTAGTGAATATGACAAAAAAAAAGAAGCAGACTCACAGATATAGACAACAAGGTAGTGATTATCAGTGGGAGCGGGGTAGGAAGTACAAACTATTGGGTATAAGATAGGCTCAAGGATGTATTGTACAACAGAGGGAATGTAGCCAATTTTTTGTAATAATTCTAAGTGGAAAGTAACCTTTAAAAATTGTATAAAAATAAAAAATTGAAACATTTTATATGTGGTTCTATAATCTGCTTTTTTCTCATCATGTACTATAAACATTTCTCTGAGTTATTAAATATTCTTCTAAGCTATTGTTTTTAATGGCTAAATAGTACTCCTCATTGTTCTTGTACACCGTACTTTATTTAACTAGTTTTCGTACTGCAATGCTTGTTGGATTTACATAGCATTTTTCATGCCTAAAGGACAAGAGGAGAGAATGCTTAAATCAAGCCTTCTATTAATACCTTTTACGTTTGGGGGCTTATTTCCTAACAACAATTACTATAATTCCCCACTAAGAATACGCTCCGGTTTTCCCTCTAATTAGGCTGATATACTTTTGGCACCATTCTGCTGTCTTTCTTAATTTACTCCACCCCTCCCTTATTTTCTCTGGAGGAGGGTTCATTCTCTTATCTAGCCTCAAATAAAAGTTGTAAATTATTATTAGCCAAACAGACTTTAATTTGTTACTAATAACATTTTATTATACTTTATTTTTACATATTTCATAGTAAATATGAAAATTTACATATTTCATTCTCATTTTTGTCTGAAATTAGGAATCACAGACGTATGGACACAGTGAAGGAAGGAGAGTGTGGGTTGAATTGAGAGAGTAGCATTGAAACCTATATGTTGTATTCTTTAGTCACCAAGTCATGTCTGCCTCTTTGTGACCCCATGAACTGTAGCATGCCAGGCTCCACTGTCCATGGAGTTTTCCAGGCAAGAATAATGGAGTGGGTTGCCAATTCTTTTTCCAGGGGATCTTCCCAACCCAGGTATCAAACCTGCATCTCCTGCACTGGCAGGTGAATTCTTTACCACGGTGCCACTTGGGCTTCTGAGAAGTAAATGGCAACCCACTCCAGTATTCTTGCCTGGAGAATCCCATGGACAGAGGAGCCTGGCAGGCTACAGTCCATGGGGTCACAAAGGGTTGGACATGACTTAGAGACTAAACCACTACCACCACTTGGGCTTCAACATACACATTATTGTATGTAAAACAGATAACTAGTGGGAAGTTGCTGTATAATACAAGGAGCTCAACCTGATGCTCTCTGACAGCCTACAGGGGTGGGATGGGGTAGGGGGTGAGAGGAAATTCAAGAGGGAGAGAACATGTGTATACCTATGGCTGATTCACACTGTTATATGGCACAAACCAAAAAACATTGTAAGGCGATTAACCTACAATTAAAAATAAAACGTCTTCAAGAAGGGATTTTGGGAGTCTAAATACAGATTTCAGAAGGTTTAACAGATTCTGTCTATGAATTCTCGATGGGCAATGGAAATGCTGAATGAATAAAGAACCCTTTTGAATATATATCAGTAGAATAAAAGGAATATGTGGTCTGGAAATGTTATCTAAGTTCAAGTTATTACATATTATCTATGAATAATTTATCTTAATTTGTTTACATCATTTTGAAGCCATGTATTTTCTGGTTCCTACTCATCTCCTTGACCTCAAAACACTAGAGAGCTGTAAGATTCAGTTCTCAGAACTTCCCTTTTCTCTTACACTTGCTTCCTCGGCAATGGTCCAGTTTCTCAGCTTTGAACTGTGTGCTGTATGTGACAGCTCCTCAGGGCTTATCGTCTGGACCTCTCTGCCTTCCAGCTACATGTCTCTGCCTATCCCACACCTCCACGGGGATGTCTGCCCAGCATCTCAAACCTATATCCACAGCCAAACCCTTGATTTTCCTCCCCAAACTACTCCGGAGTGCTCCCCATCTCAGTACGCAGCAACTCCTCCCTCATAGGAGTTCAAGTCCAAAATCTTAGTTATTTTTGCCTCTTTTTCTCATGTGGTGCATCTAACATGTCAGCTTTCCCGGATATAGCCAGAGTCCTACTGCTTCTCACCAGCTTCACTGACACCCCGCCTAGGTCCAGGCCACCTCTAGTGAGGAGGCTGTGATTATTATAGGGGCGAAACAGCCTTTGTGCTTCCAGCTGAGCCCCCTCTGCCAGCCTCGGGAGAGCACAATTAACATATTTCATATCAGGTCAGTCTCTGCTCTAAACTTCCCCATAGCTTCCCATTTCAGAGTACAAACCAGAGGTTTGAGAACGGCTTACACACCCCTGCATCATCTGTCCCTCCACCCACCATCTCTCTGTCCCCAACTCCTGCCACTCTCCTCTCGCTCCCTCTGCTTCTGCTGCACTGGTCCTCTTGCTGTATCTGGAACAATTTGGCTCTCTCCCACTTCAGGGCCCCTACGTCCATCCGCTAATGGGAATGCTCCTCCCCCACATATCGATAATTCTGCATGCCTCCCTCCCATTGGATGTGTTGTGTTTTTTTTTTTTTTGCCCCAAATCATCCTTCCTAGGCCTTCTCTGATGGCCTTGTTTAAAACTGTAACCTCCAACTCTCCCTGCCTGGGGGTCTTCCCAGGTGGCTCAGTGGTAAAGAATCCACCTGCCAATGCAGGAAATGTGGGTTTGATCTCTGGTCCAGGAAGACCCCCTGGAGAAGGAAAAGGCAACCAGTTCCAGTATTCCTGCCTGGGAAATCCCATGGACAGAGGAGGAGTCTGGTGGGCTATAGTCCATGGGATTGCAAAGAGTCAGACACAACTGAGCACGCACACACTCCCCCACGACATTCCCTATCCCTACATCTGACTTATTTTTCTCCATAGCACTTTTTTGAAATATTGAATGTTTTCTTCTTATTTTTAATATTTCTTTATTTACTTTTGACTGTGTCAGGTCTTAGTTACGGCACTTGGGATCTTTCATTGAGACCATGCAGGCTTCTCTCTAGTTGCAGAGTATGGACTCAGTAGTTGTGGTAACACGGGCTTAGTCACCCCATGGCATGTGGGATCTTAGTTCCCCAACCAGGGGTCAAACCCATGTCCCTTGCATTGGAGGGCATGTTCTTAACCACTGGACCACCAGGGAAGTCCCTCCATAGCACTGAGCATCACCTAATATAGAGTTTATTTACTGTCTGTCTTCCCCTTGCCAGAAACTAAATCCCCAAGAGCAGGGATTCTTCTCTCTCCTCCCACAACAATATCTTCATTGCCTAAAACAATGCCTGATACATAGTGAAGCACCCAATAAATTTTTCTTGAATGAATGAATGGATTTCAGTTTGTGGTGAGGCTAAGTAGCACTATGTGCATTAGAAAAATAAGGGTGGATTGTTTCCAGATAGATTGTATCAGTAATTTAACTTTGACACTGTTGGTGTAAAAACCATTTTTGTGTTGCCTTTTCCTATGTCTTCTCTGTAGGTTCTTCTCTGTGCAGTTCTCTAAATAGAATTATTGTGGAGGAAAGCCTTTGCAGCATGGTAGGAGTTCAAGTATTCAATATGTCTAAGTGTTACCCCAGTATCTTGCCATGCAGTGCCCAGAGGTATTCCATAGTCCCAACTTTATGCTGGTCCACTTCAGGCATAATTTAGTGACTATTCCAGCACTATGGTTCCATCTGATTAGTTCTTTTCCTTCTCATTTCACTTGTGATTCTTTCTTTATTGTTTTTGATCTTCTTCCCTTGAAATTTAACTCCTCCAATATTTCATTAATGTCTCTTCTAATAACTTTTCAGTCTCCTTAAACATAATTTGGTATTTTTCCATGCCTTACAATTGTTACATATTTAAGTTTTCAAAAAGCTTTAAAGTGTATTATATTCTTTAGTTGAATCCATACTCAGAAATGTGTCCAGTTTTTAGAATTAATATTCTTTATAAGTTCAAAATAGGTGGGGGTTGTAGGAGGCCTAAACATAATTTCAAACAGGTAGAATAAATAAGCACTGAGAAATCCACACAGTTCTCATAAACAGCCACTGCCCACTCCTGTCATTGTCAACACTTGTGAATGAACAAGGTGGTTTTTATGGGCTATCTGGGTGTGTCTGCATTCATTGGCCTCCGAACTCTCCATACTTACTTCAGCCACGGGGAAACAACACACGTAAACATTTTGAGTCTAAAAGGTGCATGAGGGACTTCCCTGGTGGTCCACTGGTTAAGAATTCGCCTGCCAATGCAGGAGACACTGGTTTGATCCCTGGTCTGGGAAGATCCCACATGCCGAGAAACAACTAAGCCCGTGTGCCACAACCACTGAACCTGGGGGCCTAGAGCCTGTACTCCACAAGAGAGGCCCATGCATCACAGCTAGAGAGCAGCCCCTGCCCGCTGCAGCTAGAGAAAGCCTCGGGCACCACAAAGACCCAGCACACCAAAAATAAATAAATAATAAAATAATTTAAAAAATAAACAAAAAGTGCACAAGCAATGTTAAGACTGTAGATTTTTTTCATGTGCAGCCTCATTCTCTGTTAACCTAAAACTTTATAATTGCTCTATGCCCTTCTATCATGAAGAACCTAGTCTTTGTTCTCAAACCTGAATTTGACTCTACCTTGACTTCTTATGGACCACCATCCATAAGAAGACTATCCATGGTCTCATTTTCCACAATCCACTTTTCAAAAAAAGGGTTGCTAGATCTACCCCTCAAGGCTGTTATGAGAATCTCCCGCCTAGCACTGTGTCTTGGTGCTTAATAAATGCTTTTGTTATAACTGTACTGTAATCAGAGCTTAGATATAATGTTTAACAGGGAAACTTCCAAGCATGCACAAAAATGGAGAAAATAGCTTGCTGAATCTCAGAGTGCCCAGCTTCAACAATTATTCACCCATGCTGATCTTTCATATACACATCCCACTGAGTCCCCCTGAGATTATTCTGAAACAAATCATAGATATCATGTCATTCATCCATAAATATGTATCTCTGAAGGATATTCTTTTAAAAGAATAACCCTGAAAGATGATCAGAACTAATAATTCCTTGTTATTGTTTAGTTGCTAAGTTGTGTCTGACTCTTGTGACCCCCATGGACTGTAGCGTGCCGGGCTCTTCTGTCCATGGGATTTTGCAGGTAAGAATACTGGAATGGGTTGCCAATTCCTAAATATTATCAAAATCCAGTTAGTATTCAAATTTTCCAATTGTTACATAATTTTTTTAATGGTTTGTTTAAATCAGTATCCAGTTAAGTTCCCTTTATATTTATTATACCACTTAATATTTTATTGGAAAAATAATTAAGGTGTGGGAAGGGATTTTGCTGTAAGAATGTTCATTGCAGTGTTGTTTAGAATGGAGAAAAAGTAAAATAAGTTAATTATAGAAAAGATAAGCTTCAAAGAAATAGAACATATTTAAATTTAAAATAGTAATATATGTAATTCCCTGGCCACCCAGTGGTTAGCACTCTGCACTTTGACTGCCATTGGCCTGGGTTCAGTCCCTGGTCAGGGAACTAAGAGCAGTGCAGCCAAAGGGGGGGAAAAATGCTGTAGAAAAACTATGTGATGAACAGAAAAGATATTGGTAAGTGGAAGAAGTAGGTATAAAACAGTATTTATACTTCTATTTTTGCTAATAAAATATGTATCTTATATGCCTATTTCTAAATGGTGAGGAAACAAGCAATTATAATGCTCTCAAATTTTAGAATTAATTTTTCTTTTTCACGTATGAGTTGTGTAATAAAAAGTTATTAAAAATAAAAATGCAGCAGAAGTGCATCTTGGCGGTCGTTTTGGTTTCATCCGGAGTTAGTTATATTTGGCCTGTTATGCTTTCTTCTTACCATGCGTCTTCTCATGTGATCTGCAGAGAAGTTCTCTGAGGCAAGAAAAGGCAGGAGCTCTCAGGGTTTGTGCCTTCACCTGAAACCAGCACCAAGCCCCACAAAAGCGCATTCAGGTGGCTATTGTTCTCTGGGACTCATGATCTCATGCGGTTTCGGCGTGCCATCCCGTGAAGGTGGGAGGCAGGGATGTGCTTAAACTAGTCTTCCTTTACCGAAGGGAAAACCAAGTTGCTGTCTGTAGGTTGGCTCCAAGGCCAGGTTTTGGTCCAGATGTCTGCTGCTGGCCATAATCAGGAGACAACACGTTGCATGGCATTGGAGTTTCAACATCTCCGTGTAGGTGTGTGAGGGGCAGGACCTCCTCTTCTTCGGCCAAGGGAGTGCTTAATCCTGCCTCCATGTAACACCACACACCGCACTGGGAGGTTCGGGATCTGACCCAACTTGCCCTGGTTCTCCACACCCCTTAAGGGTAGGATTGGCTTCTGCCTGTTTTCACTTTCAGTAAACTGTTCACTTTCTAACTGCTGTCAACTCCTTTAACCTTTGTGGCCGATGTCTGCAGTCTCTGAGTCCCTCTCAGGGAGTGTCCCTATGCTCAGCTCAGGCCCCCTGTGGCTCTCTGAGTCCTTCACCCAGGGCCCGCCTGGTCGGTCTGCTGGCCCTGCACCAAGCCCTCCCCACCACCACCACACTGCTGTTTCCAGTCTCTGGGCTGTGCTCCACCTGTTCTCTGGAGCTGGTTCCCACTCCTCCTTTTTTGAATCCCCATCTATACCCTCAGTTTAGCCGTATATTCCTTGTTCTCTAATTGGATCTCTAGATGTCTGTCTTTTCTCCCCTACAAGGCTGTGGGCTCCTTGCAAGCAGGCACTGTCAACAATGATGCTGATGATAACAGCTCTGATGTGACTGGGCATCAGTATGACTCTGGGTGACTGGGCACATCTCCTGGACCAGCCAGAGCATCATGATTTACTAAATTTCTCATCAGTGATGACAATAAGCTTGTGTCATCATTCCTCTTAACAGATGCAGAAACTGAAGCCTTGAGAGGGTAAGTAACCTGTCCAAGGTCACCCAGCTAGAAAGTGACAGAGCAAGAATTTTTGACCATATATATCTGTCTGACCATATATATCTGTCTGACTGCAAAGTCTGTGCTTTTCCACACCATCCATACGCTTTGTCACTGTTGGTTGCTTGATTCAGATTTCCTTGAGTGTTTTTCACCGTGATATCCTTGGAGTCCTCCTTTCTCAGTGGTAGAAAACCTTCCTGTTAATCAGAGAGCAGATGATAATCTCTCTGGCCAAGGTATTCAGGGCTGGGCTCTTCTGAGCCCAGGGAGTTGGCTGAGATGGGAACACGCCAAGCTCTGTGAGCTCCTCCTACTCCCGTTTCCTCGTCTCTGCTATCCCTTCACTGCCCCACAACTTCTTTCTCTTGTTTTTTCCCTGGAGAACTTAAGCAGCCAGACATACTCTCTAGATGATCAGGGGGCCCTGGAGCTGCAGGTCTGATAGCTCTTGATAGAGCTGGTAAGAAAATGGAGCCACGGATCAGCAAGAATCCAGATTGTAGACAGACCCCCTATGCCTGCCCCCTGCAGCCCGCATACGCCCAGTGGACTCTTCCCTGTACTCTTTCTCCTCCCCATCCCCCAATCAGAATCCAGGCTTTGGAGCTCCTGAGCCCTTAGGCTAAGCCCCACCCCTCTCCCAGCATCTTGAAGTTTAGGGGCTGCTTCAAGTGAGAGATTCCCAAGCAGGGTTGTGTTGGAGAGACTTCTGGGGGCAGCCAGTCCTGGGAGCATGGGGGAAAGGTGATCCCTGCCACTGTCTCCAAGGACATCGATCGAGCTCCCTAAGAGACCCTCTGCCCTTTCCCCCCTCCCAGCAGCCCAGGCGAGCAGGGACCAAGCTTGCTTATTGTCACCTGACGCTGGGCAGCCACTGATCCCATTGGTGGAGCCAGATTCGGTCTGGCTCTTTCGTTCTTTCTCGCCTTCTCTGCCTCTCTCTCCTCCACGCCGCTTTGATTTCGCTCTCGCTTCTTTCCTGGCTAGGAGCATTGCCTCTCCTGAGGGCAGAAGCGTTGCGCTGCAGAGTCAGGCGGGAGCTGCCAGCGGGGCATGGAAGAAGCCTCCTTGGCAGTCGCGAAAGGAGCTAGGGGAGCAAGCGAGTGCTGCTGCCTGTGACCTAGACGTCCAGCAGCTGCCCCTCTACCGGAGGAGCACGTCCACACAGAGGTCTCTCCCTTCCCTCTCGTCCAGATCTCCCTCTGCAGAGCCCAGTGGAGCCAGGTGAGTGTTCTTCCTCCCCAGAACATCCTGTTGTCAATCCGGAGACGTAGCCAGGGGCTAGGAGCTGGGGGCACCAGGGTCCCGCCACTGCCCGCGGTGCCCACCTGGAGTGCTAGGGACGACGACCTTGTCCCCCTTTCCCTGGGCCCTCAGCAAAGGGGTTCACAGCTGGACCCAGTCCCCGGAGCACCACTGTCACCCCGTGACCATTCTGCTGCAGTCAGCGATGCCACCAGGGATGGGGTGGGGGGGACGCGTTCCCTCTGGCATGCAGTGGCTGCTCTGAACAGGCACGGGCGGCCTGGAGCCATCAGTGTGTATAGCATGAGTGCTTGCTTGTCAGGGGACTAGAGGCTTGCTTGCGTACATAGTTCTGTCTGCCTGCACTTATGTTCATGTGTGGTGTGTCTGGAAACATACGTTTCTTTTGCATGTGAGGTCCATGTGTGGGGGACCAGTTATCTGAGTAGCTTGGGGGCTGTGTGGGCTGGGGGTGATGTGAGGCAGTATATTTCTGGGATGGACATATCACTTGTCATGTGTGTGGGAGTGCTTGTTGTTGGGGGAGGGGAATGCATGCGACCAGAGGGTTTCTAGGTGGGGAGGCACAACTCCGGAGCAGGAGGAGGGATGGAGGTGGAGAGAGTGGGCAGAAACCTCTGTCCATGGGCAGGTCCACCTGCGTAGGTGCACAAACCTGTTGGCATGAGAAGGATGGGGCTGGCAGAGCCTGGCAGAGACAAACACATTCTCCAAGTCTGTGGCTTTGAGCCCGGAGGAGCTGTGATCGAGAATACCAGAATATGGCCAGAGGTTGATGTGTGTGCGAATGCACACATGTGTGCAAGCAGGCGGAGGTGGCACGCATGCATGTTAGTGCCTGTGGCCTCCTTTCTTCTCCAAATATGGCTTGTGGGAAGGCGTGTGTGCATACGTGTGTGTGAGAGCCTGCGGATGTGAACATGCGTGGGTTTGTGTGGAGGTGACAGCTTGTGGAGAGCCAGCTGTAGGACATTCTTAGAATGCAGAAGGTGGTGGAGGGGACCTGAGTGCGTAGGTGAGTGAGGAGGACGAGGATGGCTGAGGAGGTGTGGCAGGTATGGGTGGGCAGATCCAGTGCGTGTGCCTCTGCGTGTGGGTGTGTGTAAATGCTTGTCTTGGGGTGGATTACATGGGACCATGGGTGTTTCTCAGGTGCTATCTCAGCCTGTCCATCAAACCCTGCCTTTCCCCATCATCTAGGCTTAGAGACCTGGGTGCACGCCCACCCTTGGTCCTCTAGGCTTTGTTGTTCTCCCAGTGTCACTCACAGCCACCCCCCAAAGCTAGTATGGGCTCCCCAAAGCTAGATCTGAGCTCTCCTAGAACTGGAAGGAGGAAAGGAAGAGCCAGGTACTGGAGACCCCACCACCAAACACAGCTGCCCCTGCCTCTGGGAAGAGTATGAGAACAGGAGTAGGGGGGCAGGAGTGCGTGTCCACCCTCGGGGGCAGTGTAGACTGCATCCCATGTGGGTGGGAGATGGCCACTCGGGCCTTCTGGGGGATGTGTTTCTGTGTGTCTGTGTTGGTGTGCATGGGTGCATGTGTGTGGGTGCATTTGAGGGGGCACATGTGTGTCTCCCAGGGAGCTCCTCACTGGGAGCCCGAGGGACAGCAACTTCCCCCTCTCCACACCTGTCCCCATGAATTACCAGCTGTTTTATTACCACACAGTTGTTTCTAGACGCCCATCCCATTCTGTTTGATTCAGGAGTGGACCTGGGGGCAACACAGTGTTTATTTACCATAGGATTCCCGTACCTGGAGCCACTGGCATTTCGCTGTATTTCATCACAGGCAGGCACACACTTTAGGGCGGAAAGCTAAGACACAGCAAGGACTGAGGTGGCGCCCTAGGACTGGTGCGAGCCACCACCCACATTCTTCACCCCGTGCCTGCCGCCTGGGCAGCCCATGGGTTAACTCAGAGGTGCCAGGCTCCGGAGCAGGCTTGACTGACAGGAGAGTGTGGGCGGGATCTCATGAGAGCTATAATTAGAAGTACCTGCTTTCGAAGGTACAAGGTACCCTCACCATTAGTGCCTGGGTGAGGGAGAGAGACGGGAGAAAAGGAGATGACACCCCAGAAATCTGAGTGTGCTGACACTGGGCTAGAGGAAGGCAGGAGCTTCGTAGGGAAGGAGAACACACCCTGGGGCAGAGTCTGATCACGTGCTCTTGGCCCAGAGGCAGCCCCCGCCACCTCCTCCTCCCTCTCAGTTCCCCACCCTGTTCCTCAGAGGTCCTCTGAGCCAGGCCAAAGTCAAGGCCAGAGCCAGCTTGTCCTAGTTACAGTACAGGTGAGAGTGATGATGTGGTCCTTTCAAACCCGGAACAGCAGCCAGGGATAGAAAGAGGTGAGAGAGAAGGCAATTCCTTGAAAGGGAAGGATGGAAAGAGGAAAAATAAATAGCAGTAGAACCATGAGCACCTGGGCATACACAAGCAGTATCACGCATATCACACACGCATGCGCGCGTGTGTGCACACACACACACACACACACACACACACACACACACACACACACACGAGGACATAACCTTAGCTTAAAGATAAAGAGCTTAGACTCTGGAATTAGACCTGCATTCCAATCATTTTCCAGCTGAGTGGCCTTTGGCATCTTAGTACCACCCTCCACCCCCGACCTCAGCTACTTAATCAGTAAAATAGGGATAATAATAATAATAATTGTGAGGCTTGCATGAGATGTTTGTGAAATTATTAGCACGTAGTTGGCCTGCAAGAGATGTAAAGGTTAAAAACTAGTCATTGAAGAGTCAAGTAACCACAGGATCTGGTGAAAGAAAAAGAAAAAAAATGGAGTTGAAAAGTTACACATGCAAGAGAGCTGCAGCCTGCCGCCCCTCCTGCCACCGGCAGATCCATGTCATCTCCATGGTGCCTGTGCTCCCCGTCCCTCCGTGGTAATCCTTGCTGAGTCACCCCCAGGGTGGAAGGGGGCCTGGGCTCGAGAGTCCTGGCGCCCAGGCCTCTGGGCTGCCGGTGCCCCTTCCTGCTGCGCCCTCAGCCCATCTCCGACGGGTGCTTCTCGCCACTCCCACACCTCCGGCACCCCCCTTCTCTGTTCACGCCTGCTGGCTGCGGGCCCCCCTCTGCGGCTCCATCTGCTGCAAATCTGTCCCGCCCTGCGTCTGCAGCATTCCCACTGCCTCCGCCACCTGTCAGGTGCTGTCTGCTCTGCAGACCCCTCGGAAGAGAGAGCCAAGAGCCCCCCTCCAAGGGACCCCCCCAGCCCACCTTGGGCCCCACCCCTCCAGCCCTCCCCATGGCATCTTCCCGTCAGATCCTACAAGGCAGGTACAAGTGAAGGCTCCTCAAGGTTCCACCTGGTAAGGGATAGTGGGAGCAAGACAGTCTAGAAGGTTCCATGGCGGGGAGGGAGATACTGAAGCTTCTTTTCCCCCTGCAGTCCTTACAGAAGACAAACCAGCGGGGAGCATGGAGCTGCTGTCCACGCCCCACAGCATCGAGGTCAGCAACGTCACCTGCGACTCATTCCGCATCTCCTGGGCCATGGAGAATAGTGACCTGGAGAGGGTCACCCACTACTTCATCGACCTGAACAAGAAGGAGAATAAGAACTCCAACAAGTTCAAGCACCGGGTGAGCGCAGGCCGCCCAGAGCGCCTCCTCCCAGAGGCTGCTCTCCAAGGAGGCAGAATGCCAGGAGGGGGCCCCGACTCCAGCCCAGCTTCTCCTGGGGAATCTTGGGAAAGTTTAACCTCTCTCTTCCCCCGGTAAAAAGGGCATAATAATAATAATGCCAGCTTATGAGAGGCTTCATGGGGGTAATTGTCTGTGTGGTGTTCGACTTGGGCCCAGCATACCATGACGAGCACTATCAGCATCGTGATTGCACCTTCACACGGGGTGGGAAAAGCCAGAGTGGGGCCACAGACATCACACCTGGGGATGTCTCAGGGGTCTGACAAAGCCCCTAACTCAGGAAACAGCCTTGTTGTTGATGGGGTGGGCCTTGGGCAGGGGTGGGGCCCATTGCTTGGTCCTCAGGCCCCTGAGGGGCGCTTTTCCAGGTGGCGCTAGTGGTAAAGAACCTGCCTGCCAATGCAGGAGACATAAGAGAGGCGGGTTCGATCCCTGGGTGGGGAAGATCCCCTGGAGGAGGGCATGGCAATCCACTCTAGTATTCTTGCCTGGAGAATCCCATGGACAGAGGAGCCTGGTGGGCCACGGTCCATGGGGTCGCAAAGAGTTGGACACGACTTAGTGACTGAGCTCACATGCATGCAGGCCCTCGTGATCCTCTCTGCCCTCACCCTCTGGCCTATCCTTCACTGGGTTTAGAAAAGAGATGGCGTGGTGAGCCCTCTGATGGCTGGGGTGTCCTTTCCCTGGGTTAGAGCTAGTGTGGGGGTGGGCAGGAGGAAGGCTCCCATCTTCTTGAGCTGGCGAGCTGGCAGCGAGGCAGGGGAAAGAGTGAGGTGGGAAGGAGCTGGTTCCCACGACGACAGCATCGTGTGGGTTACTCACCCTCTCTTTCTTTGGAACTGGCTCTCCAATCTGGGTGTCTTTTGGCAGGCCAGTTGCCACGGTGACGTGAATGTTCAACACCACCCCCTTAACCCTCCTCCCCCCTAAGAAGAAGGCATATTTTCCCTTCCTCCCTGGCTTCTCAGCATTTGCCGTTGCCGTGGAGACAGCGCTGCAGTGTGCAGCGCTCTCGAAGTGTCCCTCGAAAATGAAGGTCTCACTGCCCTCAACTTTGTGGGCCTCCACCCCAGTGGCCTTTCTCCTCCGTTCCCAAGAGAACGGGAATCAGGGGTTAAGGGGGTGGAGGCTGGGGAGGGTCTGTACAGCCTTCCCAATGGCCACTGCTTGCTTCTGCAGGAAAAAATGGTGCCCAGGGCACCGAGCCATTGAGTCCTTGAGACTCCGGCTATCTTCAACAGGAAGGTGGCCATCGGGGGAGTGGGAGGCCTGGGGGAATGCCAAGGGTGGACGTGACCTCCACTTTGACTCTTGGCTCTCTGTCTGCACCTCACTTCTCAGGATGTCCCCACCAAGCTTGTTGCCAAGGCTGTGCCACTGCCTATGACGGTGAGAGGCCACTGGTTCCTGAGTCCCCGCACTGAATACAGTGTGGCAGTGCAGACTGCCGTGAAGCAGAGCGACGGGGAGTACCTGGTGTCTGGCTGGAGTGAGACGGTCGAGTTCTGCACTGGGGGTGAGGTTCTGCGGTCCAGCTGCTTTGGCTGATTTAGCGATGGTCAGGAGGGGGCTTCCTCTTAACCCAGCATGCATTTAGCAACTCCTGCTGTATGTAGGCACCATGCTCTGGCTGACACCGTGGATGAGACCCACTCCTGCCATCCCAAAGCCTGCAGTCTGATGCAGGAGGCAGATGCGAGCACTGCTAATTGCATTGACAATACAACTTCTGGAAAGGGATGAAGTTACTTCTCTGGCCTGGGGCAAGCATACGTGTGGGAAATCACATATAACATAAATTTACCACCTTAACCATTTTTCAATGTACAGTCCAGCAGGATTAAGTATGTTCATGTTGGCACACAATCCATGTCTAGAAATTTTTCATCTTCCCAAGCCGAAACATAATGCCCCCTTAAACAACAACTTAAATTCCCCCCTCATTAAATGCCCCAGAAACCAACCTTACTCTTTTTGTAAAATTGACAGCTCTCAGTATCTCATATGGGACTTCCCTGGTGGCTCAAGACAGTAAAGAATCTGCCTCCCAATGCAGGAGACCTGGTTCAGTCCCTAGGTCGGGAAGATGCCCTGGAGGAGGGAATGGCAACCTACTCCAGTATTCTTGCCTGGAGAATCCCATGGACAGAGGAGCCTGGCCGGCTACAGTCCAGTATCTCATATGAAGGGAATCACACAGTATTCGCACTTCTGTGACTGGCTTATTCACTTGGCAAAATGTCTTCAAGGTTTATCCGTGTTGTAGCATATGTCAGAATTTCTTTCCTTTTTAAACTCAATATCACCCCATTGTGTCGATGGACCACATTTTGTTTATTGATCATTGGTTGATGGACACTTGGTGGGACCATCACATTTTGTTTGTCTTGAGCTTCCACTCAGCCTTGGAAAACGGTCCCACAAACTCACCTATTAGCTTGCAAACTCCAACATGAACAGACACTGGGGCTTCTGTGTATTGAGTCACTGGTGACCCAGGATCTGCCCCACAATCCTCCATTCTTTTGTTGTCCACGTGAGAATTGCTCCAGATCTTCTCCTGTCACAAGGAAGGGGCAGGAACATCCTTAGCCTCAGGCCTCAGAGGCTGCTGACTCCATCCTCTGCCAAGGTCTGTGCCCCAGCTCTCCTTGACCTGCCTTTTTCTTTTGAGTGGTGTTTTTTCCCTTAACTTGGCTTCAAAACCCCACTCTCTGGAGGTACTCCTGCACCTTGCAGGGAAAGTCTCTTGGTATACCCCAGAACTCTACATGCAGTGAGAGTTCATTCAAACTGGGGAGCTGGGGATGGCTGCAATCCAGTTCCTCCTTCTCTTGTCAATGCAGCGCCCTGGCCAGGGCTGCATTAGCAAGGAGGAAAGGGCAGCTTTTCCTGCTTCGTTCAAAGGTGCTGTCTAGATGAGCAGCAGCCCTGCCTGGACCCCCACAGCCCTAGCCTCTGGGCCTGGCCCATCCAGTCCAGTTTTACCAACCTGTTTCCAGGCTTCCTCCTTTCTCCTGGGATGCTGAGGCAGAGTCATTGCCCCTGACCCTTGGCTAAGCCTTCCCCTCAGTTGTCTGCAGTTTCCCCCTCAGTTATTGTTCAGTTGCTAATTCATGTCTGACTTTTTGCAACCCCAAGAACAGCAGCATGCCAGTCTTCACTGTTCTTCATGATCTCCCTGAGTTTTCTCAAACTCATGTCCATTGAATTGGTGATGCCATCCAACCATCTCATTCTGTCCCCACTTTCTCCTCCTGCCTCCAATCCTTCCCAGCATCAGAGTCTTTTCCAATGAGTCGGCTCTTCATATCAGGTGGCCAAAGTATTGGAGCTTCAGCATCAGTCCTTCCAGCGAATATTCAGGGTTGATTTCCTTTAGGATTGACTGGCTTGATCTCCTTGCTGTCCTGAAACTATACCTGACTTCCATATTGTGGTGTGGACAGGCTCATACCTGCTGTATTTGCGGGGCTCTCCCCAAAGGACCCCAGATTCTTTTCTCTCAATCTTTTGCCTCTTGGTCTCTTTTCACATGAGAATGGTCTGGGATTACAGTCTCTGGGTCCTTCGACATGACTATAACTGGGCAGCCCTCTGCCCTTTTCTAATGCAGAGCCCTGAGCCTCTGGTCACAGGGCGTTGAGGCAACAGGACAGACAGCCTCCAGCTGCCCACATTCCCAGCCAGGCCAGGTGGTCCTTTCTGGTCCCAGGTGCTGTGACTGTCTGGTTTCCCTTGCACCCTGAGGACAGAGGTGGGCTGATATTCACAGTGGGCCGTGGGCGATCTGAGGGGGAAGCTGTGATCCCCCGCCTGGCCCTCAGCTCACCCACCTGGACTCTTTCAGATTATGCCAAGGAGCACCTGGCCCAGCTACAGGAGAAGGCTGAGCAGATTGCAGGCCGCATGCTCCGCTTCTCTGTCTTCTACCGCAACCATCACAAGGAGTACTTCCAGCATGCCAGGTACGGCCAGCTCTGGACTTCCTGCCACGGCTCTGCCCACTGCCCTGGCCCTCACCCTCAGGGTGAGGTCACCTCCACCCTGTTAGTTGCCAGACCCTCCTGTGGTGTCCTCACCACCTCCCTATGTCCCAGGCTGGTTCTGGGGTGGTGTTGGGCTCCAGAGGAGGAAAGGGGCTTCAGAATGGGGCTGCCTGGAGGCAGTGCACTAACAGTGAACGAGGTCCTGGGTTTAATCCTCCTTTCAGAGAGTCCCTTTTGCTGAGCTCTAAGGCTGCAGGTTGGGCTTTCCAAGTGGCACAGTGGTAAAGAATTCACTTGCCAGTGCAGGAGACACAGGAGACGTGGGTTTGATCCCTGGGACAGGAAGGTCCCCTAGAGGAGGCAATGGCAACCCACTCCAATATCCCTGCCTGGGAAATCCCATGGACAGAGGAGCCTGGCGGGCTTCAGTCCATGGGGTCACAAAGAGTTGGACGTGACTGAGCACGCATGCACACAAGGCTACAGGTCAGCTGTCCCTTCAGTTCAGGCCCTGGTCTCAAGGGAGGTGGTGAGGGGAACACAGAGTGAGAGGATTCTGAGCAAGAAGGGTCGTGATCTTCAAACTGTGTGCTGGGAAGCCTGGAGGCTCCGGGGAAGGATCTCAGGGCATCCTAGGGTGGTGCTGAAGGGTTAGTGAGGAACTCAGAGGATGAGGCCAGGTGAGCCCTGCCCCATCATCCAGCCAGGGCAGCTTCAGGTTTGTTGCCTCTGCCTGCCTGTGTGTAATTTCCTTGGGGGATACAAGAGGGGTTCTGCTTGAATGTTTGAAGTGTTTTAACATGTCTGAAAATTGGTGATCTGATCCAATACCCTCAGCCTACAAATGGGGAGACTGAGGCCCAGAGGGCCAGCAGATCCAGGGACTGCCCATCCACTCTTCGCTACCTGATACCACTCCAAGTCCTTCTAAGGCTGGGCCAGGGCAATTTGCCAGTGTTATTGTTTTTATCACAGCAGTCATCTGGGGTGGGACGTTCTGACCTGACCCCAGGGGGTCTTCTGTGTTTGTACTAAAGAAGGGAAGCAGTAGGTGAATGGGGAGGACACTGGCCGGGTTTGGGCTCCTCTATCAGCACGCAAGGGAGAGATGCAGAGCATCCATATATGCTGGAATATAAAGATGAATAGGGACTTCTTTGGTGGTCCAGTGGTTAAGACTCCATGATAGCACTGCAGGGTTCAATCCCTGGTCAGGGAACTAAGATCACTGCATGCTGTAGAGTGTAGCCAAAAAAAAAAAGAAAGAATAAAGGCATAGCCCTCGCTCCTGCAAACCTGAGTCTATCAAGGGGCCAGTACAGCCAGATGGAATATAGTAAGTGTGTGTGATTGCTGAGTAAGGTTCAGTGCCCTGCACATAGTAAGCTGTCAAAGTTTTTTTGAATACAAGTGTTTGCTGTTCCTGGAAGGTTTCTTTTTGTTGTTGTTGTTGTTTAATATTTATTTATTTGACTACCTCGGGTCTTAGTTGCGTCACATGGGATGTTTTTTTGCAGTGTGCAGACTCTCTAGTTGTAGTGCACAGGTTTAGTTGCCCCAAGGCCCATGGGATTTTAGTTCCCCAACTAGGGATTGACCCCACACCCCCTGCATTGGAAGGTGGATTCTTAACCACTGGACCACCAGGGAAGTCCCTGGAAGGTTTTAGAGGAGAAGGGAGGGGACACCTGTTTTGGACTTTGCAGGATGGTTAGAAGTTTGCCAGGCCAGGTGGGAAAAGGTAGAAAAGGCAGTCCAGGCAGAGGGAAGAGCACTGCAAAGGTACAGAGGCAGGGAAGACCTGGGGTGGGCTTCTTGCATGGCTGGAGGGTGTTACCTGTGAGTATGGGGGTCGTGGGAGGTGGGGCCAGAAAGACCAGATCTTCCCGATCTTGCTTTTTGTGCAAGCCCCATCAAAAGGGTTTTAAGCTGGGGAGTGGCAGGTTCAAATCTCTCCTCCATGAAGGAGTGGGCTGGATCAGCCCCATCTCTAAGGCCCTCCCTTTTCTTGCCTTCTGGAATGTTCTATTTGTGACTGGTGGAGGCGGTAGCTGGTGGGAGAGCTGGGAGCTGGGCTGACTTCCTTCTTGGTCACACCCCAGCCGCCAAGCCTCAGTCCAGCTAACCAAAAGCATTTTCTCTTCCTCTTGGCATTTATTTTCCCCCTGCCGTGGGCAGGACCCACTGCGGGAACATGCTGCAACCCTATCTGAAGGACAACAGTGGCAGCCACGGCTCCCCGACCAGCGGCATGCTCCACGGTGTCTTCTTCAGCTGCAATACGGAGTTCAACACTGGCCAGCCCCCGCAGGACTCCCCCTACGGCCGCTGGCGCTTCCAGATCCCTGCCCAGCGCCTTTTCAACCCCAGCACCAACCTCTACTTTGCGGACTTCTACTGTATGTACACGGCCTACCATTACGCCATTCTGGTGCTGGCCCCCAAGGGTTCCCTGGGGGACCGCTTCTGCCGCGACCGTCTGCCTCTCCTGGACATTGCCTGCAACAAGTTCCTGACCTGCAGCGTGGAGGACGGGGAGCTGGTCTTCCGCCATGCCCAGGACCTCATCCTGGAGATCATCTACACCGAGCCGGTTGACCTGTCCCTGGGCACCCTGGGGGAGATCAGCGGGCACCAGCTGATGAGCCTGTCCACCGCCGACGCCAAGAAAGACCCCAGCTGCAAGACCTGCAACATCAGCGTGGGCCGCTAGGGACTCCTGGGGAGCCAGGGAGTTAGGGAGAGATGGCAGGCAGGGTGGTGATGGATGGCATAAGCGCAGGGAGCTGGCTTTCTCTCCCTCGCCCCCCTGCTCCCTCCACGCCATCCATCTCCCTCTTCCCCTCCCTTCCCCAGGGCACTAGAAGCAACGGATGGTGGTCCCTTGGCAGGCATGGCCTACCCATGCCTGGCCGAATTGGGAAGGCTTCTTAGCCTCAGCAGGTTGGTGGGGAGGGCGGGTGGATTTCTGGAGACTTCCCCTTTCCTTTGGTTTCCCTGCCCTGCTATTTCCGGCCTCATCCCAGGCCTCCATCTCAGGAGACCTGGCCCCCTAGGGTTCTCCCACGAAAGGCTTCCCTCTCAAGACTCACCTGTAGCTTGCCTGCCTCCAGAGGCGAGCCAAGAGCTGTGGGCGTGTTCTTCCTTAGCCCCACCCACCCCATTCAGGGCCAATCACAGAATGCCCCTCCCCCACGAGCCGGGCCTTGGGGGCGTCCTACTGCAGGCCCCACCCTCTCCCTCTATAAATAGTCTCCTGCACAGCAGTGACCCGCCCCACCCCAACTCTACCCCGTTATTCCTTTCCCCGGAACACCCTCTTCCTGCATGGGGAGAGCCGTCCCTCTCCTTCTCCACCTGCCCTCTAGAAAAGGGCCCTCTTTCTCTTGGCTTTGGCACCTGGCTGCTGGGGGTGGGGGGTTCCCCTTCTTCTGCCCGGAGGTGGTATAGATCCCAGCGGACTTTCTCCGTTGCTCAGAGTGCTGAGGTGTGCAGTGGCAGCCACTGGGGTCGAGGAGGGGGCCAGAGACCCCTGAGACCCAGAGGGACCCCTTCCTCAGCTGGGAGTGGATGGCCTCACGCCGAGGGGACCCGGCGTGGAACTGGAAGCGAGGGCGTTCCCACAGGGCCCTGGTACCCCACCTGGCTGCGCGCTTGCTCGCTCACTCTGCCGGGGCACCGCCACTGCACCGTGCCTGTGTGTCATCTGGACTGTGGCTTCCCCGCGCCACCCCCACCTCGCGCCCCCGCCCCCTGGCACTGTTGGCTCCTCACCTCACAGCAAAGCCAGCCTGCTGGCGGAGAGCCCCTTCCCTGGGGAGTTCTTGGTGAAGTCTTTCCTGGGCCACTCAATGTTTTCACCTCTTTCCTACTTTTGTATGGGTCATGGGAGTGGTGAGGGTGGACCGTGGAGGCGAGCAGACCCGGTGAGTGATGAGGACAGGTGTCAACTAATGCATCCAGCTGTTTGAGGGGCGGCAGAAGGATGTCAGGTGAAGGAGAGCAGCCTCCACAGTGACAGCGGACTTCTGTGATGAAAGACAGAGGGGGCAGCAGGCCAACAAGGCCATATCTCAGTGAGTGGGCGAATGGGGCAGCTGGTGGCCTCTTCTGTAGCCACAGGGAATGGTGTGGTCATCTGTCTCTGAGGCCTGGATCAGGGCTGGGGGCCGTGGGAGGTGCATGGAGGAGAGGATGTGGGCCCCAGGCCCTTTCCCCTCTGCTGAGGGGGTGGCCCGCTGCCCTCCCCCGGCCCTGTGTCTGCCCTGGGCTGGGGGCACACCCACCTGTGCTGTGCTTGCATCAATAAACCACCATGGCCTGAGAGCCCTGCCTTTCCTTGGGCTCTGGGAAGGGAGGGGTGGGCAAGTTGTAAAGTCACAGAGGAGCTCGGACAGGCCACCTGGAATCCTCTCCAAAGGTGTTCTGGACTCACTGTGGGAGCCAGGGCTCTGAAAGCAGAGCCACGTCTCCAGCTTGGGAAGGACGTTGGAGGTCAATGTGATGTTACTCTGCACTTTGCAGATGGGAAAACTGAGGCCTCTTCGGGGAGAACCTGTAACAATCTGGAAGCATGACCCAGGGCCACAGGTCCCCTGTTTGGAGCCCCTCCCACTGCAGCCACCTGGACTGCATCAGCCCCATATGCCACTGAGTTCCCCTCCCCCAGAGCCCAAGTGTCCCCTCCCCAGCGGGGCTCCTCGTTTGTGGATCTGAGCCACCTCTGCGTCTGTTATTACGGACTTATTAAAATGATCCTCTGCTGGAGTGGAAAAGCTCCAGAAAAATTAGAGTCACCTCCGTGACACTGCTTGGCTCAGGGCTAAATGAACATGTGTCATCCCAAGCTTGGGCCCTGGCCTCCTTATGCCAGGAAGGAAAGCTGAAGGGTAAATGCCACTTCCCGAGGGCCTACTCTGTGCCCAGGCATCCAGCCAGGTGCTTTCACACACAACTCCTTTAGTCCCCTACCCTCTATGATTCCCATTTAACAGATGAAGAAACTGAGGCACAAGGAGGTTAAAAGGCTTGCCTGTGTCTAACAGCCAGTAGGTAGCAATGCCCTGGATTTGATTTAGAAGCTAGAATCTTCCTGTTTCACTGCCCTGTCTCCCCAGGGTATGCCAGGAATCCCCTGGAATTCTAAGACAGAGGTGGGGCAGATCTCTGTCACAGCCACCTTCGGGAGGGTCTCCACAGAGCTTCTGGTCTATCAAGTCCATGCCTAGCTCCTGAATAACACCAGGGGGCACTGTGGAGTCAGAAGTGCCAAGGAAGCTTATTTTAAAGGCGTAGTGGGGAATATTCGGAGCCCAGGGTTCTAGGGTGGCTTCCCAGGTGGGACTAGTGGTAAAGAACCCTCCCACCAATGCAGCAGACATAAGAGACATGGGTTTGATCCCTGGGTTGGGAAGATCCCCTGGAGGAGGGCATGGTAACCCACTCCAATATTCTTGCCTGGAGAATCCCATGGACACAGGAGCCTGGCAGGCTACAGTCCATGGGGGTCACAAAGAGTCAGACACAACTGAAGTGACTTGGTGTGCACAGGGTTCTAAGGATGGGGCAGTGACCTCCAGGATCCATCCTTCCACCTCTGGGCAGGACCTGAGGGGTTTTCAGTGTCCCCAAGAGGGACAGGCTTCAATCTTCCTTTTGTAAATCCTTTGTGTGTTTCTTAGGAGAAGAGATTGGCTTCCAGGGTCCTCTTAGCGGAAGATGAAGAAGCCAGGTGAAGCAGAGGTAGTGGTGGGGTTGCATGTAGGTTTCCTCTGGAGAGCCTCTTCTTGCCTCCCCAGATGGCTACTCTCTGGCACTCCGGCATTGCTCCAGGCACCTGTCCAATAGAGCTGGGTCAGGTCATCTGCTGGCGTCTGTCCTGGGGTCCTCTTTGATCAGTGCCCCTCTAATCTGACCTGGTAGAAGGAGAGAGGTCTACATGTGCACACACACACGCACACACACTGCTTCCCTGGGCTGGATATGGAAAACAGCCTTGGTGACCATAGAGAGCTGCAAGGTAAAGGACAACCTTAGACTGAGGCAGCCACTGTCCAGCAGAGGGGCTCCAAGTTAGCCCTGCTCCAGTGCAGGCAGAGAGGGACAGTGGGGGCTGGCCCCCAAAGGGCACTTCTAGGCTACAGGTGGGGTATTTTGCTGTGCAGGTACAAATACAGACACACTCAACACATGGACATGGCCTCACACACTCCTAACTCTCCACCACACACACATGCATACACAAACACACACACACACACACAGACTCACACACATATGCAGTCTCCTCTGCCCAGACATATACCCATACTTCCCTATCTGTTCCTTTCCCCCAGAGTAGCATCTTTCTTTTAATCCTGGATGGATGACAGGCCCCCCAAGGAAGTGGGAGAGAAGGCACCAGTTCCGAGGACCCTCACATTTTCATCTGGCTTTGACATGCGTCTCTTTTCCATGTTAGGAAAAGAGGTGGTAGGGGTTCCAAGGAAGGGGACGAGGAGGGACCATTCCCCGAAATGGAGGGAGGCCTTCAGGAAGCTGAGCTGAGGTGATTGGCCATAAAACAGCTTGGCCACAGCATCTGGAAGAGATTGGAACCAGATGTTCCTGGGATGGGGGAGGGGAGAGTTGGGAGGCTGGGAGGGAGCTGGAGCAGGAGAAGCAGATTGGTCAGCAGTGGG
Organism: Oryx dammah; assembly: GCF_014754425.2. Taxonomy (NCBI): domain Eukaryota; kingdom Metazoa; phylum Chordata; class Mammalia; order Artiodactyla; family Bovidae; genus Oryx; species Oryx dammah. The sequence goes on along the minus strand of NW_024070185.1, from coordinate 68,076,469 downwards.
GGGGGGGGGGGCGGGGTGGGGGGCCTCCTGACTCTGGGAGAAACATCTAGCTGCTCCTCAAGTCAGGCACTACTATTTTTGCAAACTGGGACAGCAGATCTCTTCACAGATTCTAGAATCAGCCTTGTGTGTGGGGACAGTCAAGCACAGGGTGTGACTTGGGAGGTGCCCAGAAAGTCTACCAGCTTAGAAATATGTCGCCTGCCGCCCTGCAAGCCCCGCCCTGCTGTAGCATAAGCATTGCCCTTTCTAGCAGACAGATGCAGTTCTGCGCTCAACTCCTAACGCACGACTGGAGACTGGTGAACCCAGACGTTTCCTTTTAGCGCAGGAAACACGTCATCTGGGAACTGGAGAATTGTTTGGCAGATGACAGGAAAAGAAGACCCATTTACAGAGTGCCTATTTGCTCGGCGCTTTGACAGGCTCCCTTCAATGTGTATCTCTTCCTTTCTCTCTGTGTTATCATCCTTTGGGTCAAGATGAAGAAACCAAGTTTCAGAGCAGTTAAATGACTCACCCGGGGACACACAGTCACCAAATGGGAAAGCTTTATTCAAAATCGTCTATGTTCTTATCATATTTTATTTATTTTTAAACTTTTTTTGGCCATGCCTCTTAGCACGTGGGATCTTAGTTCCCTGACCAGGGACTGAACCTGCACACCCTGCATTGAAAGCGCAGAGTCTTAACCATTGGACCGCCCAGGAAGTCCAGAAACTGGCTGTGTTACATTCAAACTTATAACTTCCCAACCGACCGAGAAGCACGTGGGGTTAGAGTGCAGGAAAGGGAAAGAGAGGGGCAAAAAGGAGTGAGGGAGCAGTGAGGGGTATCCAACCTTCCTTCTTCTGCACTTGAGCCAACGGTTGGCCCTGGAAGCTCCCAGCTGCCTCAGGGGCCTGACTCTTGGAGACTACACCCTGACAGAAAGGGTTGCTGGGGAAGGGTGACAGACTGGGGAGCAGAGGCCCAGAGAGGGGACAAACTGGCCAACATCACAGGGCGAAGCAAGGCAGAGCTAGGTCTCCTGACGCCAGGCCAGAGCTGGCTAAGTCCTCCAGGGGTTAGAGAAGTGCACCTGGAGGGGAGAGCCTGGGGCTCCAGGGTTTAGGGTTATCTCCACCTGGGTTTCCAGGCTGGGAGCACCATCTGGGGCAGGATCATTCTAATTATTCTGCTGCTAGCCACACACTCAGGACCAGGGGACCTCAGAGGGAACTCAGGGGCTTGGGGACAGTTGGAGTTGGAAGGGTTCTGTCCTCTGACATGGAATCACCTGAATGGTTGGCAGCTGCACTGGGGTTCATCTAGTCTTGAAGCCTGCAAGCAGCCAGAAGGTGAGGATGGGCTGGGTCTGGAGAATCATTCATTAAGTTCTGGAATGTGTATCAGTGGCCTGCTGCCAGCTCCCAAGCAGCCTTCACTACCCAGAGGTAGCCTCTGGGAAGAGGGGCACAGGGAAGATGGAGGGCCCAACCAGCACAGGCCCCTGGCTCATTAGAGGGGCCCGAGTCTATGGCAGTGATGGAGCCTAGGGATGGGTCCCCCAGGCAGCTGTGTGGGTCCGTCCTGACCTGTGTCTGGCTGTGCTGACCAGGAGGAAGAACAGGGTACTCTCTGCCCTGAAGCCTGGACCTGGGCTAGGATCCTGGCTCCCTTCACACATGTGGCTTGTGTACCAAGTGTGGTCCTCTGAGCTTCCAAGCAACCTAGGGGCGCTGGTGAGGAGAGCTGGGACCACTGACGATGAACTCTGCTACAGAGCTGAGCCCAGGTTGTTTGGCAAAGCGTCCAGATGAGATACCCGGGCGGCTCCAAGTGGTTTGGGGGCCTTTCTGTTCTGTTCATAGTCCTCTGGGCTGTGCTGAACATTCTGGTCAGAGGAGGTGGAGGGGTGGCCATGACATCACAGCCTGGGACCTAGCTGGCCCTCCAACCATCACCCATTCCCTCACCTGCAGTCAGGACTAGAAGAGAGGGCTGCAGCCTGATTGTGGGGTCGCATCAGCCTATTTGCACATCGGACACTAGCCGTGTGTCTGGTTTCCATTGTTTAAAGGACCAGTATGGGATGCAACACACCATACTGTTCCCTAGGGGTGGAAACTCCCACTAGAGTCCAGATTTAGTATCTGGCACATCTGACTCTGCTATAGGGAGAAGTCTAGGGCCAGGAAAAGACCCACAGTGCCACTGGAGGCCCTCAGGGAGCCCCAGGGCTTGGAGCAGACCACTGGCTTGCTCTGGAATCTGGGAGTAGCCAGTCTAGGCAGGGAAGCTGGGTGCTCTCTGGGTTTTCTTTCCCTGTGAGATCCATGGAAAGTAGGGAGAGAGGGTCCTTTGAAAGGAAGGAGCAGGGATGTGGTTTTTCTCCTGCTGGCCTCGGGGGAGACAGGTCTGAGGTCTGTACCTCACTGTTGGCTGGTGAGGGAGAAGGCAGAGGCAGGAAGGAGAGGCCAGACATGACACAGCCATGGGTTGCCTCGGGAGAGGGGGCCAGAGCTGGAATGTTTGCTCTGTGGCTGCCTAGTGTCCGGCTCTTGTCTCCCTGAAGAGAGATGGTCCCAAGGGGCCAGCACTTGGGGGTCTGACCTTCAGGAAGGAAGGTACTGGGAGTTGACTGATGGATCTGCTCTGACTGATGATAGTACTCTGGGTCCGGGTGGTGGGCTAGACCCCGGTGGAGAGAGTCTAGACAGACACATGCCATCATCCCATTAACATCCTCCTCCCTTCCCATTGCACAGCCGCTTTACAGAACGTTCCGTTCTGCCCCTTGGGTTGTGTGGGAGGGTTATGAGGTACAGGGGCGCCTGCAGGCTCAAGTGTGCAAGGCATCTGTATCTGTGTGTGCCCGAGTGTGAAATCACACTCTCAGGGGCCCTGGAATCAAGGCAGGAAGGGCAGCCCGCGAGGCCAGGTGTCCTGGCTATGCACAGGCCCCAGACTCACATCTGGAAGATGTGTGCCCAGCACCACCCCCCTCCACAGCCACCCCCACATCCCAGACAGCCTCTGGCACAGGACACCGGCTGTAACACTTTCGGTTTATTGGCTGGGGTGCCCTGGTGTGGCTGACCAGCCGCTGGGCCTGAGAGAAGCCCTGTCTTGTTGCCCCCACCCCCTCCCCTTCATCCTCCCGCCGCCGCTGGCTGCATGTGGCTCCTGTGGGACATGCACGGAAATTCGCGCCCCAGGAAACAGGGGGAGGTGGGGGCTTCCAACAAAACCAAATCAGGGGAGGGGGAGGGGTGGGAGACATACATTACAATGAAGATATGCCACTGGCTATACACAATAGGGCGCACGGAGATGGGCGGGGAAGGTGGGCGGGTCCTCACACACCGGGCTGGGCCCCCAGGGAGGAATGGCCACTTCAAGTGTCTCAGGGCAAGCTCTGGCACCCTGGCCCTGGCCCCTCACTCCCAGGGTTGGGGGCGAGGGAGGAAGGGATCGTGGGGCAGCAGCTCATGTGGGAGTCCAGTGCCCCACCTCCCGAGGACAGCTTCACCAGGACCGTCAGCCTGCAGGTCCTGGCACCAGGGGGAGGGGGGACTGGGACAGGGTACCCACTTTCTGCCCACCCCCCGCTGTCCGTCTCAGGTGACTGAGGGCAGCAGGTCTCCCATCCCTGCCGTGTGAGGGCAGCGGTCACTTTCTGCTGTGTAGAGTGTCCTGGAACTTCGTGCTGGTGTACCGCAGGTGGAAGCCTTTTTTGGTGATGGTGTCATCTGAGTGGAATTTCACCAGAACAGAGTCGCCCGCCGAGTACACCTCCTCAGGAGGCTGTTAGAGGAAAGGGGTGGGCATGAGGCTGAGCACTGGGGGCTGGGACTGTTGTTTCCCTCCCCAAGTTCTCCTGCTATAAGGGAGGCGGGTGGCTTCAGACTCCCGCCAGGTTCCCCCAGTGCCTTGAAGCAGGAGGAGGACTCTTACGAGCTGGAGTTTAACGGGGCATTTGGAGTAGAGGGAGGGCTCCCCAGGTGACTCTGCTGATAAAGAATCCACACACCAATGCAAGAGACATGGGTGTGATCTCTGGGTTGGGAGGCTCCCAGGAGGAAGACATGGCAGCCCACTGCCGCATTCTTGCCTGGAGACTCCCATGGACAGAGGAGTCTGGCATGCTACAGTCCACGGCATTACAAAGAGTCAGACACGACTGAAGCGACTTAGCATGCACACTGAAGCGACTTAGCATGCACACTGTAGTAGGGAAGGTACCGGGGGCTGGTCTTAAGTTCAGAGTCACACTTCCATTCTGTACCCAGTGCCTAACTAGTTAGTTGTGAAGTCTCAGGCAATGCACTGCCCCTCTCTGGGCCTCACTCCCCTCAAAAGCAAATAGGAAGGAGCAAATGCTCTCTGCTCTCCAAGTCTAGAAAGGTGGGTGGAGGTGGTGGGGGCAGGGGAGACAAATAAGAGAATGCCTGTGTCAGGGTTTTGCAAAGGGATTTGCAAAGGGAGTAATTTGTCAGCTGCCTTCTTGCAATCCAGCTGTCTCTTGGAGAAGACCGGACAGCTGGGTCCCCAGACCTGGACTCGGCCTGTCCCCTCCTCCCCTCCTCAGACGCGGGCCATGGTGGGCTCCAGGTGATGCCCTTTCCGAGGCTCCTGCAAGCTCCTCCTCGCCTCTGTGTGCAGCGCTGAGTGGCAGCCGCCCATGGAGCATCAGCACACGGAGGCCCTGGCCCTCGAGGCGTGGAAAGGATCATTTCCGAGAACCTTGGGGATATTTCCAGCAACCATGCCAGGAAGCCTTGACGGAACTGGGTTCCCTCCCCAGTCCCCTCCCGCTGGCTCCAGCCTGATGGCAGTCTCTGCAAGAAGCCACCTGGGGACACCCGATTTGGTGTGTGACTCACCCGAAGGTGTCAGGTCAAGGGAGATGCAAAGGGCAAAGTGGTGACGGGGCGCTCGCTTGGTAGCCCAGGGATCCAGAGCAGCTGAGCCCGGTCGGCAAGGGGGCTGTGTGCTCCACGTCCCCACCCCACCAACTCTGTCCCAGTCCCATCCAGCCTTTGCCCGTTGACAAAGGCTGAAGCTCTGCTCCTAAGGGGAGATCGCACTGGCCAATGCTAGGTCCAGCAGCTGCTGCAGCTCCTGGGAAGATTAACCCTTTCTGGGGCACCCAGGCTGTCCTAGAGCACGGCCATGAGAGGCAGGGGAGCAGGAAGTGATGGGCAGGAGGGCATGTCTGAGTGTACATATGAGTGTGAGTACATGTGCCAAAGTGTGTGTGGGTATGTAGAATGGGAAGGGGAAGATGGCATTTTCTGAAGGAAAAGAGGATTAAAAAAGAAAAGAAAAGAAAAAAACACCAAAGAATTCACAGGCTCTGCCTGGAAGAAAATAAATCCACCTCTGTGGTTTTCCTGTGACCTTAGTTAAAAGCCCATCAAGAAAATTCTTGCCCACTGCCTCTGAAAGTACCATTTTATGGACCAAGAAATGATGCTCAGTGTCTGCTTGGACAGCAGCACCAATATGCTTCGGGACCAGCTGGCCTGTCACCAAGAAGAGAAACTGGCAGTGGAAGAGATGAGGGTATTGTTATGGCTCGGCCAGGATAACTGCCCAGCGCGGCTCAGCTCAGCCCTGGGCCCTGGCTCTTGCCCCAGCCTCTGCCCTCATTCCAGGCCCTGCTCAGCTGCCTCTGGACCAGGGCAAGGGAATGAGGGGGCAGAGGGAACTCCAATGCAAACTGCCTTGGAGACCCAACTGAAGTGGTGCTGAGCAGGCTTGGGTCAGGGTAGGGTCTATCCCAGAGGCTGTAGGAACCTCAGTGTCAGCCAGAAACGACCTGGTTTCCTGGGTGGGGATGGCCCAGGGCCAGGTGGGCCTTTGTGAGCTGGGAGACCCACCAGGCTGGACCTCTGGCTCCTGCAAAGTGCCAGGCAGGGGCTGCTGCACACGTCTACCGAGGCACGGGGTCCCTGCACTGGGTGAAAGAGGTGAGGAGCGTGGGGGCCTCACCCCTGAGCCACAGTAGCGTCCCAGCCTGGGGGCAGTGCTGTCATAGCCATCGAAGAGCTCCATGTAGTCATAGCCGCAGTCGCTCTCCTCTTCCACCTCGAAGGTCTGGAACACCAGCTCCACGCCGTAGCCTTCCTCGGCTACAATGACCCACTCACAGTCCACTCCCCCCGGGTAGTTGTTGTCGCCAAACTGGGCGTGGGAGTAAAGGTCCTTGGTCTTCACCTCTGCCCGAACCTGGCCACCACACTCTAGAGGGAGGAGGGGGACACAAGGTCAGCTGCCGCCCCGGAGCACAGTCGTGGCCCAGGCACTGTCCCTCCCCACGTGCAGCCCTCCTGGCCGGATGGAGGCCCTGGGACAGCGCCACATGGCTAGAGATAGGTGGGTTTGGATCCAGCCCAGGACTTGGCCTGAAACTAGCGTTCTGCTGCTCTTTCTCTGGAGAGATGCCCGCGGACGCAGCGGGTGAAAGGCCGTTCTCCATGGAGGCCCCAGGGAGGGCGCACTTGTTGAAAGAGAACGTTGCTAATTTGCTCCAAGTTGATAGATGTCATGGAAGAATGCGGGCTCTGTGACACCAGAGCTCCCATTCTTAAGCGAGAAGGTGTCCATCTGGGTTTTATGTGAAAACTCCTAATCTTTAAATGTTGGCTCGGGTTTTTAAAAAACACATTGTGGGCCAAACATAGCAGCTCTGAGAGCCATATGGAGTTCCGGGCCTCCAGTGTGTGACCCTGTGCTGGGAGGGGCCGACGAGGGCAAGGCCATCCGTGTACAACTTCTCTGGATGTCCTCTGGCCTCCAGGACACCTGGGCTCACGGTGGGGGTTGTGGGGGGGAGGGAAGTAGGTGGGCAAGCCTGAGCTGAAAGGAAGGAGGGGAGGCTGTGGATCCATCAGTTCTGCGACCTCCCCAACAGGTAGCTTAAGACTCCAAGAAGCCTCAGAGACCACGGCTGGCCTGACATCCCAGGCCTTGCAGGACTAGGCTATAGCCTTTCTCTGCAGCCACACCGTCCCCAGCTGACTGCTGTCATCACATGCCATTGCTCTAGCCACACTACATGACCTGCATTCACTTACGTACACCCAGAGCTATCTGGAGTTGCGGCTGTGCTTGGACTCCTCTCCCGCCTGCAATGACCCATCATCTCACACCCAGAGCAAGGCCCTGATCGTGTTTTGTCTTCTGTTGGAATTATCTGTCTGGGTCCCGTCTCACCCCCAGGCTGCAGGTTCCCAGGTGGGCAAGGTGAAGGGCTCATGGCTGATTCGTTTCCCCATGCCCCTCTGAGTCCCCTGCAGGGGGCCAGGGCTCCATAAAAAGTTGTTGAATAAATGAATGAGTAGATGCAGAGCAAATCCCTCAAGGACTGAGGTTTGTCTGCTTCGTTCATTTTGTGACCCACGCTCAGGATGTTATAACATACATGCTGCATGTCAATGAATGTCTGTAGGATGAATGACTGAGTGGATTTGGGGGGTGGGATGTGGATGGGCCACTGCACAGTCAAGTGTCCTGCCACTAGGGACTCCAGAGATTCCCTCCCCATCTCTGGGTTCTCTATCCCTTGTTGTTACTGCCCTGTTTTCTGACCTTCATACCCCAAATCAGGACTTACCCTCCTTTGCCCAGAAGGCTTACTTTGCTTTCAGTAATATTTTAAAAAATATTCAGTAAATATTTTTGGAGCACCTACTGGGGCCAAGAACTAGTCTAGTTGCTACAAAGACAGCAGGGTCAAGACAGAAAGTTCCTGCTCTGTGAAGGTTTACTTCTAGGGGGGCAAGGAGAGTAGATAATAAGCAAGTAAACAAATATATAAGATAATTCCAGTTGGTGAAAATAAGCACGTTGGTGAAAATAAAGCTGAATGATAGAAGACGGCATTGCTTTATATTAGATGTGCAAAGAAGGTCTCTATACTGAGGAGGCATTTGAGCTGAGTCTCAAATAATGAGATAGGGCAATGATTCCAGGGAAGATGATTTTAGGTGTTTCAAGCCAGAGAACTGCTGGTGCAAAGGTCCTGAGGCAGAAATCAGCTTAGCAGCCTTTAGGACATGCTGTTTCCCCACCTGGCCAGGGGCTGGGCCTGTCTGTCTTCAGGAGCTATTTGTAAACCCCCCATCCAAGCCCCCGGTCTGCATCTGAGACCAGAATCAGCAGATGCCTTCAGGACAAATGACTGCATGAGGGCACCTGGCCTGAAGTGGGGATCACCTGTGGAGTGGGACGCCTGGAAGCCCTTCCTCTGCACAGAGTTGTCAGAGTAGAAGCGCAGGAACATGCGGTTGCCGGTGGCCAGGACAGGCTCGGGTTTCTTGCTCCCGCAGAAGCGGCCCAGGACGGGGGCCTTGGAGTCACGCCCGTCATACACCTCCAGGTGGTCATAGGCACACTCAGGCTGGGACTCGATGTCCATCTCCATGAAGGTCTGGAGGGTGTGAGGGAGAACAGAGAATCAGGAATACGGCCAAGGGCAGGAGACGTGGGCAACAAACCAAGACCTCTGGACCCCAGTCTAGGACAGTGGCCGCTGCTGGTGGATGGGGAGAGGGAGGACCTAAGAACGGGGCAATGGCAGGTATACCCCACCATGATGCTGGGGAAAGGGCCTCGGTCCAGGCTAGACCTGCAGCTCCCACAGGGATGCTGGCCCTCTGGGCTCAGCCAGTCGCCAGCCTAAGGTGCTCTGAGTGACGTGAGGCTTTGGAGCTGATGGGAAGTAGGTGATACGTAGATGGCATGGAGGAGCAGGCCTGGGAGTGGCACCTTACCAGCTTGACCCGGTGCCCAGGGGTGCTAGAGATGGCCCAGGTACACTCCTTCTTGCTGGGGTACTTGTCAGGCCAGTTGGGACTGGTGATGGTGCCGCTGCTGGATGTCACCTTGTGGTCACAGCCCGCTGTGGGGAGGTGAGGCAGGGAAGGGGATCAGTGGGGACCCCTGGGTTCTAATGGCCCCTATGAAGAAAGGAAGGAAGCCGTTTCCTCCCTCCCACCCACTCCTTTCTTGCTTCTTTTGTCTTGCACTTAGAAATGAGCTGAAGGCCCACACGACTTGTTTTCTATTCAGCCATCCAGCCTGGGGAAATCTGGCTGCTTGGTTCCAAGCTGGCCCTCTCCTGGCAGCACCTATGGAAGCAGCCCTCCCAGGTAGCCTGTGGACCTTTGAGGCCATCTGGCCACACCTCCTCTGCCCCCATCCTCTGATCTCCTGCCATGCTTCCATATTCACAGAAGACTTTGGCACCTGACTCAGTTCTCTCCACTCCACTCCTGCCACCATCCTAGGTGACGTCAGCAAACCCGTGGAGGGTCCACCCACACGCTGACCTCCCCTGACCTTCTCAGTTCTGAGTTCTCACTTCCTTCCCCACGAGGCTCTGCCGTCACCCACAAATTCTTGGTGCTGGTGGCCACCTCTCATTCTTCCAGGGCACTCAGTGCCAGCGCACCCCCCTCCCCCATTTCCCTTAACACCTTGTCGACTTTAGAGAGACCTCCACGGTGTTGATCCTTCTGGTTTCTCCCAATACTTCCTCCTGGGTTTACTTACCTTGCTTCTCTATCAGCTGGACCACATGGCCCATCACCCCGATTGCTCATCAATGGCCATGCTTGAACTGTACCATCTTGGAAAACCCCATTTGTGGTCTCTAAGTGTGGCTGGGCCCCCACTGCTTGGTATTTTTTGGACTCACCCTTCACCAGCTCCATCTCTCACCTCCTCAGCTACGGCTCCAAACCTTTGGCCCTCTCCTCAACTCCCAGCTCCCCCTCCCAGCAGACCACCTCACCTCTTGCCTCCTGGGGAAAGGCAGAGTCTGCAAATATGAACAGCTTCAACTTCCTGACCCCTACCTGCAAACTCACCTTTCCACTCACCTTCCTTCCTGCCTCATCTCAGAGAAGGTGCCCCTCCCCCAGGCAGGAGTAGATTTTCCTTCCTGAGCTGGAGCTCACTGCTGCCCACCATCCGGGGACCTCTGTATCGCACATTACCCACGCTCGCTCTCTCTGCCAGCTCGTCCAGCCCACGAACCTTCCTACACTTTGCGCATCCTAAAACAACACTCCCTTCTGACTACCATCCCTCGTATCTCCCTTTTCTTCAAGAAAACGTGCAATGTCACGTTCTCACTGCTCATGACTCCTCGATCCATGGCAGTCTGCTTTCTGCCTCGGAAAAGCACAGCCTCACAACTCCAACTGAAATGCTGATGCTCTTTATTCCTTATCATCCAATCTGACAGGTCCCTCTGAGAAAAAGCCAGTGCACTGCTGGGATGAGAAGGAAAAAGGGGTGGGTGGTGTGCAGCCCACACAGCTACGCCTATAGTCAGAGGCTCACAGGATGAATGTAAGGCCGCCAGGGTCCAGAGAGGAACAGGGCCCTCTCGGGCTGTGTGGAGTTGCTGGTCTCCATGTTTGAGCTATGAGCTGCTTCTATTACTCATCTTCAGCTTTCCTTGTCCACACTCACTATCTCCCTACTTTTACTGGTATTCCCTGCCCTCTAATTTATTTCCACACCTGCTTCTCTTCCCAGCTAGATAGCAGTCTCCTAGAGAGCAGAGGGGTCCCCATCTTTAACTCCCCACAGAACTTTGCACGGTGCTGCACCCTCTGCGGGGGGGGGGTCAGGAAATACTGATTTGTTGCTAGCCCATCACTTGAGTAAGGAACCATGTGTGCTTCTCAAGTGACTCAGAGCCACACATAGGCTACCCTCCCAGGAATTTTACACCTGCTCCTGCTCTCTTGTTGACGCTGGTGCAGAAGGTTCCTTAGCAAAACCATCATTTTCATTGAGAGCACAGAGATGGCATGCAGTTTAGAAACAGCATCAGAAGAAGGTCCTCCCCCTAGCTAAAAGATGTGGGGGCTCCATGAGTCAGCTGAACTCCGTATCTGGGAGACTGAAGTGGGGGTGAAAAGCTCTGGAGTGTCTACTCAGTGCTTCAGCTGTGTTTATTCTAGTTGGCAGTTTATTTACTGGCACCTTGGTTGTCCACACAGTGACGGTGTGGAAGAGGCATCTGCCAGGCCCTGTGCTAAGTGCTCAAAGCAGGGGCTCGAAAGCTTAGGGCCACCTCATGAGTGAGACAGTTGAACTCAGAGGGGTGAAGGGACTGGCCCAAGAGCACACAGACACTCAAGGTCAAAGGCGAGTCTGCATTGTATAGCTGGGGACAGTGCATCGCCAGCTGGCACGGGCCACAGTGGTATTGATCAGAGGGAGCAGGCCAGGGTTGTATTGTGTACAAAGAGGAGGTATCACGTGATATGGGAGAGGACACGAGAACTGTTTTTGAGCTTCTGGAGAGCCTCAATGTCGGGGAGGCCGCAGCCCTGTTCCAGGTGTCCCTGGGGGTCAGAGTACGTGATCAGTCATGGTGACACACGTGATCGTGCTTGCTACGAGCCGGGCACTTCTCGGAGCACATCACAGTGTCGCCGCCCAACCAGGCAGCACCTACGAGCAAATCCAGGTGTGGAGGGAGGGATTCAGCAGCTCAGGGCCCACAGCTGGTTAAGAGGTGGGGCTAGGCCAGGCAGCCTGGCTCCAGAGCCCAGCTCTTCACCACTGTCCCAGCTCACCTCCCTGACAGAGGGAGGCTGGAACAAAGAGACACACCTGAACATGGATTTGAAGGAGCGCTAGTTACCAGATCAGCTTGACAACAGGGCCTGGGGGTAGCCGCAAGCCCCTCCCCTCTGTAAGTGTGTGTGTCTCGAATATTGCTGGTGGAGGGAGGAGCATGGAAGGCGAAACGAGGTGACCTCAGAGGCCACTCAGCTTCTTGAGTCCACACAGAGGCCGAGGGAGATGGCATCTCGGAGCCCTTTCCACAGTCTTGGTTCTCAGGCTGCCAGCTGGCCATGGGCACTCGGGCCACCTACCTTCCTTGCAGTCGTGCTTGTTGTCATGCAGAATGAAACCACTGCGGCACTGGCACTCGTAGCTGCCGAAGGTGTTGGCGCAGTCCTGCTGGCAGCCGCCGTTGTCCTTGGAGCACTCGTCCTTGTCTGCAGGGGAGCAAGCAAGGGAGGACCGGTCTGTGCACGGGCCGAGGGCCGTGGCACCCCAAGGGAAGTGGGGGGCCTGGCCGGGCATCCTCCCCACCCTGGGGGAGGCAGGGCAGGGAGCGGAGGTCAAGGCGATGGTGGGGGGTCCAGGGCACTGCCTCATGCAGAGCCAGCTGAGGGGGCCCAGCTGTGCGGAGAGAAAGTTGAAATGGACGGAGGGAGGGTTGGGGTCTGGAGCTGACCAGCATGGGCACCCTCTACCATTACCTGCTTACTGGACAGACGGACAAGTGGAAAAACAGACACATGGACAAGCAGACTGCAAGAGAAAGGAGCAGGACGCAGGGGTCCCTCTTTTACTTCACAACAGGAAATGTCACAGACACCATCAAAATGGGAGGGGGCGGGGGGCAAGGAGGGGCCCCTGTCCATGTGAGGGGGGTGGGGGCGAGGAGAGCACCAGTTCTGTCCGGCCAGAGGGAGGTGGGCCGGCAAGGCCGAGCGGAGGTGGGGGTGGGCGGCTGCAAAGCCCCCAGCCCATTCCGTCCAAGGTGAGGTTCCTGAGTAACAAAGAGTCCGGGAGGCCAGGCTGGCCTCACTGGGGGGTCCGGTTTCTTTTCTGCACTCGGAATTTGAGCTGGTGGGGGCGTCCCCGGGGGGGCTGCAGAGCTGGCCTCTTTTCTGAAACGAGAGAGAGAAGGAGAAAAGGGACCAGGGGGGTGGAGGGCGGGGGGCCAGGGAGGGAGAGCAGTGAAAACCAGGCCTGGATCCAAGGCGGGGGTCCATGGGCAGGGCAAGGGGCGGGGGGGGGGCAGCAGGACACACATGCAGGACGGCCATGTCCGGCGCAGCCAGGTCACGGAGGGGCAGCGGGGTAGGGGGGAGGCACAGCGACAGGGGACGGGTGGGAGGAAGCCTGCGGCAGGGACAAGGCCTGGGTGTGAGGAAGAGGCCGCACGCTGGGGAAGGAGACTGAAGTCTGGCAGAGGGGAGCGGTCCATGGGAAGGGGCCTGATTCAGAGCTTGGCTCTGTCCTGGTGCTGTGGCTACAGAGTGTGTTACAGACAGACACACCCTCACATCAACACAGCAACAGACACAGGATCCCTCACCCCGCACTGTCCTCCCGATCCGGCAGCACAGACACCCACCCACAGGGACACACACACACACATGTGCACAGGATACACACCAGCCCCTCTCACACAGACACCACATGCACACACATCGGCCACCAGCCACCTGTGCACATGTGCACACGCAAACAGATGCTGGTTGCTCACTCCTCACATGTGAGGAAGCACACACAGGTGCAAACACAGGGGGGACAGCTGCCCTCAGGTCCCTGCACGTAGCTACAAACAGAGACACACTCGAACGCAGAGACCCTGGGCTGACCAGCGACCTGCAGAGGGCTCATACATCCAGCTGCTCCGGCTCGGGTGGGTCTGAACACGCACACTCCCATGAACACAGAAACTAATACACAGAGAGACACATGGTCACAGGCACGCTGTACGTCACACACACATGTTCTCCAGTCTCTCCACAGTCATTTTGGGCACTGGGTGCCTGGCACGGAGGCAGGCATTCAGGGAAGGGGGTTGTGAGATGAACACAAGAATTCCAGAGATGAACCCCAAGCTAGAAAGATGCCTGCTGGCACTCACATGGCCAGGCAGGATCTGTGACAACAGGAGCCCTGTCCTTGGTCTCCCTTGGGAGAAGGGCCTGAGAGCTGGAGCATAGACTCGCAGGTGGCCTTGCTTATCCAATCCCCTCTCAGGCCAAGAAGGATCCAGAAAAACCCAAGGTCAAGAGGTGGAGTCGCCAAGTCCTTCCCCTGGTCTCCTAAGTTAGAGAACCATGGGGGACCCTGAGCGAGGGCCCTGTGGAAGCTGCCTTTGCACAAGCCCTGTGAAAATGTGGGGGTGGTTAGCACCCTACAACCCATCCTGGGAATTCACTGAGGAACACACTGGTGACCCTATGCTGGGAGCTTCAGGGGTTGCAGCTCCATGGAGTGAGCAAAGATTTTCCTGAAATTGACCCTCAAATCTTCCTTGTATTTCCCCTAAATACCAAGTATGATGCCTGGCACATTGTAGGGGTCAAAGAGATACTTGCCCAGTGAACAACTGAGTGGGAGAGTGTGGCTGAGTGCAGCAGTGAGAGCCTTGAGCCCTGAGGAGGGCCTGCTACAGTGCCTGGGGCGAGGCTCTGGCATGGTGGTGGTAGGGGTGGCCTCTTCTGGGAGCCAAGAATGCAGGTTGCAAGAAGGGCAGGAGCAGGGGTGGACACAGGCTGGGACAAGGAGATGGCACTCACCCTCCAGTGCCAAATGCCCCGGAAGGTGGCTGGGGTCACACTGAAGGTCTTCAGGCTCTCTCTTCTTCTTGCCTTATGGTCTCCTTGCTGGGTGTCCCAAAGTCCAAACAGCCCCTCTCCTGAGGGGCCAGAGTCAGGAGCCCCAGGGGGCCCTGAGGGCTGAACCTTGATGCCCAGTGGCGAGGGTCCTCTGCAGGTTTCTTGTGCAAAAGGGCACTGCATGTGTGCGTGCATGTGTGTGTGTGTGTGTGTGCGCGCGCGTGCATCTATGCAGGGCTGAGGGTGGGGGGCACACAGTGGTGTGCCAGGGCAGGGCAGCAACCATGGGTGGAGAGCCCTGGGCTCTAGGTCTGACAGATGCAGTCCTGGTCCCCCCGCCACCCCCCAAAACTAGAGCAACAGAAGGGCAGGAAGAGACAAGAGTAAGCAGGTAATGGTTTCTCTGGCGCCGAGCCCACCTCTGAGTATAGATGTTACATCCCCTCGGCCCTCTGGTGAGCACCTTGAGGAGTTCTGGGGGTGTCCCCAGGGAAGAGAGGGATCTGCATTGCGGGGTGGTCTCAGCCAGCAGTGGGGCCAGGGCTGGGGGCACTGTATGCAGAGCAGAGTGGCTGGCAGTGCCAAGCGGGGAACCAGTGCACAGGGGCAGTGCATGGGATCCAGTGGGGTAGGCGGGGGTGCAGGGCAGCCACAGGGGGCTCAAGGATGCAGGACTCCGGGCAGAGGAGGGGAGAAGGAAGGCGGCAGGGACCCGGCCGGGGGCTTCTGGCCTTTCTGCCACCCATGCCCGGCCCACTAGGTGTGCTAAGGACCCCTGGGCCACTCCAGCCAGTCCATGCCCCCCATCCCCCCCCCCTCCCACCCTAAACACTGTCAGTGTCCCAGGTCCTATTGCCTCCAGAAGACTACCAGCCTCCTCCCAGCCTAGCCCCAGGTGAAGGACTGGGGGTTACTAAAGCAGAGGAGAGGTGTCTGGGGACCCCTGGAGGTCTGCTCGGAGAGGCTGGGCAGGTGCTCTGACAATCACTGAGTCTGCCCGGAGATGGGGCCGTCAAAGGGACTGACCCCTAGCCTTACATGCAGCAGCTCTCAACAGACAAGTGCTGATTGGATCTGAATCCTTCCACTGTGGGTCCTGGGGAGTGGGGAGGCTTTGGGGTTGACGGGAGGGGCTCCTCATCTCTTGTGAAGCCCCCGTTATGACCCCACTTGGCACATGCAGGGTCTGATTAAAGATCCAACCACTGCCAGATAATCTGCCCCACAGTCCAACACAAACACCCTCCTCCTCTGCCTGGGGCAGTATCCACCTCACTGCGCTCCCTGTTCCCAGGGCTTGCCCTCTCTTGGAGCTCCTAAGCCCTGGAGTGCCCTCTCCCTTCAGTTCTGCAGGTGTATGTACTGCCCGGCCTCAGGGTGGCTCCCATACCGCTCTGAGGGCTCAGGAATAGAGGAGTTCAGGCAGGAAGGGGCTGGCCTGGTGGTGGAGGGCTAGTGGGGGGAGCAGGGGACAGACCGTGCCACCCGGCACCAGAGGGGCTGGGGAGTGCAGGGGGTGCAGCAGCAGTAAGAAGGGGAGGCAGGGCCTGAAGCGGGGCAGTCCAGGGTTACCTGAGAAGAAGTGGGCCTTGAAGCCCTTTTTGGAGACCGTATTGTCAGACTTGAACTCCACACGCATGTTGTTGTACTGGGAGGTGATGACCTCAGGCTTCTCAGAGCCGCAGAACTTGCCATGCAGCTTGGAGTCAGCCGTGAGTCCACTGCGCACCTCCACAAAATCGTACTTGCACACCTGTGGGGCAGCACAGCTCCAGGCCACCTCCTCCAGGAAGCCACTCCTGACCACCCCCACCTAGGGAGGCTCCTTGTTCTGTGGGTCCTTTTGCCTTTGCTATGTATGTGCTCAGTCATGTCTGACTCTTTGCCCCACAGACTGTAGCCAGCCAGGCTCCTCTGTCCATGGGATTTCCCAGGCAAGTATACTGGAGTGGGCTGCCATACCCTCCTCCAGGGGATCTTCCCAACTCAAGGATCAAACCCGCGTCTCTTGTGTCTCCTGTATGGGTAGGCGGGTTCTTTACCACTAGTGCCACCTGGGAAGCCTACATCTCTTTTGCCACATCTAATAATTAAAAAATGGTGCCACCCCCACCCCATCAGTTCCTCCTGTGCTCCCCACTCAAGCCCCCCAGCCCCGTCTCTCTCCAAAGGTGTCCGGACTCCATGGCCTTCATTCCCACATGCCACATGCTCCATGGCCTTCAGGGCCCTCCTCCCTGAGCCCCACTGCTCTCCTGAGGTGCTCTCCATCTCTACATCCTAAAGTGTTTCTTTCAGAGGGTAGGAAGCAGGCACTGAGCCGAGCTCCCACATCTTGGACCTCTCTGAGTCTCCTCAGCCCCTGGGGTGGGCACTTACGTCATTGCCCTCGGTCTCAAAGAAGTCGAACTGCAGGGAAATGCGGTACTGGGTGGGTGCCACCAGCTGCCAGATGCAGTTTTTGTTAGGGGGGTACTCCTTGGGCCAGCCCGGGCTGGTGATGGAGCCATTGAGCTTGGTGAGGAATCCGCCACAGGCAGCTGGGGGCACAAGGAAGGCAGTGTCACCCCCCGGGAGTCTCGGCTCTAGAGAAAGGGCACGAACACCGGCTGAGGTGCATGAAGGAGGAAGGAGGGCTTTGTGGATTCCCCAGCCCGAGGCGGGGGCTTGTGTCTGGTCTCTCTGGGGTAAAGGGGGAAGAGGCAGGGTGAGGGGGTGTCTTCAGAGTAGAGGGCGTTGAGGAGTTGTGTGGTCATTTCTATCTTCTCTGTGAGAGAACAGGCCAGGCACTTGCTTGGGCTGGGGGTGGGCTCCAGAAAGGCAGTGCAAGCGGGCAAAAAGTGCTGGGAGGGAGGCAGAGGGGACTGGCAGTGGGCGGGGAAGACAGGGAGGACTGGAAGGATAGCAGGGAGGGCTGGGGAGTGGGGACCAGGAGGCAGGGAGAAGGAACTGCTCAGAAGTGAGCAGAGAGAAGCCGGCAGCAAGATCAGGCTGAGCTGGAGTCAGCCAGATAGGGTTTCACTAGCCTCCTAGGAACATTTATAATGAGAGGCTGAAACTCAGTGCCTGTCCAAGAATTGCCAAATGGTGGATCACCACCTTCTGGTGGGTGATGAAATCAATCAAGATCAGCATTTAAAAGAAGAACAAGAATGAAAACAAAAAAACCCAAAGTACATCGCCCCTGGTCACAGTGTGTTTTGGGGGACTGAAATATACAATGTATTCCTCATCAACCAGTGGTGACCAAAGTGCCAGGGAATCCTAGTTTTTCCAGAAAAAGGTCTGTCTGAGGGGCATAAGAAACCCGGGCTGGCGGGTTTGGAAGGGGATAGGGCACAGGGTCCTGGGTGGTCTGGGGGCACTCACCCTCACAGCGGCGTTTATCGGGGGCCAGCTCGTACCCAGGGTCACAGCTGCACTTGTAGCTACCCAAGGTGTTGAGACACCGCTGCTCACAGCCCCCGCGGTTGGGCCGAGAGCACTCGTCCACCTCTGCGGTCAGAAAGCAAGGGTATCAGTGACTCCAAGTCTGGGACCCAGGGCCCTCTTCCTCCTGCCCTCTGCTTGAGAGCCAAGCCCAGGGTCCCTCAGGCTGCTGCAACCACTCCTAGCCCCATTCCAAGGGGAAGAAGTCAGTTGTGACCTTCCTTTGTCCACTCAGCTCCGAGGACAAGGGCTTCCCTGCCCCACCCAGCCTTCCATGGCTGCTCAGAACCCCACTTGGTCCCAAGGGCATCCGGCTGAAAACAGCCCCAAAGGCAGGCCCTGAAGGAAGGGACAGATGGAGCCCATGGAGCCTTCCTTCTGACCACACCAGCTGGGCTGGTGGCCACCTTCATTCACCGGTGTCCCTCCTGTGTCGTCCCTGACTGAGTACTATTCTTGCATCTCTCCTTCAATCCCTGTGTGAAGCTTGTGATGGAGGGGCTGTTGCTGTCCCCAGCTTAAAACAAGGAAAGGAAGTTTGGGCAGAATGTCCTCAATGCCCAGAATCACACCGATAAAAAGTCCACGCTGTCTTGCCTCCTTCCTGAGCTGCTATGGCACTTCCTGCCTCTGCCTCTCACCAACATCCCTTCTGCACAAACGTGTGGACTTTAAAGCAACTCTTCAATTACGTCAACTCTCAGTTGAGCACCTATCATGTATTGGCTACTTTTACCTAGGTGTGGTATTTACTCAACAAGGTATCATATGTAGTTATTCACCGGGACCTTTCCTGCCCAGTTAGGACATAATTTCAAGGACAGGGCGCCAGGGTCTGCACATCTCTAGGAGTGTGTTGAGTGAATGAATGAGATGGGAATGAAGCCACAGCAGCATAATTCACAATAGCTAAGGTGTCCACTGATGGATCAGGCTAAGGAAATCTGATCTGGAAACACAGTGGAATACTATTCAGCCTTAAAAAAGAGGGAAATTCTGCCATCCGCGACAACATGGGTAAACCTTTGGGACATTATGTTAAAATAAGCCAGTCACAGAAAATTAAACTGTACATGATTCCATTCACATGAGGTATCAAAAACAGTCAAATTCATAAAATTAAAGAGTGGAATGGTGGGTGCCAGGGCCTGGGGCATGGGGAGTCACAACTCAGAGGGCATAAATTTTCAGCCAAGGGACTTCCCTGGTGGCCCAGTGGCTCAGATGGTAAAGAATCCGCCTGAAGTGCAAGAGATTTGGGTTCAATCCCTGGGTAAGGAAGATCCCCTGGGTAAGGGCATGGCAACCCACTCCAGTATGCTTGCCTGGAGAATCCCATGGACAGAGGAGCCTGGCGGGCTACAGTCCATGGGGTCACAGAGTCAGACATGACTGAGTGATAACACTTACCCAGTGGTTAAGACTCCAAGTTTCTACTGGAGAGGGCATGGGTTGGGTTCAGTCCCTGGATGGGGAGCTTAAGATCTGCCATGCCATGCAGTGCAGCCAAAAAATAAATTTAAAATCATTGTTTAAAAAAGTTTCAGTCAAGCTGACAGAGCTGCACAGCACTATACCTGTGCTGAATTGTATACTCAGTTGTGTTCTGAGTGTAGCTCTCACACTAAGTGTTCTTACCACAGGCAAATAAAATTAAGAAAAAGAAGGACCAAAGAGGATGGGTTGGCCACAGGGGCGGGCATGGTGGGGCAGCAGGAAAGGAGGCACCTTTGAAAAAGTTGACGGCAAAGCCAGCCTTGTTAATGGACCCGTCAGAGACGAACTTGAGCCAGAGGCGGCTGGACGTGCTCTTGATGTCGTCGGGCTTCTCGTAGCCGCAGTAGCGCCCGATGAGCGTGCTGCTCTCGCTGTGCCCATCCCGCACCTCCAGGTAGTCGTAGGCGCAGCTGTCGTGGCGCTCGATCTGGGGGAGACAGTGGGGGGCTCATTGGCAAGAGGAGCCCTGGTGGTCCAGACCCAAGCCCTGGAAGCCCTCAGGAGGGGGGTCCCTGACCCACCTCAAAGGACTGGAAGGTGAGGCCCACGTGGAAGCCCTCAGACACCTGGATCCGCCAGACACAGACTTTGCTGGGCCGGTAGTCATCCGGGTAATTGGGCGATTGGATGTGGCCATTGTCCTTTTTCACATCGCCCCCGCAGATGGCTTTGGGGACAAGGGACAAGGTGGGGAAGAGGGGAGTATTGGTCAGAATGCTCTGAGCTCCTTTTTCCTTCTTCCAGTCCCACCCACATTCCCTAGCCTCCCAGGGTCCCAGGCCCCAGCCAATCCCATTGGGATCTCTGCTTCCTCCCTCAAGGGGCCTTGGCCTTACCCATGGGGTGCCAGGAGGGAGTGGCTCTAGGGTGTCCAGGGACCCCCACCTCCAACTCCCCTCTCCCCTTGCCTCAGTACCTTCATAGACTGCAAAGAAGCCCTTCCCGACCCAGTTGCTGCTGCTGCGGAATTCAACCCAGAGGCGGCTGTCGGTGGAGACGATGGGCTCAGGGAGTTTGCCCCCACAGAAGCGGCCTGCACAGATGGGGCAGACAGAGGGCAGTGAGGCTCGAGGGCTACAATTCCAGGGAGCCCGCCCCATCTCTGCGGGCGGGTGTTGGACCCTGGTCTGCCCTTGACACACATTCTCAAGACCGCACACATTCCAGTTGGCCTGTATCTGATCCAAGGTCCAGTATGGCCTTAAAGAGCCAGAGGCCACTCTAGAAGATTTCATGCACTTGAGGAAAAGGATAGGAAGGAGTCTGTGTCTAGAAGGAAAGAGATTCCTCACCATAACCAATGGTGCTATTGTTTAGTCACTAATAGCAGTTTAGTCACTGCTATTGTTTATTGTTTAGTGCTATTGTTTAGCCCCCTACTCTTCGTGATCCCATGGACTATAGCCTGCCAGGCTCCTCTGTCCATGGGATTCTCTAGGCAAGAATACTAGAGGGGGGTGCCATTCCCTTCTCCAGGGGATCTTCCCAACCCAGGGATCAAACACACATCTCCAGCACTATAGGCGGATTCTTTACCGCTGAGTTACCAGGGAAGCCCATAACCAAGGATACCTGTGTTTTATTTATTGACACTTTTTAAAAAGAGCATTATCATCGTTACCTATCTTTCCTTACTTGCTATCCATGCTAACAAGCAATAACCAAAAGCAAACACAGCTTTCTTCACCTATGACAAAATGTTGTCATTTGCTCAAATGCGGGGGGTGCCATAGGAGCCCAGATAAACCCCTGAATCCAGGAACTGGGCAGAAAATGCTTTATTTGACGTAAAACCTGACAAGAATCCACGTAAACGGGTGAGGTTGGCCATCTGTGAAATCCTTTGTAGTCAAGAATCAACTTGGGATGATTTGTGTGTTCCTAGTAAGATGGGTGTTTTCCCAGCTTTTGGCAGGGGACGGGGGGTGCTGCCCTAGGAATGCAAGTTGTGGAAAAGAAACTGCAATCTTGGAAACACTCACACTTCATAGCAGGAAGTATCATAAAGACAGCTGCTTTGGGTGACTAATAAGAAATAGGCCAACATCAGAAACAAACTGGGGGGAAGGGGTAAGAGATGGTTAGTGAGGACTTGTCAGCCTGCTTCAGGCACAAGCTACAGGGCAGAAGTTCTACAGCTAATGAGCAGTCCCGAGCCACTTAGGATCAGGTCCAGATTGGAGAAGGAAAATTCAGATAGCCCCTCAGGCTCTATGTCCATTACAGGATCTTCTGTCCTGTGGTTCTGACCCACTCATCCCCGACTTACCCACTCCCCCACCCCTACCGCCCTACCCCAAGACAAAGTATCCTGTGCAAACAAGTTTGGGCCATTGTGCCAGGAATGCAGGCCTCCATGATGCACCAGGCTACATCGTGGGCACCCTCAGGCCACATCTCGCAAACAAGAAACAGAGCCTCTGACATTGCCCAGATGAGCAAGAGAGCCTGGAGCTGAGAAGATGGGCCTGTCCATCTCCCTCTGTTACCTGGTGTGACTCCCCACCATGCACACTGATAAGCCATCATCTGCGAGAAGCCCAGAAGCCATACCAAGGTCTCCACAAGGTCCAGACTAGGGAAGGGACTTGCCCAAAGTCACACACTTTGCGATGGAGCTGGCAGCACTGACTACACAAGGACTCCGGGCTTCCACGCCATGGTGCTGCCCTTGGCCAGGTGTTGGTGTCAGGGAGGATGCAGGCTGTGATGTGAGTAGTGATACCAAGGATTCGACTGCGGAGTGGGCAAGGCGAGACTAGGGCCCATACCTCGAAGGGGCGCCTTCCTCCAGAAGCCGTCTCGGACCTCCACGTAGTCATACCAGCACAGGCGGCTACGGTACAGGTCCATGGACGTGAAGTTCAGAATGATCTGGCAAATGGGGGAGGAAGAAGGTTACACTGCTGCCCATGCTTCGCTGACTTCACCCATCAGTCCCATGACCACTGCCTGCCTTGTAAGGCCATCTGCCATGGGTTATAAATAGTTAAAAGTTCTAGAACTTCCCTGATGGCCCAGTGATTGAAGACTCTACCTGCCAATGCAGGGGACATGGGTTCAATCCCTGGTCCGGGAAGATCCCACACACCACAGAGCAACAAAAGCTCGTGCTCCACAATTACTGAGTCTGCATGCTGCAACCACTGAAGCCTTCACACCCTAAAGCCTGTGCTCTCCAACAAGAGAAGCCACTGCAGTGAGAAGCCTGGGCATCACAACAGAGTAGCCCCCGCTTGCCATGACTAGAGAGAAAGCCAGTGCTCAGCAACAAAGACCCCAGCGAAGCCAAAAATAAATTAAAAAAAAAAAAGTTAAGAGTTCCAAAAAGGAGCTCCTGGCACAGAAATGTCCCTCCTCCCCAGCCATCTGCCAGTTCTAGTCAGCATTCTTCCCAGACATCCCGGGCCAGTCCTCACTTAAAATGCACGACCTCACTGAATATATGTTTGAAACCCAGGGTCTCATTTTACTGATCTCCTTAGTTAAGGAGCCGTTGCTTAGGGTTACACAAACCTAGCTCTTCTCGTGGTCAACTTAAATAATATAAATTACAACATCTTTAGAGGGAAGAGGTCTCCTTGGTGATAGGAAGGGCCCAGGACAGTATTTGGGTACTGGGGGGTCTGAATGGGAATCAGGATCCAGAGAGGAAGAGCAGAGGTCACCTATCATCATATATTTATTAAATGCTGGTCCTGAGCAGGGGTCATGCTGACCGCTGAGGAGAACATCAGGTCTGTATGCCTCCCATGAATGGGTTTAAGATAGTCAACTAAACAGTATAGTTGAGTATACACACACACGCACACACACACACACACACACACATCTCTATCAAGGAAGTTAGGATTTAGAAGAATAAGACATGCATGAAAAGATCACCTAATGAGGGACTTCCCTGGGGTCCAGTGGTTAAAAATCCTCCCTGCAATGAAAGGGGATGCAGGGGAACTAAGATCCCACACGCCTCAGAGGAACTGTGGCCATGTGCCACAACTATTGAGCCTGCAAGCCACAACTAGAGAGTTTGTGTGCTACAGTGAAAGATCCCACCTGCTGGAACTGAGACCTGAGGCAGCCAAATAAATCATTTAAAAAAAGCATAATGTTAAAAAGACCACTGAGTGAAAACCCAGTCATTTGAGCCTGGGTTTGAATCTCATCTCTGCATTTCTTGCTGTGAGTCCTTGGGTAAATCACTTGACCTCTCTGAATCTCAGTTACCTAGTACGTAAAACGAGGAAAGAAATCCCACCCTGACACAGCCCTTGATGGGTATAGGCACTGCCCTAAGCACCTTCTGCACATACTCATTTCAGCCTTTGAACTCATCAAATGTTCATTGGTAAGTACCAAGTCTCCCCAGGAAGTGGGCTCATGAACAGGTAGAGAAGCACACTTTCTTGCTTAGTAGTTTCTGGAGCGAGCCCTGAAGCTTGCTGTGCTTTCTGGGTCCAACAAGCAGGGACTCCAGAGAATGCCCCCCTGCCCATCTGCAAGGCGTGTACAGTGAGCATGCGAAGCTACAAGGGGCTCACCTGTTAGATGCAAACTAGATTCCCTGCTGGAGGAGAAAGGGACAAGGGAGTCCATCTCCCCTCTGGCTCCCTGCAATGTAAGAGGCAGACAGAGTGGAGGCTGGAATGAAAAAGATCCCATAGCTTCCAGGATGGCTGAGATGATAAAGAATCTGCCTGCAAAGCAGGAGACCCAGTTTCAATCCCTGGGTCAGGAAGGTCAGGAAGGTCAGGAAGATCCTCTGGAGAAGGGAATGGCAACCCACTCCAGTATTCTTGCCTGGGAAATTCCATGGACAGAGGAGCCTGGTGGCTACAGTCAGTGGAGTTGCAGAGAGTCAGACATGACTGAGCGACTAACACACAGAGTAGAGGCTGCAATGAAAAAGATCCCACAGCAGGCGCTGGCAGCTGCTGTCTGCAGCCAAGGTCAATGCTACCACTGGTCCAAGAAGAGCTCCTGGCTTATGGTCACTTTAGCACCAACCCCGTCAGAACTCCTCGTGATTTCACCATCGACTTGCAAGATCCTTGCCATTTCCTGACTTCTGCATTCCCTGTCCTCCTCTCCCACCCTCTCTCTGCCCCTTCCCAGCCAACACATCATGCCCTAAATCTTGTTAACATCCTCAGTCTCAAACCCAAGGACCCCATTCTCTGTCCACGTGGCCCATTCTTTCCCCACTCATTCCCTCTATGCCATAGAGCCCAATGCTTCCAATTCACTACAAACTTCAATCTACTGAGTCCATCATATTTTCACTGCTTTTCACCCCCATTTATTCACATGCCATCCTGACCTAGCTTGGAATCCATGGTCCACCCTTTATCTTTTCTTTTGATTCATATCTGAGTTTAAATATGTTTGTGTTGGTGAGGCTTTCATTAATTTTGCTGCTTTGATGTAATCAAGTGGGATTACAAGAGGTAATCAAGTGAGATCATGTTTTGAAAATATGAGTACACCATATTACTCTTTTTTTTTTTGGACACACTGCACAGGCTTCCCAGGTGGTGCTAGTGGTAAAGAACCTGCCTGCCAATGCAGAGGTTATAAGAGACATGGGTTCAATCCCTGGGAAGATCCCCTGGAGGAGAGTATGGCAATCCACTCCAATATTCTTGCCTGGAAAATTCCACAGAGGAGCCTGGTGGGCTACAGTCCATGGGGTCATGAAGAGTTGGACACGACTGAATTCACACAGCTTGCAGGACCTCAGTTCTCTGACCAGAAATTGAACCTGGGCCATGGCAGTGAGAGCCTGGAACCCTAACCAGGCTACCAGGAAGCCCTTCAAAAGCACACTACATTACTCTTGATGATGATTAATCATCATCGGGAGTATCATCATGATACTTTGGAAAAACTGAAGTTGAAAATCTGCTCCAGCTCTTGCTCTAGAGCCAGTGTCTTACCACCCAATATTTTATCTTTTCAGAAAATGATCAAATGTGACCACAGAGGAAGTTTAATTCATTATGGAATCTTCGGGGCATGGCACATAGTCGTTGCTTAGTAAACATTTCTTGACCAGGATTTTGCTTTCTAGAATTTGTTCTACAGAGAAACTTGCCTAAGTGTATAAAGATATAAGTGTCAAGGTGTTTATTTTGGTAGTAATGAAAGGTTGGGAAAACTTAGATCAGCGTCCATCAAGAAACCTGCAGGATGGGCTTCCCTGGTAGCTCGGTCATAAAGAATCCTCCTGCCAATGCAGGAAGCATGGGTTCAGTCCCTGGTCTGGGAGGATCCCACAAGCTGAGGAACAACCTAGCCCAGTCACCACAACTACTCTGCTTGTGCTCTAGGGCCGGGGAACCACAACTACGGAGTCCACACGCCACAAGCCTGAAGCCTGTACACCTCGAACCCATGCTCTGCAACGAGAGAAATCATTGTAACGGGAAGCCTATGCACGGCAACTAGAGTGCAGCCCCCACTCACTGTAGCTAGAGAAAAGCCCATGCACAGCAATGAAGACCCAGCACCATCAAAAATAAATAAAAATAAAATTATATATAAAAAAGAGACCTGCAGGGGGTGATTAAATAATTAAATTGAGATGATGGGATGCCAAGCAGCCTCAAAAGTGATTGGGGTAGATAATATATGTGCTGACATAGACCGATGACCATGATTTATTGTTGAATGAAAGGCAAGTTACACAAGACCACACACACACTAAAAGGGTCTGGAAGGACATCCCAAGTGTTACCAATGCTTAGTTATCTCTGAGGAGTGGCATTCAAAGGATAATCAAATGGAGAAAGTTCATTTTTTACCTTAGGCATTTCTATATTGCTCAAAATTTTAATAACATGCATATGTTATCTTTATATCTAGCACACAACAAAAATATCTTTTAAAGAGTTGCTGGATGGGGCTTCCCTGGTGGTCCAGTGGTTAAGAATCCACCTGCCAATGCAGAGGACACGGGTTTGATCCCTGGTCTGGGAAGATTCCACATGCAACCGAGCAACTAAGCCCGAGAGCCACATCTGCTGAAGCCTGTGCTCTGTAGCAGGAGGAGCCACCACAATGAAAAGCCCGCGCTCTGCAACTAGAGAGGGCCCGTGTGCAGCAACGAAGGCCCACCACGGCCAACAAAGAAAATCAGTCTTAAAAAAAAAGAGTGGCTGGATGGAAGAAGGAATGCAGAGGGCCAAGGGAGGGCTTCTTGGCTCCTAAACTTACTCTCTTAACCACTACTCCACGTGGCTTCTCTGAGCCTGCCAATCAAGTCTGCTCAGCAGCTGCAGGGAGAACAGCAGCCACTTTCCCTTCTTCCCCAGAAACAACCGTGACTCTGTACAGGACGGATGCATTCAGGCCCCCCAAAAAGAAACCACGCCCGGCTGGCAGACCCCTACCGGGCCAACCTGAGACCTTCCACGGGCAAGAGGAAGCAGAGGTCACCACAAGTAGGAGGAAGAGACCTGGGCTGGCGGTCAGGCGCATCTCATAGGGAGGTGCAGCTGTGGCTATATTGAGACCGGAGGTGTCTAATTAAGAGTTGTAACAACTTCTGTCGTGTGGAAACAGCTGTGCTCTGGTGGCAGGGGCACTGCCCTTTGCCAAGGAAAACCTGGCCAGCTCTGCCACTTCCTAGCTGGTGACTCTGGCCCAGAGCCTGACTTTGGGCCTCGCTGTCTTTGTCTGAAAGATGGAGGCGATCATAAGGATTCCACTGGGGAGTCATGGGGAAAATGCGATAGGGGTGCAAAGTCCCAAGGTGAACCCTGTGGGAAGTATTCTTCGTGCGTGTTGAGTGGTCTCAGGGAGGAGCTGGGAGAACACATCAATCCTCGGAGACCAGTTGGCTGGCCTCAGGCAGATCTTAGGCCCATCATTGAACTCCTCTGTTTCCTTATTTGTAAGATTCAATTCAATTCAATTCAGTCGCTCAGTCGTGTCCGACTCTTTGCGACCCCATGGACTGTAGCCTACCAGGCTCCTCTGTCCATGGGATTTTCCAGGCAATAGAACTGGAGTGGATTGCCATTTCCTTCTCTAGGGGATCTTCCCAACCCAGGGATCGAACCCGGGTCTCCCGCATTGTAGACAAATGCTTTACCATCTGAGCCACCAGGGAAGTCCATTTGTAAGATGGTAATGGTAATAGTGAGCTTCCCTGGTGGCTCAGCACTAAAGAATCCACCTGCCAATGCAGAAGACATGGGTTCAATCTATGGGTCAGGAAGATTCCCCTGGAGGATGAAATGGCAACCCCCCCCCCACCCAGTATTCCTGCCTAGGAAATCCCATGGATGGAGGAACCTGGTGGGCTACAGTTCATGGGGTCACAAAGGAATTGGACAGGACTTAGTGACTAAACAACAATGACAACAACAAATGGTAATAGTACCTGCCTCATAGAGTTTAGGGAAATTAAATTATTACATGTAAAATTTAAGACCTTGTCTGACACTGGGGTCAAACATACGTGTCACACATCCGTATGGCAGTGTATGCCACTCAATATATGTGGATTTTACTCCTAGAGTTGAGTTTAGATAGTCTGATATTTGGGTCACAATATGGTCCACACCAGAATCCAGGAAAATAGATGGAGGCAATTGAGGCACCCTCCGGTACTCTTGCCTGGAAAACCCTGTGGATGGAGGAGCCTGGTGGGCTGCAGTCCATGGGGTCGCTAAGAGTTGGGCACGACTGAGCGAGTTCACTTTCACTTTTCACTTTCATGCACTGGAGAAGGAAATGGCAACCCACTCCGGTGTTCTTGCCTGGGGAATCCCAGGAACAGAGGAGCCTAGTGGGCTGCCATCTGTGGGGTCGCACAGAGTTGGACATGACTGAAGCGACTTAGCAGCAGCAGCATTCATTAATCAGTTCAGTTCAGTTCAGTTGCTCAGTTGTTTCCGACTCTTTGCGACCCCATGAATCGCAGCACGCCAGGCCTCAATAGATCAGGACTATAGAATGGCCCAGGTGGTGCTGAGGTAAAGAATCCACCTGCCAATGCAGGAAGGATGGGTTTGATTTCTGGGTCAGGAAGATCTCCTGGAGTAGGAAATGGCAACTCACTCCAGTATTCTAGCCTGGAAAATTTCAGGGACAAAGGAGCCTGGCAGGCTAGTCCATGGGGTCACAAAAGTCAGACATGACTGAGCACACACACACACACACACACACACACACACACACAGAATGATAGTAGCAGCTAACACTGAATTCCTACTATGTTTAGGCAGTGCCCTATAAGCATCTTATGTACATTAACTTGTTTAACCCTTGTTATCAACCCCATGAGGGAGGTACTATCACCAGGCCCATTTTACAGATGGGGAAACAAAGGCTCAGAGAGCATAAGCAACTTCCCCAACATCACATATCCAGTAACGAGCACAGCTGAGGGACTTTCCTGATGGTCCAGTGGCTAAGACACTGTGTTCCCAAAGCAGGGTGCCTGGGTTCGATTTCTGGTTGGGGAACTAGATCCCACATGCTGCAACTAAAGATCCCACATGCCGAAACTAAGACCAGGCACAGCCAAATAAATACAAATAAACATATATATTAATTTTAGAATTGCAGTGCTAAAGAAGATGCTTGAGAGTCCCTTGGACAGAAAGATCAAACCAGTCATCCTAAAAGAAATCAACCTTGAACATTCATCAGAAGGACTGATGGTGAAGCAGAAGCTCCAATACTTTGGCCTCCTGATGTGAAGAGCCAGCTCACTGGAAAAGACCCTGATGCTGGGAAAGACTGAGGGCAGGAAGAGAAGGGGAGACAGAGGATAGATTGCAGGATGGCATCACTGGCTCAATGGACATCAGTTTGAGCAAACTCCAGGAGATAGTGAAGGACAGGGAAGCCCGGTGTGCTGCAGTTCATGGGGTTGCAAAGAGTTGGACGTGACTTAGCTACTGAACAACAACGAATATATATATTTAAAAAAAGAACACAGTTGAGAGTCAAACCTAGAGCTTAAATTCTGGCTCTTAAATTTATGCCCTTAACCTCTATTCCCTGTGGCCTCCCCAGGCCTACCAATCAGTTCTGCCCAACAGCTGTACAAAGAAAGAGCATCAGCTTTCCCTACATCTCCTCGATGCCCCATGCCCTTCAGTGCCCAAGAAGAGAGACTTAGGGGTGGACTCAGCCCAGACCTTGCAGAGGAGGGAGGAGATGGGTCATCTCTGCCCAGCTGGGGAATGGGAAGTAGGGGTCAGGGAAGGCCTTACAGAGGAGGCAGAATTTGGGCTGGACCTTGAGGAAGAGTCAGGATGTCGGAAAGTAGGGACAGGAAGGAGGGTGGAGACACCAAATCCAAAAAACATTGTATATTCTTATCTTCTTGGCTACCCTGCAACAATTGACTCTGGTGTCCTGAAACCACTCTCCTGCTCATAAAGGAGTTCCCTTTGTTGCCTGGGAGACACTGTAAATACTCTTCAGGGCAGCTGCTAATCACTTGCAGCGTAAAGGCTTAGGGATCCTCAGAGAAGTCCTCCAAAGTGGCTCTTTCATCTGTTTGACATCACCGAGACTTGCGTGATTGTACAAGATAAGATTCACATATCACGTGCATTGCTGGCAATAAGCTGAGAACTGGGAGGCAAGTGAAAAACAACATCTCCATGAGCCAAAAAGATGTCAAAGTCCATTTGCTAATGCAGTTTGATTTATTTAAGGTTTACTGTTGAAAGAGTAGACTTTGGAGTCAGATAGCTAGAATTGAGTGCTGGTTCCACCACTGCTACCAGAGCAGACTTGGCCAGGTCTACTTCTGCCCTTTGAGCCTCGAGACCCTCTTCTCTCCAACAGGGATAACAGTACCTACATCACAACACTGCTGTGAGGAATAAAGAGATCATGCAAATAGGATGCCAATACTTTGCACATAATCGGCCACAGGGAGCGGCTGTGACAGCTTTATGATGCCATCTTCTTCTATTCTCCCCAGCCTTTAAATGTTTCTGTCCCTGACAGTTCCATCTTTCGTTCAGTTATAATTCTATGGTTTCAACCAGGACCATGGGTATACTTTGTGTGTGTGTGTTAGTAACTTAGTCGTGTCTGACTCTTGTTGACCCCATGGAGTGTAGCCTGCCAGGCTCCTCTGTTCATGAAATTCTCTAATTGTGCCTTGGTTAATCTGAATTTTTTTTTTTTTTTAATCTCTAGCCTACTCCCAGGAGCTCTAGGCACACCGCTGAAAAAGGATGGTGAGTCTTGTGGGAATTATGGAGGGAGCAGGCTCAAGGCATACAGAGATTTTTCTAAGGCAAGCCCACATGTCCACTAGAGTCGGGGTCCCCACCCTAATTGCCAGTCCATGGCCTGTTAGCTATATTGTAGGAGGTGAACAGCAGGCAAGTGAGTGAAGTTTCATCTGTATTTACAGCTACTCCCCATTGCTCACATTATTCCTTGAGTTTTATCTCCTGTCACTTTAGCCATGGCATTAAATTCTCACAGGAGAATGAACCCTATTGTGAACTGCGCACGCAAGGGATAGAGGTTGTGCACTTCTTATGAGAATCTAATGCCTGATGATCTGAGACACTGATGCTAGTGCCAGGGAGTGGCTGCAAATACCATCATTAGCACAATAAACGCGGTGCACTTGAATCATCCTGAAACCATCCCTCCCACCCCGGGCCGTGGAAACACTGTCTTCCATGAAACCAGTCCCTTGTGCCAAAAAGGTTAGGAACCCCTGCTCTGGAGACTAGGGCCAGCCCATATCAGCCCAGAGCAGGAAGGGAAGAAGTGGGTCCTGACAAAGTTGCCCTATGCCTTCTGACAAAGCAAACCTCCTAAACAGGAAAGAAAGGATGCTCTACCCTTCTCAGTGCTCCTCAGGGCCAGGGACTATCTCGGGCACCTGTCCATCTCCGGTGCCAGGCCCAGCGCCAGGCACAAAGTGCCCAGACAACACTGTTGCTGAAGGGCACTTACGTAGTTGTTTGAAGAGCGGAATAGGCTTTGGAATACACATAGTACTACAATCACAGACTCTGATATCATAATCCAGATTCTACGAGATCCTGGGCAAGTTAGTTTTTCTAAGTTTGCTTTCTCATATACAAAATGAAGCCAACAGGAATTCCCTGGCAGTCAGGTGGTTAGGCCTCTGTGCTTTTACTCCAAGGGCTCGAGTTTGATCCCTAGTCAGGGAACTAAGATCCCACAGGCTGCATGGTACAGCCAAAAAAATAATAATAATATGGCTAACATTAGCACCCAGCCTTTAACGTTGTGGGGCTAACTAAAAGACATAACACAAAGAATTTAACATGTGCCTGGCCAATCATTATGCTCAGTAGTCATTACATGTTGTTATTATCTGTGGTAAGATTTCAAAATTCCTCAGTAGAGGAATGGAAGAATCCAGGGCAAGGTCAGTATGAGACAGCAAAAAGGACTGCAATTTTTAAGTTAGATTCAGAACAAGGAGAAGAACAAGGAAGGGGTGGGTTCACTGTTGAGGGACGATGGTAGAAAACTAAGCAATAGAGACAGGGAATTACTCAACTCTCAATGAAAGTTTGTCATAAAAAAGGATGATCTTCAAATTACAAAAAAGTAAACATCACTTGAAAAGGAAAGAGAAGCTCAATAATATAGCAGGAGAGTCAGCAAGCGCCTATTTAAATTGGCTTTTGTCTCTAGACTTAAAATGACATCAGAGGACATTCAAATAACTTGCAGATGTGATCAGTGTCTGTAATCTTGAGAAGTCAGAACAGAATCTTTCCAATTTTCAAAAGGGGTGTGTGCGAGAACGTACGTATGAGTGTTTGGGGAGGAGAGTTTGGAGTTTAATTCTGGGAATTGCAAACCATGGAGTTCAATGTTAATCCGCAATTCAACAGATGATCTGTGACCGTTTAAAATAGACAGCCTGTGACCATTTAGAAAAGAAACATTTGATTGCTAGGAGCCAGTTTGGGTTCATTGGAAACAAGACACATTAGACAAATCTTACTTCCTTTTTAAAAGGGATTTTACCAACCGGTGAAATAGTACTTATGTTTGCTAAGGCAATCCACCCACGTATTTGGTATTTATTAATCACTTCCTATGCCAAAGACATACAGATGACACAGGCATGGTCTCAGAAGCGGCTCCTACTGTGGTTGGTCAACCCAGTGGTGACCTGTGGCTGACTGGTAATGACTCTTAAAGTAGTCATTGCTAGTGGAATAGCTCTGCCTGAAGCCTGCAGATTACTGGGTCAATGTCAATTCAGAGGGAGATCTTGGGATCTGCTTTGATTCACGTTCTGTTCAATATTTTGATCAAAGGTTGAGTTTGGAAGACCCAGAAGACATGCATATCCAATGAGCTCATGACAGAGTGAGAATGACTACCTGGTGGATGGTGGAATTCTGATTCAAAATGATCTTGAGACCTGTTGGAATAAGCAATGTGACTGATAATAAAATCTAACCCAGCTCAAGGTTGCACTAGAACATTAAGTACCAAGTTCCAGTCAAAGGAAATAAAGCCTGAAAAGCTGTGGGTGCAATAAAAATATGAAGGACATGGAAGGCCCAAGGGTGGGTGAGAGGTCCAGACTCCACGTGAAAAGCCTGTGAATGGATCTGAGAAGCAAGTAGAAAAATGCCTAGCACATAGTAAATGCTCTTCATGAGTTAGTGTTTGTATACAATTATCAGTAGAAGCCTCCCATCCTCCTGGGCTTCCCTAGTAGCTCAGATGGTAAAGAATCTGCCTGCAATGAGAGAGACATGGGCTCAGTTCCTGGGTTGGAAAGATCCCCTGGAGCAGGGAATGGCCATCCACTCCATTATTCTGGCCTGGAGAATTCCATGGACCGAGGAGCCTGGCAGGCTACAGCCCATGAGATCGCAAAGAACTGGACACAACTGAGCGACTTTCACACTTTCCCATCCT
Source organism: Oryx dammah (assembly GCF_014754425.2). Taxonomy (NCBI): domain Eukaryota; kingdom Metazoa; phylum Chordata; class Mammalia; order Artiodactyla; family Bovidae; genus Oryx; species Oryx dammah. Next base: position 68,043,248 of record NW_024070185.1, on the reverse strand, counting down.
CCTGTGGGGTGAATGAGTATATTTCCCAGGAAGGTCCTTCACAGCCATAAGGACTCTGCTCTCCTACTTGGGGGTCCTGGCAGAGGAAGTGATGCTCAGTTACCTTCTCCCCAGGTGTGACCGAGATACGCCATACACAGTGCATGTGGGCAGAGTAGCCGTTGGGGTACTCAGGGGAGGAGAAGTTGCCTGTACTGTCCTGCAGGGTCTCTCCACAGGCTGTCAAGGAAAGGAAATGATCAGATTGCTTGCTGCAGGTGCCCAGTCCCCGCAACCTTCTGGCTTCTCGTCCTGAGCCCTGGTGCCCTTTGGGGGACAGGAGACTGGTTGAGCAGAGGAAAGAGTCTGGGATAGTTCTGTCCCTTTAAGATCCACCTCCTTCTCCTCTTTTTCTACCTAGTGCCAGGGATGCCCTGTTGTCAAGGCAACAAGCCTTCCAGAGTTAAGGTCAAGCTCCTTGGGAGGGCCTCACTCTGTCTCACTTCCTGGGAATTGCTCTGCACGCAGGCCCCTCCCTTGGCTTTTTCTACTCCCACTGCCCCTCACTCTCAGAGACCCTCAGAAGGTGGGTGGCTCAGCACCTCCCCACTAGATCCAAGCCCCAGTTTGGGTCTGTAACTTGAACACTGCTCCTACTTGGGTGACCCCTCCTAAGAAACCAGGCTGCCTCCGACTTCTAAGTCTCACAGCTTCAACCTTCTTGGCCCCAGGGCCTGCCCTCCACCACACCCTGTCCCGTCCCCATCCCTGCCCTGACCTGGGCACTTGTAGAGCTTGCGTGCCTGGGCAATGTCCCCCTTGCTGAGTCGTGTCCTCTGGCCAATGGGGGGCTTCACCCCATTCACCTCGTACTTGGGAACGATGGTATCCAGAAAGATGCCCCTGGGGAGGAGAAGCCCAGCCTGGGGTGAGAATCGATCGGAAGGAGGGCGGCTTGCCTGCATGCACCCAAGGTCACGACCCTGCCAGAGCCCAGACATTCCTCAGCAAGGTCGGGGATGGGTGGAGACATCTCACCCTGTCATTACACTGCCCACTGACCAGCTGCCACTCTGCTCCGTGGCAGCCACGCCACAGGGCCTGGGGGAGCCCCAGGAACACTTGGGAGGTCGAGAACACAGACCTAGGAGGCCTGGGGACCCACCCGTGCCCTAGCTCTGTCTGGCCCACCTCCCAACCCTGGGAGACCTCAGACCCCCTAGTCAGCTGTGTCTCAGCCCTGCTTCTGAGGCCCCTTGTGTGTATCAGCCCTGCTGATACATCTCCCAGGACTACCCAGGGCCAGCCCTTCTTCCTTCCTGATGGCACCTGGGACAAGGCCAAAGGGCAGGTTCCACTGTGGCCAGACCAGACCCCAAAACAGTCCAGCTCCTGACCCATCGTGTCTCCTGTCCCTCCAGTTCTTTCCTGCTGGGTCCCGGGTGTTTCCATCTGGGAAGATCAGAATGCAGGCAGAGCAGGCAGCCCTCTACCTCCCAAGGGCCCCTGACTCACACCCAGCTGGGTAGATCTCAGCAGGAGCTGGGGTGGGACTGGTGGGAAATGGGTGGTCTGTGGGTGGGGGCTGGGGTGACCTCACCACCCTTCCTTGGTCTATTCCCTCAGGTCTGGAGGCAGGAAGAGAGGGTCTAGAAGGAGCGACTGAGGAGAGGGGAAGGGCCAGTGTCTGGGAGAGCAGAGATGGAGGAAGAGGGCAGAGCCAGGCATGGGAAAGGCCAGGCGGGTGAGGGAAAGCCTGAGGAGGGGGAGGGGCAGAGTCCCATACTCAGCTAAGGAGAAGCTGGGATGGGGAGGCTGGGCCAAGACCGCTGGGGGTTCTGCCTGTGGTTTCTGGGAACCTATGCTTAGTCACTCAGTCCTGTCTGACTCTTTGCAATATCCCCTGAACTGTACCCCATCAGGCTCCTCTGTCCATGGGATTCTCCAGGCAAGAATACTGGAGTTGGTTACCATTCCCTTCTCCAGGGGATCTTCCCAACCCAGGGATCAAACCCGGGTCTTTCCCACTGCAGGCGGATTCTTTACTGTCTGAGCCACCAGGAAGCCTGGGCTCAGGATAAAGAGTAGGTGTATATGTGCTTATGAGCTAGGGAGCGGGGCTGATCCAGGACAGAAGCCAGCCTTTGTACAGATCAGTCAATTACCAAAAGGCAGACCCACCAGAAAAATGTGCCCCCTTTGGCAGATGGTTGAGGGAAAAACTCAGCTCCCTCGGGCTGATACAGCTCCGGGGCCTTGGCATCCCATGTGCCTGGGCAGCAGCTGGGTTTCACCCTCCTGGGCCCACTGTGCCCAGTACTAGGTGAGGAACCTAGGCCCTGGGAGTCCCAGTCCTGCCACCGATCCACTGTGGAAGAGAATAGCAGGGCAGGCAGCACCCATGGGTCCTCAACCACCCAGGGGCCCACTCCTGTCCTCACTGATGACCCCAGTGGGGCAGGCTAGTGCAAAGTAGGAGGTCTACAGAGGGCAGGGCTGGGCTGCCCCAGAAGAGGGGGGCCCCCATCTCTCACCTGGAGAATGTGTTCCGGGCATAGTGCATGATACTGTCAAAATCATAGGTCTCCCCCAGGGACTCCACCTCCTGGACCTCCATCTTCAGGAAGTTATACTCCTGCCCTGTGAAGACCAGGAGAAGGGAGTGTGGGAGGGGGAGGGGGTGGGGGCGGGAGGAGGCAGGTCTGTGGGGGTTGCAGCGCTACCTCTTTAGGGTCAGGGATGGGGTCCCCTCTGCTCTTGAGAGGTGACCCCCTACCTGGGGGTCCAAAAGCGACCCAGGGAAGCCTTGGGGAGAGACGGGTCTCTAGAAGAGTCTGTCCAGCAGGGTGTAGGCGGGGTGAGGATGTGCTGGAGAAATGACTCAAGGGACGATAGGAAGGAGGCGCCCATTTCTAGAACCACCAGGGAGATGAGAGCAGTGAAGAGGGGAGGAGAGGGAGGAAGCAGGAAGGGAGGGAAGAGAGAGCATAGTCGGGAGAAAGGAGAGAGAAAAAACCCTTTAGAGGACAGACTAGGCAGAGAGCTGAAGACGGTAAAAGTGAAGAGAAAGCTTGGGGCAGCATGGAGAAAAGGCCGACCCCTCCCCAACCCCCACCCTGAAGGCCAGGTGGGTTCTGGCTGCTCCAGGCAGCCCTGTGTGCAGGACCTAGACCTGTCCCGGCCCCCATCTGACAATGGATTTGTGGTCCCTGAGCTGCCACTGACCCAGAGAAGATGTTTCGGGGGAGGGTTTGGACCCCAGGCACAGCTGGGACTGTAATACCACGTTGAGCAAAGGTGATGGCTTAAGGGAGCAGCCCCCACCCTGACCAGGGACCCTGGAGGGGCAGGCAGAGGTCTGTACCTGGCTGGATGTTCTCCCGCACGATGGAGACGTGGCGGTCTCGGTCGGGTCGCGTGTGCTCATGCCAGAAGCCGATGACGTGACCCAGCTCGTGGACCACGATGCCAAACTTGTCACAGTTCTTGCCGATGGAGATGGCCTGGGGGCCCCCGCCACGGCGGCCCACGTAGGAGCAGCACCTGGAGGGCGGGGCCAGCTCAGGGGGGCGGTCCCGAGCTGGGGGAGTGCATCCACTCAGGGGCCGGGCGTGGCTGCCAGGGGGGCCAAGGAGCAGAGGGGTGGAGGAGGGGCCTGAGCGCGTGATGCCCGGGCTGTGTGCTGGGGTCGGAGCCACATCCGGGGCAGCTCCTGGGGAAATGCCCCCATGGCGGGAAGGGACAGATAAGCCAGGGCCGTGCCCGGGGGGACGGCTGCAGTGCCCAGGACCGAACACGGGCTGGGGCGATGGCCGAGGGTACAGAGCCCAGGGGCCCCTGCTCACCCGCAGGGTCGGTAGGTGAACACGATATAGCTGTCCTCGTCCGTGCGCTCCAAGAAGGTGACGCAGGTGTGCTTCTCCCAGTGCCTCATGGCCTGCCGGAAGACTGCCCTCTGGCTGCCTGTGGGGACAAAGGAGGCCAGGCTGCCACAGTGTCCAGGTGGGCTCACCTCCAGCCTCTGCTAAAGAGTCAGCCATTCATCAGACAGGCAGAAGGCACCACTCAGACCACCACGCAGGACGGGGCCGCGCCGAGGCCGGGGTGGGGTGCAGGCTGCTCCGGGGCCCCCACCCCCAACCGCCCCCAACATCATGCTCACCAGTGAAGTTGCCCCCAATGACAAAGGGGATGACTCCATCGGGCCACACCCGCTCTGGTCTGGACGTTGCTGCCCGCCGGCTCCGGGACCGGCTTTTCCATCTCCCATGGCTTCTCCTCTGAGGCTTCATACTAGCGTTCTGGCTGTTGAGGGTAGAGGAGTTTCCTGAAACTGAAAAAGGAAGCCATTGGTAGCAAGAGCATGAAGGGCAGGAGGAAGCAAATGACAACCAATCCTCATTGTCTAGGGGTTCTGTACCTGCCCACTCACTAAAATTTGTAAAACCCCCAAATCAAGACCATCAGCTCTTTCACAGTCACTGGCTGTGATGCACAGAGCAGTGAAAAATTTGAGTCACCCAATGTACATGACCTGGGCTGAGCCTGAACAAGGGGACAGGCTGCCTTCCTGTTTCAGCTCATTCTGTAGGTAAGTATCTTCTTCAGAATTTAGTTAGTGCCACTTTTTTTTTTTTTGCATTTTTATGCCTTTTCTTGGTGATTTCACTGTCTAAAATGACCCTCCCTTTAACTCCCAGGTACAAGAGGGCTGGGATGTATACAGAGAAAATACCTGTGTTAGATAATCTTCATTCAGGCTTGACTTACAGTGCTGTTGACCATGAGTTCAGTGTTAATAAATCAATGATATAGCAAATAAGATGTCTTTAAATAGAAACACATATATGACTTGGTTATGTGTTAACAAGTTGATGAAAATGTGACCAGAGGCTTGTAGGAACTTAACCTTGTATTTCTCCTAGGAGTAATGGCTCAGAATTCACTAATTCAGTGTTTGCAGTGACTTTATGGAATAACTAACTATAAGGTTATAGTTATAACCTTATAACTATAAACTGTAACTGCCATGAACAATAAGAATAGACTACAAGTGAATAAGAGACAAATTTCCCTGGACCTACAGGGAACCTGAGACTAGGAAACATTCCTGCTCAGCTAATGAAATGTTAGTCGCTCTATCATGTCTGACTCTATGTGACCCCATGGACTATAGCTCACTAGGCTCCTCTATCCATGGAATTCTCCAGGCAAGAATACTGGAGTGGGTTGCTGTGCCCTCCTCCGGGGGATCTTCCCAAGCCAGGGATCAAACCTGAGTCTCATGCATTGCAGGCAGATTCTTTACCGCCTGAGCCACCAGGGAACCTTCATAATTGTGGAGCATACAGAACTTAATGTCTTCTTTAAGTATTCCCAAGTACAGGTCCTCATTTGACACAGTAGCTCTCATGCTGGACTGGGCAAGCATCACTACCTACATTTGACAGATAAGGAAACTAAAGCCTAAGATTTGTCCAAAGTCAGATGGTAAGTGGCAGGTCCAGGTGATCCAAATCTCCATTCAGCTTTCCCCTTGTCTTTCCCTTTATCCCATGTATCCTAGTCCCCCCACTAAGGTCAAATAAGCCTTGCCAGTTATCAGGCCACCAGGTCACCCTCCAATGCCAGCTGCTCACTGGCATAGTTTGACCTTTACTCCATGGACTGCCCAGCGAAGATCCTCCCTCATGCAGACTGGACAACTACCCAACACCACCAGAGTGTGCCCAGAACAGGCCCCAAGTGAGAATCCCCCACTTTGGTTATCTGTGAGCAGGACCACGTTGCAAAGCAGTGAGAAGGCTGGACAGAACTGAAAGAGCCCAGGGCCTCGACCCCACCCTCCCCTCCCCCATTCACACGTGCCAGGCTGGCTGGGAGGTGCTTGGACCCACCCCTGACCTTGAAGAGCTTCGAGTCCAGTTGGGGAGAGAGAGGTATAAACCAGTCATTGCAGTGTGCTTCGACTTGTGAGATGCTAATAGTATAAGCCCAGAGCAGAGAGAGCACAGCAAATGGTGGCCTGGTCATGCCTGGGAGACGATCAAGGAAGATTCCCAAGAGAAGCTCTTGAGATGGGCCATGAAGGATGCGTAGAGGCTTGCAAAATGGGAGCAGGAGGAGAGGCCAGGAGGGATTGTGGGGTTGAGCAAAGAACTTCGGATTTAGAGTGTGAAGGCTTGGGTTCCTGTCCTAGTTCCGCCACTGACTAGCTCTGGGATCTTGAGCAAGTCACCTTACCTCTGTGACTCTTGGTTTCTGTACAGACAGTCTCTGATTTATGATGGTTTGACTTACAGTGTTTTGACTTTATGATGGGACAAAAGTGATCCACACTCAGGAGAAACTATACTTCAAAGTTTGTATTTTAAGTTTCCTAAGCTAGTGATAGGCAGTATCCTCTCCTGAGATGCTGGGCAGTGGCAGCAAGCTGCAGCTCCCCACCAGCCACACCATCGTGCCGGGAAACAACCCACACATTTGCAACCATTCTGTACCCAGACTATCATTCTATTTTTACTTTCAGGACAATATTCAATAATTACATGAGGGATTTATCATTTTATTATAAAATAGGCTTTGTGTTAAGATGATTTTGCCCAGTAATAGGTGTATTTAAGTGTCCTGAGCACCTTTAAGGTAGGCTAGGCTGAGCTACGATGTTCGGCAGATTAGGTGTATTAAAAGCATTTTCAACTTCAGCTATTTTCAATTTATGATGGGTTTATCAGGATGTACCCCATCTTGGCTCAGATAATAAAGAATCTGCCAGCAATGCAGGAGACTCGGGTTTGATCCCTGGGTCGGGAAGATCCCCTAGAGGAGGGAATGTCTACCCACTCCAGTATTCTTGCCTGGAGAATTCCATGGACAGAAGAGCCTGGAGGGGCTGCAGTCCATGGGGTCACAAAGAGTTGGACATGACTGAGCAACTAACACTTTGACTTTTTCACATTTTCAGCCCAATCATAAGGTGAGGAAGATCTGTGTCTGTAAAGTGGGAGTTGTCCTGACCTACCTTTGAAGGTGGTTGGGGACAGTGAAGTTAGATAATGGTTTTGAAAGTACTTCATAAACTGTAAGCAAAAACAACATGGGTGCTTAGCTTCTGGGTATGTCTACACTTGTCACTACGCTGGGGAAGGGATAAAAATACACTAGGAGAAGACAAGCCCTTATGCTGGATTCAAGTTCACCACCTCTGTCCTGGGAGGGCCTGGCTGAGAACAGAGGCATTCCCTGTTTCTCCAATTCTGGAACACGTTTCTGGGACAGAGGAGGGCTGGCCCATACCCAGTGTACCTGCAGCTTTGATGGAAGACCTGCGGGTTGCGCGCTGTCTGAGATCTGCAGCCTGCTGCGCTTGGAAGGCCCTCAAGTCCTCCTCGTCCAGGGCGATGTCCCCAAGGAAGGCAGCTGGAGAGAGAAGAGGCAAGGACAGTCAGTCCTCCAGTGCAGCACTGACAGCCCGACCCTGTGGCCACCGCCCCCGGCCCTCACTGCAACTGTAATCCTCAAATGCCTTCTAAGGAAGAAGAGTAGTGAGGGGCCAGCTTTGAGGATCTTTTGGGAAACTCAAGCTCATTTTTCAGCTGAAATCTCATCAAAGCTGATGCTCAGCCCCACCAGACTCCTCAAAGACAGGGTCATTTCACGTATTCCATCATTCTTTAGCATATGCCTAGTAATGTCTCAACGGTAAAGAATCCACCTGCAAAGCAGGAGATGTAGATGGGGGTTGGATCCCTGGGTCAGGAAAATCCTCTGGAGGAGGAAATGGCAACCCACTCCAATATTCTTGCCTGGAGAATCCCACGGGCAAAGGAGCCTGGTGGGCTATAGTCCATGGGGTCACAAAGAGTCTGAGCACACAGTAGGCACCTGCTGTGGGCCAGATGCTACTCTAGTGATTAGCAAGACAGAAGTGGTTCCCGCTCGCTTGTAGGAAACTGACCTTCAAACATATACAAGTAAACAAAAACAGAGCTGGAGAATCCCAGGGAGGGATGGGTATTACCAACAAAATGAAAGGCCTTAAGAGGACAGAGTGTCTACTTTGGGGGTCCATAACCTTGGCATTGTGCTGGGCATATGGAATTCGCTTAACAATTGCCATTTCAATTACACTGAGGGGGACCCTATGAATAAAAATGGGAGCGGGAAAGTGTGGTAGGGAAGTCAGGACACCTGATGGGCTTGGAGGAAAAGGTTTAACAGTGATTCCCGTTCTGAGTCTCAAGTCCCCTCTCGGGAGGGAGAAAGATCTGGGGGAAAAGAGTCCCCCACCCCAGGGCATTTTGATTTCTGGTGCTGTGGGGAGAGGTTTCCTAAGGGGTATGCCCAGCCAGCAGTGGGATTGCTGGGTCATATGGCAATTCTATTCCCAACTTATTTTAAGGAATCTCCATACTGTTCTCCATAGTGGCAGTACCAGTATGCATTCCCACCAACAGTGAAGGGTTCCCTTTTCTTCACACCCTTTCCAGCATTTATTGTTTGTAGACTTTTTGACAATGGCCATGCTGACTGGAGTGAGACGACACCTCATTGTGGTTTTGATTTGTGTTTCTCTAATAATGAGTGATGTTGAACATCTTTTCATGAGGTTTCTAGAGGGATGGACTGAACAGTCTGCTTTTTGAGAAATACAGGGGGAGCTGAGCCCTTCGGAAAGTGCTTTGGAAGGTGCTCAGATGCAAGCTTCATGCTGGGCTGCCGTGGGGGAGGCAGGAGGCGATGCTGGAGGTGGAGCAGAGAGCAGCCTCCCGCAGACCCACCCACAGTGACATCTGTTTCTCATCCCCAGTGCTACAGAGGCCTGGCGGGCAGCATGACACAAACTGTTCTAACCTTAAGGCCTTGCACACAGGTTTTTCCTCACCAGCTGGCCCACTGGGTGGACACACACACACACACCCCTAGTCATCACCACAGCATCATACTCTGCCAGACTGACTCTGCGTCAGTGCTCTGCCAGACTCACGGTAACATCCACACCTGTGTCATCCAAAACAGAGCTACAAAAGTCACATAGACACTTCTGCACACATGAGCAGCACCCACACCACCCCTTCTGGTGGTAGGAGGCACTCGATATACATTTGTTCAAGTGAAGAGTCATGCTGACATATGTCAGGCTTGCAAACATGTGCCAACAGACACTCACTCTTCGACAGGTGTGACCTGGAGCTGGATGGGCAGAATGTGGAATGACTTTAGCAACTGTCTAGGCCAGTGTCCCATTTTATAGATGCAGAAACTGAGGCCCAGAAAGGCAATGATTTAATGGAGATCATGCTGTTAGTCACTACCAAGGCTGGATTTATACCTCAGGCCTCCCAATTCCCAGTCCAGTGCTCACTGCACTCGAGTTTGTCAGCTTGTAGAACCCACATTCTAAATTGTTTGTTTAGTTGCTAAGTCATGTCTGACTCATTTGCGACCCCATGGACTGCAGCCCGCCAGGCTCCTCTGTCCATGGGATTTCCCAGGCAAGAATACTGACATGGGTTGCCATTTCCTTCTCCAGGGGATCTTCCCAACCCAGGGATCAAACTCCCACCTCCTGCATTGGAAGGCAGATTCTTTTCTAATGAGCCACCAGGGAAGCCCCATATTCTAAATACATATACACAAAAATACTCATTCAGAAACACACATCCACCAAAAAATATACACATCACAGACAGTCCTAAAACACACATGCAGAAGCTCCAACACACACAAACCAACAGCAAGTTCCAAACCCTTTAAGCCAGTAATAGTAGCAATAATGACACCTTATGTAAATATCTGTTGAAATTTGCCTGGTGCTTTCCTGTTGACGAAGTGCTCTCACATTAATGAATTCATTAATCCTGGCCCACCAGGGATATTCCCAATAAGCCAAATTCCAGCCATACACTTGCCAAGGAGCATCCCATTACAAACTCTTGGAGAAATAACCTAGTGGTTAGATCTGAGCCCTCTTCCCTGACTTGAGTGGGCCTTCCCCAGTGGCTGAGTGGTAAAGAATCTGCCTGCAATGCAAGAGACAGGTTTGACTCCTGGGTTGGGAAGATCCCATGAAGGAGGGCATGGCAACCTACTTCAGTATTCTTGCCTGGAGATTTCCATGGATAGAGGAGACTGGCAGGCTACAGTCCATGGGGTTGCAAAGAGTCAGACATGACTGAAGTGACTTAGCACGCACGCTCATGCCAGTCCTGACTTGAGAGATCAGAACACTTGAATGTGAGATGGGAATCGACTTGGTCAAGGTCACCAACTGGTAAGTGGCCCAGAATTTCTTCCTCCACATGGGAAAAATTTTCTTACTGAAAACATCACCCTTGGTGGCCTTGGCTCAGCAACTGATGGGACAGCAATACAAGGTGCTTCTCAGCTGTGGTCTGAGCAAGGGCATGGGATGGGAGATACACCCCATGGAGGTGGTGGCGGGTCCTATGTGCTCAAGTTTACACAGGCACCCAGTGTAAATGCCCCTACACCTCTTCTCTCTTTGCACCTCTACACAGACATTGTACCCTCAGGCTCACACAGGCACAACCGTAGGCATCACAGGGATAGAGTGTGACTGGATATTTAAACTCATCTTCGGACACAGCAGCAAAGAACAAGGTCTTTGGAGTCAGACAGATCTGCTTTGAATCTGAGTGACTACCCTCTCACTGACAAGTCACAAAAACTCTTCTAAAACTCAATTTTCCCCTACATAAAAAAAGGAGCTAATAAAAGAATCTGTCTCCCAGGATAACTGCACAAAATAAAGCATGTAAAGAAAGCATCCAACACAAAGCCTGGAGCATAGTAAGCACCCACTAAATGGCCACTGTTAACATCACCCCAATAATAGCCCCATGGTCTCAAGGTCAGCTCTCTACTTTCAACACCATACAGTTTTCACCCACTCAGGCCTCTGGGCTCAGTGAAGCCCCTGAGAAGCAGAACCTTTAATTCCAAGTACAGAGGCCACAGAACTGTGCTGGCCTGCGGGAGCAAGGCAGTGTGGAGGGCTAGCTGAGCAGAAGGCAGGACCAGCCCTGGGCAAGTCTAGAAGTGGAGCTCTCACTGTCAGCAGCACCCAGGGGTGTGAATGTCATGACTGAGGAATGCGAGGGAACCGAGGGGGGAGGGTTGATGGGGTGGGCAGGAGAGCCTTAAGGCCAGGAGCTGAAGGCCCTGACCATGCGCAATGCCCTCCAGGGCAGTTAGGGAAACTGGATTCTGGAGAGTCCAGGAAGCCCCTCCTCACCCAGAAGGAAGGGTCAAGCTCAGAGTGGTAGTTGTTTTCAACATGGAATCCAACGTTTTGTTTTGTTTTCAGGCTATAAATCAGCCAGGGGCATTTATGAATGCTCCATAGCCAGTCCCCCCACCTCAAGCAGGAGATGAAAGACATCAAGCTGCATCCTTTGAGCACATCCTTCAGTTGGCCTTGGGACTCCACAGAGTCGCCTCCTCTTTTGGAAGAACAGAGAGGAGCCTGGCTGGTGTGATAAAGAGCCATGTGTACCAGGGGTCCTACACAGGTCCCACCCATCACACAAATGCAGGCTTCTAGCAAGCTTCTAGTTGGGGGAGGACATGCTTAAGCTCCTCCAAGTGTTTGTGTGTGTGTTTAGTCACTCAGTCATGTCTGACTCTTTGTGGCGCCATGGATAGTAGCCCACCAGGCTCCTCTGTCCATGGAATTTTCCCAGGCAAGAATACTGGAGTGGGTTGCTATTTCCTCCTCCAAGGGATCTTCCCCACCCAGGGATCAAGCCAGGGTCTCCTGCACTGCAGACAGATTCGTTACCACTAGTGTCACCTGGAAGCCCCCCTGCAAGTGTTTGCATGTACTTAATCACAGGCATACATTTCCACACAGGGGCATATTTGCACATACACATGTACTCAGGAGTACCTACATGCACAGATGAGTAGACTTGCCCATAAAGCAGGGACACACCCACAGACGTGTAAAAACACACTAACTGCTTCCCTGTGCAAGTCCCAGTGTTTTCAAATACACAAAGAACTGTATGTGCACACCCCATTTCACAGGCTACACCCCCTCACTGAAGGAGAGGGGCACCTTTAGAAATGGAGAGAGGAGAGGAGAAAGGGAAAGTAGCTGAATCCCTTAGCTATCCTTAGGTCTTTAGTGGCCTGAGGAGTGATACACTCTACTACATCACCTCCTTCCAAAATATCTTCTCCCAAAATCCCTGGAGAAACTAGAATTTCTGAGAGCTTCTTCTTCCAAGGGAGTCCCACTGTTTCCCCATTCATCCCGAGTCCAGGGAGATTATAAGACTTTTCCTCCTCCCTTGGGGCACCGAAAAGAGAAGGTGACTCATGGAGCAGGGGTATAGGTGGGTGGGTGACTCATGCAGCGTGTCTGGAGGGGGAAAGTGGTCTGGCAGGAGAAGGAATTGCTTCTCAACCTCCAGAGCCTATAATCTACTCTTCTGAGGCCCTGTGAAGTCCAAATCTGGGTTACAAAGCCCCTGGGATAAGGATGGTGAGCTACTAGACCACCTGGCCTCCCCATAGCATATCTCTGAGCTGCCAACTGAGGCAGAATTAAGTTCCTTGCTGGCTCAGGAGTATCCCTGTGGGCTTCTCTGCTGAATGGAGCAGCTGCGTCCCAATTCTTGCCTCTATGGTCTCTCCCAGAGCCCTGAGTCATCTGGGGCAGCCAGAAGGAACTGGGAATCTTGGGAAATGATTTCCTTGATGGTTTGGCATCCCAGCATACAAAAAATGAGGGCTGAGTCGCAATCTCCCTGGGAGAGAAAAAGAGGGCCTGGTGGAAACAGCTCTGAGCACACACAGGCTATTTTGGCTTCCTGCCCTTTGCTTTGGTCTTGCCTGAACCTCTCCAGGGTCTCAAGGGTCTTAATTTTGTCCTTACTGCCAACAGTAACCGGAACTCTGACAGTCAGAAGAAGGAGAAGGAAGAGAAGGGAGCTGGAGAGCATCAAGCAGGTACAGCCAGGTGCATTCAAAGGAAGTCAAGACAGACACCATCTGCCACCAGCATCTGGAGGTCAGGGCTCAGCTGGGGCAAGAGGTAACAGCAGGCAGGAGAAGTTAACACAAACAGAGGAAAGAATCTGGGGACCTGAGGCCCGAGGGTGCTGATATGGGGTCTTAGGAGGCAGGCAGGAGGGAGGAAGGGCTGTACCAGTCACACTAAGGAGGGAAGCCTGCTCCGACCCCAAGTCTTGGCCTTGTCAGGCTCTCCTGGCCACCCCTAGGCCTGGCCCAGCTCCCCACAAGCCTCACTTCACCCTAGTAGAGAACTTGCTCCAAAGCCCTCGTTTGAAGTTCCAACTCAGCTAGCCCCACCCAGTCAGCATGAAATCTGAGACTGGGATGGAGCCCTGAACCTCTGCTGCTCCAAAAAATCGCTCCAATTTCCAACTGGTAGTGAAATACATCAGCCTGGCTTCCTTCCTATTCTTTAAGGCCTTGTCCAGCTCTCTTTCTCCATTAGATCTCCCAAACCTTCCCGGCATGCTGTGATCACTGTTTCTCTGCCAGCACCACTACCATGGGGCAAGAGGTTCCTTGAGCCTTTAAGGGCTTTCCCTCCAAGGTGGCACGTAAGGATATCTTGGTTTGTGCAGTTGGTTCATCCACAGATGTCTTGTGCCCCGTTTGGACTGTAAGCTCTTTGAAGGCAGGGAGCCTGGCTTATAATTCTATCTCTCACAACATCAAGACCATGGCCTGGCACCTTTCCATAATGGAATTCTCCAGGCAAGAATACTGGAGGGGTAGCCATGCCCGTCTCCAGGGGATCTTCGCACCCAGGGATTGAACTCAGGTCTCCTGCATTGCAGGCGGATTCTTTACTGTCTGAGACACCGGGGAAGCCCAAATGCAGGGCAGTTGAATGAATAAATGACACAGGATGGGGTTGGGAAGCTATTCTCTTTTCCTGAAAACCAAGCCTATTTTCTCAGGAAAAAAAAAAAAATGAAGTAAGTGTGTGAGGCACAGAAAACGGGGTAAGCCACCGTTTATTTAGTGCTTCCTGAGTGTTAAGCTCTAATATGTATTTTATATGTGTTCTCACACTTAATCTTTACCAGCAACTCTATGGAGAAACGTATTATCAGTTCCATTTTACAGGTGAGAAAAGCAAAGTCCAGAGATGATAATTGCTGTTCCCAAGATGCTACAGCTGATGAGTTGTGGGTCCAGGATTGAGAGCTATGTCTGCCTGCCTGCAAAGCCCACACTCTAGCCACTTAGCCTTATGTCCACCCCAAGCCCGGTGAGAAAGATGGAGGCTCACATCTGGTTTGCTCACAGCCCAGCTGGGGTGAAGGAGGAGGGGCTGAGGCTTTGGCTTCTCCTCCTCCCACTGGAAGGTGCCTTACGCCTGCAGTTTGCTCTGCTCCATCACCCAAAGAGGGGTCCCCTGGGTCAGAACCAGAGCAACCTGACCCCCAGCCCCCCATAGGTATGTCTAGAATTCCAAGCACCCCGTGTCATTCCCCTGGCCCTGGCTATTTGAAGACAGTCTGAAATCAGAGGCTGGAAGTCGAGGAAAGGTTCTGATATCTTATGCCCTGTGTGTTCTCTTGTCCATGGCAGCCTGTTCAGGGTCATCCGATCAGGCAAACGGCTGGAGTGCAAGACCATCTGGTCACTCTGGTAGGGGGGGCAGGGGGGAATCCCTCTGGGCCCAGCAGGAGTGAAGGGGTTACACCAGGTCTTCATGGACAAAGAACACACACACACACACACACACACACACACACACACACACACACACACACACACACACACACACACACACCCCTCCGGGGCCCTGACCTGGGCTAATTAACCTCCAGTGTCTGTAGGATGGAGAGAGCTGATATACAGTATCTGAGTTCTGTTTTTCCCCCTTTCCACCATCACTTGGCCTTGGCAGGGGCCTCTGGCACACGGGGACAGAAGTCAGTCCCAGTCCTGAGCTGGCTTCTCTGACTTTTGACAGCTGTCTCTGAGGTCTCAGTAAGCTGCTGCTGCTGGTGGGGAAATGGGATCCCCAGGGGGCATGATCTCAGAGGATCCCTTGAAAAAAACTTTCTTCCACTTGGACTGGGGGTGGGTCTCAGGAGACCTGCTTGGAGATTGAGGCCTCCCTGAACCCAGCCGGACAGATGTGCAGCCCCTAGGGCAGCCCAGACAGACAGGACGGAAAACACCAGTGTGCTGGAGCCCCGGATCTGGCAGAAGGGAAAACTGCGTGTGTGTGCACACACACACACACACACACACACACACATACACACACACACATACACACACACACAAGAGTTTGGCCGGAAAAGTTTCCAGTAGAAGGAAAAGCCTCCTTGGCCACAGGTTTCCTCCCTGTATCCCGGGAGGAACCCTCCTGGGGTCACACCAGAGGTAGCCACTGGGCAGCTCACACCAATCGCAGGAAAACTTCAGTCCCTACAATTCCCCCAAACTTCCCCCCCCCCACCGACTCTCTCCCTCTTTCTTTTGTTCCCCACTGCATTGCCAACCAGGCAGCTCCCAGCTTCCCACACCGGACTGTCCTCCCCCGAACCCTCAAGCAGCCGGCGCCTCCCTCCGGGCCCCGGGCCGCCCGCACCCGGCCCTGGCGCCCCGGGGACAGGCCGGCGGGGTCGGGGGCACCTACCCGCCTTGCAGGGGTCTTTGTAGTTGAGGGGCTCTGCGTCGTCCTCCTCCCCCAGGTCATAGGTGTAATCGGCCAAGTCGAGCGGCCGGCCGGGGCGCGCGAGCAGCAGCAGCCAGAGCAGCAGCGGCAGCGGCGGGCGGGCCACGCCGGGCATGCTGGCGGGCGCGGCGGCAGCGGCGGCGGCGGCGGCGGCGGGTCGCGCCCGGACGCGGGAGCGGGCGAGAGGGGAAGCGGAGGACTGGCGGCGAGGGGAGGGCGCTCCCGGCCGCCCGCTCTCCCCCCGCGCTCTCCCTACCTCTTCCCTTTCCCTCTGCTCGCCCTCCCTCCTTCCTGTCTCCCGCCCCCTCTCCGGCCCGGCTTCTCCGCTCTCCCTTCCCTTCTTTCCGTCTCTTTCCTTCTCTCCCTCCCTCCCTCTCCCCCTCTTTAGGGAAATGAGCTCGCTGGAGGGCGGGTTTTCGCCCGGAGCTCGGCCCCCCTCGGGGCCGGGACGGCGATCGGCCGGGCCGGGACGCACGCCAGCCCGAGGCGGGGAGGGCACGGAGCCGGCAGGCCCGGAGGGGGCTCGGGCGGCGCGGGGCGCGAGGCGGCGGGGCCGGGGAGGGGGCGCCGATCCCCCGGGTGTCCGGCCCGAGCCCCCTCCTGGGCCTCCGGACAACGCCGTCGGGTCGATCGTGCAGCCTTCGCCCCGCTCTCGCCCCCCTCGTCTCGGACTGCGTTTCCCTGCCTGCGGCTCTCGCTCTCTCGGGTTCTCGGACCCTCGCTCTCTCCCATCTCGGTCCCTGTCCCTCTAGTTCGGTCCTTCGGTCTCTCGCCGTCTCCGTCTCGCTCCCTCCCTCGGGAGACGCCACTGGAGGGCGCTTGGAGCCCGCGGATTGCTCCCCGGTCTCCTCACCCTGGGATGGGGGAGAACGGGAAAGCCGGCTTGGCGCCCGCAAGGCTCTAGCCTTCCCCTGGCCGGCCCCCACCAAGAGCCGGGCTGTGAGAGGACAGACGAGGTACACCCTTCGTTTTGCAATCAGGATGCTTTAATCTTTGGTGGTAGGAGCCCCCTTGGGCCCTAGGAGCTGCTTCTCCTCTGCCCACCTCTCCCCACAGCTCCCATTTCTCCAGGGCCAGTCCCAGTGGTGTCGACAGGATCCGCTTCCTGCCAGTCTGCACAAAACCCTTTGCTCCTGGATCTCCGCTGTCCCTTTGGGGCTTCCTGGGGCCCTGGGAAGTGAAGAAACACTGTTTATTATGTGAGGGAGAAGGACTGGAGGGGGTGTCTGTGAACCTCCCTCCCTGGAGCTCTGTAGGTGACCCCATCTTGTTGGGTCCCCCAGTGCCTGGTCAGCTGACATGAAGAGGTGGCCCAAACCGTCCAGGACTGCATCTGTTCCTGTGCCCTGGAGGTCACACCTGCTCACCTGACCAGTCCTAGGTGTAGTACAGGGGCACCTCGCCACACAGGGTGCTCACGGTCCTGCCCAGGAAGGCCAGGTCCCCAGAGAATGCTGAGCCGGTGTCACGGCCCTGCTCCTGGCCCAGCTTCGAGGAAGGCACTGGGGGCTTGGCCTGGAAAGAGCATCTGGTTTGGAGCCTGGGAACTGAGTTTCTGTCTCACCTGTGGTCCTTATCGTGGGACCTCAGGTGTGCCAGGCAGTCTCTCTGTGTAAAGAAGGTGTTGTGCTGGAGTCAGAGCCCCCAGGGGGTGTGTGGGCTCAGCTAAGCCAGCAGCTTGGCTGCGGGGCGGGGATGGGGAACTTGGCTAGGAAAGGTTCAGTGCAGGGGGATCCAGGGAGGACATTCACCTGGCAGTCCACGAGGAGCAGCGTTTTACAGGTGACAAAATCATCATCTAAAATGCTCCTGCCAGCAGCCCTGGGAGGAGCCAACCCACTCCCTCTTACCCGTACACCCACCTGGAAGTTCTGCAATTTTCTAGTGAGAGCCTCGAGACTTGGGATGCTCTGCGGAGCCACCTTCATAATGTAGCAGCAGGTTCCGGGGGCTGGCTTGTAGGCGATCAGGAGCTGGGCACAGGAACATACGAGGGTCATTTCGGAAGGCGCTGCCTAGCTCACTCCTAACTCTGGTCCTAGGCCATCCCCCTCTAGGCTGGGCACTGGAAGGAGTCGTACTGGAATCTGGCACTTAGCAAAAGTGCTGGGCATGGGGAGAGATGAACCTGTAGGAAAGCCAAAGCTGAAGAGGTCTAGCACAGAATTATCACTGGTTCCTTAGCCTTGGGGTCAAGAGGTCCGCGCGTACCCACCCGCTGGTAGTCATACACCACAGTGCCAGTGGAGCCAATGGAGAAAGTGGCAGTGGTTCCCACACGCTCACTCAGCGCCAGGCGTTGCTGTGCTTCCGGGCCTGCGATGCTCATCTCTAGAACCTAGAGGAGGGCATCGTGCTGCCTGGCATTCCTCTTTCCCCACTCATCCCTGCAGCTCATGCCCACCCTCAGTTCCCTTTGTGCTGTGCTGTGCTCAGTCACTTCAGTCATGCCCAGCTCTTTGAGACCCTGTGGACTGTAACCCTCTAGGCTCCTCTGTCTATGGGATTCTCCAGGCAAGGTTACTGGAGTGGGTTGCCATGCCCTCCTCCAGGGGATCTTCCCCGACCGGTAAGAAATGGAACCCGCATCTCTTATGTCTCCTGCATTGGCAGGCAGGTTCTTTACCACTAGCACCACCTGGGAGGCCCCAGTCCTCTTTACTCAAATGCAATTCTTTCCTCCCTGGGAGCTCAGAGAGGCCCAGGGGAACCAGGCACTGGAGGGAACAGATTGTCCAACTGTGGGGTGGGGGCTGGTGAAAAAGCCCAGGCAGAGTTTGCCACCCTGTTTCCACCTCTGTCCTTCCCTGAGGTGTCACTTACCTCCTCCCCTCATTCCCCGTGGGCAATTTGCTCTCTGCCCACCCCATCCCAGGGCCTCTATCTGACCTGCCCTGTATCCACTGCCCACCCCATCCCAAGCCTACTCACCATCTCTGTATGTTTCTGGCTCATGTGAAGACCCATGAGCAGGGCCCCTACAATCACCACAACGACAAGGACCACAACCACGACCACGATGAGAAGGCGTTTGATGTTCACAGGACAGCAGGGGATGCGGAGCCGGCCCCCGGGGACTGCTGAGTAGTCCTGACATGTGGGGCAGGCGGGGAGACAGGTATGAGGTCATGAAGATGCTCCTTCTCCCTGCATAACTGGGACACCCTCCCAGTCTCTCCCGGGACTGAACAACGAATGCCATGGATGTGCAGAAGAGGGCTGAGCCGGTTAGACGCTTCCTGGAGGAGGGGGCTTGGATTCCAACAAACTCATAGATGCTTAGAAGTGAGGTCTAGCATGAACAGATCCAAGAGAGCCTGTTTCACCAGTCTCACTTGCTGCTGTTTCCTCCACACCTCTGACATCCCAGCCACACCCATCCCCTCCAGTTCCCCTCCAAATCCATGCTTTTAGGTGTATGATCCCTTCTTCCAGCAATGCCTTCCTCCTTCTCCACCTGCTGAGCTCTGGCTTGTTCCTCTGGAGCCAGCTCAAATGTTAGTTTCTCTGCAAAGCTTCCTGTGACCTCCCGCGTAGTGGCTCCTTTCCCAGTGCTCTCTACAGTCTTTTCCATGGACCCCTTTAATGGCTCGCAGCCCCTTGTATGGGAATTAGTGGCTGCTGAGTCTGTTACTCCAAGATTCTCTGTCTTAGTGGTTGGTGTCCCTGTCTTAATTTTGCACAGTCCTAGGTTAGTTGAGTGAATGAATTTGGGTGAGGAAACAGGCCCAGAGAGGTTGGAGGAGGCAGAGCCCATCGTACACAGATACACTCTTGCACACATACACACACACATACATGTACACACGATCAGACTCACCGGCGGGCTTTCCATCAAGACCTCTTTGCTGCCCACATCCATCTTGCTGTAGACACCTTCCCTCCTCATCTCTGAGTATGACTAGGGTCTTATATGTGCCAGCATGGACACAGGACAGAGGTAAAAGATCCAGCCCCTGTCTGCCAACCAAGCCCTCAGCTTTGAAGCCTGTTTGTTCCTGGCCCTTCAGAGCCAAGAGCCGGATAAGCCAGCTGCAAGAGCGCCTAAGGGCCCTTGGGCCTGGCGCGTGAGCCCTCTTGGCCCCAGGGAAAGCAAAGCTGGGTGAGCTGAGCAACCTTGCCCTTGGGAAATCTGCATCTCTCACCGTGGGTGTCTTCCTGGCATGCCTACCATTCTTGCTGGCACCTGCCTCTGCCATCTTATGGCTTTTCTTGTTCTTCTGCCAGGCTGAACCTCTTTGGCAACCAAGGGCCAGACCCAATGGGTCCACCACACTTCCGAACAGATTTGCCCCCAGAATTGCCTCCAAATTGCCCCTGGAGCCTAAGCTTCAAGAAGGGGAAATCTTGTGGACCCACAGGGACAGTACCAAAGGCACAAGGTGCTTTGGCATCAGTGCAGAGTTTCATAAATGGTTCATAAATTTCCTGGGAGTGTCAGATTTTCAATTCAAGTATACCTTCTTTGCCTACTCCCACACATCTTGTTCCTAACCTCAGACATGCCCCTGGTCATTCTTTCCCAAATTCTGAAAACTGTCCCTTCTAGTTATAAATTCTTACTAACATGCAGTTTTTCTTTCTTTGTATGGGCTTGTTTGTAAACTGAAGGCTTTTTCTTTTTAACCTGGTTTTACCATTTTTGCATTTATTTTTAAGTTGTATTTATTTGTTTGTTTATTTTTGCTGTCCTGGGTCTTCATTGCTGCTTGTAGGCTTTCTCTAGCTGCAGCCAGCAGGGGCTACTCTCTAGTTGCAGTGCACAGGCTTCTTTTGTAGTGACTTCTGTTGCGGAGTACAGCCTCTAGAGTGAGTTCTCAGGAATTGTGGCACACCAGCTTAGTTGTCCCAGGACAGGTGGGATCTTCCCAGACCAGGGATCAATCTGTGTCCCCTGCATTGGCAGGCAGATTCTTAACCCCTGGACCACCAGGGAAGTCCCTGCAATTATTTTATGCTGAATTTATTTTCCAGACCATACATTTTTGCTTCTTCAGTTTCTTCTGGGACAGCTTTCTCTTCCGCGCAAGTTTCTGGGCAAGTTTAGGAATAACTGGCTCTTTTCCCAGTCAGGATCATCTCTGTGTGCCAGGGGGAGTCCTGCAGGGCTTAATCTGACTGTGAGCTCTGCGAAGTTCTGTGCAGCATCTTGGGGGCTTGTTGACCAGAGAATCCACGTCGAAACCCTTCAGTTCAGTATTACTGTCTGCATTTTTAAGCACGTGCGGCAAAACTCAAGCATTCTTTTTGGGTCACCAACTCTATGTTTAGCCCCTCTGTTTGGCTTGGGCACATCAACAGCTCCACAATTGGAACAAGGGCACAGCACACATTGCTTCTCTAAAGTGACATCCTTCAAACACTTGGTGGCCTTAGGGATATACATACCCTTGATAGCCTGTGCTGTTTCATGAATATTCCTAAAGTGAACACGAATGTTTGAACTTCTGGGTTTGCATGTTTCTTTGGGTTTTCTGCATCAAAGAAGAAGCAAACCATTTTCAGAGATCAAGCTGGAGGGTTTTTTTTTTTTTTTTTTTTGGCTGCACTGGGCACTTGAGACCTTTTATCATTATTGTGGCAGCAGGATCTATCTCCTTGATCAAGGATTGGACCTGGGCCCCCTGTATTGGGAGTGTGGAGTCTTAGCCAGTGGACCACCAGGGAAGTCCCAAGCTGGAGGCTTTTGATAGCAGTTCCTCACCTGACAGTTATGCCCAGACAGCCTTGCACAGGGCTGGTGGTGGTGTCTGATGGGGGTCCCCATCTCTTTGTCCTTGAATCAGCCCACTTGCTTAGTGCTGCCTTGTGCCCTACCCTCTCAACACTCTTCTTTTTATATCCTCTGAGGATGCTCTTACCCAGATCTGAACCGCTTCTGGATCTTCTTCTCCTCTCTACCCCTTTCCTGTCTCTTTCCCAAAAGTCATCTCTGTTGCTTTGTAGTACTAAACCACATCAATTAATGACTGCTTCCTTTCTCTCCAGCTCCCTCCACTTGCTGGGCCAAGTGGTCTCTACATTGCCTTCACCTCTGAACTTTAACTCGAGTGTAAGTCAGAGCCCCACACCTCACTCCTCTCTTGGCCTCACCCCATTCTCCTTGTACTTGAACTCCAACACTTCACCCCAATTCCTGTCCCTTGCTGGGCACCCCCTCACACCTTGGCCCTGCCCTTCAGTCACAGGCTGGCCCCCAACTCTCCAGCCCTGGCAGGTTCCTTTGTCTCCACAAGGACCCCCTCTCCAGCTGGAGAGCCTTTAGCCTCCAGGTTGCACAATGGCATGGCATCTGAGCTGAGAGTCCCAGAAGAGAAGCTCCAGAAAGGAGAGAGAGACAGAAGTGTTTGTTCCCACCACCCTCCTCACCCCCAACTGCCGCTTTAAATATTTGCCTAAGCCTCTAGCAGCAAGTGTCCTAGGAGGAGGGAGAGAGAGGGATGGGAGTCCAGGAAGAAGGAGGGAGGGGAAGCATCCTTCTGGGGACTGTATGCAGCCTCAGCTGCTGCAGGTGCCAGATGCAGGAGACAGCCCGCCTGCCATGCCCACCCCTGCTGGCCCCAGGGCCCCCACTCCCGCCCCGGTTGTCCTGGCAACACTGGGATTGATTGGCTGACTCACACGTACTGGACCTGAGCCAGATGGGCAGTGGGCCAGTGGGAGAACCAAGGAGAATGGCAAGCATCTCGGGGGTCCCTGTGGGCATCCTGGGGGTGGGTGGGGCATGATCCAGCTGTGGGGCTTGTTCTGAGCAGGTGCTGTGCCTGGAGCTTGCCAGCATCTCTGGCTGCTGGGGAAAGTCTCCCCTGCTGGCTGCCCTTAGGCTGTGGTTCTTACAACTTTGTTTTTATCCCTTTCTTTATTAATTCATTTTTGCCTTTTCGGAAGTTGGGGAAGGAAGGGTGCTCTCAAGTTTCATAAGGGAAATTCACATGCTGGCACTGACATGGAAGGTCTTGGGATTCTTCTCTTCCTTCCAGAAAGGGGCAAGGAACCTTCAGTTGAGCATGCAGGGTTGTCACCTCACCTCCCCCTACACTATCCCAGCCCTCTGCTATGGGCTTTTCACTTTTGGGCCTTTATTTAGGCCATTTCTCCTTGCTGGAAAGCGTACCTTCAATGCCTCTTCACCTCTCTGAATACCACCCACCCTAAAAGACCAGGCAAGAGCCAGTGGCACCCCCTCTGCGCTCCCACCCTAGCCCACAGCGCCCCTTCCCTCCTGCACGTTCACCTGCCACTTAGCAGGCACTGCTGTCCCCTTCAGCTCTGTGGGTGTTTTGTGTTGCCCATCTTCCCAACCAGGCTGCCAGCCCTTGGGACCAGCCCTGAGACCATGCCTTCCTGAGGCTTCACACAGGGCCAGGCACATGCACGCAGCCAACCTGTAACTCTACTCAGTGATGATGAGACTGTCACCAAACGTGACAGGGCTCCTAATGAGGGGTCAGTAGTTTATTCCCTCAGTATGTAGAAGATGCAGTGCTTCACTGATCAGCTCAGCTCTGGGACCATGAATAAGTCATCTGCCTTTCTTGGCTTTAGTGTATTCATCTGTGGGCTTCCCAGGTGGTAAACAACCCACCTGCCAATGCCAGAGACATGAGATGCGGGTCGGATTCCTGGGTCATGAAGATCCTCTGGAGGAGGGCATGGTAATCCACTCCAGTATTCTTGCCTGGAGAATCCCATGGACAGAGAAGCCTGGCAGGCTACAGTCCATGGGGTCGCAAAGAGTTGGACATTGACTGAAGTAACTTCGCATGCACCCACATGTTCATCTGTGAAAGGGGACTAATACAGCCTATCTTGCTCCTCTCTCCAAGTTGTTGTAAGGATCCAATGACATCACGATGTGCAAGTTCAATCGACATGATTATCATCATGGACTTCATCCCCAGGGCATCTCTTCCCACTGACTAAGAATAGGACCCAGACTCCCCCATTCTGTCTGTATCTGAGTTAAAGCTCTCCAAGAACCATGGGTGATGGAGAAGCCCATGGTAGCCACTCCTGTGTATGCTTTCTCTTTTCCTCCTTCTGGCCCCTCAGCTGCAGGGGAGGGCCAAGATTCACTCTGCCCTTTGTGTGCTGGGCACAGCCGTGCCAGGGACGGGTGGCGATGGCTGTCCAGCTGCCTATGCCACCATCCCCACCCCCACTGCTTGTCTTCCCACAAAGTGGCATGGGGAGGGCAGCACGAGCAGCTGGACAGGCAGTAGCAAGTGAGCATCCAAGGGCAGGGGCATCCCTGGCTGGGAGAACATGGACTTACACTCACACCAGAGAATCCGTGTCTGGCAGAGGCCAGGGACAGCTGGGGAAGCATCTTCTACCCAGTGATCTTGGCTTTCTGGACTGATGGAAAGAGCACTGAACTGGGAGCCCATCCACCTGACTGTACCTGTGAGCTCTCGGGACAATCACCCCCCCCCACACACACACACACCCTTGGGAAATAACGTAGTAGAGAGCAGCAGTTCTCAGACTTCTTGGTTTCAGGAACCCTTAACACTTAAAAAGTAGTGAAAACCCCAAAGTGCTTTTGTTTATGTGACTTACAGCTATTGATAGTTACCATATTGATATTTACTAAGAAATTTAAAAAAATGAATTAACTTAGCTAAAATAACCCTGCATATTCATTGGAAGGACTGATGTTAAAGTTGAAGCTCCAATACTTTGGCCACCTGTTGCAGAGAGCTGACTCACTGGAAAAGACCTGGGATGCTGGGAAAATTTGGGGGCAGGAGGAGAAGGGGACGACAGAGGATGAGATGGTTGGATGGCATTATTGACTCAATGGACATGAGTTTGAGCAAACTCAAGTAGATAGTGAAGAACAGGGAAGTCTGGCGTGCTGCACTTCATGGGGTTGCAAAGAGTCAGACACCACTTAGCGACTGAATACCAATGTTTTGTAGCACACATAACATAAATTATGTGATGAAATTAACTACTTTACAAAACAAAAAATTATGGAGCAGGGAGTCATTGTTTTACATTTTTGCAAATTTCTTTAATTTCATAGAAGATATGTCTTGTGACCTCTGGAACATTCCAGGGTACTTCTGTAAAAGCGTGAAAATGAAAGGGGCAAATAATGCCTTAACATGATTAGGAAAATTGTTTTGACCTCAAAGACTCCCTGGAAGGTCCTCAGACCCTGGGCTCCCTGGACCAGACTTTGAAAATCCCTTGTGTGGAACAGTTGTTGACTCTGGAGCCAGGTAGTGTGTGCTCCATCACTCATTATGTCCGACTCTTTGCGACTCCATGGACTGTAGCTTGCCAGGCTCCTCTGTCCTTGGGATTCTCCAGACAAGAAAACTGGAGTGGGTAGTCTATCTCTTCTCCAGGGGATTTTCCCAGCCCAGGAATCAAACCAGAGTCTCCTGCATTGCAGGCGGATTCTTTACCAGCTGAGCTACCAGGGAGCCCAGGAAGTCAGGCAGAGTGCGTTTTAAATCCCTGCTCTGTCACTTTCTTTTTTGGGTACTACAGGTCTCACTTTCCTTATCTGCAAAAGGTGATTAATAACAAAGACCTCAAAAGGTTGAGGCGATTAAGTACACAGAGTACACAGCACGCTAGTAGATGTGATAACAAGGTTGGCTGCTTTCCTCTGCATTGGGGCTTTAGTTTCCTCCTTTGTTAAACCAAGGGTTGGACTGGAAATGCCCAAGGCTGTTCCCAGTACCCACGACCACAGACTGTGCCTCATGAGGAATGTTCTGGATTTCCACACGTTCCCGTTCCAGCTCCAGTGGTATTTCCCGTTTAGGTTCGCACAGACACAAAGGCACATTCTGTTGACTAGCCTTTGGAGATGTGAACAGATACACGCATGTCACTTATAACACATGGCATGTCCACGAACTCTGCTTACAGGCCGCTGAGGGCCAAAATAGAAGCACAGAGGCACATAGATCCAAAGCGTAGAAATGCCTGCCCCGGGGAAATATATGTCCGTGCAGAGACAAGTGTGCACGCGTGAAGGTTGCACAAGGAGATCTTGCGCGCGCGCGCGCGCATACACACACACACGCCCAGCCGCTTTGGGTGCCAGGCCGATAAGCCGATGGTCCCGGAGACCGCCGGCAGGGCGCGCAGCGGCCGACCCGGGCGCAACCACTCCTTTCTGTGGCTACTCCCCTCTCCACACCGGGGACTCCCCCGCTCCGCCCTGCGCGCCCCCGCCGCCCGCCGCAGTCCGCATCCTCCCAACCTGTCAGCCCTCGGCTCGGCCCCCGGCTCCGCGCATCTCTGCATCTCTCCGAGTGCTCGGCTCGCGAGAGCGAGCAGGGGCGGGGACGGCCGCCGGCGCCCGAGGGCCGGAGGAGTAGCTCTGCAGAGGACAGCCAGGGGGGCCCTAGCTGTTACAGCGGCTGCCCGGGAGCTCCCGTACGGGGTGGCCGGGAGCGGTGGGGCGGGGGCCGCGAGCTCGCAGGCAGCATGGCGGGGCTGCAGGCCAGGCGGGTCTCAGGGCTCCGGCTGCTGGCGCTGTCTATCCTGGGCCTTTGCCTAATGCTGCAAGTCGGCGCCAAGAGACCCCCCAAGACGCCCCCCTGTCCCCCGAGTTGCTCCTGCACTAGGGACACTGCCTTCTGCGTGGACTCTAAGGCAGTGCCCAGGAACCTGCCCTCCGAGGTCATCTCTCTGTGAGTGCTCTGGACTGGGGTGCGGTTGGGTGGGGGAGCTGGAAAGAAGAAGGCAAAAACCCTGCTCTGGGAAGAACCCCTGCTCCCTCTCTACAGAGTGTGAGGACCAGGAGGGCTCCAGGGGTCCTCAGGAACTGGAGATTTGAGGCAGCAGCCTGGCTGGGAGTTCTGCAGTCGTGCTGGGGAAAGCAGCCATGGCTGGAAAAAAGAGTGTTTATGGCCAAGAAAGAATCATCACCACCATGAGCATTAATGAGACCTACTGTGTGTGGGCGCTGGACTTGGAGGGAGGGGGTTGTTTACATGAGCATGGGGGCCCCTGCCTGTGATGTCATACCAAGGACAGAAGGCCTCTTGGAGGGGGAAGGTGGCAGCAGGGGGAAGGGTGGAAGGGAGATACACCCCTACTGTGCCCTGGCACTGGTGGACGCCTGCCACTGGTCTCGCCAGCACTCTGCATGGGGCCAGCCAGCCTATCGCTTGCAGCAAGCAGCCTCAGGGACTAGATAGGCTGTGTGGTTGGTCCCTGAGGGCAAGATGCTAATCCACCGCCCCATCCCAGTGCTCCATCCCTCAACAGCACCCAGCACACTGTGGGTGTTTGGATGATGAAGCAGGTATGGGTAATGGAACCTTCTTTTGGCCGAAGTCCTTGGTACGGGGAGTCGGTAGTGAAGGATGATAATGAGCTTGTGAGAAGGGGAAAATAGCCTTAGGTTGAGGGAGGGGGGGTGGAGCCAGGTGACATGGGGAGTTTCCAAGGCGAGTGTATACAGAAGACAGTGCCCTGTCCACCTCATGCCATCCCAGGACAGTCCTGTATTCTCCCATTGGTTACTGACACTCAGATGTACCTTGCAGGACGCTGGTGAATGCTGCCTTCTCGGAGATCCAGGATGGAGCATTTTCCCACCTGCCACTGCTGCAGTTCCTGTATGGACAGGGCTTTGCTGAAGGGCAGGGTCAGGCAGGGGAAGGGAACGATCTCAGACTAGGGGGAGGGGAGAGGAGAGTGGTCCTAAGTTGCCTGTGGAGGTCAAGGTGCACGTGTCCCTTACTCTCGCTCCAGTGAGAGAGCCGCGAACAGTGAAGCAGTGCAGAGTCCAGAGGGGCGCAGAGAGCAGCAGTTTGGGGAAGGAAGGTCCAGGTTGCACGCAAAAGCAAAGAACGGGGATATTTGGGGCCTGGTTAGGAATGGACTTGTGTCCTCTGGAGACCCCAAAGAATTGGGTGCAGTAGTTTGGGCTGGAGCCAGAGGGTGGACAGTGCAGGTGAGAGAGGTCACCTTAGAGACAAGTGACCCCAAGGATCAGGATTTGAAGAGAGACCTTGGAGCTGAAAGGGAGGGAAGACAGGAGGGTCTGGAATTCTAAAGGGAGCTATTTATGCGTGAAGCCCCAGTCACAAGAAAAGATAAACGTGATTATCCTCAAAGTTGCCATCGGTCTGAGAGGAACTGGAGTGAGCTGGGTGAGGGTGGGAGGCAGAGCGGTGGGGAAGGACCCAACTTGACAGGAGAGACATCCCCTAGGAGCAAATGGGGGCCCTGGGAGCTTCTGGGACCAGAGCAGATTCCCGCCCGGACTTGCCACCCAGGCTGCTCCGGGACTCTCTGCTAGGGTCCCCAGGGTGGGAGGCATGGCTTGGGGGTGAGTCAACTGGCTGGGAGCTGGCATAGCAGGCGTGCCCTTGGAAATGCTAATCCGCCTTTGTCTCTGCAGGTTACTCAATTCCAACAAGTTTACACTGATTGGAGACAATGCCTTCACAGGACTGTCACACCTGCAGTACCTGTGCGTGGGAAGGAAAGGGGAATTGGGAGAAGGGCTGAGAACAGAGATGGAGAGAGGAGGGCTGGAGGGGAGGTGGGAAGAGAGCCGTTGAATCCTCTGACTGCAGGGCCCGAGCAGAAGGTCGTTTCATCCATCCCTCTGCGTAAACCATCCTGCCTGGATGCCTGTCACCACAGGCTTCATGTCCAGATTCAGAATGAAAGCCTGCCTTAGGGTCGTGGGCTGGAGTCTAGGAGGGCCATAGGGAAGCAGCTGGGGTTGGGGGAAGTGGTCTGGGATGCTGAATGGCAGCTGAAATAAGTTCTTGTTTTCTCCAGCTTCATTGAGAACAATGACATCTGGGCATTATCCAAGTTTACCTTCCGAGGACTCAAGTCTTTGACGCACCTGTGAGTACATCACGCTCATACACCGGCCCAAAGCCCCTGTCTCCTGTGGCCTTTGGCCTTGGGCATGACCTTCAGGTAGGTGACCCAGAGGTCTCTCTTTCAGCTCACTGGCCAACAATAACCTGCAGACACTGCCTAGAGACATCTTTCGGCCCCTGGACATCCTGAGTGAATTGTAAGGCCTGAGTTCTACCTTTTGTTGACAATGGCACAGAAGGGCATGGCCCTGGAGGGAGCAGTGTGGGAGCCAGAAGTGGAAGGTCATAAGGTCTTGACAGGCTGGGAGGGTTTAGGTTTGGGCGGGGAAGAAGGCTAGGTTGATTTATACAGAGATTGGTAGCCTTTCAAGTTGAGGTTCTTCAAGGCATTTGTGGACCCTCTTAAAATGCAGGCAAGACATTATGTGTATATTTTTTCCAATTTGGGAAGTATTTTATTTTTTAATCTATTTTTAAATGGAGGATAATTTCTTTAAAATGTGTTGGTTTCTGCTGTACAACAACGTGAATCAGCTCTGTGCATGCCAAGTTGCTTCAGTCGTGTCTGACTCTTTGCCACCTTATGAATTGTAGCCCGCCATGCTCCTCTGTCCATAGGATTCTCCAGGCAAGAATGCTGGAGTGGGTTGCCATGCCCTCCTCCAGTGTATCTTCCCCACCCAGGAATCAAACCCTCATCTCAGTTGGGTTCTTTACCACTAGCGCCCCCTGGGAAACCAATCAGTATACGTATGTCTTCTCCCTCTTGAGCCTCCTTCCTACAGTGTACTTTTTGAATATATGCTTTTAAAACATATGTTTGATTTGAATCTGTGTTAAAGTCCAGTGGCATAGCCACAGTCATTGATCAGTTTTTCTACAAGAAAACAAAAGCCCCAGACTGAGGAAGGTTTGGAGGAACGGGGATGAAACAGATAGATGTGGAATCATACACAGGAAAAGGCACCTGGCCAAGGAGACAAGTAGGGGCTGAAACTCAGCCTGTACTCTCCTGGTCAAGGACATGTCTGCGGGGCTGAGCCCACCCCTTGGGGGACCTCTCTCTAACTGGCACAAAGATGCCGCATGAGCAACCAGCAGCAGCCTTGCCAACATCTACTGAAAACCTAGAGGGCCTGGGTGGGCAGAGCAGCTGAGAGCCTGCCCCTCTCTGTGCCTCCTCCATCACCCTCATGATCCAGGGACCTGCGGGGCAACTCGCTCAATTGTGACTGCAAGGTGAAGTGGCTGGTGGAGTGGCTGGCACACACCAACACCACGGTGGCACCCATCTACTGCGCCAGCCCACCCCGCTTCCAAGAGCACAAGGTGCAGGATCTCCCGCTGCGTGAGTTCGACTGCATCACCACAGGTAGGAGACGCCCCACCTTGGGCATCAGGCTGGGTCTCCCCTGGGATGCTCCCGGTGCCCTGCCTTGCCAGTCAAGTAGCCCTAACCCTTCTCCCTAACCTAACCCTAACTCCTAACCCCTCATCCCTGCAGATTTCGTGTTGTACCAGACGCTGTCCTTCCCAGCAGTGTCAGCCGAGCCCTTCCTCTACTCCAGCGATCTTTATTTGGCTCTGGCCCAGCCAGGAGCCAGCGCTTGCACCATCCTCAAGTGGGACTACGTTGAAAGGCAGCTTCGAGACTATGATAGAATCCCAGGTATCTAGGCCTGGCCTGGCTGTTGTGGCCCTAAGGGTGGGATGGGCTCTGTTGTTCCTCTTCCTTGAGTTCCTACAGGTAGAAGGATAGATGAGACATGGTCTCTGTCCATAAGAAGAACTTTTCTAGTCTTTGGCGAGGGGGGAGATTGATACATACACAGATAACATCCACATAATACATAGGTGCTGGGAGGAAGATATGACCACAATGCTCTGGGGGCCAAAGGAGAGGCCTACCTTGGGCAATCAGGGAAGGTTTCCTGGTAGAGGAGATGCCTAAGCTGAATCATATATATATATATATTTACTTATTTATTTATTTTAATTTTGGCTGTGCTGGGTCTTCATTGCTGCATGGGCTTCTCATTGCAGTGGCTTCTCTTACTGTGGAGCACAGGCTCTAGAGCGTGCAGACTTCAGCAGGTGTGGCACGGATGGGCTCAGCACAGGGAGGCTCAGTAGTCGCAGCTCCCAGGCTCTAGAGCACAGGCTTAATAGCTGTGGTGCACTGGGTTAGTTGCTCCGAAGCCTGTGGGATCTTCCTGGATTACAGACAGAACCTGTGTCTCCTGCATTGGCAGGTGATTCTTTACCACTGAGCCTTTGTACACAATAAACTGACATGATGGTTATTCAGTTGGTCAATATCTAGCAACACCTATTTTGTGCTCAGTGTAAGCTTATATTGGAACTCTGGGGTCAAAGGCAAAGGGAGGGTGATGGTGAGATGGATTCTTAGCTGTGAGACAATTAGAATGCACTGAGCACATGATGGACATTCAACAGGGAGAGAATGCTGTAGCAGAGAGCCTTACTTGGAGGGGCCTGACCCTCTTTTCTGAGGGTGTGGTGTGGGGGGCCCCTAATACCACTCCCCTCCACCCTGCAGCCCCCTCTGCAGTGCACTGCAAGCCGATGGTGGTGGACAGCCAGCTGTACGTGGTGGTGGCCCAGCTGTTTGGGGGCTCTTACATTTACCACTGGGACCCCAACACCACGCGCTTCACCAAGCTGCAGGATATTGACCCTCAGCGTGTGCGCAAGCCCAACGACCTTGAGGCCTTCCGCATCGATGGTGACTGGTACTTTGCTGTGGCTGACAGCTCCAAGGCGGGTGCCACCAGCCTCTACCGCTGGCACCAGAATGGCTTCTACTCCCACCAGGCCCTGCACCCCTGGCACCGTGACACCGACCTGGAGTTTGTGGATGGCGAGGGAAAGCCGCGTCTGATCGTGTCCAGCAGTTCGCAGGCTCCCGTCATCTATCAGTGGAGTCGCACCCAGAAGCAGTTTGTGGTTCAGGGCGAGGTGACTCAGGTGCCTGATGCTCAGGCAGTGAAACACTTCCGTGCGGGCCGCGACAGCTACCTGTGCCTCAGCCGTTACATTGGTGACTCCAAGATCCTGCGCTGGGAGGGCGCCCGCTTCTCCGAGGTGCAGGCCCTTCCCTCCCGAGGCTCGCTAGCCCTGCAACCCTTCCTGGTGGGCGGCCGCCGCTACCTGGCACTAGGCAGCGACTTCTCCTTCACACAGATCTACCAGTGGGATGAAGGGCGGCAGAAGTTTCTGCGGTTCCAAGAGCTGGCAGTGCAGGCCCCCCGAGCTTTCTGCTACATGCCGGCTGGGGATGCCCAGCTGCTCCTGGCGCCCAGCTTCAAGGGACAGACTCTGGTGTACCGACATGTGGTGGTGGACCTCAGTGCCTAGGGAGCTGCGGGGGCCTCGGGGTTCCTCGGGCAATGCCGGAGGCTGGGTGGGAGCCTCCAGGTGAGCCACATATGCGCTTGTGGGAAGACACACATAGCCCATCCACACACGTGCTCTCATGTGTACACACCCCAGTGAGCATGGGCCGCACCATGAACTATAGCCCAGGGATGCCCCTTAATCTT
This sequence comes from Oryx dammah, assembly GCF_014754425.2. Classification (NCBI taxonomy): domain Eukaryota; kingdom Metazoa; phylum Chordata; class Mammalia; order Artiodactyla; family Bovidae; genus Oryx; species Oryx dammah. The sequence continues at coordinate 68,011,185 of NW_024070185.1, read as the reverse complement.
CACTGGAATCAGCATGAAGACTTGTATGCACACCTGGCAACCCAGCGCCCAGTGCCCTCCCACGTATGGACGCCTGTTGACGCCGCCTGCAGCCGCCCTTGCTCTGCTGCCTTCCACTTGCTCTGGCCTGGGGAGGGGTCCTGGGAGGGAGGGAGGGAGGCTGAACTGCTCCCTCCTGCTCTTCGGCTTAACCTTCTGACCCTCTAGTCTTTCTTGTTGGTGCTCCAGGTGTCTGTTTACCTGCTCACGCTCCGCATTGCAGCCCGTGGCCACATCCTTCATGCTGCCGGGCACACTCTCGCACGCCACGTGCCCTCTGCGGGCACATGTGGACGTGGACACACTCCTTCAGTGACATGCACACACATCTGTCTACACGCCCGTCTCCGTGTGCACATGTACAGCTTCAGTGCTGCCTGAAGGGGGTCTCCTCCGTGACCTTGCCTCTCTTCCTGGAGGGGCACATAGTACCGGTCCTCCTCCACTCACCCCTGGTGTGCCCACCCCATGGCTGATAAGACAGGAATGGTGGTACCAGCCTCTGGGTACCAGCCGGACTTCCTGGGGGCAAAGCCCCTCTGCCTGAAGCAATAACAACAGCCGACCCTGACTTCTTCCCAGCGCTGTCTCTGTTCTCACTGGATGTTCCTTCTCTCACCCTGAATCTGGTTCACTCACAGGAGACCACCCAGGTAAAGGCCTTCTGCTTTTCTTTCCTGTAGCTGCCCCTGCCTCTGACTGCCCTCTGGGTTCAGCCCTACCTTTGGGACGTGGACCCTGTGCTGTGTGGGCTCCTTTAGGTGTGTCCAAGGGCTGGCCAACCACCTGAGGTATCTGGGCAGGTGCCAGGAGTGGAGAGCACCCTGGGGGCCCTGGCACCCCTCTGAACCACAGAGACACACCCCAAGAGCACTGCCTTTCAGTGCAAGCTGAGTCTCCAGCGGGGAGAGAGGGAGGGAGGGAGGGTCCTGAGGAAGCGGCCCCTGACAGCCAAGCTTCTGCTGCCCTCTGCTGTACACTGGGAATAGAAGGCTCTGAGATGCAGAATTGGTGGGGGAGGCGCAGGGTGGGGAGGCTCTTCTCTGTGCTCAGATGGTGTGAGGGCCCCCAGGTAGCAAGATGCCCAGAGGCACTTGGGGGCAATGATCTGATTCACTTGTTTCGAATAAAAATCCCACCCCACTGACGGCTCTCAGGTCTCCAATAGCGATAATCTGCAGCTCCTATTTCCTTAAGAACAAAGCTGTGTTTTCTGTCCCTGATGCTTAGAGGGGGCCAGCGTCAGATGTCAGACCCCCTTCCTCCCTGCTCCTCTCCCTCTACGGAAGGAGTAAGCATCCCAAGGTCAGCTGGTGCTGGGGTCAGGAGTTCACACTGATGACACTCAGCTGCTGGGCCAGTGTGACTAGTCTCTGTCACCTGGGGCTGACTCATGGCCAAGTGTTCCTTCCTGGAGATCACAGTCTTGGGGCCCACTGAGATCAGAGTCTGTCCCTCGGTTAGGTCAAGTCCAACCAATAGGGCTAAGGACAAGCTCAGTGGTTGGTCTCCTCTCCATCCCCCTCTGCTGGACAAACATGCATCATGGCTGGCACCCTCAGACCTGGGGTGAGATTTCAAGCAAGTGGACTGATTTCCCCCAGCGGAGCGTCTCTTTCTGTAAAGTAGATAATAAAACCTACTTTGCCCGATCCTGATTGTGCCACTTACTAGCTGGGAGGTCTCAAGCATGTTCTTTCACCTATCTGAATCTCAGTTTCCTCATCTGAAAAATGTGGCTAACCATGCTACTTACCTGACAGGATTAGTGTGACATTTGAATGCATTATATTTATAATATGTTGATGTATGTATGGAAACAGTGACAGATTTTATTTTCCTGGGCTCCAAAATCACTGTGGATGGTGACTCCAGCCATGAAATTAAAAGATGCTTGTTCCTTGGAAGGAAAGCTATGACAAACCTAGACAGCATATTAAAAAGCAGAGCCATCACTTTGCTGACAAAGGTCCATATAGTCAAAACGATGGTTTTTTAGTAGTCTTGTACCGATATGAGAGTTGGACCATAGAGAAAGTTAAGCAACAAAGAATTGATGCTTTTGAATTGTGGTGCTGGAGAAGACTCTTGAGAGTCTCTTGGGCAGCAAAGAGATCAAATCAGTCAATCCTAAAGGAAATCAACCCTGAATATTCATTGAAAGGACTGATGCTGAAGCTGAAGCTTCAATACTTTGGCCACCTGATGTGAAGAGCCAACTCATTGGAAAAGACCCTAATGCTGGGAAAGATCAAAGGCAAAAGGAGAAGGGGGTGGCAGAGGATGAGATGGTTAGATTGCATCAGTGACTCAATGGACATGAGTTTGAGCAAACTCTGGGAGATGGTGAAGGACAGAGAAGCCTGGCATGCTGCAGTCTATGGGGTCACAAAGAGTTGGCCACAACTGAGCTACTGAACAACAATAATATATGTATGACCCTTAGAATTGTGTGTCTGGCACAAAGCTAAGACTTTTTTGGTTGTAGGACTCTATGAGATACCCAAGTGTCTCACAGAAGACTGTTTAATGGCAGGGAGAAGGCTGATCTTTGAGGAGACCTGCTTTCTATGGATTAGGATTCCTACCCATCTTGGGTCTCAGAACCCCTGTTGTTGTTGTTTAGTCACTAGGTCATGTCTGACTCTTTGCAACCCCATGGACTACAGCACGCCAGGCTTCCCTGTCCTTCAGTATCTTCACAGAGCCCCTGTACCCTACATCTTACCTTTAGCCTCAGATGCCCAGTTCTCACAACAGGGAACCACATAGGTGATATGTCTGGGTTTCCACCTTCGGAAACCACATTCACGTGCTCTTGGCTTAGCACGGGGACCTCTTGGGTCCCCCAGCCACACTGTCCTGGGAATGCCTGTCCTACTTTTTCAAATGGGGTCTCATCCTCTGCCAGGGGAGAGGTTGCCAGGGACACTGGGTTTAGTCTTCTAGACATGTTGGCATTTTGTCACCCAGTAGAAAGATAAACATCACTCTGACTGTCGCTCCCCACCCCCCACCAGGGTACCTCCCGGGGAAGAGAGATACTCCTCCTCCTGAATGCCCAGCTTTTTGCACAAGGCAGGGCTGGAATCCACCGTATGCCTGCATAGTCACCTGCCAGGGGCAGGTCATCTGTATGTCCAGAGAGCTGCTTAGCAACCCAGTGTAACCGGGTGACTGTGTCAACAGCTCAGGACCAAAGGGCATGAGAGGCAGAGTCCACTAACTCTACCAAAGCCCAAGAGGGTAACCCCCCTCAGCTGTCAGCCTCACACCCCTCCCTGCTGAGCTCTGCTTTGAGCCACAGACCTCTGGCATATTGTCTCTTACATTTTCCAAGCACAGTCACTGGGACCAAGAGTCTCCCTTTGAGAGATAGTCCCAGTTGGGTTGGCTTAGAGTGGGCACAGGGGAGCTCCTCTCCAGTGAATGGAGGTAAAGCGAAGCCTGTGATGCTGAGGTTGGGTGACTCTGGAAGGCGTTGAGGGTAGGGGAAGAGAGGCTGATCTGCAGCAAGTACCAAAGGCTGCTAGAGGTTCACATGCACACAGTCAGCCCAGGCAGCCTTACTTCCAGAAGAATCGATGTCCTTTCCCTTTTCTGCACTTCCCCACCCCGTTCCTCCTGAGCTGTCCAGAGGATCAATCACATCCTTCTACCCCAAGAAGACAAGGGTATTTTTCACCTTTGTTACAATGTTGCATGGTGGTCAGGACCTTCTTGCCAGTACCTTAGCCCTGGATGGTTCTTGTTCCTCCAGTCTAGGTGGGAGCTCCAAACAGCGTGAGCAGGTGGGGCCAGAGAGAAGGAGGCATCAGGGCCTTGGGGGAGTTTCTCCTGTGGGCCGGTTTCACTGCAAGCTCTCCCACTCAGCAGTGCCAATAAAACTGATGATCATAATTATGACTGTATAATCACTGAGTGTTTATTTCCTCCCAAGAAGCCTCCTTTCCCTGGCCTCCATCATTAGCTACTCCATCCTTCTGAAAGATGGCGAGGGTTAACTATAGCTGTAATAAAAAGTAGTAACTGCCCCCACAGCTCTGGGCAGCTCTGCTGTCATCCTCACTTTAGCTCCGTGAGGCAGTGAAGAGGCTGTGCTGGCTCGGGGGAGGGTGATGTGCTCCCCATGTCCAGAAGGAGGAATGGGGCACCTAGCAGAAGAGGTACAAAGAATGCAACCCCACCTGCAAAGCTGTAGAAGCAGCAAAGATTGCCTTCTTTTGTTTTTTCAAAAATAAGTTTTATTGAAATAGATATATGGCTTCCCTGGTGGCTCAGATGGTAAAGAATCTGCTGGCAATGAGGGAGACCCAGGTTCAATCCCTCGATCAGGAAGACCCCCTGGAGAAGGGAATGGCTACCCACTCCAGTATTCTTGCCTGGAGAATTCCATGGACAGAGGAGCCTGGTGGCTACAGTCCATGGGGTCACAAAGAGGTGGACAGGACTGAGTGACTATCACTTTCCTATATGTATATATCACTCAATCGAGTGACATATATACTAATATATGTGTTACAATGTTGCAAGTCTTCTCTTTTAGACTCCCACCTTCTTCCAGATACATACCTTCCTCCTAGAGGAGCTTTCCCATTACCTGTCCTCAAAAGAAGGCTGAGCCAAACATTTGTTTATAGTCCACCGTCAAACACCATCAGGTGCCCTTGAGCAAGTTACTTTCCACCATTGAGCCTACTTCCTAAATGGTAAAAAGGGGTCTTGTAAAGTTCAAGCCTTGAGCTCAAAAATGCACTACAAAGTGGTGATTCTTGATACTAAAGCTCTCAGGGATATCTGTGCTCTTGACTCACGAAAACAGGTGGCATTTCAAACTTTGGGGGAAGATGGATTGAGGACTTCAGTCAGAATCTCTCAAATCTGCCTGCCTAGGGACGCGGGAGACATCAATTCCTGCAGCCCACCCTTCAGGGTGAGTTGGGATGGGGGTGATGAGTTCCTCAGATTTCCTCTCCTCCGAGTCCTCTCCGCTTTCCGTCTAGGTCACCTCAGCATCTTTGAAGCGCTTATCCATCTCCTGACCTAGTGCTTGTAAGAGCCAGATTTGCTGGCGCTCAGGCAAACCTCCTTTAGTTCTCGACTGAGCCTCTAACCCGGGACCTCCATCCATCTCACGCCCATTCCCATCGTACAGAGGGCGGGAAAACGAGGTAAAAGAGGGTAGCCAGTAAAGAGCCCCGAAAAGTCAAGACTCCGAATTTCCTTCGTTTCTTCCTCCCCCGACCCCACTTTTTCGTTTCCGCTTCCCACCTCCAAATTTCCCATTTCGAGGGCTACTCCAACCTATGGGCCCCAGCCGCGAGACGGCTGAGCATCGCCACTTTAAGGGGCAGGCCTCTCGCCTCCCTGACCTCGCCCCGCCCCCTTCGGAGCCTCTCTGCGCCTGCGCCCCGCGCCGGAGACCTGGGGTTGGGCAGCGCCCAGTTCCGTGCAACTTTCAAGTGAGTTGCAAACTCCGCCCCGAAGCCGGTGCCGGTGGCCCGGCGCACTGAGGTCCCGGGGACCTGCACGAGCTCAGGCTGCGACCAGCCACCCCTGGCCCGGGACTCGCGGCGCCCCTGGCAAGGGCCGAAAGCTTCGTTCTCCGGTGCAGGAAGTGGGGGTCAGAGCTGTAACTGTCAGACCGGCGCGGCGGGGCGGAAGAGCGCGCTGGAGGGTACCGGCTCCCGAGTCGGTCCTGCCTGCCCCGGCCCGCTCATCTCCCCTTTCTTTAGGCTCTCCGCACCGAGGAGTTAGTGAGCGGTAGGCTCCGCCTCCACAAAGGGGCAATCCTAGTGCCCCTGTGGTTCCTACACCTCCACCGTGGCGTGAGCGTCCCTCTGGTCGTCTTCCTGGAGGGATCGCCCTTCCTTCCCAAGGCTGCAGAATGGTGTCGTGGATGATCTGTCGCCTGGTGGTGTGAGTATGGCCGTTCTAATACTCCCTCTGTCCCTGGGTTTCAACCCGCCCCTGGGGTGGAAACGGGGACTGTCAGGTGGAAAGCGGGCTTTCTGAGCTCCCTTACACCTTTCCCCTCCTTCCAACATTCACTGCAAGGGTTAACGGATTTGTGAAGCTGCACGAGGCATGCGGGGGTGGGGGGGGTGGGGCGTGCTGGTACCCCCACCCTCAAGCCTACTTGGCTGACGCCCAGGCGAAACCCCTTGCAGTCAGACACACATTGCAGGCAGGTGCGTGGGAGAGAGAGGACCACAGGCCGGCCAGCAGCCCCTTGGCAGACACAAGATGTGGCACGTTGTGGGCGCTTCCCGACTGAGTAGTCATTCACTTGACTCACCATCCTGGCCTCAGCCTCCCTACTCAGTCCTACTTGTCACCTTTCGGTACTCCAGCACCTGGCTGAAATATCTCTGCCTGCAACCTGGCACTGCTGGATCTGATGGCCCTGCGCCTGATGGCACGTCCAGGAGAGGAACCAGCCTGGTGTTCTCATAGCTCCGAAGCCTGCTTCCCACCCAGCTTGTGCTCTCCCTGCATCGTGCACCCATGGGCCCCTTTTGCAGGCCTGAGCAGGCTTGGGGCGCTTATAAGCAGCAGGGTAGGGAGGTGGCCTCCAGGGCAGTGACTCAGGCACAGGTTGTGCAAGCCGAGCGGGAAGAGCAGGGCAGGCACTGCCGCCTTGAACCTGGGTGGGGGGAGGCGGCCACCTGGCAGAGGGTGCGGAATGGTGCCCCTCACACTTCTCCTCTGTTTTGGGAGCTGCTCTTCAGGCTGTTGTTTGGGATGCTGTACCCAGCTTATGCTTCCTACAAGGCTGTGAAGACCAAGAACATTCGTGAATATGTGAGTGTGGGGGTGGGCAGGAGGGCTCAGCTCAGGTGGGGGGTGTGGTAGGATTTGGTGAGGTGTGTGGGGTCCAAGCTGGGCTCCCTCTTTTTCAGGGGTATAATCTGGTGGTATATCCTGAAGCAGCATGGGCGTGGATGGAGGGTGGGCTGTTGGGGTTCTTTGTAAGATCTTGTGGGTGAAGCTGATGGAGGGTGGGTACAGGAATGAGTGGCAGTTTCTTAGAGGCAATTCTGTAAGGCCAGCCAAGTGCCAGGGGAATGCAGTGGGAAGGGCTTTCTGGAATCTCTGGACTGGGTCAGCCCAGGACAGGGGAGTTGGTATTGCCGGTTCAGCTTCTGGCTTCTGACCTCTCCCCCTGCCTCACCCTATCCAGGTCCGATGGATGATGTACTGGATCGTCTTTGCGCTCTTCATGGCGGTGGAGACCTTCACGGACATCTTTATTTCCTGGTACGGGCACCAGGGTTCTGTGGGCTGCGGGGAGGGGCTGGCTCTCCCTGGCCTGGCTCCCTGGTGGACCTTGCCCCTCTGCTCTCACAGGTTCCCTTTCTACTACGAGATCAAGATGGCATTTGTGCTGTGGCTGCTTTCACCCTACACCAGGGGGGCCAGCATGCTTTACCGAAAGTTTGTCCACCCATCCTTGTCTCGCCATGAGAAGGTACCCCAGGGGGAGGCAGGGTGGGCAGTGTAGGGGTGGGTGCGAGGGGAGGAGCCCTGGATTTGGGGCTTGAGACACTGGGCGACATCTGGGCTCTAGTCCCAGTCCTACTGCTGTTGAACTGTGGGACCTTGACAGAGCCTTGCCTTCTTCCTCTTCTGGACTAATCAAATCGGTGCACAGGTGAATGATCTTTGGAGGGTGTAAAACATCAGCTGGAAGCTGGTTTGGGGATGGTGTGGGGAGCCTGGAGCATGGTGGATCATTGAGGTAGAGGAATGGGTAAGTGGGTGGGGAGCCCTTTCTCTGTGGATGGGGTGGACCAGGAGTCATGACTCCCAGTGGTTTCTCTGGGTCCATACAGGAGTGACCCGGGCGGTCCGCCTGAGATTTCCTCCCCAACATATCATCTGCAGGAAATCGACACCTACATTGTGCAAGCCAAGGAGCGCAGCTATGAGACGGTGCTCAGTTTTGGGAAGCGGGGCCTCAACATTGCTGCCTCTGCTGCTGTGCAGGCTGCTACCAAGGTGCCCTGGGCCCCAGCCTTCCAACAGCCCTACCCCCACCCCCAGGGCCCTTTGGGCGGGTCCAGCTCTCAGTCAGAGAGCCAAGGGATAGCAGCTGTCCGTGCCAGGGAGCCGGGGTGAGAGGTGACAGGTTGTGGTGTTGGCGGGAGCATGGAGCTGAAGTTCAGACTTTCTTGCTCTAACATTGACTGTGAGCCACTGCTCCTTGTCTCTGGGCCCAACCTTGCTGTTGGTGCCCCAGCACCGGACTAGAAGGGTTGCCATGTTGCCTTTGGGCCTGTGCCCCAGGGATTGCTTGCAGGTCAGCCTTGATTTCCCTGGGCAGCTCCCCTGCCTGAGGCCCCTTCTGCGCGAAGCCCTGCCCCCTCCATCAGGTGGTGCAGCGGCTCCTGCTCCCTTGCAGAGTCAGGGTGCACTGGCCGGGAGGCTGCGGAGCTTCTCCATGCAGGACCTGCGCACCATCCCTGATGGCCCCGCCCCCACCTACCAGGATCCCCTCTACCTGGAGGACCAGGTACCCCGCCGCAGGCCACCTATCGGTGAGTGGGCAGAGGGACCTGAAACTGTGCCCCCCAGAAAGAGGAATGGTTTCCTCCCCTGGGGCGGAGGAAAGCCTGGCTCAGTCTGCCCCCAGCCCTCAGACTGTGTCAATGCCTAGCTTTGCCTCCTGGCTCCTTCTCCTCCACACAGGGTACCGGGCAGGGGGCCTGCGAGACAGTGACACCGATAATGAGTGTTGGTCCGACACAGAAGTGGTCCCCCAGCCACCAGCCCGGCCCCGAGAGAAGCCTCTGGGCCGCAGCCAGAGCCTGCGTGTGATCAAGAGGAAGCCTCTGGCCCGGGAGGTCGGTGGTGAGGCAGGCACAAGGGAAGGGGACTGTCCTTACCACTGCTGCAGCCCCAACTGTTCACAGTGTGCCTGCCCTCTCTCCCCCAACAGGGCACCTCGCGCTCCCTGAAGGTTCGGACGAGGAAAAAGACCGCACCCTCAGACATAGACAGCTAGGGTCTGCGGAGCCAGGCCGGGTCTTACCTCTTGCCCTGCGGGGTCCTGGGGCCCTTCCGAGGGACCTCTGGCCGTACCAGCAGCCCTCCTGGCCCTCTTGGCCCTCCTGGCTCTTGCTGATGGTTTCTGGCCACGTGCAGGGCAGCACCCACAATGTACCAAAGCAGGCTGGGCTTACGGTTCTATTTATTGCCTTCCTCACCCTTCTACCTTCCCAGATGTGGGACCAGAGCCCCCCCCAGACCCCTGGAAAATGAAACCCAAAGGTCACCCAGCTCTGTTCCTTCCTTCCTGTCCTTTAAAGTACTTGACAGCCTTTTCCAAGGCCTGTGTGTGTGGGGGGTTGGGGGAGTTGCTGATTGTACGGTTTGTGTTGATGAATGAGGCTGGGTTTGTGGAAGTTTTGATAAATAAATTCACAAAAGTGCTCCATCTCTTCTGGTTTGTAGTCCTTGTCCTCACAGCACATGTTATTAAACAGCCTGCCACAGGCCAGTCGGCCTAGGACCAGTGCTGAAAGGCCTGAGACTACAGGAGGGCCAATTGGCCATTGACAGATAGTTGTGATGTGGAAAATACTGTTACAGAAAGCTCCTGGGAACCTCAGAGATAGAGTTGGGGGACAGCCCTGGAAGGGGACAGTCTAACAAAGCAGTCGGGAAGAGATGGAAGCAGACCTTCACGGGAAGTAGAAACCAGTGGGAGTGAAGGTGGGGAGGGACCTCAGGTAGCACGATAATCTCACAGGGGATTAGCTTGAGCTATGCGCAGATTAGGCCTGGGGAGGCCGATTTCCTCCAAGGGCCTGCTGGGCCTCTGGGCACCTCCAGGGGTGTCTAGGTCTGCGAACCCTCAGGTTGATGGTGGGAGCATTGCACCTCTATGGAGTGGCCACGGGAGGGCAGCAGCTGCCAGAGTCTGGTTTGCCCTCAGCTTCCAGGTCAAGGAGGGCGGGGCTTAGAGGCTGAGCAGAGCCTTGCCCCTACAGGGGCCTGGCCGCTGGCTGGCTGGAGGGCTGATACAAGAACCCTGGCTCTGCCTCCAAAGGCCCTCCCTGCTGCTTGTGGTCATTGGTCTTCAGCCTGCCCCATCCTCGAATCTCTTCTGCGATCCAGGCTCTGCTGGCTCCACTTCATCCTTTAATCCCTGGGGCAGCCAGTGCCCAGCCCTGCCCTCTCCTGCCCTGGTCTTATTGTAGTTCCTAGGGCTGCTCCCCTCTCCCACCCATATGCCTGCTGTCCTTTCCCACCTTTGATAAAGTCGAGAGATGGGGGAGAGTGTCAGGTGGGAAGAGGGGATATGGGGTAGTCACCCAGAGTGACCTGAGGAGTGTGGATTAACTCTTGGTGTGGGGATTATCCAGGTTTATTCGGGAGAGGTACTTAATCTGCTGGGTGGCTTAGCTCCTCACAGATTGGTGTTCAGTGATTTCCTATCTTGATGTTCCCTTGCATCATGGGGTTGCCTTATCTCTTCATTTATTCATTCAAAAAATCTTTATTGAGCATCTGCCAGGTACCAGGCATGTTTCAAGAAACTTGGGGTGCAAAGTCTAGTGATAGCTAGCATCTAGACTATGGCTGCCCCAGCAGGGGCTGCTCTGAGCCCCCAACGGGTATTAATTTATTCCTCACAACAATCTTTACAGAGCACTTACTATTATTATAATCTCCATTTCACAAAAGGGAAAACAGGGACTGAGAGGGCAAGTTATTTACCTGAGGTCACACAGCTAATAAGTGGCAGAGTTGGGCTTGGAAACCAGGTAGTCTGACCCCAGAGTCAGGATTCTTAACCACTGTGCAGAACTAGAGTAAATGAGAAAGTTTCTTGCCTGGGAGAAAAGGAGAAGGAAACTAGTAGAGATGAAATACTGATTGTGTCCTGGACCTTGTGCATTTTAAAGAGGTGATTTCCTTAAATCCTCCTGACAAGACTGTCAGGTGGGAGTTATAGCCATTTTACAGATGGAAAGATGAGACTTGGAAAAATAAAGCAATTTTCCACGATTGTGCTGCCCCTGGGTCAGAGCACTATCTCCTGAGGCAAGTCTGCCCAGAGGTTGCTTTGGTATGGGTGGAATGGCAGGATCCACAGCCCCGTACCAAAAGAACAAAACAGAGGAGAATGTGATAAATTGTCAAAATGAAATAAAAACTCAAAGCAGGGAGCAGCTGCAGGAGGCTGACAGTGTGTGCCAGTAAGGGAGCTTTCCTGGGAGCTGTGGGGCTTCACCTGCCCTTGTTCCTTGGATGGTACCTTACAGTGAGTGGCAGGGTCACTAGGGCCCCAGGGCTGAATTAGAGATGGTCCCTGATGGCCATCTTAGCCCCAGCCTTCCCATTATCCTGGCTGCCCCTGCTGCTCCTATTTCTGTCTCTGGAAGCATCTCTTTCATTCCAGCATCAGCCTCTAGGCCTTTGCTCCGCTCTATGAATCTCCTGTGCTTCCTATGGTCTTCCTTCCAGGCTGTCACAGTGTTTCTTCATGATCAGATGTCACCTAAAAGCCTTCCTTGACTCTAGACCCTTGTGAAGCTCCTGATCTCTGGCCAGTTCACCCTGTTCTGGGCTGTGCTTGCATGCTCATTGCCTGCTCTGCTTCCTGCCCATCCAGATGCCAATAGCTTCTTGTTCCCCACCTTATCAATCTGGACTCATGACTCCAGGCTCTTTTCCTGTGCCTGGAGGCACAGCCCAGGACAGGGTGAAGGGGGGGGGGGGGGG